>NC_035444.2:57113799-57766845 GCF_002127325.2 Helianthus annuus | reverse complement strand
CCATCGAGGAGATACGCAAGTACGGGGTTTACCCGAGGACGTATCTATGCTCAAAAGCTTCAAGGTGTTAAACAGAGGCTGTGTAATTTACATGGCCCAGGTGATAATAGAAGAACCTAAGCCGAAAGATCGAGGATCTTCCTGTCATTTCTGAATATCCCGAGGTTTTTCCTGAAGAACTACCCTGGTTTGGCCCACCAAATAGACAAGTGGAGTTCAGAATAGACATTATTCCTGGAGCGGCTCCGATAGCAAGAGCACCTTACAGGCTAGCTCCAACGGGAAATGAAAGAACTGAGGGACCCAGTTGGATGAACTGCTGGCGAAAAGGTTTTATCAGACCTAGTTCATCTCCCTGGGAGCACCAGTCCTATTTGTAAAGAAGAAGGACGGATCGATGCGGTTGTGCATCGACTACCGAGAGCTAAATAAAGTACCATAAAGAACAGATATCCTTTGCGAGGATCGATGATCTGTTCGATCAGCTGCAAGGAGCGAGCGAGCATACTCTCTCAAAGATCGACTTAAGGTCGGGCTATCATCAACTAAGGGTCAGAGATGAGGATGTACATAAGACAGCATTTAGGACTCGCTATGGTCATTACGAGTTCCTAGTGATGCCTTTTGGGCTCACAAATGCACCGGCTGGCGTTCATGGATCTCATGAATCGCGTCTGCAAGCCGTATTTGGACAAATTTGTCATAGTCTTCATCGACGATATCCTTATATATTCCAAGAACCAAGCAGACCACGAGAAGCACCTCCGTTGCATTCTCGAATTACTACAGCGTGAGAAACTCTACGCCAAATTCTCGAAGTGTGAATTCTGGCTACGAGAGGTTCAGTTTTTAGGGCACGTTGTGAGTGAGCGTGGTATCCAAGTGGATCCCGCTAAGGTAGAGGCAGTCATGAACTGGCAAGAGCCAAAGACGCCTACCGAAATCCGTAGTTTCCTGGGATTAGCAGGATACTACCGAAGGTTTATTGAAAATTTTTCAAGGATTGCTGCGCCCTTGACTTCCTTGACCAAGAAGAAAGAAAAGTTTGTTTGGGGCCCAAAGCAGCAAGAGTCCTTCGAAATACTGAAGCAAAAGCTAAGCAACGCACCTATGCTAACATTACCGGAAGGTACAGAGGAATTCGTAGTTTACTGCGATGCATCACACACGGGCATGGGGTGTGTGCTTATGCAGAAGGGCAAGGTGATTGCCTATGCTTCAAGGCAATTAAAGGTGCACGAAAAGAATTACACCACCGATGATTTGGAGTTGGGTGCCGTTGTATTTGCACTGAAGCTGTGGAGGCACTACCTTTATGGTATTAAATTTGTGATTTATTCTGATCACAAAAGCCTCCAGCACCTGTTCAACCAGAAGGAGTTGAACATGAGGCAGCGCCGTTGGATGGAAACCTTGAATGACTACGATTGTGAAATCAAGTACCATCCCGGCAAGGCGAATGTAGTCGCCGATGCCTTGAGCAGAAAAGAAAGGGTAAAACCTATTCGAATCAGTGCCAAGAGCATTGAGGTCAAGAACAATTTAATCGAAAGGATTTTGGCTGCACAGCGAGAGGCTGTGTTGGAAGCTAATTATCCTAATGAAAAGTTAGGAGTAACTGAGGAGCAGTTGACTCTTAGCAAGGATGGAATCCTTAGATTGAACGGACGTATATGGGTTCCGATTTATGGAGGACTACGAGATGTTGTTCTCCAGGAAGCCCATAGTTCCAAATACTCAGTCCATCCTGGTGCAGACAAAATGTACTAAGACTTAAAAGAAAATTATTGGTGGATAGGCTTGAAAAAGTCTGTAGCCGCTCATGTAGCAAAGTGCTTGACTTGTGCTCAAGTCAAAGCCGAGCACCAAAAGCCGTCTGGCTTGCTACAACAGCCTGAACTTCCCGAGTGGAAGTGGGAATGCGTAACTATGGACTTCATCACCAAGTTACCCAAAACCAGGAAAGGAAACGATACAATATGGGTCATAGTCGATAGGCTGACTAAATCAGCTCATTTTCTACCCATCAAGGAGACGTATAGCTCCGATATGTTAGCCCAACTTTATGTTGATAAGATTGTAGCCTTACACGGCATACCTGTGTCTATTATCTCCGACAGGGATACTAGATACACATCTCACTTCTGGAAGAGTTTCCAGCAATCTTTGGGCACGCGTCTAAACTTTAGTACGGCTTACCATCCACAGACGGACGGTCAAAGTGAGCGTACTATCCAAACGCTAGAAGACATGCTTCGTGCATGTGCGATCGATTTAGGTGGTAACTGGGATAAGAACCTACCCCTAATCGAATTCTCCTACAATAATAGCTACCACACCAGCATAAAGGCTGCGCCTTTCGAGGCATTATACGGTAGGAAATGTAGATCGCCTGTTTGTTGGGCGGAAGTAGGAGAGGTCCAATTATCAGGACCAGAGATTGTTTTCCAGACAACGGACAAGATTGTTCAGATCCGGGAACGTCTCAAGGCTGCCCGCGATAGGCAGAAGAGCTACGCTGATCCAAAACGTAAGGATCTTCACTTCGAAGTAGGTGAAAAAGTGTTGCTTAAGGTGTCACCCTGGAAGGGGGTGATGCGTTTCGGCAAGAAAGGCAAACTGAGTCCGAGATACATAGGACCTTTTGAGGTCATTGAACGGGTCGGGTCAGTCGCCTATAAGTTGAACTTGCCTGAAGAGCTCAATGGAATTCACAATGTGTTCCACATCTGCAATCTCAAGAAGTGCTTCGCCGATGAATCATTGGTGATCCCGCATACAGATGTGCATATAGATGAGAGCTTAAAGTTCATAGAAAAACCTTTGTCGATTGAGGATCGACAGGTAAAGAAGCTTCGCAGAAAGCACGTACCGATTGTAAAAGTCAAATGGGATGCTCGTAGAGGTCCTGAATATACGTGGGAAGTCGAAGCTACAATGAAAGAAAAGTACCCCTATTTATTTGAGTAAATCTCGGGTCGAGATTTATTTTAAGGGGGTGAGGATGTAACACCTCGAATTTTTGTGTCCAATAGTGTGTTAACACGTGCCATTTGATTACACGTGGCATCTATAATAAATAAAGGACCAATTTTGACAAACCTTGAAATTATATAAATTCGAGGGTTATAAATGTCAACAAGGGTAAATATACTGTATAGTAACCCTAAATAATGCTTGTACCTTCAAACGAATAAATCATAGATCGTACGGAAGCGAAACACGGAAGAAAGTGAGAAATTACGAACTACAGGGGTTAACTGTGTCAACATGTTTAATTATACCTCTGAGTGACCCTTTAACGTTCCCAAGGCTTCGTAACAGTATTATACACTCACTAGAATATAATGTATAAATTCCGCGAAGTTCCGTCTTAAAACGAGAAAGTTATACTCGAATTCGTATGAGAAGGGTTAAAAGCGTCAACAGTGAAAGTTAAGGCTTTCCAAATAATTAATAAACTAACCGGGGACTTTATAATGCGGGTAAATAACACGAGGCCCCTATCGATAAATAACCGAGGGCCAAACCGCAAAGTTACCCCTTCAAACCCGAAAGGTCAGGTAAATCATTACGAAAGATTTCGTTATTAATTACCGGATTCTGATAATCATTACAAAAGATTTAAAATTTCTGGAAATCTGGCCTCTCGCGACCCGCGTTAAGTAATCGCCTAAGTGTAGGCGGGTCGCGAGCCTCCTAAAATACGCGCCTGATATTTGAATATCAGGCGACCCGCGTTAAACAAGCATGGGACTCCCATGCGGGTCGCGTAAAGTGCCCAGATGCAGAAACTTTGTAGTTTCTTGCCTTTTGAGCATTGTGAACGATCAAACCTCAATAAATGGGGCATGGGCACCCTACACTTGACCCATACACCTTAGGGACACTTGCCCATGATCCATGATCAAATGTAGGCTGAGTTGTGATGATCTTGAAGGCTTAGTTTCACTATAAATAGCCAAGTTTGGCTCATAACATTCACACAACACAAAACACACTATCTGATCATTCTAAGAAGCTCTCAAGCATCACTCTGAGTTCTTAAGTCTTCCCTCAACTTCTGTAAGTGATCTAACCCTTTGTGGTTTCACATTTCCTTAGTAAATGGCTAAGAACCAAACCGTCGTAAATACGGTTTAACTTTAAAATAACTCAGTAATGGTTCAGTCTTATGACGGATCAAAAGTAGTTTTGAGCAGGTAATTATGTGGGTAATAAACCTCTAAAAGGGTTCCCCCTGATCACCATTCTAACTATGTCAAATATCAAGTCAAACGTGCGGTTAAAAAGTCAACAGAAAGCTATTTTAGCGATTTATGCATAATCTGTAATGTATATGTTATGAAACCTGTTTTGACACTTATAAAACATGATATTAAGTATATAAACTTGTTTGCGCTCGTTTGAATCGATCATTTGCTATATTGACCCGGTTCGGAGCCGAATGTCGCAAAAGTTTGACTTTTGCTTTGACTTCAGTTCTGACCCGTTTTAGTGAGGTATAGATATGCCTTAGGACTCTCTTAGGACCAGGTCACATGTTGGTATAAACCTCTGTGATCGGTTCATGAGTTATCCGAGTCTTTTGCGCATTTCCGTCATTCGCCTAAAAGTTGACCGTAACGGCCTTTTGAAATTAAAACGAGTATTTCGGACACGTGAACGGACCAGAACCTTGCTTATTAAATTATAAGCATGTCCTTAAAGTTTCACGTCAATCCGAGGTCTAGAATGAGAGTTATGCTAAATGGCGCATTTAAAGTAAACTTTAGTAATTAACGGCGCAATTAGCATAACACCTATCTAAACCAAGATTTCGTCACCAAAACTTTTACCCACTGTATTAAAATAATATTTTGGGAATTTTAAAGATTTTTAATAATTTTTACCTCGCTCATAACCTGCGGTTATGGCTACGGTTCGGTAAATACCGAATATGCCCTTTTTCGGCCAAAACATGAGTTCTACAAGGTCTTTTGACCCGATTCCAGTTGCTACTGATTCCAAATAATAAATAAAGTATTTTAAGCTTTATAAGCTGTTCGGGAAACTTAGATTTCCTGTAGAACTCGAAAAGCCCTTTTAAAGTCTTTAAAATGACCGAAAAACCCCTACGGGGCATAATATTAACTTAAACTCGTTACGGGCGTCACGGAAGGTATCCTACTGATACCACAACCCATTTAAGGCATATTGACTTAGGAAATAAGCGTACGACTCTCATGGTTAACCGTTTCGCCTATTGCGCGCACGGTTCGGCTTATGAAACTAGTTTTCATAAATTAGCCGATACGGGTCAAATTATATTATTTAAACCCCAAAATCCAGAGTGTGAACCTTGAACCCATATAAAACAAGTCTCTGAACTTGTTTGGGGCAGAATCACATTCCATTCTCGGTTTTCGCCTTTCGCGCGATTAAACCATATCTATATATATCGGAACCAACCGGTCTAGGCTACGGCCATTATAAAGACTCGTTAGGATTCTAAGAGGTTAATTAAAACTTCGTTCTAGATTAGGAGCCCCAGTAAAAGCTATCGGTGATTTAATCCAAATTAAGGAAATATACTTGCAAAGGTAAATACTTTAACTTATTTCCCCTATATGGGCTTGGGTTACGGTATATTAATACCGCTTGATTGAGCATTATATTCTTCCATCGCTTAGGTGGTTAATTAAATAATATGATCGGCTCATTTAAACAGTTTTGTTTCTTAAAAGCCTTTGGGGGGTTTAATGACCGTTGTCCCGGATATCCTTGGCATCATTTTACGAAATGGCCACGACCATCGACATCCCGGTGTAGGCGTACACCCGGTATAAAGTGTCGACATTAAATTAAAAGACGTAGCCGTTAGTTTTTATACTACGGTTTTACGCAATGTGGTGTGTCTATAAATCTTTAACCCGACACGACCCGGGCTACTGAACGCATAAAAGAACATGTAAAACGTTCACAAGATTTTATTATAATTTTCCCAAGTTATAAAAGAGTTTGTGCCTTGTGCATTCAAATCAATTTTAATAAACATTTTCAAATGTGTCAGTTGAATGTATTTACCAGTGTAAACTGACGTATTTTCCCCAAAAAGATTAAGTGCAGGTACTATACGAAATGGGCTGGTATAGGCGTCCTAAGCATCGTACATAGTCTCGCAAACTCGATGATGCATCTGAATGAACAATATTTATTACTTTTGATCCGCTGTGGATATATTCAACTTCTGTAATACATTTGATATTACAACCAGAGGTTGAAGTTTATATATTTATCTTTAAGCTTCCGCTGTGCATTATATAATTGTGTGGTTTGACTATATTGTTGCCAACATCGTCACGGTAATCCCCCACCGGGCCCACCGGTGAGACACGTGGAAAACGGGGTGTGACATCGTTCGTTAAGGAAATAAATGTGTTCACGAACACTTACCGAAAGAGATTTTATGTTCGTGTTCGTTTATTAAGGAAATGAGCGTGTTCGCGAACGGTTCACGAACACAAATAAATTTGGCGAAACCGACGAATGATAAAGATAGATGGCCCAGAGAGTTACACTCGAACTTGAATCCCTTCTTGTGGAAACGGAGGTCGATCGTATTCGCCGATGTAAATAATGAGAAATGAAAGGGAAATGATGCATAAACAATTAAGGTGAAAGTGGGTTTTCCTAATTTAATTGTTAGGGTAATAAAATAAATAAAAGTTTAATAATATAAAAAGTACAAATAAAATATAAGAAAGTACAAAGATCTTCAACTAAAACACAAACATACGAACATAAACGAACGCAAATCAACAAATGTTCATGAACACGTTCACGAACACTATACCGAACGTTCACGAACACAATCGAACGAACGAGACCTCTGTTCATGTTCGTTCATTTAACTAATCGAACGAAATTTCTTGTTCATGTTCGTTTGTTTATTAAAAGAACGAACATAAACGAACTTCCCGCCGAACGGTTCACGAACTGTTCGCTGAACGTTCGGTTCGTTTACAGCCCTACATATTGTTATACTTATATAGAGAAAAAAAATATGTTTCGATCAGATGTTTAGTCCATGAATGGTGTTATATACTTACTGAATGGTGTTATATACTTGCTGAATGGTGTTATATACTTCTGAATGGTGTTATATACTTGCTGAATGGTGTTATATATACTCACTGAATGGTGTTATATACATACTGAATGGTGTTATATACTTGCTGAATGGTGTTATATACTTGATGAATAATGGTGTTTATAGAGATTTTTTAAAAAAAATCCAGTTTCTATAATTAAGGTGGCGGTTATAGGAAGTTTTTAATTAATTGAATTAATGATAAAATTACTTGTTTACCCTTTTGAATTAATTTAGATTTAGGACACATGTTATCTTCATAATATTTCTTACCTTTCTCACACTTTTAACATTTTTTACAATAACCTTACCCTTTCATATTATTCGTAAAACTGAATTTTATATTAAAGACTGGGATATCTACTTAAATCAGTTTTAAATAATGATCATGTTATACTGTAAGTTTTAGCGGCCCTAGCATGATTCATGTATATCCTACACGTATATACCAAGAAAGTTGTGCCAACAAAATATCTTATAGATTGAAAAAAGTTAATTAAAAAAAGGATGTGTCCTTACAAGTTACAAAAAAAAAAAAAAAAAAAAAAAAAAAAAAAAGAAAAAGAAGAAGAGAAAGATGATATAAATATAAATTTCATCCTAGTATAACCAAGAACAAGTAAACCTCATTATATATTTTTATGTCTGTTTTTTTAACGGCAAATTTTGGATCACCGACGAACATCGTGTCACCAGCAGAACTACCCGATCGTATACAACTTTACAGTAAAATAATGCATATACACCAATTAAAGAGGAAACCTAATAAATCTGTAAAAAAACCCCTATAAATCTGTGAAAAAACCCCTTATGAATTCTAATTATTTATAGAAAATAAATAGCCCGTACTAGCAACATCATAGTTTAAATCAAAATATATCATTTTAACTAAAGAGTTACTATTTCAAAAAATTGAGTTCTTAAATGATGAACAGAATCAGTTTTCATATTTTACCGTTAACCCATTACTACTATATATTACTAAATGAATTGAAATAAGTAGTAATTTTAATATTATAATAATATATAGCTTTTTTAATACTTTTATTATTTTAATATTATAATAATAGTTATTTTCTTTACTTTTAAACTTTAATCATTTTTTTAATATCAGGGGTTGGGATAAGTTTGGTGTCAACTGGTATCGAACTAGTACTGGTATTGAAAATACCGGGACGGTCCTGTTCGGTATCAGTACATGAAGGTAAAAACCGACACTAATACAGAAAACGCCAAAAGTTGGTGCCGAATTGATATTGGAAATCTTTTGGTTCGGGAAACTCAGCGTTGCTACCCGGTACCATTTGGTCATCCCTGATCACGGTTATCGTACGAACAACGGTATCGTATAACTTTTTTTTGTTGATTTTCTTCAACTTTTAATTTTTTCTTTTTTTAGTTTCAGGGGTAGGGATGAGCTCGGTGCCAACCGATACAGAACACCGGGTTACGGTACCGGTATATGAAGGTAAAAAACGGTTGTGAACCGGTAGCAGGAACGGCAAAAGTCGGTACCGAATTGGTACTTAAGATCTTTCGGTTCGGCAAATTTGGTACCGGTACCCAGAACAATTTGCTCATCTCTGACCACGTGTTTCATACGAACAACATCGTTACCATACAACTTTTTTGTTTGATTTTCTTTTGGTTATCTTTTCAGGGCCGGCTCGGGGCCCGGCAAACCCGTGCCGACGCCCGAGACCCAAAATTTCAAAGGGTCCGAAAAGTCTTTATAAACTTATATATATTTATTAAATTATATATTTAGTATATTTATCCGTTTATTATGCAAGAAATATTGGTGGTGTAATGGCAAAAACCATCTCAAAATAATGTAAAGGTCTCAAGTTCAAGTTTTTGCTCTATAACTAAGTTTTTATTTTTGTAATTCATTTACCCTTAACCATAATTTTGGGCCCAATTCTTTTTGTTGCCCGAGGCCTAAATTTTTTCAAGAGTTTTCGGGGACGGCTCTGTATCTTTTAGTGTTTTTTTATACATTTTCTTTTTACTCTTGTCAGCAGTTCTGTTCGCAACACGCTCGTAATAATTTCAAAACACATGTAAACGCAGACTAAATAAGAAAAAAAATTCGCCGCAACGCGTTGCGGCGAACTTCTTTAAAGTTTGCATAATTTACATCAATTAAAAAAATATAAAGCAAGATAAAATAAGTATACCTGAACAGATTTAAATACTCTCGTTTGCGTAATTGATCAATCAATCATATATTGCATATAATCATCGTGGGTCCTGATAGTAAAGAAAAAAAAGAAGAAAATAAAAATAATGATCCAAATAGGTAGATTGCCTTCCCTCTATGTGATTGGGTCACTCGAGTTGCTGCAAAACCCCAAGAGTACCTTCACCATTTCCTCAAGGGTTACTCTCTCTCACTTCAGCAATTTAAACCTCATTCTAACCCACTCCTTTTAAACTTTGTCTACAACAAAAATCTTGACTATCTATCTAGAGAGAGAAACTAGATAGCTAGAGATAGAAGGAAGAGATCAATGGAGAGGAAGCTAGGTATGATGCTTGGTGAAGTGGTGCCATGCATGTTAATGGTGTTAATGGAGTTTTGCACCATCGGTTTAACCATCTTGGCTAGCACCGTCTTGTCGAAAGGGCTAAGCCCCTTCGTGTTCGTCGTCTACACCAATGCACTTGCTTCCATCTTTCTTCTACCTTATAACACATTCATTATCAATAGAAACAAGTTAGCCTCTTAACTAACTTAATTTACTCATATATATAAGATGATCATTTAGATGTATTTTCAATTTCAATTGATATATCTTTTTAAACAATACTAATTAACCAATGAAATTACATCGAGATAGAAGATAAACAGCTGCGTCACTACCTCTTTTTAATAGCAAAACTAAGTACAATCCTCGATTGAAAATATATCTAGCTAGATCATCTCTATATACATAGCATGAATGAATGAATGCATGCATGAACTGAGAAAAATATATACTAATCGTTGCTTTATATATTGAGTGTCTTGTAGGAGAGACGAATTTATGCTACAATTTCTTCTTCTTGGATTCTTTGGGTTTGTATTCTCTATCCATCTCTCATTCTCATACCATAAAGTTATTAATATTGAATAATATAGTAATTGATACGTGGAAGATGGTGATTATTATTGTAAATAGTTAAAGTTAAGAATGGCCAAGGTTCTTATGTTTTCCATATATACTAACCTATGATAAAACTAAAAAGTTCTAAATAAAGAATAATTTGCTAGATAACATGAGGTATATAATCAAATTTAATTACCGGTTTGATACACAATTATGTACACATGTTAAGTAATGTATGTTGGTTATTGTTGTAGGGTGACGATGGCACAAAATCTAGCGTTTGTTGGATTGACTTATAGTTCTCCAATCGTTGCTATTGGAATGACCTGTTTGATTCCAAGTATTTCGTTTATTCTTGCTGTTCTTTGCAGGTTGGTTTAAGTTTTATTATTTTATTTAAATCTAAGAATGAAAATAATTTGAAATGCTTTGGTATCTAATCATACGCTTTTAGAACAAGAACTTTATGGAAAGTAAGAAAAGAAATGAACTATGATCAGCAAATTATTTAATCCACCATATATTAAGTTTGATTTGGCCATAAGCACTTCATTGAGTTTATGAACAAATTAAAGTTCTTAGTTTTTTTTTTTTTTTTTTTTTTTTCATTTTAAATCTTTTTTTTAATGTTTCCTATTCATGAACTGCGTAATACCAGTACGGGGACATCTCGATCATTATATTTTACAATTTCAAATTATGAACTAGTTACAAAAGAGATTATTAGTGGCATGAATACTTATATCTTTATTATCACATCATTCTTATTTAGTTCTGACAAAAATATTTAATCAAACACAAAATTGTAAAGATAAAGAATTTCGTTATAATAATTACAGTTATTAAAAAAATAAACAATTTGTTAATTTAATTAGAATACTTTGTTGCGAGAATACACAAAAGAAATCTAATACTATGTCATTAATTTTTTTTGATATTAAAAAGTTATAAATAAGTATGAATGTAACGATTGTTCCTGTTCGTTTACACATATATGCGTAGATCAACGGCGTAAAATCAAAAAAAAAAAAAAATAGTTTGATTGTTCTTTATGTGTAGACAAAACATTACAAAACAAAGAAATTGTGAACAGTTCACTTTGATTGTTTATTATATGTAGGTAAACGTGGCAAAAATAATAAAAAATGAATTAAGTTAATTAGTTTGATCTCAAATTTGTTTATATAACCTATATATATTGTGTGTAAAAATATATACATACCTATTATTATAAAAGAAATTTAATGGCTTAGCTCTTCTGCTTGTTCCATTAAAAATTTAGTGTTTTGAAATAATCATTTCAAACTTTATTTGTATTTGAATTTGAATATAAGTGAAATTGTTAAACTAAGTTTATATTTAATTGATGATGATAAGTCAAATGTTATTTATTAATTAATTAACTCGATTTAAAATGGAATAAAAGAATACCACGAAAATTAGATTCATAACTGGTGGCTCTCAAAGCACCATGGAAAGACAAAACTTACGTCAGATTTGTTTGCTCTCTCCTGTGGTCATGAATCAAAACATATTAAAAGACAGAAAATGACGTCTTTTCAGCTGGTTAACAATACATACGGTTACTAATCATCGTATAAATAAATAAATATCTATACCATCGAAATTTCTTAAAATATAAAGATCTATGGCATGGCTTTGTGACATAATCATAAAAATAGTCTCGACCCACAACACAACTCTAAGATCAGTTAAATATAGTTTTTCTTATTAATTTATATACACAATTAAGGATTTGTTAATTTATATACACAATTAAGGACCATTTCACACTATTGATTGTTTACAGAAAGACAAACGTTGATTTAAGAAGTTCAAGCAGTCGAACAAAACTGGTGGGTACGTTGATATCAATCATGGGAGCTGTAACAATGATGCTCTATAGGGGTCCAGTGGTGAAGGACCCTTCAACTCATCTTCAACTTGCCACTCCTCGTTTCTTTGTTTTCTTATCCAGAAATGAAAACTGGCTTCTTGGTTGTAGTCTTTTCGCAGCCGCCTCCTTTTCTTACTCAATATGGAACATTATACAGGTACATTTTGCTTGCCGCGCGATGACATATATATAAATCACTAACCAAAGCGACAAATGAAATCGCGCACGTGTGTGTATATATTGTTATCCAATATTTAACATATATACTTGTATTTTGTTTATTTTTGGCAGGTGGGAACTCTCGAAAAATGTCCAGACGTAATGACGATGGCTTCTAGCTATAGTTTATTTGGCACATTTCAATCTGCATTGCTTGCTTTGATAGTAGAAAGAGACCCAAATGCTTGGAGGTTGCAATTTGACATGGGACTCCTTGTCATCGTCTTAACGGTAATTAGCAACCTTAATTATTGTATCGTTATACATGGTCACTATTTCAATGTACCATATTAAAGATTTGGTTATGTGTTTTATGTTTCAAATAGGCGATATTTGGAAGTTTAATAAAAAGCAATGTACATATATGGTGCACACGAAGAAAAAGCCAGTTCTATGTTACTATGTTCAAGCCTCTTGGTGTTCCAATTGCTGGCATGTTTGGTTGTTTTTGCTTTGCTGAAACATTTCATTATGGAAGGTATGAACGAAATACTAATTATATTAATAAATGTGACATCTTGACCTCTTCTTTTACTGATTACATAGTTTCACTATGTGAATGCAGCTTGATGGCCGCAGCGATAACTGGAATTGGATATTACACAATGATGTGGGGTCAAATTAGAGAGGATGAAAGTAGTATGGGCAAAACAGATTTATCGGAAGAGAGAGCCCCTCTTTTGAAACAAGAAGATCAGGTTTAGTTTAGACTTTTACAAATATGTATGTATATATTATAAGCAAGGGTTTGTTTTAGAGGCCCCATGAGCATGTACTATATTAAATGTACATTACCATATCTAGTATTTAGTACGATCAAGATTTTATGTTTTTTTTTGAACGGTGGATTTCTTTACTCCTGTAGTGTAGTCTGTGGGACTCGAACCCAAGACTTCCTCCTTCCAAGGTGTTTCCTAGTTTTCTTATTTGTGATCATATGTAATTACTTAGAATATTTTGTTACTATTGGAGCTTTTGGTGTATTTGATGATTTATGATGAAAACAAATTATACATATAGCAAAATTAACATTTGGAGAAGGGTTGGACTCTTATGTCTTATCATTTGGAGACTGATAAAAAGACTTTCCTTGTCACATGCGCATTAGAGTGAATTAGACGAATCCTTTATATGGTAAACATTTAGAAAATAAAACATATTTGATCGTTAAAACATATAGTGTTTGTATCAAACTATGATTTCAATTGTTATAATTACTATATGATAATAAACCAAGTGAATGAACAGTAAACTTCAAGAGGTATTTAGGGGTTTTCTTTAACACACTAAAAACCCCACCGCTCCCATTCAGGCCGTACAAAGAGAGAGAAAGAGCATGCGGCGACGGCGGGAGAGAGAGAGCGCGACGGAGGTAGAGTAAGCTAGAGAGAGGCGCGGCGGTGATGGAGGAACCGGTTACGGTTCCGGCCGACGGTAATGTTGTCGATCGTTGCTGAAAGCAAACTTGACGGCCGGGGGTTCTAGGGTTTGTGACGGTATGATCGGTAGTCTTTGGTGGCGGCGAACGTGGTTTGTGACAGAGAGCAACGAGGTATGTTAGATCGGATGCTGCGCCAGCTCTTACAATGACGACGGTCAAGCGGTTAGGGTTTCGACCAACTTCCGGTAAGCCCTTTACTATTGCATGTTCGTTATTTGGTTAGATCGGGTGTCCCTGAACCTTAATCCGACGACTAATGTTGGTTGGATGAGTAGGTAACATCCGGTTAGCTTCCGACGAGGATGCGGTGAACGGGCAGGCGAAGATTCCGGTGAACAGGTTAGCACACAACACTCACAAACCATTAGAACCCATACACTTGGTTTATTATCATATAGTAATGTGTGCATCAGATTGTAGTTAAGTTAAATATATAAACCCACTGAAATTTGGAATGAGAGATAAAGAAACAAAAACAATTAATTAAATAACAGAATCAGAAAAAAATATCATTTGAGTAGAGTAATTGTTTTGAAGTTCAATATACAGAGTATTACGTGAGCTTTTTTTGTGTGATTTGAGTGTTTTTCTTGGGCCTGAACCAACAAATTTTTTTGTTTAGCATAAATTGAAGTTAAGGTAACCTCAGAAACAAATACTTTTTTTGGCGAGTTTTACATTGAGTCAGTTGAAAAAAGGGTCCATTTGGTACCAAAGGCAAGTGTAGATAATATAGTTGAAATGATAGTTTTGTTAAGAGTAGTTATTTATATAGGATTTTGATGCTCGTAACTTTTATGATATGTGTAACTGATTTGATGTTAAGGACATTACCACTGGTTCCAGATTACGGAGGGGATGATGGACACAACGGTGGCGGTCATTTTTGAGGGTGAAATACTTTGCCAAAATATGACACAGAGGATACTTGCCATTAACTTCCAGGTTAAATTATATATTGTAAACAAAATAGTTAAAAACTTCAGTGAGTTGAGTTTAGATGATCAATCGCATGAGTGTAATTCGCATATATTTTTGAGAGTTTGAATTCTTTATTATTGGATTTTATTTTATGGATTGTTTATATTTTACTCTGTTCTTTTCCTCTTTTTGCGTTTTAGTGATTTTATGTGATGTATAGAGGGGCAATCGATTCCAACCGAGCTTCGAAACGAGGATGCTGCTCTTTGTTAAGCGACTGACCTTGAAGATGAACGCACTGCAGGTACGGTTCATTCTATATCTTATATATAGTTAGTTATATACAACACACTTTTGTGTTGGGTTTGTAGCATAAGATAGATATATTTGCTTTGTTCAATCTGGGCTTCAGGTTGGGCTTAGCAATCGAGTTGAGTTTGGTGGTTAAAATATAAAAGGAAACAAGAAACTTATAAAAAATGAGGTCTCTTGACTTGCTCAGGTGGTCTCAGATGTCACACCATTTGCCTGGAAGGATGGATACCGAGATAAAGAACCATTGGCATTCATATCTGAAGAAGTAAGCACACAACTTGGATAACAAGAAATCTCAAGACACAAAATAAACAAACACCATGTACAAGAACAGTCTCAAGTCTTGAATCTTCAGAATCAGTTTGCTTACATGTCGGAATAAAAAGAGCCGCCGCAAAGTGATTACACAGTTTTAAAGCGCGTCACGTGTTTACTTGGTAATTAGTTTTAGGTAATTTAGTTGTTAAATTTGTTGACGTGTTAGATTCCTTTGCGTTTGGAATTTGTAACGAGGGCTCATTGGGATTTTATTACACTTAAAGAGAAGTTTGCGAGTTCTGATGAATTTGAAGCAATTCCCTTTGAAAAAAAGCATTTCTCATTCTTGAAAAAATAGAACTTCTCCCCCCTTTTTAGTGTAGAAAAGCCAGCCATCATTTCTCTTATATAATTTAAAAATATAGATAACCAATCGGAGTCAACAGATGCATACTTTGGTATGGAAGCATGCAAATTGATTATATTTTTTGCTTCAATACATATAAGTATTATGACCAAACTTTGTTGTGAACTTGTGATGGTAAATCTGCATTGAACGTGTCAAAATATTTTTCAGACGTTTCGTGTTATATTGTCAAAACCGAGAACGAATTGGTTTAGCGCGCAACGCGCGCACCGGGTATAAAACTAGTTGTACTTTATAAAGAATGAAAGAGCCATTATATATATATATATATATATATATATATATATATATATATAATGAGAAGAAATTTTTTGTAAGAAGAAAAAAGAAGAAATTTCAACCAATAGAAATGCTTCATTAGACTTCATTTAATATTTGTACTTAATGTAACTATAAGGGTATATTAGTAAACTTACATACATCATTAATTGGTAGTTTTATCTTTAATAACTAACTATATTAAATTTGTAACTTATTTTTAAGATATATATTTTTCACAAAAAATAAAAATAAAATTTCATTTATAGTGTAGGATAAATACAAGGCGTGTAGGATAAATTACGAGTTGTGTAGGATAAATTTCAATATGTGTAGGATAAATTTCGAAATGTGTAGGATAACTTTTGATGTGTTTAGGCAAAAATAATTTAGTGTGGAGGATTATAGTCTTAATGACTAATTAATTAGTCAAACATAATAATAAATGAGATGAGAAAAAAACTATTTAATGTTTTACAATTATACCCTTTTATTCTTTTTCTTCTCAATAAAATTTTCTTCTCAAATGAACCTTCCCCTATATATATATATATATATATATATATATATATATATATATATATATATATATATATATATATATATATATATATATATATATATATATATACTATATTATAAAGCATTTCCCTAAGGACTTCTTAAAACTTAAGAGGTACAAGTAGAAATATTTGGTATACAACACACAATGTATATATCAATTAGGTTTTGGGGGGTAATTTTGTCTTTTTTACATCATAAGTTAATGAGGTTTATAGGTTAATTAGTATATAGATGTGGACTCATGTCATTAAAAACCTACAATTAAATATACCATTCAAGAAAAACTTAAAAGAAAGTAAACGTTACTCCTTTCTGGATCGAGTCATCATTTTGTAGAATTATTGTATCATAATTGATGAAATTAATGTAGAAACTGAAACCAGTATAATTAAAAATCAATGCCTTTTAATCTACCATTCAAGAGTTTGGAAACCGAAAAGATATTAGGATTAGTATAATATTTGCCACAACCTTTTGATAGGTAATGTGTTAGTTGATCTCTTCCTTCTCTATCTATCCCTCCATTCCTCATTTACGACTGGAGACATCTCAGGCACTCGGAACTCGGTTCTGTTCGTCACCCATAACAATGGCCGGCAAGTTAAAGAAGCCCACATCACAAAAACCAGATCTGAAACCATTCAAACGTAATTGCTTCGCCGGCGTCACAAGCAACCACCACCGCCCCCGTTTCACTCCGAGTTACATCTGCTGATAGTAGTTGCAGAAGCCACCATCATCGTCGTCGCCCTTATTCTCCCCAGTTCAGAAGTTCCATGTTACTGCTCTGAACCAATTCGTAGATGGCTTCTAAGGTAAGAAATCCGAGTCTTGATTCGATTGCTAGAAACAATACACCAGACATACGTAAATCAATTTGCGTTTTCTTTTTGTGTTTGAGGGTGAACACTGATTGCTGCGACGTTTCGGTTCTTTGGGAAGAAAACTTACTAGAGTTGCGAAGGTACATTCTCGTTATCAAAAACATTAAACAAAGAAGATGATCGGTTCGTTTTGTGATCTTATATATTAGAATCATGAATATAGCCAGAAACTTGCTTTTCATACACATATTATAATACATATGTGTTAATATATATAACAGAACTTGGTTTTTTAAAATGTTCAAAAAGAATATATTGATTTGCTGGTACATTGTTTTATGTGCATAAAACATATGTATATGTGTTATGTTATGAGTTTCTTAATTTGTTTTTTTTGAACGGCCAACAGAATTTTATTAAAACCAACTAGCAAGGAGCTAGACACCAAATGTACAAACAACCACCAAATCAACCAAAACAAGCTAGCATAGACTAATTACATTACATAACCAAAGAAAAATTACGCCATTCCTCCCAAGTCCAATGTAGTGATCTCGACCGATTCTTTATCCAATGATAGACCATGGCTTTTGCTTCCTCTACTACCTTCGAAATGCTTGGAGAGCCACGGCCATACAACACCTCATTCCGCATCCTCCAAATGCTCCACAATACCACCTGGGCGATAGCATTAAAGACTTTTTTCTTCTTTTTACATCCTTGCAGCATATTATGATGACCCAAAACGTCCTTCAAGCTAAAAGCAAACATAGGCGGAATTTTACACCATTGTTCAATCACTAGCCATACCGTTTGGGCAAACTGGCAGTCAACAAAAAGGTGTTCACTTGTCTCTTCATATACGCCACACAATAGACACTTAGTGTCTCCAATATTAACGTTCCTAGCAGCCAAAGCGACCCTCGTTGGTAGTTTCTCCGAAATCGCCCTCCACGGTACAACCCCAACCTTTTTCGGGACAAAATTATTCCAAAAAAACATATAATTCGGGACTGACCTTACTGCAATCGCTGAAACTTTTTTGATACTAGCGACCGAGAACGATTCCGAATTATCATGTTTCCAGCTCCAACAATCCGGACCGCCGCCAACGATGAAGTCGCACAATTTTAGAGACAGATCCAATAGCTCTTCCTCCTCTTGGTCACTCATCCCATCTCGGTTCCATTCCCACGAAAAGCTGACCGAATCAGTCCCCCATTGAACCCGATCCGATACGAAGCATCTTTTATTTTTTTCAAGAGTAAAAAGAAGAGGACAATGGAGGTATAATGGCTGAACACCCAACCAATTATCGAACCAAAATTCAGCCTTTGAACCACATCCCACTTTACACCAAATTGAATCACTAAGATTAATACCGAGTTGCAAGAGGGGCTCTTGAATGCTGACGATATGTTTCCACAGGCCTGCCATTGAAACTTTCACCGGAATAGGAGTCCACGATCTATTATTATGATGAATTGACCAAATAACTCTTCTCCAAAGACCATCCTTATCGGTTTTAAACCTCCACCACCACTTAGATAGCATGGCGAGGTTAGCGTCCCGAAGTGAACCGAAACCTAAGCCCCCGTATTCAATAGGCGCAATAACTTTTTCCCATGCCATCCAGCTCATGTAGGAGTTGTCATCCGATCCTCCCCAGAAGAAACTCCTCCTTAACCTTTCTAGGATTTCTATGACTTTCAACGGAGCTTTATACAAGGAGAAGAAGTAAGTAGGTAGCGAATTCAAAACAGATTTCAGCAAAGTGATTCTACCACCATAGGAAAGATGTTTCGCTTTCCACAACGATAAGCGGTTTTTGAATATGTCAATGACGGGCTTCCAATTTCTCACAAGATTCATGTTAGCCCCGACTACTAAGCCCAAGTGTTTGAACGAAAATGAGCCTGTTTTACAACCCAAAAAACTTGCCATGGACTGTACCTCCGCCTCATCTATCCCGATCCCATACAAGGAACACTTTGCAAGATTAACCTTCAAGCCAGAGACCATATGGAAGCATCTCAAAATCCTGCGCAAGTTGATTACATTATCACAAGACCACTCCCCAATGAAGACAACGTCGTCCGCATAAATAAGATGAGATACCAAAGGACCATTATTTGTACACCTTAATCCTTTGAAAACTCCGTTCGACACGGCCTTCTTCATCATCCCCGTAAGGGCCTCCATTGCTATAACGAATAGGAAAGGAGATAGGGGATCGCCTTGTCGTAACCCACGTGAACATTCGAACTCCATCGTTGGGGACCCATTTACTAATACAGACGCCTTCGAAGAAGTAAGCGTAGCCATGATCCATCCTCTCCAACGTTGCGGAAAATTCATATGAGACATGACCGTGTCTAGGAAGTTCCAATTAAGAGAGTCGTAAGCTTTATTAATGTCAATCTTCAAGATCATGCCCGATTTCTTAGCTTTTTTCATCCAAGCTATCATTTCGTTCAGATCAAAGGACCATCCGAGATATTCCTTCCGGACAAGAAAGCAGATTGTACCTCAGACACGAGGTTTCCAATCACTCTCCTGAGCCTATTCACCAGCACCTTCGAGATAGCTTTATTGACAACCCCGATCAAACTAATAGGGCGGAAATTTGATGGGGTCGTAGGATCCTTGACTTTCGGTATAAGGGCAATGAAAGATGAAGAACAACACCGGTTAATGGAGCCATTAGAATAGAATTCATTGAACAACCGGATAAAGTCTCCTTGAAAACTATCCCAATTACTCTTGATGAACTTAAAGTTGAAGCCATCCGGGCCCGGAGCCCGATCTCCCACACATTCCCAGATTGCTTCTTTAATCTCATTAACCGAAAAAGGCTGAATAATGGCATCCGCTTCAGCAGCCGAGAGGGGGGTGAGCCCAAGACTGCTGATGGGCGGCCTAACGTTTAAAGGTTCCGAGAATTGTTTTAGAAAAAAATTCGAAGAACGCCTCTTTAATGGCCACCGGGTCCGAGCTCCATACGCCATCGATCATGAGACCGTTTATGCAATTATTGCTAATATTGGAGTTAATAATATTGTGGAAAAAAGCAGAGTTTTCATCTCCTTCCAAAGCCCACCTTGCTCAGGATTTTTGTCTACTATCTAATAGTTTCCTCCGATCCACTTCCAATACATTATTGACACATTCAGCCCTTTCAGATAACTCCCCTTCATCCAAAGCACGAGTTTCAGCCAACTTTTCCAGGGTACTGATGCGATTTTTATTACTAAGATATGCCCCTTCCGTTCTCACCCGTTCTACCTTTAACCATTATCTTATTCTTCAGCCACCTAAGCTTAACCGAAAGAGCCAGATCCGCTGGCCCATTAAACGAGAATTCAAGGCACCATTGTTTCATGAGGTCGAGAAAACCGGGGATCTCCATCCAAGAGTTAAAGCACCGGAATGGGATATGACCAAAATCCGATGGGGTAGTAGTTAACATTAGGGGTCTATGGTCCGATACTTCGCGGTTGAGTGCCAATACCGATGCAGTCGGCCATTTCTCCATAAAGCCAAGGCACATAAGAAACCGGTCCAACTTACTTATTTATCACCACGATCAGAAATGTAAGTAAATCTCCCCCCACCCATTTGATACTCAGTTAGACCCGCGGACAGAATAAAATGATTGAATGACTCAGCATTTGAAGCAGAGAAATCAGAATTGAACCTTTCCGACTCCTCCCGAACTTCATTAAAATCTCCCATGAAGACCCACAACCCCTGGATCGAATTTTTAATCCCGAGCAACCTATCCCATAACAACCTCCTAACTGAGCTTCATTTGACGCATAGACATTCACCAGATTTATCTTGACCCCTAATTGAGACAACGACCCAGATAGAACTAAGAACTGTCGATCCTTAATAACATTTTCACATACAAACATACCCGGATTCCAGAGACAAGCAAGACCCCCCGATCTCCCTTCTGCGCTCACAGTTTCCAGGTTAAAGGCCGATCGACCCCAGAAGCCATTGAACATAAAATTTGCCGAAGGACCTAGCTTAGTTTCTTGAATCGCCAGAAAGTGAACTCCGTATGAAGTTAAAATGCCCCTCACCCAGTCAACTTTACGGGAATCCCGTACCCCCCTGAGATTTACCGATAGACAATTCATCTTAAACCATCAAAAACACCTTCACCTTGAGTTTCTTAATTTGTGATCATACAAATCAGGTTTTATGCAAAGGAAGTTGGAATATGTAAAGGTGATCACTTTTGAGCCGATCACTGTTGGATCATACATGGACCAGAAGCAATTGGATTAGAAGCAATTAGTTTAGGTTTTGCTGCAAATATTATATATATTTCATGACTTAGAGAAATGCCGCTTTGTTGATGAAGATATTGTAACTTAGATCTCAAAAGTGTAATATCCTATAATTTAACATCTTATATTTGTTTAGATAAAGTATTGTGTGTATTGTATTTTATTAAGAAAATGCAGATTACCAATTTGCACCGGTTCGGAATAGCTCATGATTAAGTAAATAAGTAAAGCATAAATGGCGGTTCGATTTTTGAAATATCTTAATCGCAAGTTTTGGTTTTGGTTTTGGTTATGGTTAAAACCAAACTCACCCGAACAAGTTGTGCACACCCTAAAAATCATCAACGGAAGTATTGTGGTCCCCGCCGCAACGCGCGGGCACCCCACTAGTATATATAAATATATATATATATATATATATATATATATATATATATATATATATATATAGGGTAGGGATCCTAAGAGAAGTCCATCCTATATGAGAAACTTGAGAAGCATTCTGGACCACACATTTTTCTAAGCCTTTCGTAATATACACATATGTATAGTTTAAAATTGACTATATACATATATGTATATTGAGTTATACACATATGTATATAGTCAATTTTAAACTATACATATGTGTATATTACGAAAGGCTTAGAAAAATGTGTGGTCCAGAATGCTTCTCAAGTTTCTCAACTAGCCTATCACTTCTCACATGATCCTTATCCTATATATATATATATATTTATATACTCTTAAAGAGAAAGGTCGGTGACACCGACAAAAGACAAAACTGCCCTCCAGCGCTTCCCCCTTTGTTCTTCACTGTGTTTCATTCTTGGCTTTCAAATAATCAAATATCTAGGTTTCTTCCATGGAAGCAGCACGATATTCTTTTCGATATATATAGATCTTATGTCGGCTATGAAATCTAAGCGACAATTTGATTCTTCTTATTCTGCATCAATTTGTTGCCCTGACATCAATTTCACTCTCCGGCTCTACATATTACTCATTAACATCGAGCATCCAAGTAAGGTTAGTTTTAGTTAGTAACTGATACCCAAATGCTCAGTTATAGCTTAGTTTTGGTTTTTATGGAGTAATTATACTACGATCATGATATGTCATCCTGTTGTTTCTAGGGTTAAGGTTTATTCTTGAAGCTTTGGGGACGTTAATTTAAGGTTTCTTATCGAAAATCATGAAGGGAACGTTTGTATGCCGTGAGGTCGCTAATTTAGGGGTTTAATCGTCGAACAAAGAACTGAACAGTGAAGATAAAAGAAATTATTTACAAAACAAGTTTGAAAGATGAAACCTGGCACAGATTAGGTCTATTTATGTAGTTTCTTACACTCTGTGTAGTCGTTTAAGGGGAGCTCTCAACTTCTTACTAACTTTTTTCCTCAGAAGTAATAGTTTAAGTAGTGTGAGAAACATGATTTGATTGTGAGTTGGCCCCACACCCCAAGCCTTTCACGCCCGTTAAAGCCGCAACACCCCCACCCCACAATAACGTCCCCAAGCGCGGTGTGTGGCATCTTGAATAGGTGAGGTGGCAGCAGGCGGCAGGCGCTAGCACACTACACAGTCTTAAGGTATGTTTGTTCTACAGTAATGTAATGTAGTTCGATCATTCACTTCAGTCTTAAGAGTTCACTTTAGTCTTAAGAAGACACAATGTAAAAATAGAAGGGGTTGAGCCATGATGAGGTGAGGGGTTCAGCTAACCTACTAAGAACAATTTTTAACAATCGAGTTGGGTTTGCTTTTTTGAAGTAGTTTTTGATTTTTGGAACTGCTAAAATTATATCCTTTGCTCTGTCGTGATCTAGACAATGCTGTTGTTTGCAAGTACATTACCATGGAATCTATAAATTCAAGGAACAATTTCAATATTATGGCAAAGCTATTCATTGTTATTATAGTCGGCATATTACTGACCATTCCAACAACAAATTCCATTTTCATAGAAGTGTTTAGCAAATTAAATTTCCGTGAAGAACCAGGGTTATTTCAGTTTTGGCCATGCAACACACCTTCTAATTCTGAGGGCATTGGATGCAATCTTATCTTGACTAAGGGTGCTAAATGGGTCGTGTTCGCAGGTTGGCGGGTTTAACCTGACCCGAACCCGAAAATTTTACACGAACTTAAACTCGACCCGAACCCGAAAATCGTATCATACATGTGAACCCGAATACGACCCAAAATTTCGTGGGTTGACCCGAACACGACCCGTTCAACCCAAATTTTTTAACTTTTTTCTGAAATTAATATATTAAAATTAAAATTTACTCAAAAATACAAATGTATATAATAATATTATATTTAAATTATAAAATCTATGTTAATTTCTCTTTTTAAGTTATAATCATGGCATAAAATACATTCCCCATTTAATTTATGACAAAATATATTGTAAAAAATTATAATATAGTATAAATGTGTTAAACGGGTCAACCCGCCAACCCGACTAGGTTGACCCGAACCCGACCTGTTAACCTAAACGGGTTCGCGGGTTCAACCTGAAACTGACCCGAACCCGTTTAGACTAAACCTAAACCCGCGGATTTCGTGTTAGGTTCGTGTCGGGTTTTCGGGTCGTGTTAGAAATTCACACCCCTAATCTTGACATATCAAACCTATATATTAAGTATTAACTCGAGATCATGAAGGACTTCTGCAGGATTATAGGAGGACATGCGAAAGTAATTATCCTTTTGTTGGATTAGAAACAAGGGTGGCCAATTGGTTACTTGGTCGGGCAACTAAAAAAATGATCACAGACCATCAGACAATACATCATGTGCTTAATCAAGAAGATCAACATTCTATAGACGTAGGAGGCAAGGGGTAGTTAGTTTTGCCTGTGTTTTATGACCTGGGTGCTGGGAGTAAAATTGTGGGAATCATTGACTTTATCACGCCTGTGCCAAAAGAAAGTAATGTTGAAGATTTTGAACAAATACACAATCTACTAATGGTTAGTGTTTTTTCGTTAATCTTACTTGCAAGTGCAGTATAATCATATTAATGGATATGAGTCCCAACATATATTCACATTTGAATTAAACACCACAAAAGTTTACCCAAGCTAAAATTTAATAAGAGTTCTCAAGGCTCCTATTTACCTGCAATTTTTTGACTCACTGAGAACTTTTTAAAACAACTTAAATAGCCCCTAATTAAGTTTGGACTAATTTTGAAAAGGGTCTCATTGATGAGGTATAGGTTTACATCATTCATTATTTTTTTCCTGTTGTGACAGTTTGAAATAAACCATTTAACAAGTGTGGTATAGTAGTATAAAATATTTAGAAGGTTTTATTTTATTTGGGACAATTGTAACTGTTATTTATTATGATTCTGTTTCATTAATCGATGATAAGTCACCATGTATATAATAACTGAACATGCCCCTCTACACAAAGGTATTGTTTATAATATATACTAATGTACATAATACATATGTTGACATTGCATTTTGGTTATTTTATTTACATGGTAAAAGAATGTATATTTTTCAGGTGGTATTAGCAAAGATATTTTTCAAAGATGGACCGTTTCGATTCAACGGTATTAATTTGAGTTGGTTGTGTTTAAACCCGCTGCATTGGTGATATGTACGTTCTCTTTAGCTTTAATTTGGTCTAACTTTCGATGTAAATTTTGCTTGGTAGCCACATATGCACATTTTGAGTTGGTGTACATTTCGACATAGATTTTGCTTGGGTAAAATATAATACGTTTTCATTCGACCGTGTAAATTTCAATTACCGTACGTTTCATCTTAAATTTAGGTGGAACAAGTCGGGTACGCCGCCGCAACGCGCGGCGGGTAAAATTACTAGTATATACTATATATAGAGGCCGGTTAACGTACAATACCTCTTATCCTACATTATGTACGCGATGCCCTCAGCCGTACGATCTTCAATCGATCAAACGCGAGCGAAACTAATTAAAATGATTAAATTAATCATTTTAATATATCTAAATCATACCAGGAAGGTTAAACATCATTGCGAGGTCATAAATCTCTCTAATTGACCGATGATAGATCAAAATCAAACCCTAAATCAAATTCAAAAACCTGAAAATCTTCTTCCCCAACCTCCCTTCGTTCCTTTTAGTGCGATATCGATAATAAGAACTACTAATTTGGGAGTTGTAAGGGTCAAATGGAAGAAGACTGACAATGATCGACCAACAATCGAAGAAGATGAACAGTAACACACACACAGATTTTTCACATGCGATATTCAATTTTCCACATGCGATTCTACACACCCCATGCCATTTTTCACATTACCCCATGCTAGCCATTTTTTCACATGCGATATTCAATTTTCCACATGCGATTCTACACACCCCATGCCATTTTTCACATTACCCCATGCCATTTTTTCACATGCGATATTCAATTTTCCACATGCGATTCTACACACCCCATGCTTTTTTTCACATTACCCCATGCTAGCCATTTTTTCACATGCGATATTCAATCTTCAACATGCGATTCTACACACACCATGCCATTTTTTCACATGCGATATTCAAATCTTCCACATGCGATTTTGTCCATCTACACACCCCATGCCATTTTTCACACTACCCCATGCTAACCATTTTTCACATGCGATATGTATTGAATTCGCACCAGATCTGCATCTGATCGAACGGCTGGGATGATCGCGTACGTATCCTACGATAAGCGCATTTGTATTTTACTCTTTACCTATATATATATATATATATATATATATATATATATATATATATATATATATATATATATATATATATAGGGGACCGCTAAAATGAAAACCACCTCCAGTTGTAAGAACTGCGCGAACCACTTTCTAGCCATTAGATCAAGATGATGGATGTATGAGATTAAAAGTATTTAAAAATAATATTAAGTCTTTTTTGTCTTATTATGTCTTTAATATTTTAATTGAAAAGGGTATTTAAGTAAAATCATTCTATTTTGTCTTTTTGTCTTTATTGTTTTTTATTACTTTATTGTATTATTATATTAGATTTTGATTTTTTAAACATAGTTTTTTTTATTAAAAACATTTTTAAATTCAGATTTTTTTTAAATATTTTTTATACTTTTTACAATTTAAGTTTTACGTTAAACTTTTTACGTTTTATGTTTTTTTGACGCGCCGTTTTTTACCGCCGTTTTTAACTCGCCGTTTTTTTAACGCCGTTTTTTTACGCGCCATTTTTTTACGCGCCGTTTTTTTAACGCCGTTTTTTAACGCCATTTTTTACGCGCCGTTTTTTACGCGCCGTTTTTTTAACGTGCCGTTTTTTAACACGCCGTTTTTTACATGCCTTTTTACGTTTTTAACCCCGGCTTTTTCACGCCTCTTTTTTTCACGTCTCGTTTTTTTTACATGCCTTTAACACGCCGTTTTTTCACGCCTCGTTTTTTTAACCCCGCTTTTTCACGCCTCGTTTTTAACCCCGGCTTTTTCACGTCGGTTTTTTTACATTTTACGCCCCGGTTTTTTACATTAACGTTTCTTTCGGTTTTACGTTTTGCGTTTTATGTAAAACATTTTACGTTTTACGTTAAACTTTTTATGTTTTTAAATTTTACGTTTTAATTTTTACGTTAAAATTTTTACGTGTTACTTTTTTAAGTTTTACGTTAAACTTTTAACATTTTACGTAAAAGTTTACGGTTGAACTTTTTTTCCACAAAAACTTTTTTACACGAAAACTTGTTTACGCAAAGACGAACGCATCCATAAATCGCAAAGTCGGTAGGTGTCTTGGATAGATTTTTATCGTCATCGACGGGGGAAAAGAATATAAAAAACCAACAACAACAAAAAAACAAAAGTGTATCTCGAAAAAAAAGGGTTTGGCTCAGATTTTTTCCGATAATTAAAAGGCTGCAAAGTGGGGTTGCGGGTTCAAAAACCTACCCTCCACCATCATTGCCGCGCCATCGTCATCAAAAATCTAGTTTTTTTTTTTGCATCATCGCCACCCCAAAAACCCACAGTTAAAAAACTCAATATCAACAGACAATTGATTCCCCACCTGCAACAAACCACACTTCAAAATCAAGTGGTATGAAACCCCATCACAGATTCAAAATCAAAAAATTTATACATGATTCAAGATAAAAAAATTCAAGACACCATACTTCAATCGACCTGCAACAAGTGGTATGAAACCCCACCTGCAACAAACCAAAAATTCAAGAAACCATAATTCAAAATCAAAAGTGGTATGAAACCCCACCTGCAACAAACCATACTTCAATCGCACAATCGACCACCCCCCTTCACCCACCCCCTCACCATCGTTCACCGCCAACCCCGTTCACACCGCCGTCGCTCACGAAGCAACCACCTCCACCACTGAAACCCCAAGTCGCACAATCGACCACCACTACAACCCCCCCCCCCCCCCATTTTCTTTCTCCTGCCCTAAACCCTGCCGTCACACCCTACCGTACACCACTGCCGCCGCACCAGTTCAGATCTGAGCAAAACCCCCCTAAAGGTTGACGGTGAAACGATGAGAGAGAGAGAGAGAGTAGAGAGAGGGGTGAGGAAGAGGGGGTAGCCGGGTGGTGGTGAAGCAAAATAGAGAGAAGTTTACTGGAGATGTTGTTAGCTCCGCCGGAGTTGTGGCCGGAGAAGGAAGGAGAACAAGGGCGGAGGAGGTGGTGAACGGAGAGAGGGGTCGCAGAAGAGAGAGAGAGAGAGAGAGATTCGTAGTTAGGGTGTGGCGGAGGCTGGTACAACCACCGGCGATGGCGGTGGCGGTGGAGGCATTTGGGGTGGCGGTGGCGTCGAGATCGGAAGACATTTGGGGTGGGTTTTAAAAATGGACCGGTAATGGTGAGTGAGAGTCTGCAACTTTTAAATAGAAAAAAGAGGAGAGTCTGCATTAAAAAGAGGAGAGAGGATGGATATGACATATGGGGTAAATGACCAAATTACCCTTTTTGTTGGCTGAATGTGATTGGTGGAGAGTGGTTCTCACGGTTCTTATTTTAGCGGCTCCCTATATATATATATATATATATATATATATATATAGGGTAGGGATCAAGAGTGAACAGTGTTTAAAATGCGAACAAAAACGAACAGATCCTGACCGTTGGATGATGAGATCTTGATTATAGGATTTAAATGGTTTTTAAATTAAATAAAACAATAAATTGATTTGAAATAACCGAATAAGGGCATTCTTGTAATTCTTTATAGGAGATAAGTTTAAAAAAAAAACAGTTACAGGAGATCAAATCAATATTCTTTATATATACCAATCCCTTTCTCTCTCTAGAAGATTAAAAGGCGACGTATAAAATTTTCTTCCGGCCTGTTGAACATCGAAATCTGGTAGTGTGATTTAATCTTCTTGATTCATAGCAAGGTAATGTTGTTTATAGTATACCGAGCATTCCGATTGTGTATATTTTGTGTGTTTCTTCCTTGAATTCCTGCATTTAAAATCTAGGGTTTTATTTGAATGTGTGTATAAAGAGTCGTAGTTGTTATAGTAGGTTGGTTTTTGTAGCTTTTAGTCCATATGATTTGTCTGTTTAATTGAAGTTTAGTTCAGATTATAACAATAGTGTAAGGTAATTTAGGGTTCTAACAATGAATGTCATAATTATACTCTGTTTTGCGACACAGGGGCATGCCTACTTGTTCTAATCGTAGTTCATGGTGTACCGTTTGAAAAAAAAAAACATTATTAGAGGATGTATCAGCACATGTGTAGTTGACTACTATTGGGGGTTTTAGGTAGTGATTGAAATAGTGTTGCTGATTACATACTTTGAGAAGATCAGTACAATTGCTGGCATTTACACATATGTATACAGTTTTTTACACATGTGTATTTTCGTGCTATTATACGTATGTGTATTAATAGTGTATAATATTAAACTTGAAGTTGGTTGTGAAACAGTTGTATATTATCGTTGTACAACTGCATTTTTTAACCATGAAAGAGTTGTGTATAATTTTAAAAGTTGTGAAAGCCGTTTATTTAACTATACTAATTTGATTCAGGTGATTAGATGGATTTCGAAAAAAAATAATGTTCAGGTTACATTTGGTGAAGGAATTCATTTGATTGTTGATCTTGACAATAAGCCTACTGTCGTCGAAGATGCAAATACAAATAAAAGTATAATATTCTAGCGATTTGAGGAAATTATATAATAAATTGAGACACTTTGTAACGCATGTGGTAGTTTTATTCCGATTTTGACCATTTTGTTCTTTAATGCATGGTTCATCTAATTGAACAAGAGGTCTGTGTTTTAAAACCTATGTTGTTGATTAAGTGTACTTTACGGATACACATGTGTATTGACTGTCATATACTTCGGAATTAACGTTATATAGATGTATTGTACATAAGTGTACTTTACGGATACACATGTATATTTTACATGTCTTGTAAACAAGTGTACTTTACGGATACACATGTGTATTGACTGTCATATACTTCACAATTGTCGTTATATAGACGTCTTATACATAAGTGTACTTTATCTAGAAACGTCTATAATGATACAGCTACTGATACAATTTACCGTATTATTTGTGTGTAGAAAGATGTGGTGGTAAAGTACCTGAAGCGTGTGGGACATCCTCGTTGCTATGAGATTGAAGTTGTCTAGCATGTACGTTGGGATATTAGTTGGGGGACTGTAGGAAATTATGTTGATTGCAGTGTATATGCGATGCACCACATGGAAACCTGGATGGGATCGTTGAAGGGCGTTGGGACGCTCGATTCCCAACTGATGAGTCCAAAACGAAAACCGAAATAACACAACTTATGAAGAAGTTTGTGAACTATTTGGTTTGGTGTTTACACTTGCGATTTGCCTTTCTAATTGTTTTGGTGGAAATCGTTTACGGTAGATTTGGGATGCTTTATTCGGATATTTAGTGTAGTATGATTACGACCATTATTTTGGTGGTTAAATTTATGGATTTTGTTGTTTTCAGTTGCTGCCTATAACTTGAATACAACTTATCGTATTTTATGACGAGTTTGGATGTTTCTCTTTTATGAACTTGTGTGGATGATGAAAGCACATTTTATACATATGTGTATTGCAAGTATAATGTATAAGTGGGATGTCCAGAACAAAAAAGAAAAAAAAAACAATTTAGAATGGGTACATACGTGTAACATATAATTTACTACCAAAGTTACAATTTATCTCATATAATGGCATGTTTGGATGGTCCACTTTTATGAAGTTATGTTTGTGATGAAATTAATACATTACATATATGTATTAAACAAAATAATATACATTGAATGTCAAGAACAATAAATTGGTAAACTTTAAAGTTACGTAACTAGTTAAGATTTATGAAAATAAAATACATTTCAAGCTTATTATTGTTACAAATTCTGAATTCAAAAATTGATTATGCCTTCCTTTAATTGAGTTGCAAGAAAGTAGGAAGCAGTTACTGATCTGGTAAAATTAAACTCAAATTTGGATTATAATTAAATAAAAAATCAAGTTTAAATTACTAATTACAATCCTACCCTTATAATCTTAAAACTAAATCAAGGGTCAAGATATGTTCATTAAGTTCACAAATAAGGGGAGGTTCACAAATGAACCTAACCCTATATATATATATATATATATATATATATATATATATATATATAGGATTAGGATCATGAGTGAACAACTTTTTGAGAGTGAACTAAGTGAACTAATCTTGACCCTTGATCATTTTTTAGATTAAAAGGGTAAGATTGACATTAGCCAAGTACTTTTAATTAAAATCCCTTAATTTTCTCCTCTCTTGACTCTCTCTCTCTCTCATTTTTAATTATTTCTCTATTATTTTAATTATTCATTATAAGAGATTGAATGACTAATTTTTTTATATAAATTGTTATGTTCCTTTTAAAATTAAATATTAAACCTAATTAAATTGATTTTTAATACACTTGTGTATTATTACATCTTATTTCCACGGGTCGCTATAAACCAGATTTATACACTTGTGTATTATTCAAGTACATATGTGTGTACGAGTCAGTATATACCAGACGTATACACCAGTGTATTATTCAAGTACATAGTGTATACATGTCGAAATATAGCAGACTTATACACTTGTGTATTACTACATATTGTTTCCACTATACATCTTTTCATCAAACATTGATCTAATACATATATGTATAGAGAATATAATTAAATATTTTTAATTGTGTTCTAGATGGAACAATATTTGATAATGTTTGTATTTTTTTTTAAATTATGTAATATTAAGTTAGGTAATATGTGAGAGAAAAAATATAAAGAATGTAATTAAATATTCTTTTAATTGGAAAGAGAAATCAGGAGAGAGAAAAAATTAATTAATTAAATGAAGATAGAAATATACAATTATACCCTTTTGTCTATTAAAATACATGTAAGTTACAAAAGATAATTACAATCTTTTCACTAAAGAAAAAATTTAGATCTACAAAATCAATGGTCATGATAAGTTCATTTTGTTCACAAATAAATCATTGTTCACTCATGAACCCTACCCTATATATATATATATATATATATATATATATATATATATATATATATATATATATATATATATATATATATATATATATATATATATATATATATATATATATATAGGGAGGGGCTCATGCGAGAACCACCCTTATTGTGAGAACCTTGAGAACCAATGTGAACACAACCTAAAATAGCTAAAAAAAACCTAAAAAAAAACCTAACCCCCACCCCCCCCCCCCAAAAAAAAAAAAACCCTAAACCCCTCCACCCTAAAAAAAAAACCTAACCCCCCCTCCCCCAAAAAAAACCTAACCCCCCTCCCAAGCTAAATGCTAAAAAAAAAAAACTTAACCCCCCCCCCCCCCGCGCCCCCCAAGCTAAAATGCTAAAAACTAAACCCCCAAAAAACCTAAAAAAATCTAAAAAATAAAAAAAAAAAATTTTTTGGTTTCGAAAAGTAGCGATTTTTTTTATAAAAAATATTAAAAAATTCAAAAAAAAATTTTTGTGTGATTTTTAGCTATTTTTAGGCATTTTTGGTGTGTTCACATTGGTTCTCGCGGTTCTCACAATAAGAGGTGGTTCTCGCATGATCTTCTCCCTATATATATATATATATATATATATTGATTTCGAGGGATGATAAATAGTAACTTTATTTTTATAATAATATATAGTTTTTTATTATTTTATTATTTAATATATTATAATAGTTTATTATTATATTTACTTTTAATAACATATATTTTTTAATATATATATTTCCTTTTCCCTTTTTTTAATAATTGGCTTTTTTTTCTTTTTTTGAACATATATTAATTATCGATTAATTTGATACTTCTTTAATAAGTTACATTTATAACTTTTTTCTAAAAACTTAAGTACGTAGTTGTGCTTGATTTCTTTCCCTGACATTCCATTATAAGTTTTGTTAAAACGAGGTTATACTCAAAATAAAGTATTTATTTGGTATCATAAAACGGTACGATGATAAATTAAATCGTTCTAATGGTTTGACTTTCTAAACAACATGCTTTATTTTCAAATCACGTTTGTTTTGCTTTATTATTTGCTCGGTTTCGCCGCAACGCACGATATAAAAATACTAGTTATAAAGGTTGTACAAGAAGATATTACAGGAGGGAATTATGCAATAAGATTACTCTTTGACTAGCTAATTATGGTAAAATAACTTCGTGGAGAAGATTGATTCATGGGGAGATCCTCACACTATCCTTGACACACCCCTGCAGATGGAGGCTCCATCGGAGACTCCAATCTTGGAGTGGCATTTTACGAATAGTCGTCTAGCTAGTGTTTTAGTGAGAGTGTCACCCGATTAATTAGGATCAAAACTCAAAACACACACACTAAGTGGGTGTGCGTGGTCGAGTACAACTGGAGGAACAAGGGGCAAACCCTTGCTCATCAAGAATCATCAAATTGAAGGTCGATTCGAGCCCGAAATCAGTGTACAAACACGTATTAGCGATTGCCCAAGCTAGGCGATCATTAGGTATGTAGAATTTTGATGTTTGTTGAAGTTGTGAAATTTGATGAACATCACAAGTTGCGATTTATACATGAATCCTAGAGGTTATGGCTGGATTAGAGATGTATACTTGCTTAGGAACAAAACCCTAAGTGAAAATTATACATATATTGTTATGATTTGAGTGTTTATGTCACACCCCCAGATTACCACCTAGGGCGTGTCCCTGATGGAGGTGTAACGATTCAACCAAGAGCCACCAATCATATCAAACACAAGTTATACTAAAATAAAATACCCAATTGAAATTAATGTAACGTCTGGAAAGTTAAATCAAAACCAAGTACTGAGCGGAAGCATAAAAGTATCAATGTGTAATGTATCAAAAGCAAATTAAGATAACGGTTTATTATGACCACGACCACTCCAGCAGCATCAGACAGCAAGCTCCCAAGTTCCTTCAGTAATCACCTACAAGCATGTAAACAAGTGTGTCAGACTACGCTGGTGAGTTCAAGGTTTGTGTTTGTTTACCAAGTTGCGTTACCAGTCATGTGAGTAAAACAGTTTACAAAACGATATGTTGTTTGTTGTTAAGATGTTGTATGCATCGATGTTTTGATGTTGCTCATGTTAGATACCCTAGGGAGTGTGCCCATAAGTATCCGGGGAGTGGTTACCCCTTGTTCGCTATGTTGCCATCGTTAGATACCCTAGGGAGTGTGCCCATATGTATCCGAGGAGTGTGCCTCTAACAACCATAGCTCTATCCAGATAATTAGTTCACGCCCGTCCTTACGGCCCGGTGTGAGGTTTCCCACCTAATAGCGCTATCAACTAATCACCCCCATTGCCCTCCAGGCAATAACCAAAACCGATTAAGTTATTTACCCAATGTTTTCCCTTCCAAATATTTACCAGTTGTCCCAAACCACCGGGACGCATGCTTGAGAAAAGTGCAGTGAACTCACCTTGGGTTTGCTCGGTAGGGTTATCTACGAGTCTACCAGTTAATCAAGTACGTCCTAAAGGGGTTACGATATCAGTTAGTTTTACGTGCATATGAACCACAGTTTTCATTTCAAAGTAACTCATGTGTACATTGATCACACAAAACACATTTACTGTACATGTAACGCATGCATGCCATAACAATAACTCATAACCTAGTCATCCAGATCATATGTTTTGCACACAGTAAGTCATGTAAGGTTACACATTCACATCTAGCAATAAGATCACATATCGAAACAATATTGAATTAAAAGTCTAATGGCCGACAATTTCGATACAGCACACACACATGCACATGGCTTAAACTGTTAATGCCTATTCATACCCATTAGACCATTTATTTTATGGACCACCCCATTGGGCCTTCATTCGGTCCAATAGCTGATTAACACCTCAAATAGGCCGCCAATTCCAATGACCCACACGTATATGATAACTATTACTACACTATCAAACAATACACACACACATATAGATGGACGGTTGGAAAGAGGGACCCAATAGTCAACAACAGAATCAATCACGTGGATATGAGGGACAAAATTTGGCAGCCATACACAGGTGAGGGAATTATAAAATCATCATCTCAACATCAGTTTGACATGCATGCAACTTTGGATGAAAGCATTAATTGAAAAATCATCATCACAATACATACACCCACATGGCCGCCAATCTCTATCTAAGCCACTGTTACATCAAGTTTGATTATTAATCACATATCACCCAATTTCACATACAATCACATCTGATTATATCGATCATTATATCACCATAAAACATCATCACACAAAGCAACTAACAATTACGTAATCACAAGGAGTATGGCGATTAAACTAACCGACAGTTGATGTCTCGAAGATGATGGGGAGGGGTTATCTCCTGTTTGCCGTTTGCCGTAGGTAGATTTGAGAGAGAGAGAGATATGGAGTTTGTTATGGTTTTTAAACTAGATTGAATTTGATATTGAGTACATTACGTATGCCCCTACCTTTCCTAAACAACCTGATAAGATGCTGGGCCGGTCACATTACGTTTGTTATCGAGATTGGGCCGGTCACCTTTCTAAACCAGCTAATAAGATGCTGGGCCGGTGGTTTGCCTAGCCGGTCATGGGCTCAAGCCCAAGTGAACTGTATATATGCGATACATATGTTATGCGATATGTATGTACATTAAGTGGGCTGATACATTAAGTAGACATAATCATGTGGGCTGATTAAGTAACCATAATCATAAATGGGCCGATAGTTTGTTATCAAGTCGCGTGGGCCAAAGATAAGCCCAACAACTTATATGATTTGATTCGTATGGGCCGGACTAGGTTACATGTTCAACCCGTTTAACAAAGCAAAGATCATGAAGGAGAAATAGCGCGGAATCGAGATTACAAACTAACCTCGGAAGTTCGGGTTGTCACATCATCCCCAACTTGAAAGAAATTTCGTCCCGAAATTGGCAAGTAAGCATTGAGGAGTGAAGTGAGGAAATCAAGATTGCTGCGGATTTTGCTCAGGTGTGACATCATCCCCAACTTGAAGGAAATTTCGTCCCGAAATTTAGCAAACAGTCGCTGAGGAAGCTAGTTTGTTAAGCGTTTTCGCGGGGTGTCACAACATCTCCTACTTGAAAGAATTTTCATCCCGAAAATTGGTCTAAGACAATGGCTTGAAGTGAGTTCCGACGAACTCGATCTATTGATACTTTACAACGCCTGGGGGGCTAATCTTGTGATCGGTGAAAATCATGGTATGATGGTTAGCGTTTTGTTATATCAGTTGCCAATCAATGAAACAGGGGATTAATGAGGTTCGTACCAAGAATCTAGCGAAACAGGGGTCCATTAAACATCCGAAGGATTTGGCCAGCAAATTTGTTGTCTAGAAGAAATTTCCAGTAGTGGTGCATGGCGGCATGGCACAACAGGGAGGTTCGTCACATTGCGGTCGCGCGAGTGTATCATTTGTCCAAAACAGAGTTTGGTGGGTAAAGGTTAGTGTTGCAAAACGACATACGCGTGTAACTGTGACTGCTTCACTTCTAGCGGCGGTGACAAGTGAAAGTGATAAGGTTCGTCTACAGGGATGCGTGGGTATAGTCCTCCTAATCCCGTGTTCGTTCGGAAGTTCCATTCTAGCGATGCCTTCACATGATTAGCTCTATTGAAACAAGGGCGCACTGAAAACCCTTGTGATCGGTCTTATTACTCAGGGATTCACAGCTCCCCGCTATGCTAAGGAGGTTGAAGTTGCGAAACCCTCGAAAATCCTACGACGCAGCTGTGATAGTATTTAGCAAACCTAAGGGATTTCTGTTTATTATACCAAGCATACGATCATAACATCCAGTATCAAAACAACTATCTTATAATTCACGAACCAAACTTAAGATCACCATTTACTTTCGCATATATTCTAACCGGTTCCTCACAAGACCAGTTACACCAATTCCATACGCATGACACATTAGATCAGTCATCATATCACATAAGATCATCTTATAAATTCCTCATGGCTGTGGGTGGTTTCAAAGCACATATACAACAAATCATGCAAGGGTTATCGGAACATGATATGCATATAAAGCAAGATCAAGAAATCAGATTACTAACCACGACAACTAACCCTTCAATCAATGCACAAGGATTCACATATTATCACACGATTAATCAATCATATATGAAAATCACACCTTCAATATCACATATGAACAATACCATACAACGATGAATATTGCAGGCAAGAATCAAGAATTACTAACCAAAACCAGTCACACAATAACATTTAATGATTACTGAGTTCTATGCCCTAAAACATCATGATTCTCATTCATCAAGCGACATACTCCCATGATAACAGAACACAAATCACGCATACACCATGTATAACACAATTAAATACACATATCATGCGTCAATCAATAATAGTTAACTATGATGGAACACTAACCCGACAAACGACACAAGGCGACCCGTTAACACGCAAGAAAGGGTTACGACTAGGCTGGCTTTTCTTGATGTTGTCGTCGACCTCAGGGGGGGGGTTTCGAGAGAGATGAGGCTACCGTCCAAGATTGAGAAAGATAGAGTTTGTTTTGGTAAATTAGGGATTATTAAATATCAATACCTAATCAGTATACGTATACAAAAAGGTTTAATGTTGGGCCAAGCCAATGAAAGGGGGATGGGTGGGCCGAAGGGTAATGGATAGCATGCATAAATAACCTGGGCTGGATCATTAATGTGTGGTGGCCCAAATACTAAAAAAAAAACAAGTGCGGTGGCCCAAATATATTAACATGTAACGTTTAACAAAAGTTACGTATAACAAAGGTTCATACTTAATAAGGTTAACACACGTTTAGGTTTAAGTTCAAACTAATCTGAAATTGCATAAGGTCAATCTGAAATTCCGCCTAACGATGTGGAAGTAAGCCAGCTCACTCTTCAGGAGGCATGTCAGAAAATTCATGGATAAGTGGAAGACACTCGATCTTCCTTCCTTAAAGCGGCAAATCGGTGACAAGAGCTAGTATGGCAGGGTAGCCCTTCCGTAGACACTTCTGGGCTTTCACGACTGTGACAATGCCAACAACGGCACCACTACGATGATCTTAAACTGATACGGATTCCCCACTGGGGAGAGGGGACGCACGATTTTCCGTTTGCAGAGAATTTTCCGCTTGATACCTAGATAACCAAGTCCATGTCAACGACCATGTCAAAACTTACAAGAGTGTCGCATCAACCGATAGAGGCATTGCATCAACCCATAGGCACCGGATAGTACAAAGGCCAGCGAGAGGTTTAAGCACACAAGGTTTCAATCAATAGTTGCTACGTCCGTTTCCTCGTCCACTCATGTTTCTATATATGGAAATGAACTAATTTAGGGGTCGAAAACGAGGAAAGTGTTCAGGTTTGTCACGTCGAGAACGATTAACTACCATGTTCATACACAAACAGGGAAGAACCCTTCTTACACTCGTTAAGCCTCATTGGGATTTGCATGCACCACGCGTTATTATTATGTGTGCACCCATGATAATAAAGCGGTTTGCATGCTCCTCTCAATGCTTCTTAACTTATGTTTGAAGTTTCTCCCACTCCAATCAACACAAAAATAAGCACTGCCAACAAGATTAAAGTTTACTAGATACAAGTGTTATGTTGCACTAACAATGTGTTATGATGCCTACCATGTCGTATCGTGCATGCTATATATATAGTTACGTTTACTAGGCATATAAAGCATAAGCTAAGGAGGAACGAACCTTGCAGTCTGAAGCTGAGTGTCATGGTCATCGTTTGGATCAATTCGGTTATAGTCTGGTTTTATGAAAACATTTTTAAAACCGAGTTCTCTATAACCAGTGGCTCTGATACCAAACTGTCACACCCCCAGATTACCACCTAGGGCGTGTCCCTGATGGAGGTGTAACGATTCAACCAAGAGCCACCAATCATATCAAACACAAGTTATACTAAAATAAAATACCCAATTGAAATTAATGTAACGTCTGGAAAGTTAAATCAAAACCAAGTACTGAGCGGAAGCATAAAAGTATCAATGTGTAATGTATCAAAAGCAAATTAAGATAACGGTTTATTATGACCACGACCACTCCAGCAGCATCAGACAGCAAGCTCCCAAGTTCCTTCAGTAATCACCTACAAGCATGTAAACAAGTGTGTCAGACTACGCTGGTGAGTTCAAGGTTTGTGTTTGTTTACCAAGTTGCGTTACCAGTCATGTGAGTAAAACAGTTTACAAAACGATATGTTGTTTGTTGTTAAGATGTTGTATGCATCGATGTTTTGATGTTGCTCATGTTAGATACCCTAGGGAGTGTGCCCATAAGTATCCGGGGAGTGGTTACCCCTTGTTCGCTATGTTGCCATCGTTAGATACCCTAGGGAGTGTGCCCATATGTATCCGAGGAGTGTGCCTCTAACAACCATAGCTCTATCCAGATAATTAGTTCACGCCCGTCCTTACGGCCCGGTGTGAGGTTTCCCACCTAATAGCGCTATCAACTAATCACCCCCATTGCCCTCCAGGCAATAACCAAAACCGATTAAGTTATTTACCCAATGTTTTCCCTTCCAAATATTTACCAGTTGTCCCAAACCACCGGGACGCATGCTTGAGAAAAGTGCAGTGAACTCACCTTGGGTTTGCTCGGTAGGGTTATCTACGAGTCTACCAGTTAATCAAGTACGTCCTAAAGGGGTTACGATATCAGTTAGTTTTACGTGCATATGAACCACAGTTTTCATTTCAAAGTAACTCATGTGTACATTGATCACACAAAACACATTTACTGTACATGTAACGCATGCATGCCATAACAATAACTCATAACCTAGTCATCCAGATCATATGTTTTGCACACAGTAAGTCATGTAAGGTTACACATTCACATCTAGCAATAAGATCACATATCGAAACAATATTGAATTAAAAGTCTAATGGCCGACAATTTCGATACAGCACACACACATGCACATGGCTTAAACTGTTAATGCCTATTCATACCCATTAGACCATTTATTTTATGGACCACCCCATTGGGCCTTCATTCGGTCCAATAGCTGATTAACACCTCAAATAGGCCGCCAATTCCAATGACCCACACGTATATGATAACTATTACTACACTATCAAACAATACACACACACATATAGATGGACGGTTGGAAAGAGGGACCCAATAGTCAACAACAGAATCAATCACGTGGATATGAGGGACAAAATTTGGCAGCCATACACAGGTGAGGGAATTATAAAATCATCATCTCAACATCAGTTTGACATGCATGCAACTTTGGATGAAAGCATTAATTGAAAAATCATCATCACAATACATACACCCACATGGCCGCCAATCTCTATCTAAGCCACTGTTACATCAAGTTTGATTATTAATCACATATCACCCAATTTCACATACAATCACATCTGATTATATCGATCATTATATCACCATAAAACATCATCACACAAAGCAACTAACAATTACGTAATCACAAGGAGTATGGCGATTAAACTAACCGACAGTTGATGTCTCGAAGATGATGGGGAGGGGTTATCTCCTGTTTGCCGTTTGCCGTAGGTAGATTTGAGAGAGAGAGAGATATGGAGTTTGTTATGGTTTTTAAACTAGATTGAATTTGATATTGAGTACATTACGTATGCCCCTACCTTTCCTAAACAACCTGATAAGATGCTGGGCCGGTCACATTACGTTTGTTATCGAGATTGGGCCGGTCACCTTTCTAAACCAGCTAATAAGATGCTGGGCCGGTGGTTTGCCTAGCCGGTCATGGGCTCAAGCCCAAGTGAACTGTATATATGCGATACATATGTTATGCGATATGTATGTACATTAAGTGGGCTGATACATTAAGTAGACATAATCATGTGGGCTGATTAAGTAACCATAATCATAAATGGGCCGATAGTTTGTTATCAAGTCGCGTGGGCCAAAGATAAGCCCAACAACTTATATGATTTGATTCGTATGGGCCGGACTAGGTTACATGTTCAACCCGTTTAACAAAGCAAAGATCATGAAGGAGAAATAGCGCGGAATCGAGATTACAAACTAACCTCGGAAGTTCGGGTTGTCACATCATCCCCAACTTGAAAGAAATTTCGTCCCGAAATTGGCAAGTAAGCATTGAGGAGTGAAGTGAGGAAATCAAGATTGCTGCGGATTTTGCTCAGGTGTGACATCATCCCCAACTTGAAGGAAATTTCGTCCCGAAATTTAGCAAACAGTCGCTGAGGAAGCTAGTTTGTTAAGCGTTTTCGCGGGGTGTCACAACATCTCCTACTTGAAAGAATTTTCATCCCGAAAATTGGTCTAAGACAATGGCTTGAAGTGAGTTCCGACGAACTCGATCTATTGATACTTTACAACGCCTGGGGGGCTAATCTTGTGATCGGTGAAAATCATGGTATGATGGTTAGCGTTTTGTTATATCAGTTGCCAATCAATGAAACAGGGGATTAATGAGGTTCGTACCAAGAATCTAGCGAAACAGGGGTCCATTAAACATCCGAAGGATTTGGCCAGCAAATTTGTTGTCTAGAAGAAATTTCCAGTAGTGGTGCATGGCGGCATGGCACAACAGGGAGGTTCGTCACATTGCGGTCGCGCGAGTGTATCATTTGTCCAAAACAGAGTTTGGTGGGTAAAGGTTAGTGTTGCAAAACGACATACGCGTGTAACTGTGACTGCTTCACTTCTAGCGGCGGTGACAAGTGAAAGTGATAAGGTTCGTCTACAGGGATGCGTGGGTATAGTCCTCCTAATCCCGTGTTCGTTCGGAAGTTCCATTCTAGCGATGCCTTCACATGATTAGCTCTATTGAAACAAGGGCGCACTGAAAACCCTTGTGATCGGTCTTATTACTCAGGGATTCACAGCTCCCCGCTATGCTAAGGAGGTTGAAGTTGCGAAACCCTCGAAAATCCTACGACGCAGCTGTGATAGTATTTAGCAAACCTAAGGGATTTCTGTTTATTATACCAAGCATACGATCATAACATCCAGTATCAAAACAACTATCTTATAATTCACGAACCAAACTTAAGATCACCATTTACTTTCGCATATATTCTAACCGGTTCCTCACAAGACCAGTTACACCAATTCCATACGCATGACACATTAGATCAGTCATCATATCACATAAGATCATCTTATAAATTCCTCATGGCTGTGGGTGGTTTCAAAGCACATATACAACAAAATCATGCAAGGGTTATCGGAACATGATATGCATATAAAGCAAGATCAAGAAATCAGATTACTAACCACGACAACTAACCCTATTCAATCAATGCACAAGGATTCACATATTATCACACGATTAATCAATCATATATGAAAATCACACCTTCAATATCACATATGAACAATACCATACAACGATGAATATTGCAGGCAAGAATCAAGAATTACTAACCAAAACCAGTCACACAATAACATTTAATGATTACTGAGTTCTATGCCCTAAAACATCATGATTCTCATTCATCAAGCGACATACTCCCATGATAACAGAACACAAATCACGCATACACCATGTATAACACAATTAAATACACATATCATGCGTCAATCAATAATAGTTAACTATGATGGAACACTAACCCGACAAACGACACAAGGCGACCCGTTAACACGCAAGAAAGGGTTACGACTAGGCTGGCTTTTCTTGATGTTGTCGTCGACCTCAGGGGGGGTTTCGAGAGAGATGAGGCTACCGTCCAAGATTGAGAAAGATAGAGTTTGTTTTGGTAAATTAGGGATTATTAAATATCAATACCTAATCAGTATACGTATACAAAAAGGTTTAATGTTGGGCCAAGCCAATGAAAGGGGGATGGGTGGGCCGAAGGGTAATGGATAGCATGCATAAATAACCTGGGCTGGATCATTAATGTGTGGTGGCCCAAATACTCAAAAAAAAAAACAAGTGCGGTGGCCCAAATATATTAACATGTAACGTTTAACAAAAGTTACGTATAACAAAGGTTCATACTTAATAAGGTTAACACACGTTTAGGTTTAAGTTCAAACTAATCTGAAATTGCATAAGGTCAATCTGAAATTCCGCCTAACGATGTGGAAGTAAGCCAGCTCACTCTTCAGGAGGCATGTCAGAAAATTCATGGATAAGTGGAAGACACTCGATCTTCCTTCCTTAAAGCGGCAAATCGGTGACAAGAGCTAGTATGGCAGGGTAGCCCTTCCGTAGACACTTCTGGGCTTTCACGACTGTGACAATGCCAACAACGGCACCACTACGATGATCTTAAACTGATACGGATTCCCCACTGGGGAGAGGGGACGCACGATTTTCCGTTTGCAGAGAATTTTCCGCTTGATACCTAGATAACCAAGTCCATGTCAACGACCATGTCAAAACTTACAAGAGTGTCGCATCAACCGATAGAGGCATTGCATCAACCCATAGGCACCGGATAGTACAAAGGCCAGCGAGAGGTTTAAGCACACAAGGTTTCAATCAATAGTTGCTACGTCCGTTTCCTCGTCCACTCATGTTTCTATATATGGAAATGAACTAATTTAGGGGTCGAAAACGAGGAAAGTGTTCAGGTTTGTCACGTCGAGAACGATTAACTACCATGTTCATACACAAACAGGGAAGAACCCTTCTTACACTCGTTAAGCCTCATTGGGATTTGCATGCACCACGCGTTATTATTATGTGTGCACCCATGATAATAAAGCGGTTTGCATGCTCCTCTCAATGCTTCTTAACTTATGTTTGAAGTTTCTCCCACTCCAATCAACACAAAAATAAGCACTGCCAACAAGATTAAAGTTTACTAGATACAAGTGTTATGTTGCACTAACAATGTGTTATGATGCCTACCATGTCGTATCGTGCATGCTATATATATAGTTACGTTTACTAGGCATATAAAGCATAAGCTAAGGAGGAACGAACCTTGCAGTCTGAAGCTGAGTGTCATGGTCATCGTTTGGATCAATTCGGTTATAGTCTGGTTTTATGAAAACATTTTTAAAACCGAGTTCTCTATAACCAGTGGCTCTGATACCAAACTGTCACACCCCCAGATTACCACCTAGGGCGTGTCCCTGATGGAGGTGTAACGATTCAACCAAGAGCCACCAATCATATCAAACACAAGTTATACTAAAATAAAATACCCAATTGAAATTAATGTAACGTCTGGAAAGTTAAATCAAAACCAAGTACTGAGCGGAAGCATAAAAGTATCAATGTGTAATGTATCAAAAGCAAATTAAGATAACGGTTTATTATGACCACGACCACTCCAGCAGCATCAGACAGCAAGCTCCCAAGTTCCTTCAGTAATCACCTACAAGCATGTAAACAAGTGTGTCAGACTACGCTGGTGAGTTCAAGGTTTGTGTTTGTTTACCAAGTTGCGTTACCAGTCATGTGAGTAAAACAGTTTACAAAACGATATGTTGTTTGTTGTTAAGATGTTGTATGCATCGATGTTTTGATGTTGCTCATGTTAGATACCCTAGGGAGTGTGCCCATAAGTATCCGGGGAGTGGTTACCCCTTGTTCGCTATGTTGCCATCGTTAGATACCCTAGGGAGTGTGCCCATATGTATCCGAGGAGTGTGCCTCTAACAACCATAGCTCTATCCAGATAATTAGTTCACGCCCGTCCTTACGGCCCGGTGTGAGGTTTCCCACCTAATAGCGCTATCAACTAATCACCCCCATTGCCCTCCAGGCAATAACCAAAACCGATTAAGTTATTTACCCAATGTTTTCCCTTCCAAATATTTACCAGTTGTCCCAAACCACCGGGACGCATGCTTGAGAAAAGTGCAGTGAACTCACCTTGGGTTTGCTCGGTAGGGTTATCTACGAGTCTACCAGTTAATCAAGTACGTCCTAAAGGGGTTACGATATCAGTTAGTTTTACGTGCATATGAACCACAGTTTTCATTTCAAAGTAACTCATGTGTACATTGATCACACAAAACACATTTACTGTACATGTAACGCATGCATGCCATAACAATAACTCATAACCTAGTCATCCAGATCATATGTTTTGCACACAGTAAGTCATGTAAGGTTACACATTCACATCTAGCAATAAGATCACATATCGAAACAATATTGAATTAAAAGTCTAATGGCCGACAATTTCGATACAGCACACACACATGCACATGGCTTAAACTGTTAATGCCTATTCATACCCATTAGACCATTTATTTTATGGACCACCCCATTGGGCCTTCATTCGGTCCAATAGCTGATTAACACCTCAAATAGGCCGCCAATTCCAATGACCCACACGTATATGATAACTATTACTACACTATCAAACAATACACACACACATATAGATGGACGGTTGGAAAGAGGGACCCAATAGTCAACAACAGAATCAATCACGTGGATATGAGGGACAAAATTTGGCAGCCATACACAGGTGAGGGAATTATAAAATCATCATCTCAACATCAGTTTGACATGCATGCAACTTTGGATGAAAGCATTAATTGAAAAATCATCATCACAATACATACACCCACATGGCCGCCAATCTCTATCTAAGCCACTGTTACATCAAGTTTGATTATTAATCACATATCACCCAATTTCACATACAATCACATCTGATTATATCGATCATTATATCACCATAAAACATCATCACACAAAGCAACTAACAATTACGTAATCACAAGGAGTATGGCGATTAAACTAACCGACAGTTGATGTCTCGAAGATGATGGGGAGGGGTTATCTCCTGTTTGCCGTTTGCCGTAGGTAGATTTGAGAGAGAGAGAGATATGGAGTTTGTTATGGTTTTTAAACTAGATTGAATTTGATATTGAGTACATTACGTATGCCCCTACCTTTCCTAAACAACCTGATAAGATGCTGGGCCGGTCACATTACGTTTGTTATCGAGATTGGGCCGGTCACCTTTCTAAACCAGCTAATAAGATGCTGGGCCGGTGGTTTGCCTAGCCGGTCATGGGCTCAAGCCCAAGTGAACTGTATATATGCGATACATATGTTATGCGATATGTATGTACATTAAGTGGGCTGATACATTAAGTAGACATAATCATGTGGGCTGATTAAGTAACCATAATCATAAATGGGCCGATAGTTTGTTATCAAGTCGCGTGGGCCAAAGATAAGCCCAACAACTTATATGATTTGATTCGTATGGGCCGGACTAGGTTACATGTTCAACCCGTTTAACAAAGCAAAGATCATGAAGGAGAAATAGCGCGGAATCGAGATTACAAACTAACCTCGGAAGTTCGGGTTGTCACAGTTTAGATGATTTACCACACTTAGATAAATGCGTTTTAATAATATGATGAAATTGATGATATAATTATGCTTAGAATCATCATACATGATAGTGATAAGATGATGGTAAAAAAATAAAAAATAAATAACTTGAGTTTTAATTAAGTATCATCGCAAACTTTGCTACCGGCTGTCTACAATCGCAAACGGGTCTCAAAAGTTGCAATCGTTTATGGGTCGTTGCAAAAAAAGTTATAATCTAATTATTGATAGGGTGTTACGATCTTTGTAATAATATATCAGAATATTGTATGTTTTGCCCTGATGAATTGACCATCTTGGAACCCACTCTTTTGTTTTCACCTGACGAATGATCGCCCAGGAAAAACGTGTCTTGCTTGAAAAGGATTCGTTTTTCCCATCAACTGATGTAACTCACACATTGGTTGTGGGGGAGAAAGAATTGTGGGGGAGAAAGAAGTTTTATTTTAAGAGGTTGGAAACCTTCTATACCAGGATAGGTTTTGTTGTGCGATAATTCATTGGGTGAAAACAAAATCGTGAGTTCCTGGATGGGCAACCTATCGGGGATAAAGCAGACAATATCCTGACATAATTTACTTAGACTGTTACAAGGTGTCGGAGCCATAGGTTTTGTCCATGTGTCAGGGATATTGCTTTTATTTACATGTAATTACTACATCTAACTTATAATAAAAAACTTCAAATAATGACACGTGGCATTCTCTCCTTCAACTTCATAAATTTTATTTATAATTATTTAATATAGATATCATTTATTTTTATCCTAAAAAACTCCAAATAATGACACGTGGCATTCTCTTCTTCAACTTCATAAATTTTATTTATAATTATTTAATAAATTTCTTTTAATATTAATATTAATAACTAATATATACATATCATTTATTTTTATCCTTATCTTTATCTAAAATTAATAAATAACTTTAATTTTGCAATTTAGACCCTTTAGATAAAGATAAGGATAAAAATAAATGATATCTATATATTAGTTATTAATATTAATATTAAAAGAAATTTATTAAATAATTATAAATAAAATTTATGAAGTTGAAGGAGAGAATGTCACGTTTCATTATTTGGAGTTTTTTTTATTATAAGTTAGATCAATAAATAACTTTAATTTTGCAATTTAGACCCTTTGAGTTTTTACTTTTAACCCAAAGTTTTTCATCTTTTGCAATTTAAATCCAACTCTTTTTTATTTTCAACACCATACTTATCATCTTGCCCAAGTTGTTCGTTTCGTTCTAAATTTTGTGAGTTAATGCACCACAACGTGCGTGTGGGGTTCAACATTTTTTCGTACATTTTTTCCCGTTTGACTGGCCCGTCGCAGCACATCTATTTTTCTCCGTTTAACAAGTTCGACCAAAGCGCGGGTCCTGGAATGACTTGGTTATTTTTTTCTATGTTTTACGTTTCGGTTTAATTTCTCTGCAACGAGCGTTCGTGATTCAAAGATTTTACGTCTGCTTTTCGCTCGGTGTTATTTTTTTTCGTTTTTATTTAATTTGTTTTTACGAGCTTTTCCTGTGTTGGTGGTCGCTGACAGTAGTATAGCATTGGTACTACTTGACACAGTTTTACAACAACCGCTGCAACGCACAGTTTTACAACAACCGCTGCAACGCAGGGGCTTAATACTAGTGCTTTAATAATGTAAAACTTTTGGTTCTTTATGGATTGTTGACTGTGTAAATATACAAAATAATGCCATATTATTTGTTATTTACAATGCATTTTTTTCACTTTTCGATTAATTGGTTGTTATGAAAAATAAAATAAAAACTTGATTTGAGTCATTATGTACCTCTGAAGTAAACATTACACGCTGCTTAATAGAAATCAACGACGGTTAGTAGCATTGTTAAAGATGGGCTTGCCCTTAGAGACATATAAAGCACATATGCATCGAAAAACCTTATTGGGCCAGACATATATTAGAGACACTATAAGCCCATATGCATAGAAAAAACTTATTGGACCAGACATATAGCTTAAAACATTTTTTTAAATATGTTTTTATTATTTTAATATTATTATTATATTTACTTCCATCCTTAAATATTTTTTTTTTTAAACTTTTTAGTGATTTCTTTAGTATTATTGATACCGTCCAACATTGGGATCGGTATCGGTTTATTTTTATTTTTCTATAAAATGATATTGATTACCCTTTTCATTTTGTTATTAATATAATATAACGTTTTATTATCTACGATTCGATGAAAGTTCTATTCGGACGGGTCAAATACAATTAATAGTTTTTTTATCGTCACATACCAAACTTATACCTACCAAACATCGGCGTCGGTACCGTATTCGTTTTTTATGGTTTTCTTAACATGTCCATTTAAAATCTTCCAACATAATTGTATTCGCAATAAACTATTTTTTTATATCGTAAGCTATATTGAGTGCAGACACCATACCAGTATCGTAACAAACCGAACCGATACCGATTAAGCAACACCAATATTGGTACGGGTATTTGTTCTTATGGTTTTCAATTGATGTAAAACATGTTTCGATTGCTATGCTGAGCGTCGGTATCGTACTGGTACTATAATGACCCAATCGATACGACCTAAAGCCTGCCGCGAAGCGGTGGAGAATCCTACCGGTTTAAACTGTAAAGGTTGAATTGGGTTGTGTTTTATAACATTTGCTATGTATTAGTGGGATTCTTCTGTGTGATATGTTGGGAATTCGGTTCAGTTTATATCATATCAAAATTAATACTTGAATGTTAGAGAAAAAAGAATTAAACGCGCCCATACATTGATGCATTTTTAGAAAGTTTACATATGCAAGCTGTTACAAAGAAAATCAAATTAAATGAAACTAATTATTTAAAGTGGAATGGATGGAATTAAAACTTAAGAACATCTAACATTTTATGATAAAATTACTATTTATAGTCCATATTTTAATAAGTATAGGAAATTATAGTTTATAAAACATTTTACAACTTTTGAGCTTGACATCAGGAAAGCCGAATTGTTCACCAAAACGAACTGGAGACGAGAGGACAAGAAATACACAATTGTTGATAACTGACTCAACGTGGAAACACAATTATACCAAATATATCAAATGATCTACGAAATCGGTTCATTAACATAGTAAAGACGACCACAACATTTAAATATTGAGTTATGCTGCAATATCTTATGATTTAATCCTTACTTAATACTATTTAAAGATATAATCAATAACAAAATAATATCTTAGTAAATCATCAACCTTGAGTTGATCAAACTCGAATGTACAAGGCTCGCATTATGGGTCGTCCTTATAAGTTATATCAATCCAGGGATTTATTTTTGAACCCCTATACAAATAACTATTTTCTGTCAATATACTATAATAAAAATTGTTGTAATTCTTTCATTGACAAAACTTTTCTTATTTGATTTTCGGTAATGTTAAATCCGTCTAACGAATTCCCACAATGTTCCTAGAGTAACAATATAACGACACATTCATCAGTGGTTGTGAAACAATAGCGAGTCCAAATGTCTAATAGCGGCTTCAATAGTTGTTTGACTAAAAAGTGAAAAGGTTTATGATCACGTAGGTTGTGAGGCTTTAACTAACTAAACCCTCAAAAGTATGTAGTGTTTTGCATAAAACAAATCAAATAAAAAAAAGGTGGGTGATATGTAATTTTGATAGCAATTGGCTAAAGAAAATTGTTTCTTTTATCTTTGGCTCAACGACAGCTAACAAGGCAACGCCCCTTCTCATGGCGCCCCTTTAATGCCAACGTGGCATGGCATATGGTGACCAAGGATGATGATGTGCACGTGGGATGCTGATTGATGCATTTTAGGTTCTATACAACTACATCAGAATTTTGTGAATTTGTTTGAAGAATTCTGTAGAAATGTATATCGCTACATTTTATTTCTTTCTAATCATACACCAATGCATTTAAGAAAAAAACACATTATAGCTTTCAAGTTAAGAAAAGACGAAAGTTGTATTTTAAATGGTACAATAATAATCTATTAAGAATATTTAATTATCTCTAGAGGTGAAAGCACTACTCCCCCACTCATGCAAACCTTTTGCTTTGAATCTTATTCTCTTTCTAACGGCAGCCACATTTAAATAATAACGCCGCAAGCCCCTATTCAGTGGTGGGCCCAGGATTTTTGGACAATGGGGTACAAAAAAAAAGAAAAAAAAAGACAAAAAAACGGAGAAACAGGTATTGAACCCGTGACCATTTGTGTGAAAACAAGGGGTTTTACCACTGCACTAGGCTGACTTTCATTGTTATGGGGTCCAACTAAATTATTTTATGGGGTCCATAGACAATTTTATATATCGTTTCTATTACTTTTTAAAAAAAGATTGGGGTCCAGGGACCCCGTTCCTTGTAATGTAGGTCCGCCCCTGCCCCTATCTATAATTGTACCACAAAATATGAAAGTATGTTGCACATTATGGTATTTGTATCACAAGATCATAGAGCTTGACTAAAAATTTCGGGTGAAGGGGCAGATAATTATAGGACCCAATTTATATATTATATAAATATTTAGGCAAAATAATTGAGTGACGATCCTTTATAATTTTAAAACATTTAGACGAAAAATCAAAAATTTTATACTTCTAACCGAAACATTGTGTGTGTGTGTGGTGGGGGGGGGGGGCAGTGCACCCCTGGGTATCAAATATCCTTCGCCCCTGATACATAACTATTTTATATCAACATTTATGACTTACGTGATACATGATTGTGTAACAACAGATATTTGAACTACAATACCGTATCAATTTCCTATCAAGGTGAAAAGTAGTGTTTAGTCTCGTTAGTAGAAGGGGGCATGTTTGTTCCTTTTGTCAATAAACTCGGGCGTCATAATTGTCCTTGTGTATAAAGATTGCCAGGAAGTAATTGGAGCAATCGCAAATGTGCTGTTTCAATCTTCTGCCAATTGTGTGAGCTGCATGTATATTTCTCTTTAAATCGTGGTCAAAGGTTTTTTAAGAGGCACCAAAGATTGCTTTCTTCAATTTCGACTTGCTTCAAGAAGGTAAAAATGAAGTTATGAGAATTTCTTGGTTCTCTGAACTCTAACACACGTAGATCAAACATTTTGTAAACGATGCAAACATGAAATGATGAAACACGAATCAGAGTCATGTATGGTGGGAGGGGTTACAGCATGCTTTTTTTAACAATATGCGTGCCATAATATAACTACCGAATATTGTTCGAGTAGCATATCAACTGAGTTTGTTTTTCTACACTATCATCTACCGTATGAGGTGATACGCAAATAAAAATTAGTTCGTGGTTGTGTTATCTTGTAAATCATGTTTGGCCTAAGAAAAAAACCACTTTCTATATTTTCTCACCATATTATTTGGCAGATTACCTTTTTTATATACAAGTACATACACAAATTTGGTTTAGATAAGATTGAAGTGACTTGCAAGTGTTGATAAGTTTGGTTTACCTTTTCTCGATACTTATTCGTAAACACCCCTAATTTGGATGAACCTTCTTATTTTTTTCAATAATATTAGTTCAAACTTGAAAAAAGACAAACATATTATTAGTATTTTAAATTTATATTTATACTATAGTTTTGAGCATGAAACCCCACCTTGTTAAGTTACTAGTACAAGTAAATGGGTTGGTAGTGCATGGGTGCAGAGATGAGAGAAAGAAGAAGAAGATAGAGATGCTGCTGCTGTCACCTTTTCCTTTAAGGAAAAACCCTAAACACATTCATTCACTCCACAAAGATTCCCCTCATAAAGAAACAATTTCTTGTATTTTCATTTTCTCTGTTCCCTCTTTCTTGATTCTGTTCCACTTTCACTTTCACTTTCACACCCCCCTTTTCCTTTCTTTCTTTCTTTCTTGCTTTTGATTTTTTAAAAACATCTTCAAGACTTGATTCAAGGAACAAAAGTTTGCATTTTTATCACAGGGGTTTGGTTTCAGTTATCAAAGGTTCATACTTTTTACATAAAGATTCAAGATTATTGTTGAAATCAAGTGTAAAGATTTGGGGATTTTGTTGAAGTTAAAAGGGAAAACAGAGGTATGGCAGGAGGAGCAGCACCACCACCTAAACAGGATGATCAGCAGCCACACCCTGCTAAAGATCAGCTTCCTAATGTCTCTTACTGCATTACAAGTCCACCACCATGGCGTAATTAAGTTTACTCACTCTTTACACCCATACATACATATTTGTTTCTTTTACTGCCTGCTTTTGCTGTAAATTGTTGTTGTTATCCTAACTTTATGCCATCTTTTTGTGTTAATTCATTGGGGTTGTCATTGGTAAAAGCCTTCATGTCTACAGTCTAGATATGTGTAGTAACATTTTTCATCAGTAAAAACCCTCATGTCTGACTGTTCAAAATAAATAAAAAATAAAAAATACAACCTTCATGTATACAGTCTAAATTTGTGTAGTAACTTTTTTTATTTGTGGACATGTTAGGTTGGGCGGGTTAAGAAATGAGTTTTTTTTTTTTGAAAAAAGAAAAGTTAGGGGTGACTAGTATATTGGATATGACAAGCTAAGGGAGATTGAGATGGTTTGTGCATGTGAAGAGGAGGTAGACGACGGTGCCGGTGAGAGCCGTGGAAACCATCACAGTGGAGGCAGAAGCAAACTGACTTGAGATGAGCAGATTAGGCAGGATTTGCTAGACTTGCATGTCTTTAAAGACATGGTTGAGGATAGGATTTTGTCGAGGCATAGGATTAAGGTTAAGGACTCTTAAGAGGGAGAAGGGTACACTTTTCTCATCGTAGCTTTGAGTTAGGGGCTTAGTTTTCTTATCCTTTTGGTGCGCTTTGCATGTTACGTGCTTCATGTGTTTGTGTCACTATGATGTTTTATCAGTTCGTATCAGTAAATATTACAACTCTATTGGTAGATTACTATTACTATATTTTAGTATTCTTTATTGTTTTGCTGTTTGGATTCTTTGCATAGCACTATGTTTACTGGGTATAGTTGTTGTTTCTATTGGTTTTGATCAACCCTATTGAGTTAAGATTTATTGTAGTGTCTTTTCATATGAATTCTTGCTTGATCTAACCATGATAAAGTTTCCAAAATGACCTTTTGTCTTCAATCTTGATCCTTTAGTTTGTTTGGTTTATTCGACAATCATATATTAAAAAGGAATCATTTTAACGCAGCTGAGGCAATACTCTTAGGTTTCCAACATTATCTTGTGATGCTTGGAACAACAGTTCTCATTCCAACAACTCTTGTTCCTCAAATGGGTGGTGGGAATGTAAGTCTTTCCGGTTTCCACTAAATCTTGAAAACTCATATTCTTTTTTATTTCTTAGTTTTTTGTTTGTTGATTTAATTCAGATACATGGGTTGGTTGGTTGGTTTATTTGTCTATTTTAGGAAGAAAAAGCAAAGATGATTCAAACACTACTGTTTGTTGCTGGTTTGAACACATTGACACAAACACTTTTTGGGACACGGTTGCCAGCTGTCGTTGGGGGGTCATACACTTTCGTGCCTACTACTATTTCAATCATTTTGGCTGGTCGATATAGCGACATCGTGGATCCTCAAGAGGTGGTTACACACTTACACATCAACCTTTTATGAAACTTATAGTGTTTCGTTTAATGTTAAATCCAATTCACTCACACACGTTGACGATTATACAGAAATTTGAGAGGATTATGAGAGGGACTCAAGGAGCTCTTATTGTTGCTTCAACTCTTCAAATTGTGCTTGGTTTTAGTGGACTTTGGCGTAATATCACACGGTTAGTTTTGAATCCTGTTACACATTCTATCTTTTACTATTCAGAATTTAATTGGTTGGAAATTTTCGGTTTTTACGATTTCAGATTCATGAGTCCATTGTCTGCAGTTCCATTGGTGGCTCTAACCGGTTATGGATTATATGAGTTTGGTTTTCCCTTGGTATGCATATATAAATATGTGTGTATATATATTATCTGCATATAAGGGGGTATTTATACAGAATGATGCTAATTATGCCAAAAATATTAGTTTTATATAGTTGCTTAATGTTCTATAGGTTGCTAAATGTGTTGAGATTGGATTGCCACAGATCATTATGCTGCTAATTTTCTCACAGGTAATGTTTCTTAACAATCATCAAAAACACACTTAAAAAGACATAAAATGCTTGAAATTGACACAAAAAGTCAAAAACATCAAAAACAGCTATCAAAATCCCCTGAGGCGCACCTGAGGCGCAGCTTTTTTAGCGCCTCAGCCCCTCTGAGGCGCATGTACATTAAAAACACCATGAGGCGCGCCTCAGACTCGTTTTTTGGACGTTTCGCCTCGAGGCGCACACCTCAAACGTTTTTTCAAACCATGATATTCTACAAGTGGAAAATTTCTATTCGTTATGGGTATAACAGGTCCATTTGGGTAACGGGTCAAACTGGTTGAGAGTAACTCGAAGTGTGTTCAAAACGAGGTTTTTTTTTTTATATAACTTGGGTTGTACTTTGTCTCTAATGGGTCAAAATGGATAATCTTTGTTACAGTGGAGATGGGTCAAACGGGTTGAAAACCACACAAAGTGTGTACGAAACAAGCAAAACTTCCCAAATAATCATATTTCGAAGTTTAATTATGATCATAATAATATAGTATTTAATAATCTTTTAGGAGTTTATGCATTAACTGTCTATAAAGCTTAAGAAAAGAAAGAAAAGGTGCTTGCGGGTTGGCCCAACTTGACCCATATCAACTCATACTCAGTTTGACTTGTTAGGCCCAAACCCATTCTGACATGTGACCCAACCCACTCAACCAGCCCGTTTTTCCACCTCTATTATACTCCAAAAAGTTGGTCATGTGACACTAATGTTAAACGATGATGACGTTTATTGCAGTACATACCCACTCTTATGAAGGGAAAAAGCCAAGTATATGACCGATTTGCTGTTTTATTCTCGGTGGTAATTGTGTGGATATACGCTCACTTACTCACTGTTGCTGGGGCATACAAGAACGCATCTGACAAAACTCAACAAAGTTGTAGAACTGACCGTGCTGGAATCATAGGCGCTGCTCCTTGGTATATCTTGTCTGTCAATTGTTGTTTTTATATCGGTTACATTCTACATTATTAATAGAAAAAAAGTTGCTTTATAGGATACGTGTTCCTTATCCGTTTCAATGGGGAGCTCCAACATTTGACGCTGGAGAAGCTTTTGCTATGATGGCTGCTTCGTTTGTTGCTCTAGTCGAGGTTATTTACTGTTTATGCTCTTCTTTTACAAGAAAACCGCTTTATCTTTTTTTTTTTTAAATTATTAACTATTTGTTTAATCGTTCGCCAGTCTACTGGTGCGCTCATTGCAGTAGCTAGGTATGCAAGTGCAACTCCTATGCCACATTCGGTTCTTAGCCGTGGCATTGGTTGGCAGGTATTGGTGTGCCCGTTTAATTGAATATGCTTTTTCTTATTTCCGATTTTTATATCGGTTTTGGGATTATAACTGATTAGTTTTTTTTTTTTTTTTTTTTTTTTTTTTTTTTTTTTTTTTTTTGAAGGGAGTTGGCATTCTGCTTTCGGGTATCTTTGGGACAGGAAATGGCTCATCTGTATCCGTGTAAGCTGTGTTTATGGGTTGCTTTTGAGGTGGCAAAATGGATGAGTCAGGGGGGTCGGGTTGACAGACAATTTATGCCCACTTTTTATAAGTAGGAAATCCGTTTAATATTGTTACAATAATAATCTAGTATTGTAAAATAAAACGAATTTGGAGGATGTAAGCTAAAAATATACGCTTTTGTCAACTTTCAATCCGTTTGATCTGTTTCCGTTTCAGATAATTTTATTAATTCAACCCATTAGAGTAAACCATAACCCAAATTAAACCGTTCCTAAGTAAATGAGTCGAAATTGCCCCCTTTAGTTTGTTTCCTAAGTAAACCGTTCCCGAATGTATGCAGTGAAAATGCGGGTTTGCTCGGTTTAACACGTGTTGGTAGCAGAAGGGTCGTGCAGATCTCTGCTGGTTTCATGATATTTTTTTCCATTCTTGGTAATAACTAATAGTCAACATTTTCTTCTACATGTTTTTGTTTGAATATTCTTTTTCTTAATTTTCGTATGATCCGATGCAGGAAAATTCGGGGCTGTATTTGCATCAATTCCAGCACCTATCGTAGCGGGATTGTATTGTCTGTTCTTCGCGTATGTGGGTATGCATTAAACTAAGCTTTTTGGTAGTTTCATTTATGTATTTGATTCCGTGAATTCGTTCACAAGGATGATTTTCTTGCATGAAAACAGGCTCAGCGGGTCTTGGGTTTCTACAGTTTTGTAATCTAAACAGTTTCAGAGTAAAATTTATTCTTGGATTCTCGATTTTCATGGGGTTATCGATACCACAATACTTCAACGAGTACACTGCTATCAGGAGTTATGGTCCTGTCCACACAAAAGCTAGATGGGTAAGTTACCAATTTTCACCTAAATATGAAGTGGGTAAATATGTAAATTTATCACTGTTTTTTTTTTGTTTGTTCAGTGGAACGATATGGTAAATGTACCGTTCTCTTCTGAAGCATTTGTGGGCGGTTTATTGGCAATGTTTCTGGATGTAACATTAAGGCAGAAAGATACTGCAACAAGGAAGGACAGAGGAATGCATTGGTGGGACAAATACAGATCGTATAAAACCGACGCAAGAAGCGAAGAATTCTACTCTTTGCCCTTTAATCTCAACAAGTTCTTCCCTTCGGTTTGATCCAAAATCGGCGTCTTTGTTTACTTTGCATACACATTGTTTGATCTTTATTTTGAATCTTGATCAACCTTGTTTCTTGAATCAGAAATCTAGATATTAAATTTGCTTACCATGACTTACATCATACATGCCACTTTTGAGTTTGAATTAGAAATCTAGATATTATCTCTGGGAAAAGTTAATAATATATACATATATATATATGTATATGTATTTTTAAAAATAATTTAGGAAAAAGGCAAGAAGTGATGTGATATTACTTATTAGGAGGGTGGCATGCAAGATGGCCCTTTCTTTTGTCCCTATCGATTTATTCATACATACGTCTTTACCAAACCAATAATAGAATTTAAAAGTGACACCATATATATAAATAAAAAAAATCTTGTAAATTATAAGACTATGTTTGAAAGAGAAACTTAATATTACAGATAATTGAATTTTAATAAACAAGGTTTTCAATTATTCAGTTCATGTATATAATTCAAATGTTGCTTTACAAGATGTCTCACACCAATTATTATATGGGATGTTCAAAAAAATTAATTTCTAATTATGTAAAATCAATACAAAATCTTATCATGATATTATTCCTCAAGATGGCATTTTTTAATATATTTACATCAAAATATGGGTTGGTTTGTGTACGAGAAATTGCACATATCTTTATTCGAATCAACTCGTAATTATCATTCACCACCAGTCACGACTATTGTTTGTAATAACCATCTATTATCGTTGCTGACACCACCATCAGCATCATAACGTCTTAGTCTTATGTTTTTTCCAAATAAAAATAAATAAATAATTACTGATACCCACTTAGATTCTTATATTTAGATTCTTATGAAAGATCGTACATACACCTTTTAAATATTGTTTGTTAGTTTACATATGAATGATAGCTACTAGCTAGTGTAAAAAATGTATGGAGTGGTTGGGAAATTTGATATGGTATGTGGATGTTACAAATCAAGGCCCTCAATAATGTTAATTGGTATGAATGGTATCCCTACAACCAGATATGATTTTGGTTTTTAACAATCATATTTCTAACATATATGGTTTGGATGATTATTATGTTACATGATCAAATTTGTTAATTAAATACTTCACTTTAATTGGTGTCCTACAACACAATTATAGTCTCCCACAAAGACCCTCTTCCAAAATCAATATGTGGAACCTAAAACCTCACATGGCCTCTACGATGTTTTATCTAATTATTTTTAACAACACAACTATATAACATTATAAGACATAGGTTGTATATGCTTTACGGGATGCGATAAAGTCTAGAATACTATAAATCATATAATCATATGTTGGTTGCGTATAAAATTTTGATGGTGTATAAAATCCTTTTACCAACTTAACATAATCATAGTCTATTGACATTCCCTAATAATAGCCACGTTATAGATGATATATGAGAGTATGTGATTATATTAAAATTATATTCGGTAATTTGACTTTCAAGATAAAAGTATAAAAAAGACAATCTCTCAATTTTTTATATGTTCATTATAGATGTATCATAATGTGTTCGTTTTAATCTTGAAATTATGTATGGGCAAGAAATAGTTAAATACAGAGGAGAGGGGGCCTACTAAAGAATTGAGAGATTGCCTTCTTTGAATGAGACCTCTTTTGTTCACAAACTTATTATTAAAATAAAATGTCCACGTATACTAAAAGTTTTTAAGTCACTTATTTGAAAAAGTAATAAATACCTATTTTTATATTATATCATCAATAAAAGTCTCAAACTTTTAAACTATCTGTAACGGGCTCACATCTCGTGATAAATCAGTCCTAAAACGGTGTGAAACACCACTTGATGGGGCATTTTAGGGTGTGATGAGTAGAGGAGTGGTTGTTCACTCTTATTTTTGATAAATCACATTCACACATTTTATACTCGTTTTTTTTTATTTTTTTTCTTTTATTTAATTTTTTTATGGAATCATTACTCACATTTAACAAGTTTAAAAAAGTGGAACTATCATGCTTATATGACGCCATTTGGGCTATAGTCCGGTGGTGGCAGAGACAAAAGTCTCTTAAGGGTAAGTTCTAGATTCGATTCTAAGTAGGGGTGCAAACGAGCTGAGCCGAGCCCAAGCTTGGCCAGGCTCGAGCTCGAGCTCGATTAACTTATGAGAGCTCGGGCTCGAGCTCGACTCGATTCGAGCTTTGTTTTCAAAGCTCGAGCTCGGCTCGTTTGTATTTTATCAAGCTCGAGCTCGGCTTGTTTATTATCTATTAATTAGTATATTAAATAAAAATAATATAACTAATAGACTTTTTAGGCTTTCAAGCTCGATAAGTAAAGCTCGGGCTCGGGCTCGTTTACTAAATAAGCCTATTTTTAGGTTCGAGGTCAGCTTGTAAACAAGTTTAAATAAGCTCGGCTCGTTTACACTAAGGCTCGATAAGGCTCAACGAGCCTAACGAGCTTCACATGTTAGGCTCGAGCTCGGGCTCGATAAACAAACGAGCTTTGTTTTGAGGCTCAAGCTCGGCTCGGGCTCGATAAGGCTCGGCTCGTTTCGAGCTTTTTCTCGAGCCGATCTCGAGTAGCTCGCAAGCCGCTCGGATTTTTTTGCAACCCTAATTCTAAGCATGATGAATTTGTGGTGTGATTTAGTAAGAAATTTGCCTTTCAGAAAAAAAAAGTCAAATCTATATGATAGTAACATAAAATCACATATAGTAAAACCTTTATACATATTTTTAGAGTAAACTGTTAAAATGGTCAATGAGGTTTAGTCATTTTTATCATTTTAATCTAAAACTCAAATCTTTTGAATTTGGGTCCTTATGGTTTCAATTTTGTTACCATTTTCACCTAAAAGCAAAATCTGGTCAAACTTTTCAGTTAACATCCAACTTTTTTTATCTTTTTCCTCCCTTTTAATGAAGGGCAAAATGGTTAGATTTTTTTAGTTTGTTATTATAAAACGTTAAAAGACCATTTTGTCCTTCATTAAAAGGGTGAAAAAGACCAAAAAAGTTGGATGTTAAATGAAAAATCTGACAAGATTTTGATTTTGAATGAAAACGACAACAAAATTGAAACCACAGGGACCCAGATTCAAAAGGTTTAAGTTTTGGTTTAAAGTGACAAAAGTAACCAAAGCTTAAGGACCATTTTGGCAGTTTACTTCATATTTTTATAATACCAACCATAATTACTTCACTTCCTTTCAAGATTTCAGTGTACTTGAACTCTTGAAGTAAATTATGATCATAAGCCCAAAAATTAATCGATTTCTTTTCAAAGATTACAAAATACTCGGCCTTGCAATACTCTTTATTAAAATAACAGAATATATTTTAGTTGTGAGACCTATATATCTGACCTATAATCAAAAGAATTTTCTTTAAATTTGTAGAAAAGGTTAGCTAAAACTTATCTGACCTATAATCAAAAGATTTTTCTTTAAATTTGTAGAAAAGGTTAGCTAAAACTAACTCTAAATCAAAGCATAATGAGTTGAGTTGGATATATTAAGAGTTATTAATTCTTAATTAAAAAGAAAATTCAGAATAGGTGTCCTATATATACTTAAAAATAATATACATGTATGTCTTGGGACATTAATTTAGTACGCGTGATTAACATTTATGTGATGTTCAACTCACCCTTAATTGTACCTCTATTAATGATCATACATGCCACGAAAATGATAGAAATATTAAGATTACGTGACGTACATTAAATCAAATATTGACACGATAAATACAATTTTTCTTTTGGAAATTTTCTATAAAATGAAAGAGAAAAGATAAAAAAATTTCAAATATATATAAGAACGGTGTCTGTTATTAGACCATCACGCCCTCCGCCACATCAACCCAAAGGACGTGGAACATCGCCATGGTGGGGTGTGTTCTATGCGTTAGTGGGTAACGACGTGAGAGGCTATGTGTTTGTTGATTTAATTTTATTACCCAATCACAAGCCTCCACCTCATCATTCTTTAAAAAAAATAAACTCTTATGGCCCCATTACATACCTTAGTGATATTAACACTCTCTCAATATAACCGTGATGTGACAATATTTTTTAGTGAAAAGTTATGGACTAAAACTATTAAAAGGTATGAGACTTGTCTTATATAAGTTGTGATTGTATATAGCCTTCAACAAGTATATATTAACCTTCCAAATTCTTTTAGGTTGTTTTTTTTAAGGAATTATTATATTTACTGGTTTATATCACATGCAAAAAATTTAACTAAGGCCTAAGGGTGTAAAATGTGAAGGGCTCAAATGTATAGATAAGGGAGGGGTGGTGAAGAGCACTATAGAGAAAATAGACCATTGCTTGCTTACTTCATCTCCCTTTCTTCCCATCTTCCTTCCACACCCCTTCTTCTTCTTCTTCTTCTTAATTTATCTTCATCAAACTGAGCAACTAGAAACTAAAATGGGAAACTGTCAAGCAGTAGATGCAGCTGCATTAGTCATACAACATCCAAATGGCAAGATAGAAAGAATGTATTGGTCTATCACTGCAAGTGACGTCATGAAAATAAACCCTGGGCATTATGTTTCCCTCATTATTCCACTTCCTTCCGGTGACGATGAAGATGGTAAAACCGTCCGGTTTACGCGTGTCAAGCTTCTCCGCCCAAGTGACACCCTTGTTCTTGGTCGAGCTTATCGTCTTATTACTACTCATGGTTAGTCTCAAACTTGCAATATATTAATTGGCAATTACTTGTAGTTTTTCAGATTATTATTACATATAAATATAATAATGGTTGGTACATATATATGTAGAGGTTATGAAGGTTGTACGAGCTAAAAAACATGCAAAGATGAAGAACAAACCGCCGGAAGATAATGAAAGTTCAAGTGGTGATCATGAGGCAACGGTAGATAACACTAATCAGGTATTTATATCATTATATGTTCAATTAAATCCCATTTAACGAAAGTAATTAAAACTATATATATTTATGTTTTAATTTGGTGTATGTTAATTATATGTTTAGGTGGAGGGACATGAAAGAATGTTCAGGCAAAGGTCTGGATCTTCATCATCGATATTGGCTGCTTCAAGATCAAAATCATGGCGACCGTCTTTGCAAAGTATCTCCGAGGCTACAAGTTGATGCATATATATGATGATCGGTACTTGAAGATTTTTGTTTGTCAACTCATTTGAAACAAATTGGGTTCAAGAGTGGATCATCAAGAATCAATATGTAAATTCAAAAAAAAAAAAAAAAAAAGCAATTAACACTTTGATTTGTAATATGTATATTAATCTTGAGAATACATGTTATGAGTTCTAAAGTTGCAATTTTTTTTTTCATAAGTCCACCATATTATTGTGAAAACGCAAAAACACAACTCATTTTAGGTTGTTTATTATTCGGGTTGAAACTGAATAAACCAAAAATCAAACTAGATCGCAACCGAGAAGAACCACACTGAATAACAAATTCGGTTTTTGGTTTGATTTGAAAAAGGTTCTTTTTTTTTTTATTTTATAAAGTTTGCATTTATATTTACATAAATTGGTCATTTTTGCAAAAAAAGGGATGATATGGAAAACTAGGGTGTCAAGGGTAGTTGGGTCAGAAGTACCATTGGTTATGCATTTGGTACAACAAAATAGATGAAAACGATTGACATCTATGAATATAGCGACGAGTAAACTAGGCCATATAGAGATTGAGACAGCTTAATTCAAGCTGTCAATGGGTAGATTGGTCATTTCAAAGCCAATTATTGATCTAGCTATAATCTGGTGAGGGACAAATCAGGTACTTGCTTGTTAAAAGTGTTCAGTTTCAACAACATTAAATGTAACAACTAAGCTACGATCAAAAGGACATTCGTGTCCTTCCCGTCCACCGTCTTATGTTAATTCATTTGACTCCAGTGTAGTTGACTCAAATTGATACCATCTGTACCATGCTTTAAAGGAACTTTGTGGTCAAATTGATCTCTAGAAGTTGGTAATTTCTGCAAATCCATAAAAAAACCATCCTTATAAGCTTCTAAGGGGGATAGGGGCGCCCATCACTTACCACTCACAACTTCCAATCAATTTTCGCCGTGTCATCGAGCTTTATTCCATCACTAGTGGTAGATTTTAGTGGGAATGCTCATCACTCACCAGTCACCACACCCAACAATTTTCCCTCACATTCTCTCTAACATTCAACAACTTTTTCAAGTTATCACGCGTGATAAATATCACGCTTTATAAAGTTCACGCATGATGGAGTATGGTGGCAGCGGTGTGCGTTATAATTTCACGAGTGATGGGGGCTTATCACGGGGCGCCCCGTACCCCCTAATAAGACTTGTAACTCTTGAGTTTGGATTGTTGATTGTTCAAAATCTTGCAAGGTAATAGAAATGGGGGAAGTCGTTTGACCCTCAATAGCATAAACTTGCAGCATAGGCAACTCCCATCTCTAATGAGTTATGTTTTTAAACTACCCTTGGAAAATTGAACCAACTTTTTTCCCTCTTTTTGTCCATTGTACTAATTGAAAACGAAATCTTAGATAATATAAATTGTGAAGAGTTGATCCATCAATTTGCTATGAAGAATTGTTACCTATTAGTTTATTAGTTATTACGGTATGTAATGTAACTCATTTGAATAATATAATTTTCTCATTTTTCGTAATTGCATTGGTTATTGAATACTATGATTTTGTTATTTTCGTAATTGCATTGTTTATCATTAAGGCATAAGGGCATATTTTTCGAGTTCGAACAGGGCATATGAATTTTCAGAGACGCCACTGTTCTTCATGACCATTAGCCACTTTAACCAAAATGGCAGGACCTTGAGTCATTTTACACCGCATCTGCTTAGCCAAAGTAATATCCAAAAGAGAACTACCGGTATCCATTAACACATGTAAATCATAGCCAGCAACTCTTATGTACCTATACATGTCACTACCTTCCATTGCATTAAGTGAAATTTGGGTGCTTTCTATTTCTATTTGATTATCCTCTTCCTCAAAAATTTCATCCATCCATTCCACTTCTATATGATATGGTCTATTTCTATTTGATTTATCATGTTTGTGATGTTGAATTGCTTTGATTCCGAGGATTTAGAGCTCTAATACCAATGATATGGTCTCAGATTGATACAACTCAAGATTGAATCTTCTATGGTTGAGCTGAATTAGTGTTCTGAAGAACCTAATTGCTAGGGTTCTTGAGAATTGGTTAAGAGTTTGTTGGGAGAGAATTTGGAAGGAAAATGTTGTTATTTCAATTGATAATCTTATTCACATTATAGCTTTGTACTTATAGACTATCAATTCATACAACATACAAGTTTGACTATTTTTGACTTAACTACTAACAGACTTCTAACTTCTGTTAACTCTGTTATGTACTTCCATTAACTCTGTTAAGTACACATCACAACTAAAGCAATCTTAGCAGCTCACAAACTCCATCCAATGCAGTTTATCCAATGAAGGAATTGAATCAATGAAACATATTCATATTTCAAACTCCCTAGCTACCAAATTCTCTCTCAAAGATCTTGTTCATTTATCCTACTTTCTTGGTGTTGAGGTTCTTTCTCACGCTCATGGAATTCTTATTTCTCAACATAATATATTTGTGATCTTCTTTCTCGAGCCGAAATGAGTGATTCTAAGCCGATCCTCACACCGATTACGTGCTCCTAGTCACTTTACACATCACCCACGGACTACCACTTGTTTCTTCAAAGTTCAAACTCGACACTTACGGGGGGCAAAAATGACTACTAACGGATAGATGAAGGGCCGTTTTTTGTAATTACTTTATCTATCACAGAACCTAAAACCCCCAAGAAAAGAAATCCTGATCCTGTGGTGTGGTCTACCCGAATTTGAAGAAGAAATCTCAAAATGATGGAACCGTTATTTCATTGATAGTTGCAGAAATGAAGTCACTACTTTCAAGAATGAGCGTGAGGTTTTTATCTTATGGAATCACCAATTTCACCACGAATCGTTCGGCAGTCAAAACCATAAATAATTACGGCTTTCCATTGATGACGAGATTTGGCACTCGGTGTTCTCTTAAAACCGCCGCGAAGACGAAGAAATCCGATTCAAAAATGGATGACGGTTTCTTTGTTGTCCGGAAAGGGGATCTCGTTGGTGTCTACAACAACTTAATTGATTGTCAGGCTCAAGTTGGATCTTCGGTATACTTTCTTATCCCTGTCTGTGAATCAATATATTAATTATCCAGACACAATAAGAATATAATTGGTTTAAATAGGTATGTGATCCTCCTGTTAGTGTATATAAAGGCTATACAATGTCCAAAGAATGTGAGGCCTATTTGGAGTCTTGTGGGCTTAAAAACGCTCTTTATTCCATCAGAGCAGTAGATTTGAGACACGAATTGTTCGGTACCCTTGTGCCCTGTCCTTTCCAGGTTCTATATACTTAAAGGAATGTTTGTTATTGTTATTGTAATTGTTTAAAGTTGAAGACTTGTGTTTCTGTGCTGTGCTGTGCAGCATCCACATGTTTCAATAGACCAACCTGAAAAAGATTTGTGGTCACAAACTGGGGTAAGTTGGAAATTGGTATATCATATCACAATGTTTAATGTTGATGATTTTACTTTTGCTAATGATTGGCAGCATGCTTGTGTTCTTGAGTTCGATGGTGCGTGTAAAGGGAATCCAGGACAGTCAGGGGCGGGAGCCGTGCTTCGAACTCCTGACGGAAGTTTGGTATATATTATCTCGGGCTTTCTTCTTTATATTTGGCTATGTTTAGTGTAGTCCATTAACGCCCCCATGCCAAATCAACATGGTGGGAGTTAAACACCATCGTGGGTTGTTATTGGTGGCACCAATGGCTCCCAGCGCCATTGGAATGACGGGCGTGAATTATTCCACTACACCTAGTTACTAAGTGGTTTAGCTATTGCCCTTTGCCTATGTGGCGCTGACATGGCAACACTTTTGGGTGGTTTAGTTATTCCATTACACATAGTCTTATGTGACTGTCAACTGTTGTAACTTTTACTTATTTTGTAGATTTATAGACTGCGTGAAGGTTTGGGTGTGGCGACTAATAATGTTGCAGAATATCGAGCAATGATTTTAGGGCTGAGATATGCTCTTAGCAAAGGTTTCACAAGTATACGTGTTGTTGGTGACTCTAAACTTGTCTGCATGCAGGTTTTTGCCGTCATTTCTTTTACTGTTTTATTGCAGAAAAAAATGGTTGTTGGATTATAAAGGGAAAACATGTTTGGACGTTTGGTACAGATTCAAGGGCTATGGAAGGTGAGGAATAAGAATATAATCAAGTGGTATGAGGAAGCAAAGAGATTGAAGGATGAGTTTATGTTTTTTCAGATCAATCATGTCTTAAGGGTATGATTTTTTTTTTTAAATGTGTTTCGTATTCATCCCGGTTGTGAAATTTTTATATATATATTCTCACAGGACAAAAACTCAGAGGCTGATGCTCAGGCAAACTTAGCTGTAGTTCTTGCAGGTGACCACTCCTCTCTGAAAACTACCTATTTTGTTATCACATCTAAGTCAATGTTGAAAGACATTTTAGATATTTAATGTAAATAATCAAATATCTGCTTATATTTACTGTTTTTATAGTTGGTGAGGTGCAAGAGGAGGAGGTCGAGATTGGCGAAACTGAAAGTCAAAGTCAATGAAGCTAACAGGATTCACTCTTTAACCCAATTGTTCATAGTTTCAAGCAACTATATATATTTATACTCACACCCAATGTTGTCTATGGTGCAAGTGATATTCAGTTATGCTTGTGACCTTATTTAAAGATAAAGGAACAAGTGATGCTGTTGTTATTGTCACTATTGGTGACTTTCAGATGTATGTTAGTTATTTAATCAAAAGTAAAAGTAAATGATGTAATTGATAATATAACTAAGAAATTTATTTTGTAGTTAAAGTTTCACTTCCATCAACAACCTTTCTGATCCTCTCCGTACTCGCTGGTTCCCTAAATTCAACCTGTTTAAGGGTCCAGATGATTTCTTGAAATCCTAGTTTTTGTTAGATTATACGGTGTGGGAGAGCATGAAGCGTCATGTGACACCTACATCAGCACCTGTCAGAAAGGTGGCGTGGTGCCAAAAAGCGTGGGGTGAGATGAGGCTTGGAAGGGTGGCGTGGTGTGACATGTGGCATACACTTTTTATATTTATTTTATATATAAAAAACAAAAAAAAATCAATAAAAAACCCACAAGCCTCCACGTCGCCTAGACCGTTGCCTCCACGCCAGTGAGATTTCTACGACCCCCTTCACCAATGCTGGTCACGAGGTGATGTAACGGCGTGGTTTAGGCCTCCACGCTCGTATGCTCGTATGATGTTATGTAGTGTTAAAGGTCTAGCCTTTTGGACCCATCACTGCTGATATGTAATGAAGTTTGTTTCTTTTTTAGAACCAGCCCCTGAAAAAGCTGCTAACAAGATGTAACACCTTAAGGTTAGGTTGAATTTGCAAATAAGTACCCTTAGTTTATATGTTCACTAGTCACACAAAACCCCAACAAAACCCCTAAAACGTAATCTCATCTTCAACCTCTTCAAACTCCTCCTCTCTTTCAAAACACAAACTCCAAAGCCGTCACCTGCTCCACCCCCACCTCCAGGCGACCTCCACCTCCAGCCGCACCTCCACCTCCAGCCGACCTCCACCTCCGGCGACCTCCACCTCCAGTCAACCTTCACAGGCAAGTTCTTTTATATTTTTTGTCAAAAAATTGTTTTTTTATTGTTTGTTTTTAGTTTAATTGTTTGTTCTTTTATAATTTTCATGTAATCGTTTGTCAAAAATTCTTGATGAATTGTTTGATTAAAGTTTGGTGTATGTAGTATGATTAAAGTTTGTAGAAGTTAAAAAACAGTCTTCTTCTTGCAGAGCCTGCAGAGGTTTGATAATCTCTGCCAACAACACCCTCACTGATCTGAATTTCTTGATTGCAAATCAACACGTAAATCTAATGATTCTCCAACGTTCCCTTCCAATTCTCACTTTCTGCAATCCCAAATTCCTCCTCATACCCTTCAATTTATCATCACCGGCTTCATTCTCACCCCTCATCTCTAGATTCCATCACCGTTCACGCGCCCGAATTAGAGCACTTTCCACCGCCGTCGCTGCCGCCGCTGAGAAGGAAACCGACACCTTCTTCGCCGATCAAACTGTTTCTTGGAGTTCGTTAGGTATTACTGATAAATTATCTCGTGCTCTTACTGCCATAGGTCTCAATCGTCCCTCTCTCATTCAGGTAACAATTACTCTTCAATTTTATTTCTTTATTATTATTATTATTATTATTATTATTATTAATTTATGTCTGGTTTCACTTCAGGCTGCTTCTATACCTTCTATACTTGTTGGAAATGATGTTGTTGTTGCAGCAGAGACTGGTAGTGGTAAAACACATGGTTATCTTGTTCCATTGTTTCATAACCATTTATCTACAACTACAACATCAACAAATGATTCAGTCGATAGTATTTCTGATGAACAAGTGAATCAACCTCATCGTATATCTCTGGTTCTTTGCCCTAATGTCATGTTATGCGAGCAAGTAGTTCGGATGGCCAGTTGTATTTGCGATGATAACGGAGAACCACTTCTTCGAGTTGCAGCCGTCTGCGGACGACAGGTAATTGTAATCTGTGCTACTGTTGTTCGATACGTTAAGCTAGTATCGGTCTTGTTTGATTGTCGTTGATTGTAGGGATGGCCGGTTAATAAGCCAAACATAATTGTGTCGACGCCTGCTGCTCTTTTGAATTACCTTCATGCAATTGATCCTGAGAGGCGGCGTCGTGCTGAGTTTATTCGTGATGTTAAACATGTGGTAATGATTCATCTAGCTACCTGCTGCAATGTCATGTAACTGTAAACAAGTGTTTTAAAGTCTGTAAATAATATATAGGTTTTTGATGAAGCGGACATGCTTCTTTGTGGGAGTTTTCAAAACCAAGTTATTCGTCTCATAAACATGTTCCGTTTTGATGAAAAAGTGTTGTCACGGGCTAAAAATGCTTCTCCTGAGAAGTCATTGGATATGGAGTCTGAATCCAGTATCCCAGTGGATATAGAAAACCATCAAGAGATGGAAGATGAAGACGAGATTGTGGACGAGGCTGATTCTGGGGATTCCGTTGAAGAAACTGAAGCAATTGTTATGAAGAAAAGAGACTGGAGAAGGACGAGAGAGATATATGAACGCAGTAAACAATACATTTTTGTAGCAGCAACACTTCCTGAAAATGGAAAGAGAACAGCTGGCGGTGAACTGAAACGGTTGTTTCCAGACGCCACATGGGTTAGCGGGCTTTATCTTCATCGCCATAATCCAAGGTTAGAGCAAAAGTGGATCGAAGTTACAGTTGATACGCAAGTGGATGTACTTATAGATGCTGTAAACCATAAATGTGAAACAAGCGTATCAAGTTCTGATAGTGGGTTGAGTCGAACAATGGTATTTGCAAATACGGTTGAGGCAGTTGAAGCTATTGCCACGGTTTTACGGGGAGCAGGTATTGAATGCTACTGCTATCACAGTGAGAGCTCTTTAGAAGACCGTACAAGAAATTTAATTGATTTTCAACAAAAAGGTGGAATCTTTGTGTGCACCGATGCTGCTGCTCGTGGAACAGATATTCCCAATGTTTCACATGTTATACAGGTTGTTTGAAGTTTTTGTTTTTCTCATATCTTTGTTGAATATTGTTAGGATAAATAATAGTAAGTTACATTGGGTTAGTTAGTTAGGTTGTTAATAGTCGTAGATAACCAATATAAATAAGCGGTGATTTGTATTTAATCAATAAGATGAATGCTCAAATAATTTCCACAACATACTTTCTCTCTCTAGATTAGGTTAGGAGTAGTTTAGGTTAGTTAATTTTCAATTTCACTGAAGATTAAAAAGGAAAATAAAAAAGACATGATTCTCATTTCTGATTCTTGATGTTTGATTGCAGGCGGAATTTGCTACATCTGCGGTTGATTTCTTGCACCGGGTGGGTCGGACTGCCAGAGCGGGTCAGATTGGACTAGTTACAAGTATGTACAATGAATCAAATCGTGATCTTGTCGCTGCAGTTCGGCAAGCTGGAAAACTATGTCAGCCTGTGGTAAGTATGCTTTTGGGCTTTGATGTTTGAATTAGGAATAATGTGTATGATAATAACCACAACAAAATACTAACAACACCGGTTTCTGTCTACATGATTGTTTATGTTATTATAATTGAGGGGTATCATATGGGTTTGCAGGAAAAGGCGTTTAGCAGGAAGCGAAGCTTTAGGAAGAAACTGAAAAAGCGAGGAGGTATATTAAGTGTTCTTTTTTTCCCATGAGATCTGTGGTTGTCCTAGATCAAATTTGAATAGTTAACAAAGTAAGAACTTATTGAGTGTTGTTGCTAAAGCAGGTGGTAAAGGTGAGAAACTAGTTGAGGATAGGCAGCTTAAAAGGGAGGGAGAGAGGGTTAGAAACAAAGGTACGGCTATAGACTGTTAATCCTGGTTCGTTTACATCTAAATGATCAAAAGTTGTACGGGTTACATCTCCGATTAGCATGTAACAAAGTATTTCGAGACAGCCCACAAAGCACAATCTCTCTAATAATCTTATTTGGGTATCGAGTATTTATATGTTAGAACTGGGTTTTAATTTTGCAACATATAGTTTCACCTAGAGAATAACGAATCTTTTTTTTTACTTGCTTTATGAGTGGCATACATCATAACTTGTTCATTTGCTAGAAGATACAATGGAGCTTACTTGTACCATGGTAAAGAAATTAAAAGAACTGAAGTGAGAAAATGTATTTTGTATTGAGTTCTTTGATGAATACAAGAAATGATATGTTAGGCTATATATATAAAAGTAACAAACTGTAACAAGGGGATCCTAATGTTTAGCGTGTTCAGTGTTTGGATACCACAAACTTGGGTGTTGGTCATTGGACGCTCAATCGAAAAGGAAAGGGAATTTAAAACAAGGAACATGTTTTGTGGCATATCTAGTGCCAGATGGTGAAAACTGGACCATGAAGATATGTGTGAAGGCCCAAAGTAAACCAGGCTTAAAAGAAAACGGTGTGCCATGTAATACAAGTTGTTGGGCTTGGAATTGAATGCCACATTGCCACTTTCCTAGATTTGGAGACTGATTTTGTTGAATCTTTCGGACACATAGTCGATAGATGATGAACAAGTAGAGAAACTCCGTCTTCTAAGAAAAAACTGCTAATCACAGTATGGTGCAACTGAAAAACATTGATTTGAACAGTATGTTAGATTAGGAACAACCCTCATACCATAAGGAAATGAGGTGAGAAAATGCAAATAATGAAAGATAAAACTAGCAAAATATAAGGCTGTGTGCAACGCCACCCACCACCGAACCCGACAACTCACCTTCACGCCTCCCCCTTTGCCCCTTACGCTCTGTTCCCGAGTTAACTTAATAAGGGATAAGAAAAGAAAGCAAAAATGAGAAAGGAAAGGATGAGAAAGGAAAAAGAAAGATGCCTTTCCCACCGTTTCCTCCCAAATCGGAAGGAAAGAAAAAATTAAAGAATTTAGCCTAGTTTTCCTGTCATTTCCTTTCTTTTCCTTCCTTAAATGAAACTCGGGAACACGACATGTTTTATTTTTTTTCTTTTCCTTCCTTAAATAAAACTCTGGAACACAAAATATTTTTACTTTCTTTTTGTTTCCTTTCCTTTCCTCCCGTTAGTAAACTCTGGAACACAGTGTTAAGGCGTTACTAGGCTAACACCTAACCCCTTTGTGCCCGTGTAACGCCTCACCAGCGCCGCATAATGACCCAAATCCTGTATACGTGTTGCGATTTGGTGTTGATTGAGATGAATCACGCCCCTTGGTGGCACTTCAGTACACAAAGTCTAAACAACTAGCAACTGATTTTAACTGCCTAACAAATAACAAACTCGTCTCTATCACATGTAACTGGAACCTACTAGTGGAACAAAAACCCTATGATGCTTTATTATGAAAAAAAAGAAACATTATATACTTCACTAAGATCTAATAGCATTTTTTGTCTTGTCTAGTCTAGTTTTTTTATTATTATTTTCTTTTGTTTTTTAGACTTGAAATTGAAAGGACGATATTATTGGGCATGGTCACAATCTACAATGATGGTGACACAGCAAGTAAATACAAGGCGCGAGTGGCACGTGGTCCTTGCATAATCTTTCGTACAATACGATGCGATACAACAATACAACATCGCCCATGCTCATTCAACCTGTTTTGAGCTTTTGTTTTTACAACTGGCACCGAATACAGTTTAACATGTGATAGTATAGTACTTGAAACATAAGTTGTAAATTGTAATGTATCAAATCATTTGAGTACTACATACTACCATGTAAAAAATTGATGTTTTTTTTTTGAAAGGAGAATTTCATTAAAACACGCCGCCAACCTCAAAACGAGGGGCCCGGCCACAAAGAACAACCAATTACATAATTACAAAATTACAAAAGAACGCCAATCTTCCCACCTAACAACATTCCTTTTATATCTAGTGTTAAACCAAAAGAAACCCAACGCTTTTATATCCCTCATAATCCCTTCCACTTTGATTTCCTTATTGTTGAATTTATAATCGTTCCTCGCCCTCCAAATACACCAACACCCGATCCTGATTATGCCTTGAATCGCCGCTCTTTTCCACTCGGGACCGCCCACATGATCATGAAGATCGAGGAGGTCTTTTATCGTAAAGGCGAAAATACTCGGGATTTTACACCACATGCTAATTAAAGCCCAAATTGTAGACGTAAATCCGCAAGAAATGAACATATGTTCTACTGTCTCGTCCACTTCACCACAAAGCACACAAGAGGAATCTTCCATGGTCATATTTCTTTTTCTAAGAGCATCCATCGTAGCCAACTTATTGATGTAGTTTCGTACCAAAAAAAAAAGACATGACTTTTGGGACCCATGAATGCTTTGAAAGACGTCAAACGAAAAGGGCCCATCATCATGGCTACCATTCAATGATAGCAAATTCTAAATATGTTTTTTCACTTTCACCTCATTCAATTGATTAGTCATCAATCACATCAATAACTTTATAGTTTATTTTAGGGTGTTAGTTACTTGTACCATTGGGTATGGGGAGGATAGTCTTTTTAGAGACTACCCGTCACGTGGGCGCCACGTCATCACGGGAGGAGGAGCATCCCCTTGGGGACTACCCAAAGGTGTGGGAGGACTACCCACTTTAATAAAAAAATCAATATATATATTAAGAGGAGAGAGAGAAACCAGGAATGATTAATGAAGAGGGGCCCACAATTATCATCCTCTTGGTCCGTCTCCAACGTCTTGGAGAGGACGGAGGTGCCGCCGACGTGCCTAGGGGGGCGGTGTAGGACGACCCACTTTGAGGGCGCCGGACCGGGGACGAGCCCCATACCCATCGGCCTTAGTAACACCACCCCAATTCCCAAATAGTATACACTAAGGTGTCAGACCCATCTTATGGTTTATGATAGCAGCGGAAAATGATTATACGGGCCATATAACTCTTCCAATGGTAACGTTAGTCATTTTCTTATCCATAAAAAACATCATATGAGGCTATGAGCCATATGATTTGGTGACCACCTCGTATGACCCATATAACTAGATTATATCCCGTATAATTAGTTAAGAGAAAATTCTAACTCAGTTTGTCAATTGGTCGAAAATGACAACAAAAAATGAAACCTCATGGACCCAGATACACAACGTTTTATTTTTAAATTGAAGTGGTAAAACTGGCCTAAACTCGACATTTTACTCTTGGGAAAATGATATGTGATTATAAACGTATTATGCCCCCTTCATGTTGACTTAACATACATGTTTAACGTCTATTAATGTTAAGGATTAACACTTTACAAAAATGTAAACATCTAATACTAAATCAAATCTATAATATGGATAATCTATGTGATATAATATAAAATTTATAAGAATTTTAGTTATCTTAAATTATATGTTTTTAACTAAGTAAACTCTATGTTTTACCAAACTAAACCTTTTCTTACTCTTCACTTTATTGCTAATTTACCTTCTTTTAAACGTCGCTAATTCACCTTCTTTTAAACGTCAAATAAACTATTATGTAGTGGAACTTTTGATATAAAAAAAGAGTAAAATGTCTGCATGCTCTCTGTAGTTTTGTAAATAATACTTATAGTCTTTAACTTTTGGAAATTACATCGGAGGTTCCTGTGCTTTGACAATTTGTTATTCGGATAGTCCCTAGAGCGGATGAGGGTTAATTTTCTCAGTTAAGTCCATGTAAAATTACAAAACTATCCTTTCCTTTTATTAAGGAGGTGTTTGGGATTGTCTATTTTAGTAACTTATTAGCTTATTGACTTTTTGAAAAGTTAAAAGGTGTTTGACATGAAATTATTATGTGAAGGGAAAAGTCAATAAGTCACTCCATTGTGACTTAGGTCTTGTTTGTTTTTTAAGAGGTAAAATATCTGCAATCTGAGAACCACATCTACAGACATCTATAGAAGAAGAGGTGGACCAAACCTCTGCAGTCTGCAAGAAGAAGGTTGTTTGTTTTTTATCGTACTCAGACTTCTAGAAAAAAACTGGTGGTGGTGTACAGACGGTGGTGGGTAGTGGTGGTGTTGGACGGTGATGGTGGTAGACAGTGGTGGTGGTGATGGACGGTAGTGGGTAGTGGACGGTGGTGGGTGGTGGGCGGTGGTGGTGGACGGTGGTGGTGATGGACGGTAGTGGGTGGTGAACTATGGTGATGGTGATGGGTGGTGGTGGTGAATGGTGGTGTTTAACCCTCTGCAGACCTTAGAAAATCTTAGAAGTGGTTGGGCAAATTCTGCACCAAGAACAGCTCGCGCAAACGTTTTTTTAATGAAACATCTTCGGAAAACAAACAGTCTGCGCGTGGCAATGTCTGCGGCTGGTCTGCGTGGCGCAGACAGAAGAGCATGCGCAGAGCTTTTCAGAAAAAAACAAACATCACCTTATTAACTTTTCCATAAAGTCATAAGCTGTTTTGAAAAGCTAAGCCAAACATGGCCTAAAATATAAGAAAAAATTCTCTCTCTCTCTCTCACACACACACACGTATATATACATATAAACATATAAACACACACACACACACACACACACACACACACACACACACACACACACTAAAACTCAGACAATCTGACCCTCTTTCACACGCAAACCCCCACACCACCACCGGCCACCACCTACCCCACCTACCCCACGACACCACCACTACCACATGCTTTAAATCCGGCAATCACCATCTCTGCCTTAGTCATCACCACTACCAATACAAATTTGGCAACCCCGCACCACTGGTTTGTCGAGATTTGAAACCGGGTTTGAATATGGGGGTTTCAAGGTTTCAATTTTGCGTTTGAATTTGTGGGATTTGATACTTTGATTTGGAATTACAACGATCGGAATTACTTTGATATGGGTTTGATTAGAATTAATTTGATATGGGTTTGAATTTGGGGGTTTGATACGGTGGTTGTGGTGGTCGAGTGAAGGAGGTGGTTGTGGTGGTCGAATGAAGACGGTGGTGAGGGTGTTTGTAGATGAATGTGGTGGTGGGTTTATGTTGGAGGTGGTGTGCCGGTGGAGGGTTCAGGGTGGAGGTGGAGGTGGGTGGCTATGGTGATGGTGGCCGGTTGTTTATAAAGGAGGGGTGAATAAGGTGGGACCCACACTTTTAATAATCTATATTGGTTTTTTATTTTTATAGTGAGAGGTAAATAAGTAATTTCAGATGGATCTAACGGAGAAAACTAATCTCCATCCGTTCCAAGGACTATCCGAGTAACATACTGTCAAATCACATGGACCACTGATGTAATTTACAAAAGTTGGAGACCATACGTGTTATTTTACAAAACTATAGGAACATCCGGACATTTTACTTAATAAGAAAATAAATGTATTATTTAAGATTTATAAAAAAGCCATTGAAACCATTAAGTTATTTAGTTACTAGTACTTATAGAATTTCTTTATCATTATTATCTCACATGCATTAATTCATAAGATTATACAAAAAAATGTACTTTCTACATAAACAGTCACAAAAGAGTTATCATTTGACAAAAGCAAATGTTGGCACCTCCATGATCCGTAGGGCCCGATTCATAGTGCGATGTGAGGTAGCATATAAATTAAATATATTATAGAAAAAATATATGAAAATAACTAGTTTTCTGAGTGTACTATATACCATTCGTTTTAAAAAGCGCGCTTTAGGCACGTCTAAGCATAAGGTGACCTTAGGTGCAAGTCTTTTTGCTTTTGCTTAGGTATGATGTGATATGTACAAAAGATGCTGTTGAGGCACAAAACACATACGAATAATGATTTAAGGCATAGGTAAGGCTTGCACCTAATGTACAAGCCGACTTTTTGTTCATCACGATGTTATAAGGTAGACTTTATAGGTGGTACCAGTGATGGATCTAGAATTTTTTTTTTTGATGGGGGAGGAAATTTTTTAAAGGTCATTTATTTATTGGTATATAACATCTTTTTCCGGTCCAATTCGTGTCGGGTCAGGTTGATGACAAAGTTTTTTACCTGATTCTTACTCAAGTGAATAACTCAAGAAAATATCTCAATATCAAATCATCACATATTCACTCATAACTCATAAGTATTCAAAAATTCAATGTTCTAAACTTCTAATACATATTAACTACTTAATAATAAAAAAACTATACGATAAAATAATTAAAAAACATTGTTATGAGAATTTAAAAAATGCATAATATAAATATGATTGTCTTCACGAATTAAAAAAAACTACCTATTGTTAGTAAGCACTTAGTCGGATTACCCCACGCTACGCGTACATAAATTAGTTAGTGTTGATTTGGATTGTTATGAAATGACACTTCTCATAACAACCGAAAGAAAAACCTAAAAAGATATATATTGATTTAACAGAAAAAAAAATACTAGAACCGGTACATATAACTTGGTTAAAATTTTATTTTATTTAAAATCTTCAACTCACAAACAAATACATTTTCACTTTCTAGTCCAAATACTACAAAATATTCGTTTTGTTTAAATTAATAGCAATGAGTTTTATTTGAAGTAATACTACGTAGTCTAAATGCTAAAATAATTGGTTTTATGTTGATTAAATGATGTGTGTAAAATGCAACATATAAAACACATCAATTAAGGCATAAAACTAACCCTTTTTAAGTACTAATGTTGGAAAAAGAGTGTTTTTGTCTTCCTTTTGTATTTTCAGGATGAAATGAGCTCAAAATCACAAAAGAAGCAAAAAGACCACTAATTCTACCATAAATACAAGAAAAGGAACAAAAGTGGACTGCCCGGACCCTCAATGGCACCTCCCAAAACAAAGAGAAGAAAACAGAGTCTGAACACGCCCCGTGTCCAGCGAACACGGGGGCGTGCCCAGGAAGCAGCAGAAAAGACAAACCAGTAGAAGCTTCCATTGCTCACCACGGGGCCGTGCCCAGCGGGCACGGGGGCGTGTTGAAAGTACAGCAGGCGCATTAATTGTAATTCGCAATTACAATTAATGAAGAGAGATAGTGTCAGACGGGCACGGGGCCGTGTCCAGCGGACACGGGGCCGTGTCCAGCGTTCTGTCCAGCCTATAAATAGAGGAGCTTGGTTTCATTCTCCCTCATCCCTTGGCACACCACCTCTCTCACACCTCATCCACCACCCACCACCACCATAACACCATCATCCACCACCATCATCCATTGTCCATCATAGAGTGTGTGAGTCGTCTCGGGATCCAAGATTGATCGTAAGAGTTCTTGACAATCAAGGCCATGTTTGCCTAAGTCTCTTACATCACTTGGTGAAGACAAGTGTTTAGTATAATACTTTTTATTTTTAATCTTTTGCACTTTTTATTTGGTTTTGTATTAATGACTTTAATAACTAGTTACTTATGTTGAAGGTGATCTTTCCTTATCGTTTGTCCGTGGTGTCTTGGCATTATTTTACTGTCTATATAAAATAAAAGATTTTCACCATTCATATCTCCACGGTCTATATGGAGGTATGTTGGCTACCTGGTCGGGGGTTAAGGGAACGGTTTGGTAAGGGTCTTGCCCTTGTTCAGCGTTTAGAGGTCCTGCTTGGGACCTGGGTCAAATTTAGTAGGATCTCCTTCAATGCCCATAGGTATTGGATGGCGGGGATCCAAACTCTTTGACCCCCTCATAAGTTAACTACTATTAATACTATAACCCGGCTATTTAGGACTGTATCCCTGCTGACTCAGACTACTTAGCCGAGGGTAACGTCACCGCCAAAAGCGGGGCCTACCATAATTTGCATTAATAACTTAATTCATTATCTTTCAATAATCCGACCCTTTAGGATTGTATCCTTGCTGACTCAAACTACTGGGTTGAGGGTAACGTCGCCTTCAAAAGAGGGGCCTACTACAATAACTAAGATAATCTCTTAAACAAGTGCAAAAGTGCGAAAATAATCAAAGGTTATACTAATACACGTGTCGGATCCAAGTGATTCATCTTGTCTATCTGTTTTTTATTTTATTTTATTTTTTCAGCATTTAGTTAGTTTTTATTTTTCTTAGTTTAAATCATTTTTTCTAACCTTTTGATTTGATTAGACGTTGAGGATAAACCGGTATTAAAAGCTCTTGTGTCCTTGGACGACCTCGGTATCTTACCAACACTATACTACGTCCACGATGGGTGCACTTGCCCATATGTGTGTTTAGTGTTAGTAAATATCGTGTTTTATAAATTTAAAACTTGGCTAAAAGTGTAAAAAGGGCTTAAATATATATCTAAAAATATAACACACTTCACGCACATCAAGTTTTTGGCGCCGCTGCCGGGGACACAAGGATTTTAAGAAAGTTAGGAATCAACGGCCTAATCATTTTTTTTTTATTTTTAGGATTTTTTTTTAGATTTTTCAGCTTCTGCAGAGCTCAGCACGGGGCCGTGCTTGGTCGGACACGGGCCGTGCTCAGCCTCATTACTGGCAGTTTTTTGTTTTTCAAGTTACAAAAGGCTGAACACGGGGCCGTGTCGGTGCAACACGGGGCCGTGTCCAACTTCCAGTAACTGGGATCTGAAAAACAATCACTGTAACTACGACCACGGGGCCGTGTTCGCTCGACACAGGGCCGTGGTGAACCTTCTGACCGATATTCTTTTCTGTTTTTATTACAGGACTTGGAACCCGACGCCAACCTCGCATAGTGTATGAGCTCCAGTTCCAATAAAGACATAAAGGAGCCATTAGAAGAACCCGAACGCTTTCTCAGAAAACGGTTAAAAGCCAAAAACCAAGAGAAGGTTTCGGGTGATCCAACCCCAATGGCGGACCAACGTACCCTCATGGATTACTTACGGCCCACCGTAGGTAATCTAGGCGCCGCTATCAATGCACCGAATGTCGAAGCCAATAACTTCGAACTTCGACCGCACTTGATACAAATGCTCCAAAACTCCGCGACCTTTCACGGGCTCGCGGACGAGGATCCCCATCTACATATAACTAATTTCTTAGAAATATGTGATACCTTTCGGATCAATGGAGCATCAAACGACGCCATCCGCCTTCGTATGTTTCCATTCTCACTAAAAGACCGAGCGAAAGCTTGGCTCAACACCCTCCCAGCTGGATCGGTAAACACCTGGGATGAACTAGCCCAAAAATTTCTATATAAGTATTTCCCTCCTTCTAAAACTGCTAAATTAATGGCTGAAATTAACACATACTCACAAGAGGACGAGGAATCCTTATATGAAACTTGGGAAAGGTTCAAGGAGCTATTACGCAAGTGTCCCCATCACGGCCTCGCAATATGGCAACAAGTATCCACTTTCTACAATGGGTTGTTGCCACATACTAGGCAGACACTTGATTCTAGCTCCGGGGGACTTTTAGGTAATCGTCGCCCACACGAAATATATAATCAGATTGAGGAAATTGCTCAAACCAATTTTCAGTGGCACACTCCCCGGGGAAATAAATCTATCGCCCCGGGCGCCCATAAGGTAGACGAAAACACCTCTTTACAAGCCCAAATCGAGGCCCTTTCTTCAAAAATAAAAAAATTAGAAATGACCAAAACAGTCTCGGTCATGGCTTGTGAAGGGTGTGGTGGGTCACATGAAAATTGGAGTTGCATGAAAGAAACGGACGATCAACAAGAAATGGTAAACTACATTGATAATAGACCTAGGCCGTCGGGTCCTCCAACGGGGACCTACAACCAAGGATGGCGAAACCACCCAAACCTTGGTTGGAGGGAGCCCGGCAATAGTAGTAACCAACAACCGCAACGAACAAACTTTCAGCAATCAAGAAATGAGTCGCAAAATTTCACTCAACAAAGTGGAAGAGAGAGGCTCGAAGATACCATATCTCGCCTTGTCTCCGACACTGATAAGAAAAATTCGGAAAGATTCCTACAATTAGAATCAAATTTTAGGAATCAACAAGCTAGCATTCAAAACATAGAAAAACAAATAAATCAACTAGCTCAAAATTTTTCCGAAAGACCACAAGGCGCATTACCTAGCAATACCGAAACCAACCCAAAGGCGCAAGTTCACCTCATCACACTACGGAATCGCACCGTAGGTCCTGCAGAAGTACCTCCAGCAATGGAAGAATCAACGCCAACACATCTGCAGGAGAAGGACACTCCCCCATCAACAGAGCCTACCAAGGCCTCTCGAGTTCCGTACCCCGGTAGGTTAATTCGTCAAAAAACCAATGAGCAATTCGCAAAATTCGAAAGTTTGCTAAAACAATTGCATGTCAATATTCCTTTTATCGAAGTCCTAACCCAAATGCCCAAATACTCTAAATTTATGAGGGACTTCCTTACACATAAAAAGAAAATTGAAAATTTGCAATTAGTTAATTTAGGCGAAGAATGCTCTGCCCTCGTGCTCAATAAACTACCACAAAAGAAGATCGATCCCGGAAGTTTCACAATTCCATGCTCAATAGGGGAATCACCCGTTCGCAATGCCTTGGCCGACTTAGGAGCTAGCATTAACCTCATGCCCTCTTCAATGTTCAAAAGGCTTGGCTTGGGAACCACGAGCCCCACAAAAATAAGCATACAACTCGCTGATCGATCGGTCAAATTCCCGCAAGGTGTCATCGAAAATGTCTTGGTAAGGGTAAGCAGATTTGTTTATCCTGTTGACTTTGTCATACTCGACATGGAAGAAGACACCGAGGTCCCCCTTATTCTAGGGAGACCCTTCCTTGCCACCGCACAAGCAGTGGTGGACATGAATGACGGGACGCTAACTTTGAGATATGGGGACGATGAGGTAAAATTTGGAGTTGGGAAGAGAATAGAGGATGACGACCCGGTCCACTACATGAAGGTTATTGATTCAAGCTTGGATGCCGCTCTCCGACGGTGTAACTTGGGAGGCAAGGCACCCCAATCAAAAGACGTGTGACCGGGAATCGGGTCTAGCCAAGGACCCTTATAAACGTGGCGCACCACGGAGGCATTCCGCGGACCTATCCTTAGTTTAGTTTAATCTTTTAGTTTTTGCAGAATAAAATGGACTCATGGTGGTAATGGATGAAAAAGGGAACGAGAAAAAAATGGAACCATGCAGAAGAACAGAACAAACCGACAAAAATCTCCATAACAGAAGGCTCCACACGGGCCGTGCCCAACCAACACGGCCCCGTGCTGAGCCCCCTGCAGGAAATCACCCAGTTCAGGTAACTGGACACGGGCCGTGTTCAGCGGACACGCCCCCGTGTCCAGGCTTCTGTTTCACTTCTATAATTTTTGTTACTGGCACTTGACCACGGGGCCGTGCCCGGTCAACACGGGGCCGTGTCCAGAGTGCCAGTAACATAAATCTTTGTTTTTAAGCACACTTTTTCACATTCTAATCAACCAAAAACTTTATTTTTGGACACATTGAGGACAATGTGTAATTTAAGTGTGGGGGGGATGCTAAAACCTTGGAATTTTGCAAAATCCTAAAACAAGCCTTACACAAAACTCTATTGGAACCGCTAAACACCCCAAATTTTTTCAAAAACTTTTTCATTTTTTTTTATTTTTTATTTACTTGTCTTAGTTTAAGTTGGGAATAACAAGTTCTAAAAAGGTTATATTTTTACAAATTTACAACCGATAGCGTCGTGATAAAAAGAACTAACATAAGAAAATTATGAAACGGTATAACAAGTCTAGCTAAAATTCGATTATATATGCTTGGTCACATAAAAAAAAAAAACCCATTCCCACAAAAGTGAGTTTTGAGCCTTTATTGAGCATAAAAATATACATATTTAGATTAAATGCTCATTTTTCGTTTCTTGTGTGAATAGCCGCTCGGTCTTTACAAATCTAGAACTTGCCACGACGATACATTCCCGGTCCTTACCAACTTAAACCCAAGTAAGTAAATGATGGAGGCATTAGGACTAACTATTTTTCTTTCAAAACCATTATTTTTCATTTTTTTTACCTACCCAAAATCCCCCTAGAAAAACCCCTTTGAGCCTAAACCTTTCATTTCATTACCCCCAAAACAATTTTTTTTTTTACCCACCAAAAACCTTTTTCATTTTTTTTCACCCTTATTTTAGTAACAAGCTCGGTTTTTCATAAACATACCCTCTACGTGACGAAAATATATATATATATATATATATATATATATATATATATATATATATATATATATATATATATATATATATGAATAATGAAGTCAAAAACAAACAAAAGCTACAAAAGCTTGTTTGGAGAAATACTTCAAAAATAAATGTCACTAAAAATAAAGTATTTTATGAAAACCGACACTTGTTACGATTTTCGCCCTTTTTACTAACCACTAACCAACCACCCACCTTTAAACCCAAGCCTTCACCCCAAAAGTCCTCTTGATATTTACAAAGGTAAAAAGTTAAAAAGGAGGAGGATTGATCGCTTGGCAAGCCTATGGAAAATGTAAGTCCGTGCCGCTCTCGAGTGATTCACTTAAAAATACACCTTCGGCCGAGTGTTGAGTGATCTCCCGTGAGGTATGTGAACGTGTATATAAATGGAATTTTAATAAGGCATGTTATGCCAAAATAAGTAGTTTATCTTATGAAAAGTTCAAAATAAATCATAACGAATAGGATTGTAAATAAAATAAAAATAAAACCTATAAAAACCTTGGATTCCCGACACTCTAGGACAAGCAAAAAAACTTCTCTTCTACCTATTCCATTTGGGAGTGTAAGCCACATTAAAAGAGTTTTGCTTGAGGACAAGCAAAAGTTCAAGTGTGGGGGTATTTGATGTGTGTAAAATGCAACATATAAAACACATCAATTAAGGCATAAAACTAACCCTTTTTAAGTACTAATGTTGGAAAAAGAGTGTTTTTGTCTTCCTTTTGTATTTTCAGGATGAAATGAGCTCAAAATCACAAAAGAAGCAAAAAGACCACTAATTCTACCATAAATACAAGAAAAGGAACAAAAGTGGACTGCCCCGACCCTCAATGGCACCTCCCAAAACAAAGAGAAGAAAACAGAGTCTGAACACGCCCCGTGTCCAGCGAACACGGGGGCGTGCCCAGGAAGCAGCAGAAAAGACAAACCAGTAGAAGCTTCCATTGCTCACCACGGGGCCGTGCCCAGCGGGCACGGGGGCGTGTTGAAAGTACAGCAGGCGCATTAATTGTAATTCGCAATTACAATTAATGAAGAGAGATAGTGTCAGACGGGCACGGGGCCGTGTCCAGCGGACACGGGGCCGTGTCCAGCGTTCTGTCCAGCCTATAAATAGAGGAGCTTGGTTTCATTCTCCCTCATCCCTTGGCACACCACCTCTCTCACACCTCATCCACCACCCACCACCACCATAACACCATCATCCACCACCATCATCCATTGTCCATCATAGAGTGTGTGAGTCGTCTCGGGATCCAAGATTGATCGTAAGAGTTCTTGACAATCAAGGCCATGTTTGCCTAAGTCTCTTACATCACTTGGTGAAGACAAGTGTTTAGTATAATACTTTTTATTTTTAATCTTTTGCACTTTTTATTTGGTTTTGTATTAATGACTTTAATAACTAGTTACTTATGTTGAAGGTGATCTTTCCTTATCGTTTGTCCGTGGTGTCTTGGCATTATTTTACTGTCTATATAAAATAAAAGATTTTCACCATTCATATCTCCACGGTCTATATGGAGGTATGTTGGCTACCTGGTCGGGGGTTAAGGGAACGGTTTGGTAAGGGTCTTGCCCTTGTTCAGCGTTTAGAGGTCCTGCTTGGGACCTGGGTCAAATTTAGTAGGATCTCCTTCAATGCCCATAGGTATTGGATGGCGGGGATCCAAACTCTTTGACCCCCTCATAAGTTAACTACTATTAATACTATAACCCGGCTATTTAGGACTGTATCCCTGCTGACTCAGACTACTTAGCCGAGGGTAACGTCACCGCCAAAAGCGGGGCCTACCATAATTTGCATTAATAACTTAATTCATTATCTTTCAATAATCCGACCCTTTAGGATTGTATCCTTGCTGACTCAAACTACTGGGTTGAGGGTAACGTCGCCTTCAAAAGAGGGGCCTACTACAATAACTAAGATAATCTCTTAAACAAGTGCAAAAGTGCGAAAATAATCAAAGGTTATACTAATACACGTGTCGGATCCAAGTGATTCATCTTGTCTATCTGTTTTTTATTTTATTTTATTTTTTCAGCATTTAGTTAGTTTTTATTTTTCTTAGTTTAAATCATTTTTTCTAACCTTTTGATTTGATTAGACGTTGAGGATAAACCGGTATTAAAAGCTCTTGTGTCCTTGGACGACCTCGGTATCTTACCAACACTATACTACGTCCACGATGGGTGCACTTGCCCATATGTGTGTTTAGTGTTAGTAAATATCGTGTTTTATAAATTTAAAACTTGGCTAAAAGTGTAAAAAGGGCTTAAATATATATCTAAAAATATAACACACTTCACGCACATCATTAAACAAAGATAAAAATCTTTCATCTTTCTCATAATTTATTACTTTAGATAAAATTTTATTTAAAAAGCTTTTCACAAAGCATCTAAGTGAAAAAAAAAACCAATTTAATAAAGTTAAGCCAAAAGCAGAAGTTGAAGGATATATAAAGGACTTGGTTATTCACACACGCCAGTTGGCTTTTTACACACACATATGCGTTGCGTTTTGGCTAAAGCGCAACGCTTAGATGTAAAGTTGTAACACCTCGAAAATTCATGTCCAATAATATATCAACACGTGTCATGGACCTAAAACGTGTAAAGGATTGATTTAGAGGGATTAAAGTTGACAAACAAGGAATCTACGTGTGTGAAAGGATTCAAAGTGTCAACAATGAATATATATATCTTTCAATAACCCTACATGATGTTTGTACCCTTAAACGAATAAATCATGGATCATACGAAGCTAATTGTGAAAGAAAGTGAGAGATTACAAACTACAGGGGTTAAAAGTGTCAACATATTTAAAGTATACCTCTGAGTGACCTTCTAGCAAATCCGAAGCTTTGTAATGATTAATTATGCTCACTAGAATATGTGATAAAAATTTCACAAGATTTCGATTAAGTATGAGAAAGTTATGACAGTATTCGTATACGAGGGGTTAAAAGCGTCAAACTGCAAAAGTATGTCAATTCGTAGGGTATCGGACCTTCCGGAATATGACCATGAGTTAAACATACTCTATTTAACCTTTATATAGCTTAGATATAGGCTTAGAGGTGTTTGGTGCACAAAAATAAACTTTTACGTCATGCAGGGACTAAAAGTGTCAAAAAGTACACAAGTTTGCATTTTCGCGCATATCTTGCATTCTGAATATATCTGGACACCTAAAAATTTATGTAACCACTAAAATATTTTATTTTAGTGTTTGTCTTGATAAAATTCCATTCGTCGCGTAATTTGGATCGTTTTTCGCGTCCGTCCGTGTTACGTCGTAATTAGCCAAACAACGTGACCGTACCACCAAACGAACCGACATCCAGCATGTTTTTGGGCATGTTTCATGTTCCCCATGCTTAGGCATCATTGTAGAGCCTTAAAAATGGTTTAACGAGCCTTAGATGTGTCGGAAATGGCATTTGGAGGTGCAGGGGCCAAAATTGACAATTAGTGAAAGATGCTGTATGCTGGCATGGTCCTTACGGACCGTATACAGACCCTTATGGTTCGTATGCCAATGCCCAGCAACAGAATTTGAAAACCAACTCTGGTTTTGCTTCTTGTCTCTCACACTTGATTCTAGGGGCTGGTTTTGGAGCACCCATAGTTTTCTAAAACAAGGGGCATACTTGTAGGGCTGAGATCGAATCCCGTTTATCAAGGAACGATCCTAACGGCTCTCAAAAATCTATAAATACCCCCTTGTTCATGGCCTTCCTTGCTCATTCACTTTCATTCTTGCTCTCTAACACTCAAATTTGAGGAGTCTGATCAAGGGAACCTCCTTTTGAGTGATCTTCTGCCCTTAAACCTTTTGTAAGTATCCCTTCATGCTTAGTTTAATTATTTAGCGTTTTAAACCGAAAAGTCAAGCGTATTCGATAAACGCTTTGACTTTTAAACGGTTGAGCCATGGTTTGCAACGAACATGGCTACGTGACCGTAATTAGGTAGGTGTTAAATCCTCAAAAGGGCACCTCCTAATTACCACGTTTACATAGTTAATTGTCGGGTCAAAGTAATTAAAATAAAAGTCAAACGGGTTAGTATTTAAATAAAATTCATAACTAATAATAAAGAAACTATAAAATCAGTTTTGTCACTTTAATAACTTGGTAAATATTAGTTGAACATGTCTAAGCATGTTCAACCTGACAATTCTAAGTATAGGCTCGATTCACAACCGAAAGTCGCAAAGTTTGACCCTTTGCTTTGACTTTCAGTTCTGAACCGAATTAGCTTAGTTTATTTATGCCTTAGGGTTCCTTTGTGACCATGTTATATGTTAGTATAACCTCCTAAAGTTATACTACTTGGTCCTTTAGAATTAGAGTTCATTCCATGTTTCCATAATGCCTAAATGTTGACCATAATGCCCTTTTGATATTAAAACAAGATTTTTGAAAATGTGAAAAGACTAAAACCTTTATTACTGATTTATAAACATCTCCATAAAATTTCACAGCAGTTTGAGGTTTAGATTAGGAGTTATGCTCATTAGCGTAAATAAGAAGCTTTTTGGTAATTAAATAGCATAATTAGCATATAACCCAATTTTTGATATCAAACTCTTACCCACTGATGTAATATAATATTTTGGGATTTATGGAGATTTTTAATTATTTTTAGGCTGAGCATAACTTAGAGTTCTAAGCTTAATTCGGTTATTGCCGGTTTTGCCCTTTTGGGCTATAAAATGAGTTTTACAAATCCTTTTGATACCGAACCTTTTTCTACTGGTTTAATATGATAAATAAATTATTTTGAGCCTTCTGGAATTATAAAAATATCAGCTTTCCTTTAAAAACCCGGAAATGGCTCCCAATCGCCTTTTTAAGCGTTTTTAACGCATAGTATGTATCAAAACTAGTTTAAATATATAAGGGTTGATGTCTACCGATATTTTCAGTAAAATTTTATATTTTAACAGTAAGCCAAAGTTTTAAACTCAGATTTCCAGTTTTGACCTTTTAGGCTTATGTGAAATTACCAAAATGCCCCTACGGTGCATAGTATGGTTATAATTAATAAATTTCACATATATATGATACCCTACTGTTATGACTTATTAAATTAAGTATAATTACTGATTTAATCAGACCTATAACTCAGATTACTATTTAACCTCTTTTATAACCTTTAAAATTGACCAAAATACCCCTATGGGGCATAGGGGCATAAATTGGTTTTAAACTCGTTTTGGGCATAATGGAAGATATCCTACTGATATCACAGCATATAAAAGACATATTAACTTGTGGAACATGTTCATGACTCTTATGGTTACCCGTTACGCATGTTTCGCGTTCAGATTGGTTTATGTAACTAGTTTGCATATAATAGCCGAAACGGGTCAAACCATATCATTTTTGTCTCAAAATCCAGAATATCATTAAGTTACCCATATTAAACAAGTATACAAACTTGTCGGGTCAAAACCACATTCTAAACCGGTCTTCGCTTTATCATGCGTTTGAACCGTGTCTCCCTTTTTGAAAACTAACCGGTCTAAGTCTAAGCTTAATTAAAGACCCGTTAGGATTCTAATAGGTTATTAAAAACCTTCGTTCCAGATTAGGAGCCCAGTAAAAGATACTTGCACTTGCTGTATTTGATTTATACTTTGCTCAGGTAAATACTCTTAACTTATTTTCCCTATACGGGCTTGGGATACGGTACTATAAAAGTACCGCTTGGTCGGGTGTGTGTAGTCATTTAAATCGGATTGTGATTAATGTATTTGCATGACCCGTTTAATATGTATTATTTGGTGTATGGCCTTTGGGGGTTAAATGACCATGTCCCGGATATCCTTGGCATCATTCAAAGAAATGGCCACGACCTAAGCACGGGGTGTAGGTGTACACCTGACAGATGCATTATGTAAAAACTGGTAGCCCACTTAGAGGAATCAGCCTTGTGGGTATTATACCTGTGGCGTGTCAGTTAATCTAGACCGGCCCTACAAACCGGCCCTGATGGACGACAAATAAGTAAAACTGTGTACAAGTTTATTTTTAAATAATTGTCCCAAGTTATAAGAATATTTTTGCCGAAGTGCATTCAAATCAATTTTCAAACTCTTTTCAAAATGAGTCAGTTAAGTTGTATTTACCAGTGTAAACTGACGTATTTTCCAAAAAGGCTAAGTGCAGGTACTATACGTAATAGGCTGGCTACTCCAGGCATCAATAATCAAGTCTCGCAAGCTCTAGATGTCAAAGTCTGTTGAACAGTTTTCCCTTTTTATTCGATCCGCCTGTGGATCTGTTTCAACTGTTTTGTGATACTTAAACATTACAATTTATTCAGTTGAAATATATCTATCTTTTGCTTCCGCTGTGCATTTATTATTTGTGTTGTTTGACTATGATGATATCAACTACGCCACGATACTCCCCACCGGGCCCACCGGTGACACGTGGAAAATAGGGGTGTGACAGGTTGGTATCAGAGCGAACACTGAGTGAATTAAACACTAGCCTTTTTGTGTTTAGTCTCAGTTACACAGTTGCACATTCTAGAGTCTAGACAAGAACTTAGGACTAATCCTAATTCGTTTTGTTTTTGATTTGTTTCCTTTCTTATTTTTCTGATTAGCCCCTGCATGGGCAAGTCATTTCAGTTAGAAGTCCCATTTAGGGTAACCATTCCTATTATAATAACATTCCTATTATAAGATCTACCATTATAATAAAATGGCAAAATCTAAAAAGGACAAGACCTAGCCCATGTGTCACCTTAAGACAGGGCCAAGATGGTAGTTCCTCAATTAGATTCAGATCCTTGATAACATCTCAAATTAGGATTGCTCTGCGTTTAATATTAAAAAGAGTCTTAAAGGTAAAACCTAGCCTAAATGTCGATGCAGACATGGCCAAGATGGTAAAACCTATTCAAAAGATTCAAATCCTTGTTAACATCTGAAGTATGTTAACATTCTTGGCAAAATGTGATTCGATAAAATCGCGTAAGTCATCCTTAACTTGGGTTATTCCAATGTTCCCTTATTTATATAATCAACCCTTAAGGATGAAGTGCCTGCGGGCTATAATTAACGTCCTCTGGGACTAAAGACAGTGGTAGCCTACAACTCCCTGTCAAGAAAAGGTAATGAACCTTGATTCAAACCTTAATGCTTCGATTCCATAAAATCTGGGCTTATAAAATAAACTTGTCCATGTGACTAGGCTTTTGTGCTATTATTAACTTATGATTTAGGATATATGATAAAGATCTTGAACAATTATATACTTAACAAATTAACTAAAATGGTTTTTAAACCATGGTTAATAAATTATCAAATGCTGAATAAGCTTCTATATAAACCTTGTCCTTGTTTTCTTTTATGTAGCAATTAAAGCTACATGGCTAGGTCGGAGGAAGTAAACAGTCATCCCCTGGAAAACCATGATGATGATGAGATTAATATAACCTGAGGAGAACTCCGTACACTGATTGATACATCTGTATCTAAAACTGTAGATAATCAATTCAGGGAGTTTAGTGGGACGCATAGTAGAACCTATTCAGTACCCCACTCTAAATCCGTCCCTAAAACTCATTCAGAGGCTCACAGTAAGCCACTCTCTAAGAAAGATGAACCTAAGAAAGAGGATGTTCAACATTCCTCAAACCAACACAGTATTCCATCCAAAAGGATAGTGTTTGATGATGAGCCACGTACCAAGTCTTGTACTTATAAGTACTTTGTTTCCTGCAAACCCCGGGATTTCACTGGGGAGAAAGGGGCAATTGATTGTATGACCTGGTTAGATGAGATGGACACTGTTGTTGATATCAGCGGTTGTGCTGAAAGGGATATAGTGAAGTATGTATCCCAATCGTTCAAGGGAGAGGCATTAGCTTGGTGGAAGTCCCTCATTCAAGCTGCTGGGAAGATCCAACTCTAAAATATGTCATGGGAGTAATTTGTTGTTCTCATTAAAGAGAATTATTGTCCACAGCATGAGGTGGAAAGGATTGAATCAGATTTCTTATCGTTGGTTATGAAAAACCTAGATTGCCAAGCCTATCTTACAAGCTTCAACACCATGTCTAGACTGGTTCCTTACCTGGTGACACCAGAACCCAAAAGGATTGCTCGCTTCACTGGGGGTCTAGCCCCAGAAATTAAAGCTAGTGTTAAGGTTTCAAGACCTGCTACTTTTAGATCAGCAGCTGATCTATCTTTATCCCTCACTTTAGATGCGGTCACGCTAAGATCGCTCAAGAACTCTGAAGAGAGTAAGAGGAAGCGTGAGGATGATACCTCACGAAGATCTGAGAAGAAGCACAAGGGTAATACGGACCACAAGAAAGAGTCTGGGTCCAACAAAGGTAATCAGTGGTCGGAGGAAAAGCCAAAGTGCACGACTTGCCAAAAACGCCACTTTGGAAAATGCAGGCTTGAGACCAAGTCTAAATCAGGACCACCTGCATGTGGGTTATGCAAGTCCAAAGAGCTCAAGACTGTTGATTGCAAGAAGATTAAAGATGCCACCTGTTATAACTGTAATGAAAAAGGGAACATTAAGACCAACTGCCCTAAATACGCCAAGAAGCCTGAGGAAGCCAAGAAGACCAATGCTAGGGTCTTCCAGATGAACGCACAGGAGGCAATTCAGGACGAGAATGTGATCACAGGTACCTTCCTCGTAAATGATGTATATGCTAGAGTACTGTTTGATTCAGGTGCTGATAAGTCATTCGTAGATAATAAGTTTTGTGAGTTGTTGAAACTACCTATTAAAACCCTAAGTGTGAAGTATGAAGTGGAATTAGCTGATGGCACCATAGAAACATCCTCGACTGTGTTAGATGGATGTGTTATATCCATTAGGAACCACTCCTTTCCATTGTCCTGACTTCCCTTTAAGTTAGCTGGATTTGATATAGTCATAGGCATGGATTGGTTATCGCATAACCAAGCCCAGATCATCTGCAATAAGAAGAAAGTGGTGATCATGACTCCGTCTGGTGAGCCACTTACCATTCAGGGAGATACCCAGCATGGATTGCCTGAGCAGGTGGCTATGCTCAAGGCATCCAGGTGTCTAAAGAATGGTTGTGTCATTTATATGGCACAGGTAACCATTGATGAGCAGAAGCCCAAGATTGAAGATATTCCAGTCATTTCTGATTACCCTGAAGTCTTTCCTGAAGAACTACCTGGTTTACCACCAGATAGGCAAGTAGAATTCATAATTGACATCATCCCTGGAGCAGCACCTGTTGCGAGAGCGCCTTATAGGTTGGCACCAACAGAGATGAAGGAATTGAGGACGCAACTAGATGATTTACTAGCCAAGGGTTTCATTAGACCTAGTTCATCTCCATGGGGAGCGCCAATCTTGTTTGTCAAAAAGAAGGATGGATCGATGCGTCTGTGCATCGATTACCGTGAGCTTAATAAGGTTACTATCAAGAATAGGTATCCTTTGCCCAGGATTGACGATCTGTTCGATCAATTGCAAGGGGCAAGCTACTTTTCCAAGATTGATTTAAGGTCAGACTATCATCAATTGAAGGTCAAAGATGAAGATGTACACAAGACTGCATTTAGGACTCGTTACGGTCATTATGAGTTTTTAGTGATGCCTTTTGAGCTCACTAACGCACCTGCCGCATTCATGGATCTCATGAATCGCGTTTGCAAGCCTTATTTGGATAAATTTGTCATCGTCTTCATCGACGACATCCTTATTTACTCGAAGAATCAAGCTGACCACGAGAAGCATCTCCGTTGTATTCTGAAGCTGCTTCAACAAGAAAAGCTCTATGCCAAATTTTCAAAGTGTGAATTTTGGCTTCGTGAAGTCCAATTTCTTGGACATGTTGTCAGTGAGCGTGGTATCCAAGTAGATCCCGCTAAGATTGAAGCTATTATGAACTGGCAAGAGCCGAACACGCCTACGGAGATTCGCAGCTTCCTAGGACTGGCAGGATACTACAGGCGATTTATTGAAAACTTCTCAAGAATTGCAGCACCCCTGACATTACTCACTCGCAAGAATAGCAAGTTTGATTGGGGGCCTAAGCAGCAAGAATCCTTCGATATTTTGAAGCAAAAGTTGAGCAACGCTCTAGTGCTGACGTTACCCGAAGGAATTGAAGAGTTTGTAGTGTATTGTGATGCATCACACACCGGGATGGGGTGTGTGCTTATGCAAAAAGCCAAGGTCATTGCCTATGCTTCACGCCGGTTAAAGGTGCATGAGAAGAATTACACCACCCATGACATGGAGCTGGGTGCCGTTGTATTTGCACTAAAGCTTTGGAGGCATTGCCTGTATGGAACTAAGTGTGTGATCTATTCTGATCACAAAAGCCTTCAGCATCTGTTCAATCAAAAAGATTTAAACATAAGGCAGCGACGTTGGATGGAAACTTTAAATGATTATGACTGTGAAATAAGATACCATCCAGGCAACGCAAATGTAGTCGCTGATGCCTTAAGTAGAAAGGAAAGAGTGAAGCCGATAAGAATCAATGCCAAGAGCATTGAGATCAAGAATAGCTTGAATGAAAGGTTGTTAGCTGCGCAGAAGGAGGCTGTATTAGAAGCTAACTATCTCGATGAAAAGTTAGGAGTAACTGAAGAACAATTATCCTATGACAAGGACGGAATCCAGAGGTTAAATGGAAGAATATGGGTCCCTGTTTATGGAGGACTTCGGGATGTCATCCTTCAGGAGGCCCACAGTTCCAAATATTCCGTTCATCCTGGAGCTGATAAGATGTACCAGGACTTAAAGACAAATTATTGGTGGATAGGCTTGAAGAAGTCTATAGCTGCTTATGTAGCTAAATGTCTGACGTGTGCATAAGTCAAAGCTGAACATCAGAAGCCGTCAGGGTTGCTACAATAGCTTGAAATTCCCACTTGGAAATGGGAAATGGCGACGATGGATTTCATCACCAAGTTTCCAAAGACAAAGAAGGGAAATGATACTATATGGGTGATAGTAGATAGACTGACCAAGTCAGCACATTTCCTACCCATTAAGGAGACTTATAGCTCAGACATGATAGCCCAATTGTACGTAGATAAGATTGTAGCTCTTCATGGCGTACCAGTATCTATTATCTCTGACAGGGATACTAGATACACATCACATTTTTGGAAAAGTTTCCAACAGTCTTTGGCAACGCGTTTGAATTTTAGTACAACTTACCACCCTCAAACGGATGGGCAGAGTGAGCGTACCATTCAAACTTTAGAAGACATGCTTCGTGCATGTGTAATTGATTTAGGTGGTAGTTGGGATAAGCACCTGCCATTGATCGAGTTCTCCTATTACAATAGCTACCATACGAGCATTCAGGCTGCACCTTTTGAAGCATTATATGGTAGGAAATGCAGGACGCCTATTTGTTGGGCAGAAGTAGGAGAAGCTCAGTTATCAGGACCTGACCAAGTCTTTGAAACTGTCACACCCCAACCGATGGCGGAATCATCGGGGCATGGCACCGAGCGAAACAGATTGTCCATAAGTTTCACAACAACTATTCATACTATTCAGTTAAATGATACGTCCCATACCGTATCCCAAATAATACAATATATTATTACAGATAACAACTAGTCAAGAAATTCTGTTCCGACAACTCAGATTTAATTAAAAACGAATAAATATTGTTCAAATGCTCCTAAAGACCCAGCCGAACAAGATCTACAGACAACTATGCTTTAGACGCTTGTTCCTGACAGACAACTATTTGTTGGGGGCCTCTAGAGCTTTATTCTAGCCTCGCTTTCCTAGCAAGCAAACATCTTAAACACCTGTCACATACGTTAAAATACAGTCAATACATAAATGTAAAGGTGAGCATACAAGTTTGATAATAGCATAATAGAGTTCGAATAGTTTACGCATAACCAGCACGTACACAGAGGAAAACGAAGCATGTTAATTATTGACATGGATCTATCGATACCAATGAGTGCGGGTTGATTGTCTGAGACAGTTCGCAACACATGATTACCACCGTAATCCATGCAAGTAATTGTCCTTAACAACCCCCGTGTGAACGGGTGCTGAGTCCAAACTATAGTACTACGTCGTTAAGGCAGGTAGACAGCATTCCACGTGTAAACACAATCAACAAGCATTCATTTAGTCACGTAATACATGCATATTGGTTAGCGTTCAAGTAACTTGAGTAGTGTGATTGATTGTGTTTTGATATAAGTAACGTATGTAACACCCAAAAGTGCTAAAAGCAAAAAGGGATCGAGTATACTCACAGCGATTGGTTGATGGATTGAAGGGAGCGCTTGAGAGTAGGGTTAGCCTGAATAGTTCGATAGCATAACAATGAATACACGTAAAATGGAAACAAGTGTAAGTGGGTCGAACAGCCTAGTCGATCGAACAGCAGGTTCGATCGAACGGGTTGTTCGTTCGGTTGGAAGGTCCGTTCGGACAGTCTGTTCGATCGACCGATAGGGTCGATCGGCTGGACTGTTCGAGTGGATTATTTCTTCCTTGAGTAGGATGTGTTTGTGTATGATGGTTTGACCTTTTGAAGTTTTTGTTGTAGTATTTAGGAACATTGAAGTGTTCTTACCTTTCAGGTCGATCGATCGAACGGTCTGTTCGATCGGCCGGCTAAATCGATCGGTTAGACACTTTAAAAGTGGGTCCTCAGCTGGATGTCACCTGATCGATCGAATAGCATGTTCGATCGGGTGGCACTCCGTACTACTACAAGTTGTAAATCGATTAAGGGTTGAAGCATAGTATCTCATTATCCGATGAGTAATGTTTACCAAATGGTTCGTTCGATCGAACATCACCTCGTTCAATACTATACTGCCTGAATTTGTCAAGGTGTGGGGCCATATGCTAGCCGATGGGCTGGCCTGGTCGATCGGCTGACATGTCCGATCGGTTGGGCTGTTCGTTCGGACAGCCTAACCGTTCGGTCAGCATTCTGACCTGGTCGGCATGTTCGTCTAACACTTGGCTGTTCTGGTTACTTGACATTATTTCGAGGTAGTTTGACAACGAGCTAAACCATGGAACTTTCGTCCTTACTTGTTTCCCTTGCTCGGACATGAATCACCCAAGTCCGGCCGGTGAACTGTTCCGAACGGTAGTTTGATGTTTAACCCGGAATCGGTGAACCTCGTAGATAGAATCCGAATCTTGAACCACCCAACCATTAGAATGTTCAGTGAGTTGGTTCAAGCTCTGTTTTCTGCCAGTTTGAAGGCATTGAGTGTAAAAGAGTTGAAAGAAAGTTGGAAATCCTTCTTTCAATCCTTCACACCATGTGATTGTTCAGATCTGTGATAGATCTTAGCTTGTTTATGTGGAAATCTGTTAGATCCGAGCTATTCATGGTGGATTGAGCCCAAAACATGATGTTCTTGAAGAACACCATGATGACATCATCCTAGAATGCTTAGATCTTGATGATTTCACGGTTAGAAATAAAGATTCAAAAGATAGAAAGGTGTAGGAGTGTGTATTGATCAAGAAAGTACAAGATTTAGGATGAAAAATTACCGAGATTGGAAGAAATCTGCGAAAAGGTGAGGAGCACGAGCTGGTCGGTCAGAGAGTTTCCAAAAGTGGAAATAATGACAATGACAGCCCTATTTATAGGCTCCAAAAGAGGAAAGGGCTGGCCGATCAGCCAGGCTTCCCGATCGGACAGCCTGCTCGATCGGACAGTCCGTCCGATCGGCTAGGCTGTTCGATCGGCTGACAGCCTGATCGATCCACAGCCTGGTTCGAGTGTTCGGTGCGATGATTTTCGATATTTCGATTTCGATTGAAGACGATACGAGTACGATAGAGTTTCCTATTCAAATTACTTTCAGTCCCAATCACTATATCTAACATACAATCATCTATATTCACACTATCCTTACATTACCATTCGTCATAATTCGATTTCGATTGCATTCGATTTGAGTTTCGAGTTTCGATTGATTCGATTGATCACCACACAAAACATAAAGTAAACACGCACAGGCAACACATAAGGCACACACGCACGTATAACAACAACCAAAGTTCGCGTAATTCAAGATTCGAGTTCGATGATGGTTAGATCGGTTTGGTTACTGATTAGTTAACTTTATCGCATTGTTACTTCCTATTATTCACAGTCGTAAATCGGTTCGCGCCGATTAAACATTCGATTACTTCGATTCATTCTGATTAACAACACTTACTCCACATAATAGAAATAAAACATAAAATAGACTAATTATAGTCAAAGAAGTCAAAGTTGACTTGGACTTTGACTTTGACTTTGACATTTGAAAACACGGGGTGTTACAGCCTCCCCTTGTTTAGGGAATTTCGTCCCGAAATTAGGCTCGAAGCTGCACAGCACCGTGGATGATGTTACCAATTTCTCGCTTCAGATCTTCATTTGAACAACTGCGGGTACTTAGCCTTCATGTCGCTTTCGAGTTCCCAAGTGAACTTTGCGCCTCGTTTGCCTTCCCATCGGACTTTCACTATAGGGATGCGTGAGCGCCTGAGTTGCTTGTTTTGGCGATCCATGATTTCGACAGGCTTTTCCACGAAATGTAGCGTTTCGTTTACTTGAAGATCGTCGAGCGGTACAATCAGATCATGATCAGCTAGGCATTTTCGGAGGTTCGACACATGGAAAGTTGGGTGGACGTTACTGAGTTCCTCCGGTAGTTCGAGTCTGTAGGCGACTTTTCCGATCCTTTCTAGAATCTTAAAAGGTCCAACATATCGAGGTGCTAGTTTCCCTTTCTTGCCGAATCTGACCACACCCTTCCAAGGTGATACCTTTAGGAGTACGTAGTCGCCAATATCAAATTCAAGGGGCTTGCGTCTTTTATCGGCGTAACTCTTCTGTCTATCCCTGGTTTTCGACAAATTATCTCGAATCTGGAGGATTTTGTCAGTCATTTCTTGCAGTAACTTGGGACCGGTTAATTGCGAATGACCAATCTCGTGCCACACAATAGGCGAACGACATCTTCTTCTATATAAAGCCTCGAATGGTGCCATTTGTATGCTGGCATGATAGCTGTTGTTGTACGAGAATTCGACTAATGGTAGGTATTTGTTCCAACTACCACGGAAGTCTATGACACACGCACGGAGCATGTCTTCAAGAGTACGGATCGTTATTTCAGTCTATCCGTCAGTTTGAGGATGGAATGCAGTACTCAGGTTAAGCGACGTACCAAGGGCCGCTTGAAACGTTTCCTACAATCGCGAAGTAAACCGAGCATCATGGTCTGAAATGATGTCACGAGGCGTATCATGATTACAAATGATCTCGTCGGTGTAGATTAGGGCTATTTTTTCTACCTTGTAGTCTTCCCGTATTGGCAAAAAGTGGGCTGATTTGGTCAGATGATCAACTATAACCCAAATGCTGTCGTGACCTGATGGCGTGGGCAGAAGTTTGGTTATGAAATCCATAGCTATACTCTCCCACTTCCATATGGGAATTGGAGGTTGTTCGAGTAAGCCAGAAGGTCGTTGGTGTTCAGCCTTAACTCTCGCACAAGTCAGGTAACTTCCAACATAGAGGGCGATATCCCGTTTCATACCCGGCCACCAGTACTTGTAACGAAGACCCTGGTACATTTTGTCGGCACCGGGATGAATAGAATAGCGGGATTTGTGGGCTTCGTTCGTTATAATCTTTCGCAAATCGGTCCGCTTAGGGATCCAAATTCGGTCTAGATAATAGAAAATCCCATCTGCCTTGCTTACTAGCTGAGCTCCATCGTGATAAATCCTCTCTCTCTCTCTTCAAAGTGCGTTCGTTAAAGCAAGCATGCTGGGCTTCGCGGATAAGAGCTTCGAGATTGTGCTGGGCTTGGGTATTGCGAATACTGAGCAAATAACTCCGTCTGCTGAGTGCGTCGGCTACAACATTTGCCTTGCCTGGGTGATAGCGAATCTCACAGTCATAATCGCTAAGAAGTTCTACCCATCGGCGTTGATGCATGTTAAGTTCTTTCTGATTAAAGATGTGTTGTAAACTCCTGTGATCGTTGAAGATCGTACACTTGGAACCATACAGGTAGTGTCGCCAAATCTTCAAAGCAAAAACAACTGCGCCTAGCTCGAGATCGTGGGTTGTATAGTTCTTCTCATGGATTTTGAGCTGACGAGATGCGTAAGCTATAACCTTGTCTCGTTGCATGAGGACACAGCCAAGACCAAAGGTTGGAAGCATCACAATAGACAATGAAATCATTGTTTCCGTCTGGCAACGCGAGAACAGGAGCATTGCAGAGCTTGTGCTTAAGGGTTTGAAAAGCGGATTCTTGTTCAGTTCCCTAAACAAAAGACCTATCTTTATGAGTAAGAGCGGTAAGCGGCACAACGATCTTAGAGAATCCTTCGATAAATCGTCGATAGTAGCCCGCTAATCCAAGAAAAGATCGGACTTCAGACGGGTTTCTAGGCGTAATCCAGCTCTTAACTGCTTCAATCTTCGCGGGATTGACATGAATACCCTGACTATTCACGATGTGACCCAGAAACTGAACCTCCTCCAACCAGAATTCGCACTTGGAGAACTTGGCATAGAGTTGGTTCCCCTGGAGTAACTTGAGAACCAAACGTAGATGTTGCGCGTGTTCGGTTTTCGATTTGGAATAAATCAAGACATCGACGATGAATACGATGACGAAACGGTCAAGATAAGGCTTACACACGCAATTCATCAGATCCATAAAAACCGCGGGCACGTTGGTTAGACCAAAAGGCATAATAACGAACTCATAGTGGCCGTAGCGGGTGCGAAAGGCGGTTTTGGGTATATCTTCCTCTTGTATGCGTAACTGATGATAACCTGAACGTAGATCGATCTTCGAGAAACACGATGCACCTTGTAGTTGATCAAACAAATCGTCGATTTGAGGTAGGGGATAACGGTTCTTGATGGTCAGCTTATTCAATTCTCGCTAGTCGATGCACATCCTGAACGACCCATCCTTCTTTTTGACGAAAAGGACTGGTGCGCCCCAAGGAGAGGTGCTCGGGCGAATAAAGCCTTTTTCAAGTAACTCCTGGAGTTGGTTTGAGAGTTCCCTCATTTCGGATGGCGCGAGTCGATAAGGGGCTTTAGCAACAGGGTTAGCTCCAGGAATGAGGTTGATACGAAAGTCGATATCACGACTTGGCGGCAGTCCGGGAAGGTCATCAGGGAACACCTGAGGAAATTCACGAACCACTGGGACGTCTTTGACTTCAACGTTCTTTTTCTTTTCCTTCTCCGCTACTACAATGTTGGCCAAGAAAGCTCTGTATTCCTTGCGGAGATACTTGCTAGCTTGGATACATGACATGAGCTTGAGACCTTTCGAAGCTGTTTCATCGTATACACATAAGAGATCACCATTTGTGAGCGAGAATCGAATCATCTTTTCAAAACACACAACTTCAGCATGGTTTTCGCGAAGAAAGTCCAGGCCTACTATGATGTCAAAACTTTCGAGTTTCATTGGAATGAGATCAATTAGGAAGAGGTGAGTGTTGAGCTCAAGGGTACAATCACGAAGAACAGAGTTAACCGCGACGGTTCTTCCAGTAGCAGCTTCGACTTCGAATGACGAGGGGAGATAAGAACGCTTACGACTAAGGAGCTTCTCGAATTCAAATGACACAAAGCAGTTATCGGCTCCAGTATCAAACAAACATGATGCATAAATACCATTCACAAGGAACGTACCATTAACCACGTTGTTGTCAGCCTGGGCTTGACGGGCATTGATGTTAAAGGTTCTCGCACGGGCTGCTTGCTGTTGCTGCTGAGGCTGCTGCTGTGGCTGTTGCTGCTGGGGTTCTTGTTTCACAACCCGGTTTGGGCACATGTTTGCAAAGTGGTTAGGATCACCACATGCAAAGCAGACTCGAGCATTGAACACCGGTGCTTGAGCTGCAGGTTGGCCTTGAGGGGCTGGAAGTAGACCCTGATGAGCGGCGGCTTGAACTGGGGCTTGACGGGGACCATAGCGACAATTCGCAGTGAAATGCCCGTAGAGGTTGCAGTGGGCGCAGAAACGACAGGCGATTCCCACCGGATGATGGTATGAACATGTCGGGCAGAGCGGGTGGGGACCTGCGTAAGCGCGCTTGGCTGGCGGCGCATTGATCACTGGAGCTTGTCGATGGTGAGACTGCTGCTGAGCCTGTACAGCTTGCAGAGGAGCAACAGTCGTTGTCATAGCACAGTTCTTGTTGTTGGAGCTGTTGTTGTACTTCTTCTTTCTTCTTGTTGACTTGGAGGGTTGAGCAGTGGTGGTGTCGACGGTCGATGAGGTGGTGGCTTGGTGCAGAGACTTGGTATGCTTATCCCAAAAACCAGACTTTACCCGCTTATCATTGATCTCAGCGGAAAGCAGGTAGGTCAAGCATGAACAAAATCGGCAACACAGTCGGGTAGAGCTCGAATATACTTCTTGATGACCATGTCTGGCGTCTTGACTTGATCGGGACAAATGATGCTGAGCTGTTTAAAGTGTGCAGTCAAGGCAGCGTTATCTCCATCCTTCTGCTTAATGTTCCAAAACTCGTCCTCCAGCTTTTGGCGTTCATGGGGAGGGCAGAATTCGTCCATCATGATGGCTTTCAGCTCCTTCCATGTCAGCTCATAAGCTGCATCATTCCCGCATTTGTTTTGTTCGGCTGTCCACCAGTCTAGATCTCGGGACTGGAAGACGCCTGTAGCATTGAGGGTGCGGAGATTTTCTGGACAGCCGCATTGGCGCATAGTGACTTCGATAGAATCGAACCATTGAAACATAGCTGTTGGGCCATCTTCTCCGGTGAATTCCTTTGGTCCGCATGCCTTGAACTGTTTAAAGCTGAAGCCAGTTTTGTTGGCATCTTTAGGAGCATCGATTCGCGACTCCTCAGACGATTTGCTGGCGTTTTCATACACATCGCTCACAGCTTTTGCCACACTCTTGGCAATGATAGCAGCGAGACGACTGTCTCTCTTCTCTTGGCGAGTAAGTGGGGTTCGGTGTCCAGATGACGACATGGTCTGCAACAGACATTGTCTAGGTCTCAGACACAACAATCGAATCTCACCTCACACATCTACTACTTACTAAAGCTTAGAAATACGTCGAAACACGCATCACAAAATCACATAAGCATAAAGTCACAGATTCACATAATCACAGAAGCTCATAAGCACGTAGGCACCTAGAGCACAGAGACACCTAAGCACAGAAGCACATACACATTTAATCACAGATGCGGTCAGAATACAGAAACCTATCATTCAAAGCTCGCGCGTCGTTCATATATAGCGATCGCGTATAGTATATCGAATAGTATCGTATAATCGTATAGCATGTCGAGTATAGTATAATATAGCGTATATCGAAGCATAGTATCGTCTAGATTTGTAACGACTTGTTACCGTTTTGAGGTAGAAGAGCAATGCGAGTCGTGTGTGTTGATCGAAGTGATAGCAAAAATCGAGTGAAAATTAAACACATAAGCAGGTAAACACACATAAAACACATAAAATCGACGAGTCATCAGAGTTGGCAGTCATGGGCTCAGAATCGAAACACATAAAAATCGGGAAATAGATTGTCTGCGGCTACTAGACATCGACTACCCAAAGCGATTCGACTATTCGCAGTAGACTTGTCGTCACTTTTCGACTTTCGGGATCGCGTTTCTGCCTCGATTCTTGGGCATTCAACGTGTATTCCTTAGGTCATACTTGTGAGTTCAGGTCGTTGGAGTCCGTCGAGGCTTTGGTGGGATAAATAAAATCCGGAACAAGTTGTCAAGGTTAGGGTTTCACCCCTAGCTTAGCAACTTCTTCCTTGTTTTAGTAAAATTTGAGGAGATTATTCATCAAAATATGGATTTCACTCCTGATTTGGTATAATTCTCCTCGTTCGTTATCGAAAATGATGAGGAAATCATTGATAAATTGATAAAATCAGCATTGATCAAACAATTTAGTCGAGAGTTTGCGGCTTTCACACCTAATCTCGACTAATTCGCTTGACTCTATTTGAAAATTCGAGTGCAGTGATAGCGAAGAATATTAGGATATAGCGCATAAGCTTGGTCTGTTGATTCCTAACTATAGTCTAGGTCTCTAAGACAGCGACTCGGACTAGGTCATGTCTAGCCTAACTCCCTATAGTTATGACTCTGATACCAATCTGTCACACCCCAACCGATGGCGGAATCATCAGGGCATGGCACTGAGCGAAACAGATTGTCCAGAAGTTTCCACAACAACTATTAATACTATTCAGTTAAATGATACGTCCCATACCGTATCCCAAATAATACAATATATTATTACAGATAACAACTAGTCAAGAAATTCTGTTTCGACAACTCAGATTTAATTAAAAACGAATAAATATTGTTCAAATGCTCCTAAAGACCCAGCCGGACAAGATCTACAGACAACTATGCTTTAGACGCTTGTTCCTGACAGACAACTATTTGTTGGGGGCCTCTAGAGCTTTATTCTAGCTTCGCTTTCCTAGCAAGCAAACATCTTAAACACCTGTCACATACGTTAAAATACAGTCAATATATAAATGTAAAGGTGAGCATACAAGTTTGATAATAGCATAATAGAGTTCGAATAGTTTACGTATAACCAGCACGTACACAGAGGAAAATGAAGCATGTTAATTATCGACATGGATCTATCGATACCAATGACTGCGGGTTGACTGTCCGAGACATTTCGCAATACATGATTACCACCGTAATCCATGCAAGTAATTGTCCTTAACAACCCCCGTGTGAACGGGTGCTGAGTCCAAACTATAGTACTACGTCGTTAAGGCAGGTATACAACATTCCACGTGTAAACACAATCAACAAGCATTCCTTTAGTCACGAAATACATGCATATTGGTTAGCGTTCAAGTAACTTGAGTAGTGTGATTGATTGTGTTTTGATATAAGTAACGTATGTAACACCCAAAAGTGCTAAAAGCAAAAAGGGATCGAGTATACTCACAGCGATTGGTTGATGGATTGAAGGGAGCGCTTGAGAGTAGGGTTAGCCTGAACAGTTCGATAGCATAACGATGAATACACGTAAAATGGAAACAAGTGTAAGTGGGTCGAACAGCCTAGGCGATCGAACAGCAGGTTCGATCGAACGGGTTGTTCATTCGGTTGGAAGGTCCGTTCGGACAGTCTGTTCGATCGACTGGACTGTTCGAGTGGATTGTTTCTTCCTTGAGTAGGATGTGTGTAACGCCCCGTATTGCCGTATTTCCATGTTTTTAGAAATATGTGTTCGTTTTTCTATTTTTAATATTCGCAGTCAAAACCGGATCGAAAAACAGATTTAAAACGGCGAACGACGCATTTTAAGCGCTTTTTACGCAACCGATGATCAAACACGAAATGACGAATACCGACACTATTTCACATATTTTTAAATCTAAAATTTTATTTTACAATCTTAGATAATGTTCGGGTTTGAAAACGGGTTCGTAAGTATGTTTTGGGCCACTAAAAACACGGTTAGTGGGCTTATGGGCCCTGGGCCCAAGCCCACTAATGAAAAACCTAGCTACAAATAAAAGGAAAACCCTATGATCTCCATTTTGGCAGCCGACACATCCTCTATTTCCCTTCACCAAGACCTTTGCCTCCCTCTCAAAGTCCGGTGACCGGACTGAACTGCGGCGCCGATCTCCGGCCATGCTCAAGCAACTCTTCTTCTCCGGACACACCCGACAACCCATCTCTCCCTCACTCCTCTGCCGAACAATGTCGAGCCGCCCTCCTCCACCCGTGCTATCGAGAAAGACCCGTACCTCACCTGCACTGTCGTTGGAAAGCGAGGACGTCGTCGGAACACCGCCGTAGACGCCCGGAGCTCACGACAGAAAACCGCCTCCAAACATTTCGGTATTTATCTTCCCATCGTCCTAATTCTTTTTCTTTATGAACTGTTGTCATTGATTTACAAGCTTAAAACATCAACAGTAGGATGGTATGGGTAGGGTTCTGTAATGGGGAATCTCATGAAGAAGATGTGTTATGTTCTAATAAAAAATAAAACTAAGCATGTTCGATGTTATAGCCAGTGAGTTGTTGAGGTTTTTTTTAAAGAATAATAATAACATGCTATCATGTTCCAAAACAATTATAATCTAAAATGCATCACAATAATAATTCTAGAGTCTGGTGGTTGTTCATTTGTTCTCTAATACTAAGGTCATGGGCTCAAGACAAACTTCTTTGTTCTCTAATATCTACTATATATCCTCGTATTAAACTACAAGTATTGTAGGTAATAAAACCACAATTCTTAAGATAGTATATATGTTCTGTTCATATATATCTATAATAAGATGCTTTATTTTTTTATTAATTAGCAAGTTAAATATCATACATCATAACTATAAAGGAAAAAACCAAAATTCAAAAATAGTATGTATATTTTTTGTTATTGATGTATAATGATATACTTTACTTTTTAATTAGCAAGTTAAGTATATTGTTGGCTAACTTTGACGCAAAGCCACTGACGACGAGTCCAAGACTCTAGTTTTATGAGGAGAAGTAGTCAAGAAAAGAATTGTCACATTTCTTTTTTTTGACTAATTTTGTTAAATGTTATTGATTTCTTAGGATGATTAAATATGTTGTTACAATTTTTTAACCGATTCATATAATTATATAGAACTAGTAAAATTTTATAATAAAACCATAAAAATTTTATAATTATTGGTTTTGTTTCTATTTTTTTTTCTCTTTTATAATTTAGACCATTAAATCTAAAACACAATTAATTAGCACATTTTTATAATCCTTTCATAACATTAAATTTATTAATGAGAAAACTTATTATAATCAACTTAAAAACCTTGTGTATTAGAAATTCTATTTAACGAGTTCGTTATGTGCCATTTCAACTCTCTAGGATGATCTCCCTCGTTCGTTCACTTGGATTTTCTCAATCTTTACTCGTGCGCTTAATCACAAGAAATTCTTATACGCAACCAATGTGAGTATACTCGCAACCCCCTTTTTATGTTTACCACTTTTTGGGGTGTAACATGTTTTACTATTAAACTACACTTAAACTTATTCTTTATGCAATGCACAAAACAATCCTTATACATGAATACTATGCTATGATACTTGATGCTTACGTGGACCATACTTATGTGATATGTTTTAGTCATTAGCTCTCACGAGCCTCCCTTCGACATGGATAGCGCTATAGGAGTAACGCACCGCCCCCCTTAAACTTGGGTCATGTTGAATTAATTAAACTTTCTTGCGTAAACAGAGGTTGGCTAGAAATATTGCATGCCACGCTAGGTTGATCTCGTATAGACTAAGTTGCCATGTGGATTCGTTTTAGACTTTTAAACTTTTATACTTATACTTATGCTTAAACTTGTATACTCGCCTTTGCTTCTGCATTGAATTGTATTTTAAACATGTTGCAGGTTGAGGTTTGATGATACTATGAAAACGGACTAGCAAAAATGCCTAGATACTCACTTAGACGTCTTAGGTCAAATACGCTGTATAAATTTCATTTTTGTTGTTGTATTGTTCTCTTGTATTTTTAATGTATTGTAACATTTATTCATAAATGAAATCAATTTATCTTTAATTCTATTGTCACAATTAGCGTTATGAGTGATGAGCAATCTTCACACTTCGTCTCATCCCGATGTTTCCGCCATTGGTTGGGGTGTGACAATGTGTTTGTGTATGATGGTTTGACCTTTTGAAGTTTTCGTTGTAGTATTTGGGAACGCTGAAGTGTTCTTACCTTTCAGGTCGATCGATCGAACGGTCTGTTCGATCGGCTGGCTTAACCGATCGGTTAGACACTTTAAAAGTGGGTCCTCAGCTGGATGTCACCTGATCGATCGAACAACATATTCGATCGGGTGGCACTCTATACTACTGCGAGTTGTAAATCGATTAAGGGTTGAAGCATAGTATCTCATGATCCGATGAGTAATGTTTACCAAACGGTTCGTTCGATCGAACATCACCTCGTTCAATACTATACTTCCTGAATTTGTCAAGGTGTGGGGCCATATGCTAGCCGATCGGCTGGCCTGGTCGATCGGCTGACATGTCCGATCGGTTGGGCTGTTCGTTCGGACAGCCTAACCGTTCGGTCAACATCCTGACCTGGTCGGCCTGTTCGTCTAACACTTGGCTGTTCTGGTTACTTGATGTTATTTCGAGGTAGTTTGACAACGAGCTAAACCATGGAACTTTCGTCCTTACTTGTTTCCCCTGCTCGGACAGGAATCACCCAAGTCCGGCCGGTGAACTGTTCCGAACGGTAGTTTGATGTTTAACCCGGAATCGGTGAACCTCGTAGATAGAATCCGAATCTTGAACCACCCAACCATTAGAATGTTCAGTGAGTTGGTTCAAGCTCCGTTTTCTACCGGTTTGAAGGCATTGAGTGTAAAAGAGTTGAAAGAAAGTTGGAAATCCTTCTTTCAATCCTTCACACCATGTGATTGTTCAGATCTGTGATAGATCTTAGCTTGTTTATGTGGAAATCGGTTAGATCCGAGCTATTCATGGTGGATTGAGGCCAAAACATGATGTTCTTGAAGAACACCATGATGACATCATCCTAGAATGCTTAGATCTTGATGATTTCACGGTTAGAAATCAAGTTTCGAAAGATAGAAAGGTGTAGGAGTGTGTATTGATCAAGAAAGTACAAGATTTATGATGAAAACTTACCGAGATTGGAAGAAATCTGAGAAAAGGTGAGGAGCTCGAGCTGGTCGGTCAGAGAGTTTCCAAAAATGGAAAGAATGACAATGACAGCCCTATTTATAGGCTCCAAAAGAGGAAAGGGCTGGCCGATCGGCCAGGCTTCCCGATCGGACAACCTGCTCGATCGGACAGTCCGTCCGATCGGCTGGGCTGTTCGATCGGCTGACAGCCTGATCGATCCACAGCCTGGTTCGAGGGTCCGGTGCGACGATTTTCGATATTTCGATTTCGATTGAAGACGATACGAGTACGATAGAGTTTCCTATTCAAATTACTTTCAGTCCCAATCACTATATCTAACATACAATCATCTATATTCACACTATCCTTACATTACCATTCGTCATAATTCGATTTCGATTGCATTCGATTTGAGTTTCGAGTTTCGATTCGAGTTTCGATTGATTCGATTGATCACCACACAAAACATAAAGTAAACACGCACAGGCAACACATAAGGCACACACACACGTATAACAACAACCAAAGTTCGTGTAATTCGATATTCGAGTTCGATGATGGTTAGATCGGTTGGATTACTGATTAGTTAACTTTATCGCATTGTTACTTCCTATTATTCACAGTCGTAAATCGGTTCGCGCCGATTAAACATTCGATTACTTCGATTCATTCTGATTAACAACACTTACTCTACATAATACAAATAAAACATAAAATAGACTAATTATAGTCAAAGAAGTCAAAGTTGACTTGGTCTTTGACTTTGACTTTGACATTTGAAAACACGGGGTGTTACAGAAACGACGGACAAGATTGTCTAGATTCGTGACCGCCTGAAAGCTGCCAGAGATAGGCAGAAAAGTTATGCTGATAAAAGGCGGAAACCTCTAAAGTTTGAAGTTGGAGATAAAGTCTTGCTTAAAGTGTCGCCCTGGAAGGGAGTAATGCGATTTGGAAAGAAGGGTAAGTTAAGCCCAAGGTATATAGGACCATTCGAGATCATCGAATGTGTAGGAATAGTGGCTTATAAGTTAAACTTACCTGAAGAGCTCAGTGGTATTCACAATGTATTCCACATATGCAATCTGAAGAAATGTCTAGCTGATGAATCGCTAGTCATGCCACATACAGATGTGCATATAGATGAGAGCTTAAAATTTGTGGAAAAACCTTTGTCGATTGAGGATCGACAGGTTAAGAAGCTTCGAAGGAAGCATGTGCCTATTGTAAAGGTCAAATGGGATGCCCGCAGAGGTCCCGAGTACACGTGGGAGGTAGAGTCCACAATGAAAGAAAAGTACCCTCATTTGTTTCAGTAAATCTCGAGGTCGAGATTTTTTTTAAGGGGGTGAGGATGTAACACCTCGAAAATTTATGTCCAATAATATATCAACACGTGTCATGGACCTAAAACGTGTAAAGGGTTGATTTAGAGGGATTAAAGTTGACAAACAAGGAATCTACGTGTGTGAAAGGATTCAAAGTGTCAACAATGAAAATATATATCTTTCAATAACCCTACATGATGTTTATACCCTTAAACGAATAAATCATGGATCATACGAAGCTAATTGTGAAAGAAAGTGAGAGATTACAAACTACAGGGGTTAAAAGTGTCAACATGTTTAAAGTATACCTCTAAGTGACCTTCTAGCAAACCCAAAGCTTTGTAATGATTAATTATGCTCACTAGAATGTGTGATAAAAATTTCACAAGATTTCGATTAAGTATGAGAAAGTTATGACAGTATTCGTATACGAGGGGTTAAAAGCGTCAAACTGCAAAAGTATGTCAATTCGTAGGGTATCGGACCTTCCGGAATATGACCATGAGTTAAACATACTCTATTTAACCTTTATATAGCTTAGATATAGGCTTAGAGGTGTTTGGTGCGCAAAAATAAACTTTTACGTCATGCAGGGACTAAAAGTGTCAAAAAGTACACAAGTTTGCATTTTCGCGCATATCTTACATTCTGAATATATCCGGACACCCAAAAATTTATGTAACCACTAAAATATTTTATTTTAGTGTTTGGCTTGATAAAATTCCATTCGTCGCGTAATTTGGATCGTTTTTCGCGTCCGTCCGTGTTTCGTCGTAATTAGTCGAACAACGTGACCGTACGACCAAACGAACCGAAATCCGACATGTTTTGGGCATGTTTCATGTTCCCCATGCTTAGGCATCATTGTAGAGCCTTAAAATGGTTTAACGGGCCTTAGATGTGTCAGAAATGGCATTTGGAAGTGCAGGGGCCAAAATTGACAATTTGTGAAAGATGTTGTATGCTGGCATGGTCCTTACGGACCGTATACAGACCCTTACGGTCCGTATGCCAATGCCCAGCAACAGAATTTGAAAACCAGCTCTGGTTTTGCTTCTTGTCTCTCACACTTGATTCTAGGGGTTGGTTTTGGAGCACCCATAGTTTTCTAAAACAAGGGGCATACTTGTAGGGCTGAGATCGAATCCCGTTTATCGAGGAACGATCCTAACGGCTCTCAAAAATCTATAAATACCCCCTTGTTCATGGCCTTCCTTGCTCATTCACTTTCATTCTTGCTCTCTAACACTCAAATCTGAGGAGCCTGATCAAGGGAACCTCCTTTTGAGTGATCTTCTGCCCTTAAACCTTTTGTAAGTATCCCTTCATGCTTAGTTTAATTATTTAGCGTTTTAAACCGAAAAGTCAAGCGTATTCGATAAACGCTTTGACTTTTAAATGGTTGAGCCATGGTTCACAACGAACATGGCTACGTGACCGTAATTAGGTAGGTGTTAAACCCTCAAAAGGGCACCTCCTAATTACCACGTTTACATAGTTAATTGTTGGGTCAAAGTAATTAAAATAAAAGTCAAACGGGTTAGTTTTTAAATAAAATTCATAACTAATAATAAAGAAACTATAAAATCAGTTTTGTCACTTTAATAACTTGGTAAATATTAGTTGAACATGTCTAAGCATGTTCAACCCGACAATTCTAAGTATAGGCTCGATTCACAACCGAAAGTCGCAAAGTTTGACCTTTGCTTTGACTTTCAGTTCTGACCCGAATTAGCTTAGTTTATTTATGCCTTAGGGTTCCTATGTGACCATGTTATATGTTAGTATAACCTCCTAAAGTTATACTACTTGGTCCTTTAGAATTAGAGTTCATTGCATGTCTCCATAATGCCTAAATGTTGACCATAATGCCCTTTTGATATTAAAACAATATTTTTGAAAATGTGAAACTACTAAAATCTTTATTACTGATTTATAAACATGTCCATAAAATTTCACATCTGTTTGAGGTTTAGATTAGGAGTTATGCTCATTAGCGTAAATAAGAAGCTTTTTGGTAAATAAATAACATAATTAGCATATAGCCTATCTAAACCCAATTTTTGATATCAAACTTTTACCCACTGATGTAATATAATATTTTGGAATTTATGAAGATTTTTAGTTATTTTTAGGCTGAGCATAACTTAGAGTTCTAAGCTTAATTCGATTATTGCCGGTTTTGCCCTTTTAGGCTATAAAATGAGTTTTACAAATCCTTTTGATACCAAAACTTTTTCTACTGGTTTAATAAGATAAATATATTATTTTGAGCCTTCTGGAATTATAAAAATATCAGCTTTCCTTTAAAAACCCGGAAATGACTCCCAATCGCCTTTTTAAGCGTTTTTAACGCATAGTATGTATCAAAACTAGTTTAAATATATAAGGGTTGATGCCTACCGATATTTTCAGTAAAATTTTATATTTTAACAGTAAGCCAAAGTTTTAAACTCAGATTTCCAGTTTTGACCTTTTAGGCTTATGTGAAATTACCAAAATGCCCCTACGGTGCATAGTATGGTTATAATTAAAAAATTTCACATATATATGATACCCTACTGTTATGACTTATTAAATTAAGTATAATTACTGATTTCATCAGACCCATAACTCAGATTACTATTTAACCTCTTTTATAACCTTTAAAAATGACCAAAATACCCCTACGGGGCATAAATTTGTTTTAAACTCGTTTTGGGCATAATGGAAGATATCCTACTGATATCACAACATATAAAAGGCATATTAACTTGTGTAACATGTTCATGACTCTTATGGTTACCCGTTACACATGTTTCGGGTTCGGATCGGTTTGTGTAACTAGTTTGCATATAATAGCTGAAACGGGTCAAACCATATCATTTTTGTCTCAAAATCCAGAATGTGATTAAGTTACTCATATTAAACAAGTATACAAACTTTTCGGGTCAAAACCACATTCTAAACCGATCTTCGCTTTATCATGCGTTTGAACCGTGTCTCCCTTTTTGAAAACTAACCGGTCTAAGTCTAAGCTTAATTAAAGACCCGTTAGGATTCTAATAGGTTATTAAAAACCTTTGTTCCAGATTAGGAGCCCAGTAAAAGATACGTGCACTTGCTGTATTTGATTTATACTTTGCTCAGGTAAATACTCTTAACTTATTTTCCCTATACGGGCTTGGGATACGGTACTATAAAAGTACCGCTTGGTCGGGTGTGTGTAGTCATTTATATCGGATTGTGATTAATGTATTTGCATGACCCGTTTAATAAGTATTATTTGGTGTATGGCCTTTGGGGGTTAAATGACCATGTCCCGGATATCCTTGGCATCATTCAAAGAAATGGCCACGACCTAAGCACGGGGTGTAGGCGTACACCTGACAGATGCATTATGTAAAAACTGGTAGCCCACTTAGAGGAATCAGCCTTGTGGGTATTATACCTGTGGCGTGTCAGTTAATCTAGACCGGCCCTACAAACCGGCCCTGATGGACGACAAATAAGTAAAACTGTATACAAGTTTATTTTTAAATAATTGTCCCAAGTTATAAAAATATTTTTGCCGAAGTGCATTCAAATCAATTTTCAAACTCTTTTCAAAATGAGTCAGTTAAATTGTATTTACCAGTGTAAACTGACGTATTTTCCAAAAAGGCTAAGTGCAGGTACTATACGTAATAGGCTGGCTACTCCAGGCATCAATAATCAAGTCTCGCAAGCTCTAGATGTCAAAGTCTGTTGAACAATTTTCCCTTTTTATTCGATCCGCATGTGGATCTGTTTCGACTGTTTTGTGATACTTAAACATTACAATTTATTCAGTTGAAATATATCTATCTTTTGCTTCCGCTGTGCATTTATTATTTGTGTTGTTTGACTATGATGATATCAACTACGTCACGATACTCCCCACCGGGCCCACCGGTGACACTTGGAAAATAGGGGTGTGACAAAAGTCAACAGACAAGGACTGACAGGGCCAGCCCTTGTCTGTTAACCTTGTACCTAAGCGTTGCGCTTTGGTCAAAGCGAAACACATAGCCGTGTCTGTGTGTTTTTGGGTGGAAAAAAATGGGGTTTTGGTGAAAAAAGTGGGATGTTGGTTTGTTGTTAGGTTGTATTGGGTTGTATTTTTTTGTTGAAAAGTTATAGATTTGTGTTATATTTTTATAAAACATATATAATTTAAAGTTGATTTATAACGGTCGTTTAACGTAAGTGTACCGGTTATAATTGATTTATAACGGTCGTTTATAAGATATGTTTCTTTATGCCATTGTTTTTATAAATGTTAACCGATTTTATTTTGTTAAATTACACAAACATGTTTAATTAAAACACCATACAATAAGTTGCGAAAGAGACGTATGAAATAAGCGCAAACAATCCAAACAAACATCGTGTAAATAAAAGATCAACTGCATAAATATATATAAAATCAGTTTTTACATACAAAATAAAAGTACAACTGAAAGTCTAATACAAAATAAAAACAATACAAACTAAAGCTACTGATCCTCTGGCGGTGGGGACGGTGACAATAGATGGGGCGGTAATCCTGCGTGAGACCGGAATTCCATGAGCGTCTCAATAATCCATATCTGGTATCACTCAGAATGTCAGAGGCGCCGATCAAAGTCCCTAGCACCGCCTGCACAGCAGGAGGCAGGTCTGCATAGACGTGCTGTGGGTACTGCGGCGGGTGTGGAGGTGGTGGCGGCGGCGGTGACGGGATCTCGTCGTCATTGATGTGATCAGTCGGAGGCGAATACGGAGGCGAAGGCTGAGCCTGAGCCAGACCTAGAGCCTCAAGCTGAGCCTGGCGAGCCACAACCTGAACAGCCGGTGGCGCTAGTACTCCGTTCCTAAGCTCAATAATGTAAGACCCTTACTTCTATTTACTGAATTTATATTGGTTTCGGGTATAAATGTGTATTTACGAATACACATACATTTGAAAATATGGGTTTATTAAAACATTTGTGGATTTAAAACAATACAACATAATATGTAATAGTTCGTCTTTTAAAAATGACGACGAAACATAATGCGGAAGCTTGTATCTTGATCGTGTTCGGTTCTTCCTTGAGCTTGATCGTCATCCGGCACTTTATAATTAACCTACATTTCATAAACCATGAAATAAGTTAGTCATTCGCAGTTTATAAGTGTTTATTCAAGTCCGGATGCTAAAACGGACAAGAAAACAAAACTTTGCCAGTTACGAGGTCTCTCGCGGGCCGCGATAGACTTAACTCTTTCTGTCGCGGGCCGCGACAGGTGTCGCGTGGCGCGAAATTGTTCCTGGTTTATGGTCATGTAGCGCGACAGGCCTATTTCGACAGAATGTTCACTATTTTGAGCTGCATCTGCCCAGCTTTATACACTTAACCTTCTTATGCACAAAAACGCGCATAACTTTCAATTCACATACCCGTTTTACGATCCGTTTCTTCCTACGTGATTGTAATTTGATTATCCATCATATGAAGTTATAACCCGACACCTGAATGCACAAATTTTTAGATTTCAAGCCCTCGGCTTGAAATATAATTATAAAATTTTTGACCTGTTTCATGATTTCTTAGATAACTTGTGTTTAAACCATTTTAAAGCCCTGGATTATTTGTTATCTCAAAATCTTTAGCTCGTGAACATAGCTTTTATGAATTATACGTCTAGTACACCAGCTATGCGCGTAATCCATTTTGACCCATTTAGGGGATTTAAACAATTAAGTCTAAATCTCGCTCTTTTCATTTCACACTTCACAATTCCACATTTAAAATATCCGCTTATATTCCACCACAACTATTATTGTGGTAGATTTGATATAAATAACCAATTATCCCGAATATTACCCTTCGATTAGTCATTTCACGGAAAAGACCCATTCTTAGACATTTGACCCACAAAGGTTTATGCCTATAACTTTTGTACTTATATAAGGATTACATGATCATAATACATTTTCCTAAACAACCCATAAGGGTCGTTTGCCCGATTTACCCATCAAGGGCGTTTTGGTCAACTTTAGTCCCTCATTTTACGATGAAGGACTTTCACTAAATATTTGACCAAAATCGCACGATTAACTATAATATTATATATGCGTACCTGGCTCGGGTCAACATATTGACCAGTTTTAATACCTTGCCTCAATAATTTGCTACTTCATAGCATCGCTAATTCGTAAGCTGTTTTATCCTGTGAGCATAAGACTCGACAAGCACTTATTAGTCGTTACTTGTCAAATGGTATCTACATTACCATTTGACCCGTATGGTCTAAACGACCAAACATTTTGCGCTTATATTTGAATGGTATTTATTTACCATTCCGTTAAGCAACTCATTTCGGATTTCTGACCATTTAGTTATGTCTCTTAAATCCTTTTCTTACGCGCTTAACCCAACATGGCCTATGCCACTTGGTGTCGTTTTAAACTTCAAATTTTATCCATTTATACGTGACTAAGTCACCATTTTCCCTTTTTATTAGTTTAGGCTTACTTATAAAGTAGCCATTCAAAAACTCATTTTTATTTATGTCATCTCATGACCAAATTACCATTTCGCTCCCTTTTACCATTAAACATGCTTTTTCATCTTTTGTTATGTTCCGACCCGTATCATTTCATGTCGGAACCATATTTCGAATATAACCTTTGTCGTATTTATAACCTATAAATAAATACATATCTTACAAAAAGGGTGTAAGCTTTACTTACCTTGCATCCGATTATGCTTTTCCCGCGTATTTGATCCGTTTGACCCGCTTCTTTTCCAAGCTTCCACCTAGCTTGTCAAGCATCAAACTATCATATGATATCCACAAGGTGGTTAGATTAGTCATTCTAGATCATGACCTTCACACCTTATGAACCTTTTTATAACTATTCTTATTGAACTCTATCATAAGTCGGATTGACTTTTTAAAAGTCAAACCACCAATTGACACATATGAATGTACTAACAAGTTCACAAGACTCAATTAGGCACATTATCAAAACCCATTTCGAGTCATGTATGAACACATATTCGAATCACAAAATTGTTCAAGTATTTCACGTATACTTGCAAGTATGATGATCACACACATAATTTTATCATAAATTTCACTATACTAGCATAATGTTGAACTTAAGGTCATCACCTTCAAGTTCATCCATAAACTTATCATCACCAAAACATAAATTTTCGACATACCTCATGATCCCCATGATTTGGTGATCATTAATATACTTTCAAACCCGAATTTGAGCTTCAATTTCCCTTCCAATTTGATGATTCATGGAAGAACTAGGGTCTGCTCTTGTTCTTTTCTTCTCCTGGTCGCTACACACACATACTTAGTGTGTGTGTTTTGAGTTTTGATCATAATAAACCTAAACTTTAGATTTTTCCCACTTTTAGTCCCTCGAGTTTGTAACATTATTTATAAAGGGTTATAACTCATTGTTTCAATATTATTTCCAAGTTACTAACCCGGTTAGTTTTATTCCTAGTTATTTTTGTTTACGAGTTAACTTTTACCATCAATGGTACTTTACCCGTCTTTTAATATTAACATAGCTTGATTACCTAACCTTTTTTCGGGGTGTTACAAGTCTACCCCCCTTAAAGAGGTTTCATCCCCGAAACCTTTCTTACGTAGTTCATCGGTTTAGACCTAACGAACTTAGTTTCATTTTCATTTGAGCATTGCTCACTTTTAATAATTCACTTTTTGTGACCGTGATCACATCATGTCATGTTTAAGTTTATGTCAACTTTTCATTATCGAAAATCTTTCTTTTGAATGTATCGTCTTACACCTATCGGTGTTGAGACCTATATCCTTTAGTATTAACCATTTTGTAATTTCTCTCATAATATTCATATTTGTTAAAACGTTGTTTCTTACTAAAACTGAATTTTTGTTTAATGTTTTTTCTCTTTAATGCATATCAATTACTCATGTCGAGAAATTGACGACAAGAGTTATTCTTTTCCGTTATCGTTTTATGCGAGGAATCATAACTAGTTCCCATGCTTTACCTAAGTTACCCATAGGTTCTTTCAGTTAGCCTCGTAGGCTATTTCCTTAGGCTTTCACATTTTTAAGGTAAGACCCCTATAGTTCGTTTCTTTCTTTTTGTGACCCGAGGGTCATATTGGGTCTCGTAGACCTTAACACTACTTATAATCCCGAAGGTTATGATGATCCCGTAGATCATCTTTTACTCGTGTCTTTATTCAAATGTATATATATATATATATATGGCGTCAAGGCATCCCTTTTTATGTTTAGAATCATTCATTTTCGCTTTTGAACTTCATTTGACCTTGACCGTAGTCTAAGGCTACATTCGTTTTCTTTCGGATTATCCTTCCGACTCTATGACTTCTTACGCCATTTACGCGTCGGTTTGTCTCATTCTTATCGTTATTCGTTTTACGCCTCTATTTCCCTTCAACCTGTTACCCAATTTATTTTATCTTAATGTTTTTAACGCTCCCGTTGCCCGGTTTGTGTTTTCCCTTTTTATATTATCAAGTGTTATCTTTATTTAACTCGTTTGACTTGTTCGTGTGAAATTTCATCACTTATAAATGTCAAACTTCATTCTTTATTCAACCCGTTCAACTTCGAAATAGTTGAACGTGATTATCAAAATTTCTGTTTGCAAAATCTTATCGTCTTTTAGTTATAACTCATAATTCGAGTATTTTGACTGTCTAATTCGCGTTCTCGTCTCTTGGTTTACGCATATACTCCAAATCCTACCCATCTATCGGGTATTTTACAAAAGTCACTATCAAAGCAACCATTTTGGTATGCATTTAGACTTCGTTTTGATTTATTTGGTTGTCTTAGCGAAATCCATCGCTTTTATTCAACCAAGTCCTTTATTATTTATTCAATCTTTTTGACTTGTCCGTGTGAATTTCATCACTTATGACAATCAAACTTTATCCCCATGCCTTAGCATTCCTATAACAACCCTCAAAACACCCCTAAATGCTCCTAAAATACATCGAATACTCGTAAACGGACTCGTCTAACTTTAATTTTAATAAACAATTAAACAAAATAAGAAAAATAGGGTGCTCGCAGGCCGCGACCCCCATGGTCTTGCGAGTCGCGGGGCGCGGCCGAGTATCATCTGGCGAAACCTCAGGCTGCCACGTGTCCGGTTATGTGTGAGACCTACACTTGTGACTAACTAAAGCTAAGCCCTAGTCTACTGGCTCGCGGGCTACGAAGGAACAAAAGAGGGGACTCGCGGGGCGCGAGAGACCTCAAGATCAGCCTATAAAAGGAGGCCGTTGGCCTCAGTTTCAAATCGCTCAAATTTTCTCTTTCTGTCCCTTATAGTGCGAAAATAATCGAGTAAAATACCCCTAAAACAAGAAGCTCTGCCTCGTTGTAAGAATTTTAACCCCTGATCACTAATTCGTTACCCTACCCGATTGATCTAGGGCTCCATAACGCATGTCAAGGCTCTGCCTGACTAAGTTCGTTGGAGTTCTATCTCGTGTTGTATGGCTAATGTTATTTGGGTTATCTTTCTAACATGTGTGCATTGTTTATTCTTAATAGACTATAACCAGGAAAAGCAACAGAAAGCTATAGTATTATCTAAGTCAACAATGTGAGTCATTCTCTTTTTCTACCAAACTGTTTTTACAAAACCTCAAATGTTTTAAGTTATACTTACAGTGATTGAGTCTATGTATTCTACAATTGCTGCCGGTATGTGGGATTTTGTATACATTACTTGTAATCCGTTACTATCGGACGACAAGTTAGCCAATGAGTAACATGACCACAGTCATGGAATTGTGAACATGACAAATACTGAATGAGTATATTGGTAGATATAAACATTGTAATCGCTCTCAAAGCTGTAAAGTTATAAAAGCTTGTTTTGATTAAACTGGGATGCACTCGCCAGTATTTCTTGTTGAGAAAATCTTTTTAAAGCGCGTTTCAGGTAAGTTAATGTGAAGCTAATAGAAGCCAACTAGAGAGCACTGAAGGCTTAAAGAAGTGGCTATAAAAAGTTACCTAAATAAAAGAAGATGATGTTTTCAATAATTAGGGTTTATCCCTATAAATGTATTGTGAACGAAACTTGGGTTTTATCCCATTTATTTATTATAAAAGTTTCGTGTTTTTAAAATCTGAAACTATTTCCTAACTACGGTCCTGATGTTTAAAGCAGCGCTGCCAAATTAATAAACACCGATACCACTTGACTGGGTTGCGGCTTCTGCCCCCGGGGTAGGGGTCGGGGTTGCGACAGAAGGTGGTATCAGAGCCAAAGCCACTGGTTTAAGCCATTTAGGTGTTTTGTTAATACCTAAATTTTAACCAATTGTGTTAGGAAAAAACTTATGTGATTCTATGTAAATATGTATCTTATTATTTTATGTTATTTGACAATTTGTTAGTTTATAGTATGAGTGAGCAAGGTATTTCCGACGCTTACCGTCAATTGCCTAATTCCCCAAAGAATGAGGGAACCTCATCACAACCAACCTCTGGATACTCTGCTGATTCTGAGGAAGGAATCTTTATCTTTAAGGCACAATCTGAGGAACCATTCCCCCCTAAAAAGAGGGGCTGGTTAATAGAGGAGCACATGAAAGGAGAAAAAGAATGAAAAACTCCAACAACAGCGAGTGATAGCAAGAGCAAATAGAGAAATGAATACCCAAACCCAGGAAACTAATAGACCATTATGGGAGGAGGAGCTTGATAGACAATTAGCTGATTTCCACATGTTAGCAAATACAGCATCAGACCTTAATCTCAACCAAATAGCTGAACCAGAACTTCTACCCTTATTCCCTAACCAACCAATGGAACTAGAACCGAATCAGGAGAACCAATTCCTAATCCCAGCATTGACCCCAATGAGATCCCTAGAATTCCCGCACCAAACCCTATAGCATAGTATACCAACCTGAACCCTTTGGACCCATGGTGGAATGACGACAGGGCAATTCAGGATATATTAAACAACCTATACCCTTATGGAGAAATCCATACCACGTTACCCTGACCTAGTACCAGCACCATTACCACCCATGAGTCAAGAAAATGTGGAGGAACTTCACTCATATGGCGAAGAGTTAGTTGAAGAAGGAAATAGGATCCGTCGGAATTGGAGAGAAACTCGTCTGGAAGTATGACGGGCGTGAGATGCAGTTTTAGACAAGCCAACACGTGATATATATATATATATATATATATATATATATATATATATATATATAGGATTAGGTTCAAACGTGAACAAAATCTCAAGAGTGAACTGCGTGAACTGATCTGGGCCATTGATTTTTATGATCTTGAGATCAAAGTGAGTGGCATGATAGTAAATATGTGGTTAATTTTTTTCATTTAATTAAATGAAAAAGGGTATATTTGTAATTTGCATTTTAAATTGATAGCATAATTCTCGTTCTCTCTCACAAATCAATATTCAAACTTTCTTCAAGATCCAATTTTCTCTCTCACCTTCACCAGAATCGAAGAAAAAATTGTTCGTCGGATCGTTTTATCACCGGAAAAATTTGTTCCTCGTCTCCTAGTTTTTATGATCAACAGGTGAAGTTCGCTGGATCGTTTCTCAGATCCGAATCGAACAAACAGAGAGAGAGGAAGAATCCGTGGAGAGAGAATCGGAGAGTGAGAGGGAAGAAAACGAAGAAGGAGTAGCGATGTCGGCAGCGGCGGCGGGTCTCGACGGCGAACGGCAGGCGACGGCAAGTGGCGAAAGTGGAAGTGGTTATGTTTGGTCGGTTCGTATGCATATTCTGTTTTGGTTCGATTCGGACAACCCCCGTCATCTCAGATTTAGTTCGGGTGTGATTTGGGTCCGGCGTGATTTTCGGAGGCCACCTACACCCATTCACCTCATGAGTCCCTGGTTAGTATATGTCCATCGATTTGTCTTGCAATCTTGTAATTTTTGGTTAGTTGTTTTGTACACGGTGCAGATTGTATTATCTAGTCCTATGCTTTCATTTTGGTTGTCTTGTATTTAGTCTGATAGTTGCTGTTTGTTCTTAGAATACATTGGATTGACTCAGGTAGTTGTAAATGGTTTGGTGTATATGAGAATTGTAGGAATGTGTTTTGTGAATGTGGTAACTGTACATGTATGACATATGTTTAAATTTTATGAATCTGATGATAGGAATATGTATGAAGTGGAGGTATACCTACACATTCAACATATGTTTGTTGATGTTTTTTTTACTCATACTCATGATGATTATATTATTATAAAACTCCTATAAACTGATTAAGGGTTGAGTTATAATGGTGATGTTCATCCTGGTGATTATTGGTCTAGTGTCTAGTTGTTAACTGAGTTGGGTGTTAAGAAAATTTGGTTATGAATTAATGACTAAAAACTTGTTATTATACCATAGAAAGGATAAATAAGGTCTGTTATACATATAATCTGAGATTTGTTTTAGTGTTTATCTTGCATTCCTTGTAATAATTGATTTTGTGAGATAAAAGTGTGTGTATAAATGCTTGGTGACAAACTGTTTGTTTAGACCTGCACACTAGTTTGATCGACTTATTTGACTTAGGGTTTTTATGTAAATATGTCATGATGGTATGAATGCTAAATTAGGAAGTTGAATTTGTTTGATGATGAATCCTGGAAATCTCTAAGTTGATGATATGGAACGGGCAAATCGATGGCTTGATTCGAGTGATTCGCACCGTAGAGGTTCACTTTATAATAATATTTTGAATTATTTGAGTCGTAGAGATGAAAATTTTGAATTATTTGAGTGATTCGTACGCATAGAGGCTTGTACACATGTGTATTTTGATTTTGCTCTGTTTTTAATGCGATGTACACATGTGTATTCTGATTTTGCTATGGTTTTAACGCGATGTACACATGTGTATTATGATTTTTCTCTGTTTTTAATGCGATGTACATATGTGTATTCTGATTTTAACGCGATGTACACATGTGTATAGCGTCTGTTTTTGTGATATCTCAGAATTTTGTGTGTATTGAATGTGTAAGGTTGTTGATGTACACTTGTGAATTATACAAAGTATTAGTTACTGAGTTTTTTTTGTGCTATTATAGGAGATGTCGTTAACGAGAAAAGTAGTGATGGAAGTTCGATAAGGGTGATTCACGTATGAGGTCGATAAGGATGATTCACATATGTTTGTTTGCTTGGTCGATAAGGATGATTCAACATACAACGTGGCGAATAGTTGTAAAAGATTATGTTTTTTTTGTTTTTTCGATTATGTTGGGTTTATTGTTTCTATGAAACTGGAACTTGTAATTATATGTTTTTTTGTTTGGTTTGGAAAACATTATGGAATTTGTGATTTGTTAAATATAAAATAGTTTTACAGGTATTGTTTCTATGTATGTATTATGTATTATGTAGCTAATTACACATATGTACGATGCTGAGTACACATGTGTACTGTTCTATGTATATCCAAGTACACATGTGTATACCGTTGAAATATGAAGGTTACGTGGATCTTTAAAAATCAAAATTTGAATTCTATTGATGAAATATGAAATAAAAATTAAAATTGAAATATGGTGATTTGTTGTTTGTTTTGATAATTATCTTATTAATAAATAAAACATAATGTGGATAATAAATTTAAAATAGGAAAGATGTAACTTAATTCAATTATTAAAATAATGATTTAAATCTAATTTTTTATATAATTACAATCCTACCCTTAACAACTAAAAAGGAAATCAAGGGTCCAGATCTGTTCACGCAGTTCACTCTTGGGAGGTTGTTCACGCTGGAACCCTACCCTATATATATATATATATATATATATATATATATATATATATATATATATATATATGTATAAGAGTAAGTCGCAATGCTCGACGTTATTGATCAATTTGCTTGCGTGATTTTTTATATTAAATCTTATTCTGTAATATTGATACCTGATATATGTTTACAATTCAGATGGGCAACGAAGTAAATCAAGAAAACCAGAATAATGATAATAACGGGAACCAAGTGAATAAAAGTGCCATTCAACATATAGTTGCACAAGGAATCATAGATGCTATGTCATATATTATCAAGACTATTAAAGAAGCAGAAAATAATAATTCTGTAATTGGAAGTAAACGTCAAACCACTGAACCAAGTCACATCGTTAATGGAAATTACGGACCCCTGATCCAAGCTCCAATTCCAAAAAAGAAGAATAACCATCTCATATGGTTGTGCTTATAAAGAATTTGGCCTGTAAACCAATAGAATTCTCAGGCAATTAAGGAGCCATTTCAGCCTTGCGCTGGATAGAAAAGACAGAAGCAGTCATAAAAATAAGTTAATGTGCAGATGAAGATAAAATCATGTTTGCTTCTAATATTTTTAAGAATGCAACCTTAGAGTGGTGGAATACAATTCTCCAATCCAGAGGAAGTGACAGGGTTTATAATATGGAATGGACCAACTTTAAGGAAATAGTTGAAAGAAAATTCTGTCCTCCTCATGAAAAGGAACAAATCGCCAATAAGATCCTAAATCATAAAATGATTGGAATAGACTGCAGGGAGTACACTACCATATTCTTTGAATATGTTAGGATAGTACCAACCTTGGCCTCACCAGAGCCAGTATTAATCTCCTGTTACATCTGGGGATTAATTAGTGAGATCAGACACGTAGTCAAGGAGCTAGGCCACAAACCATAGAAGGTAGAAATGGCCAACACCCTGACTAATGAATTGGTACGTACACAAGAGGAAAACTAGAGAAAGAACCTAGCTCAAAAGCTTACCCAAGAATTTCATTATGGTAATTCCTACCGTGGGAAAGGAACGGGTTCTTCCTCTTCACCCAACTGCAAGTATTGCAAAAGGAACCACTCAGGAAGGTGCTCAATATAATGCAACTTTTGCAAGATGTCTGGGCATAAGGAAGAAGACTGCCGGAAGAAAGCTAGCAATAGGCTATGCTTCAATTGTAGAGAAGCTGGTCATATCAAACCAAACTGTCCGAAACTAGCTCTAGCGACAACCGGCAAAGCTAAGGCAACCGAAGAACCCAAGAAGAATGCCAGCGCATTCGTTCTGACAGCTGAAGAAGCTAAGATGATTCCGGATGTGGTTGCCGGTAAGTTTTTAGTTAATGATGTTTTTCCTAGAGTATTATTTGACTCTGGTGCAAACCAAAGTTTTATCAATACTTCTTTCTAAAAACTTCTCAACCAACCATTAACTAGACTTCAACAAGACTGCCTGGTGGAGACGGAAAATGGAGATTCTATTAAGATAAGCGAAATCCTGCAGGGAGCAAGGATAGAATTCTAAACCATAACTTTACTGCTAACCTTTTTCCAATGAAACTAGCTGGATTCGTTGTTGTATTAAGAATGGATTAGTTGGTCGCCAATCATGCTAGTATTTTATGTGATCAAAAGTCTGTGCAAGTAAGTACACCAAAAGGTGAAAAGATCACGATTAGAAGAGATAAGCTAACCAGGTCAACAAAATTCATTTCAGTGATGAAAGCTGCAAGCTAAGGAAAGAAGCAATGGTGTATATGATTTCTATAATCATTAACACTAAAGGAAAAGAATTAAAAGATATTCCTGTAGTATCTAAATTCTCAGACGTTTTTCCAGAAGAGTTACCTGGATTACCGCCAGATCGAGAGGTTGAATTCAGAATTCACCTAATACAAGGAATGGCACCGATTGCCAAAGCGCCATACCGACTAGCACCAAAGGAAATGCAGGAACTGAAGAAACAGTTGGACGAACTACTTGAAAAAGGATTCATACAACCTAGTTCATCGCCATGGGGATCACCGGTGTTATTTGTCAAGAAGAAAGATGGATCGATGCATATGTGCATTGATTACCGAGAATTAAACAAGGTTACGATTAAAAATCGGTACCCACTACCGAGAATTGATGATCTATTTGATCAACTTCAAGTAGCTTGATTCTTTTCTAAGACCGACTTACACTCCGGATATCATCAATTGAAAGTTCAGGAAGAGGACATTCCTAAAACTGCTTTCAGAACAAGGTATGGTCATTATGAATTTACAGTCATGCCATTTGGTTTAATCAATGCCCCAGCCGCATTTACGGACATAATAAACAGGATATGTAAACCATACCTGGATAAATTCATAATTGTCTTTATAGATGATATTCTAATATACTCTAAGAGAAAAGAGGATCATGCAGAACATCTGCATACACTTCTGACATTATTGAGAAAAGAAAAGCTTTATGCCAAATTCTCAAAATGCGAATTTTGGTTGCAAGAATTGCAATTCCTTGGACATCTGGTTAATCATGAAGGAATTCATGTGGATCCCACAAAGATCGAGGCGATTACCAAATGGAAAGTCCATGAGTCACCAACGGAAGTAGGAAATTTTCTTGGACTGGCTGGATATTATAGACATTTTATTTAAGATTTCTCTAGAATAACCATTCCATTAACCAAACTGACCTGCAAATTAGTTAATTTTGAATGGGGACCAAAACAGGTGTCACGGCCCTAGCCCTGGTTTGACCCGGTCAAGAGCCGCGGGACAGGAAACCCCGTGGTATTTAATTTAGGCGACAGCGGAAGTCTTTAATACAGGATCTTTTAATACTAAAAATGCCCGTTTACTTTATTACAGAATTTAGGGATAAACCCTGTAATTTACAATAACGTGATTTCACTGGGAAATCCTTATTTCACAAAACATGTTTCTTTATTTATTTATATTGAGCCACTTCCTTAAGCTTGTAGTGCTTCACGACACTTTTCTTGGATCACAACAGATCACCTGAAACATGTTTGAAAAAGTTTTTGTCAGCGGGGAAATACTGAGTGAATCATTCAGTTTACTGAAAACGACACATTTGTTATAATTTACAGTATTAAGAGCGATTACAATTGTCCCTTTCTTATAGTTATCTGGTCCAGTTATCACTCGACCGGATCTATGACTGTGGTCATATCACTATTGGGTCCTGTCACCCAAAAGTGACGTATATCACTAATTAGGCTCGCTCACCTAAAGTGATAAAACAGCAGTAATGTGCACAATACTCCACTTACTGCCAGTAACTTAAGATTAACAAAGACTTAATCCCTGTAATTATAACTTTGAAAATAATTTGGAGTATTGTAAAACAGTTGATAAAAAAAAGAATGACTCACATTGCAGATTTATGCGGGCGGAGTTTAATCTACTGATTAGCCTGTTTAACCTAATTTAAATAACAATGCACACGAACTGGGTTAGTAACTAATACAACATTTACGACAATTCACGAGATTAAAACCCTCACAACAAATGGCAAAGTGCGATACTTAAACATCCATCGAATTAACGACGAATGACAAAGTATAAACCCAATTTGAGCAGCACTTAAACATTTGTTGGATAGTTTCAATCGATCGGGCGTTGAATCGTAATAGCGATTGAGTTAATACCCGGTACTGTGGCAGTACCTTACTATAGGAAATTATAATTTTGGACAACAAGAAGTCGTTTTTGGAACGATTCGTCGACACAGAATGAAAGCCCCTGAGCTAGGCTATTTATAGCCTGAAAATGGGTTTTACGCGGCCTGCGTAAACCCACACATACACTTTACGCGGCCCGCGAGGCCGCCTAGTCTAGGCGTAGATCTGGTTGGTCACTAGTAGGCCCTCAGATAGTCAACACGTGGTCCCGGAATACTTATCCGGTCAAACCTGAGTTGACGCGGCCCGCGTAAGTTTCCCTTGACAGCTTACGCGGCCCGTCTGAGACCCTAAATTTATCCAGTTTGATCATCAAGCTGTAGCGGCCTGCGTAAGGTTAAGCTATCCTTTACGCGGCCCGCCTAAAACCCAATTTTTCTTGTTTTTCTTGGTTTTTCATGTACAGTAAGGTTTTAGGGGTCCAGTTTACATCTATAGGTTAGTTAGAGACATTTTTGAAGGTCCTTACATCATCCCCACCTTAATTAAAATCTCGTCCTCGAGATTTATTGAAATAAGTGTGGATATTTGCGCTTCATCTTTGATTCCAGCTCCCAGGTGTATTCGGGTCCTGTTTTCGAATCCCACTTGACTTTGACCAACACCAGCCGTTTACGTTTAAGAAACTTGATCTTTCTATCTTCTATCTGCAGAGGTTTCTCCACAAATTTTATTTTTTCATTTACCTCTATCTCTGGAAGAGGTACTACCAGGGATTCGTCTGATAAACATTTCTTGAGATTGGATACATGAAACACATCATGTACTCCGGCTAGTTCTTCTGGTAGTTGTAAACGATAAACAACTGGTCCTATTCGTTGGATTACTGGAAACGGTCCTACGTACCTTGGACTCAGTTTTCCTTTCTTACCGAATCGTACAATTCCTTTCCAAGGAGAAACTTTTAAAAGTACCTTGTCTCCGACTTGGAACTCGAGCGGCTTGTGGCGATTGTCTGCATAACTTTTCTGACGATCTCGAGCCGTTTTCAGTCTTTCTTTGATTTGAGTTATCTTGTCAGTGGTTTCTTGCACAATTTCAGGTCCTGATAATTGACTTTCTCCTATTTCTGCCCAACAAACTGGAGTTCGGCACTTGCGTCCACACAGTGCTTCGAATGGGGCAGCTTCGATACTTGAATGATAACTATTGTTATAGGAGAATTCAATTAAAGGTAGGTGATCATCCCAATTTCCACCGAAATTAATCACACATGCCCGAAGCATGTCTTCCAAAGTTTGTATCGTTCTTTCACTTTGTCTGTCTGTTTGTGGATGATATGCAGTACTTAAATTTAGTCGGGTTCCCATTGCTTTCTGAAAACTAGTCCAGAAATGGGAAGTGAAACGACTATCTCGATCCGATACAATGGAGAGCGGAACTCCATGTAAGGATACTACTTCGTCTACGTACAACTTTGCTAATTTCTCCATACTAAAGGTTTCTTTTATGGGTAGAAAATGAGCTGATTTGGTTAATCGATCCACAATTACCCAAATCGCATCATTACCTTTTCTGGTTTTGGGTAACTTAGTAACAAAATCCATTGTTATGAGTTCCCATTTCCATACAGGCATTTCTAATTGTTGTTGCAGTCCCGAAGGTTTTTTGATGTTCTGCTTTTACTTGCGAACGAGTTAGACACTTAGATACATATCTAGCTATGTCCTTCTTCATACCTATCCACCAGAAATTATTTCTTAGATCTTGATACATTTTATTGTTACCGGGATGCATGGTATACCTAGATTTATGTACGTCTTCTAAAATTTTATCTCTTAATTCTCCTTGCTTAGGTACCCAAATTCTTTTCTTATGGAATTTCCAAATTCCATCATTTCCTTACTCCAGTTCCTTTGTATATCCTTTCATTCCTTCAGCATCGTCCTTGATTGCTGTTTCCTGAATTTTCTTCAATGGTTCCATTAAATCTAATTGCAGATTTAATCTAAGCATACGAACTCGTCGTTGCTTCTCATGATACTTACGACTTAAGGCATCTGCAACTACGTTCGCTTTTCCTTCATGATACTGAATATCACAGTCGTAATCACTTAGGATTTCCATCCATCTTCTTTGCCTCATGTTCAATTCTTTTTGCCCAAATATGTAACTTAAGCTTTTGTGATCCGTATATATAGTAAACTTACTTCCATACAGATAATGCCTCCAAATTTTAAGGGCAAAAATTATAGATCCTAATTCTAAGTCATGAGTTGTATAATTTTCTTCATGCTTTTTCAATTGCCTTGATGCATATGCAATTACCTTTTTACGTTGCATTAATACACATCCTAATCCTAACTTAGAAGCATCGCAGTATACTTCAAAATCTTCCGTTCCTTCTGGCAAGGTCAGAATTGGAGCGTTTGTCAACCTTTGCTTTAAAATCTTAAAAGCCTCTTCTTGCCTGGGTCCCCATTCAAACTTTACTGCTTTACAGGTTAACTTAGTCAGTGGCACAACTATTTTAGAAAAATCCTTAATAAAACGCCTATAGTATCCAGCTAATCCTAGAAAGCTTCTAATTTCCATAGCTGATTGCGGAACCTTCCATTTGGTAATTGCTTCTATTTTAGCAGGATCTACATGAATACCTTCGTGATTCACTACATGTCCTAAAAATTGCACTTCTTGCAGCCAGAATTCACACTTTGAGAATTTGGCATAAAGCTTCTCTTTTCTTAACAATGTTAAGAGTGCATGCAGATGCTGACAGTGCTCGTCCTGACTTTTGGAATAAATAAGTATATCGTCAATAAAGACAATTACGAATTTATCCAAGTATGGTCAGATTCTATTCATCATGTCCATGAATGCTGCAGGTGCATTTGTTAGTCCGAAGGGCATGACTGTAAACTCATAATGACCATACCTAGTTCTGAAAGCAGTTTTAGGTATGTCTTCTTCTTGTACTTTCAATTGGTGATATCCGGAGCGCAAGTCTATCTTAGATAAATATTTATCTCCTTGAAGTTGATCAAAAAGATCATCGATCCTAGGTAATGGGTATCGATTCTTAATTGTAACCTTATTCAGTTCCCTATAATCGATACACATTCTCATCGATCCATCTTTCTTTTTCACAAACAACACAGGTGCTCCCCACGAGGATGAACTAGGTTGTATGAAACCTTTGCTTAGTAATTCATCTAATTGCTTTTTCAATTCTAGCATTTCTGTGGGTGCTAACCGATAAGGTGCTTTGGCTATTGGTAAAGTTCCCGGAATTAGATGAATCCTAAATTCTACTTCCCTGTCGGGTGGTAACCTGGGTAATTCTTCTGGAAATACATCAGAGTATTCTAAGACTACAGGAATTTCCTTGAGTTCCTTTCCTTTTGTGGTAATGATTACTGAAATCATATACACCATTGCTTGTTTTCTTGAATAACTAGCCAACTTTATTGTTGAAATAAATTTCAATGGTTTTCGTGGCTTATCTCCTGTAATTAAAATTACTTCTCCTGTAGGGGTATGAATTTCTACGGAATTCTTATCACAAAGGATGCGAGCATGGTTGGCTACTAACCAATCCATTCCTAATACTACATCGAATTCGGCTAATTTCATAGGTAATAGTTTTGCAGAAAATTTATAACCTAAGAGTTCTATCTTCCCCTCTTGCAAAACCTTATCTATGTTAGCAGAATTTCCATCTGCCGTTTCGACTGTAAAAATCAGCCTAAGATTGGTTAAGGGTAACTTAAGAGCTTGGCAGAATGAAATATTTATAAAACTTTGGTTTGCATCAGAGTCAAATAATACTTTGGCATATACGTTATGAACTAAGAACGTACCAGCTATCACATCCAGAATAAGTTCCGCCTCCTGAGTAGTCAACTGGAATGCTCGTGCATTCTTCTTGATAGTTCCGTCGGTCGGTTTGGCTTTGTTGTCTGCTGGTTTAACTAGCTTAGGGCATTTTGTTTGAAAATGTCCAGTTTCTCCACAGTTGTAACAGATTATTGTTTTCCTTCTACATTCTTCTTCCCGATGTCCTATAGCTTTGCAAAAGTTGCAGGTCACACTGCACCTTCCAAAGTGTTTCTTCCTACAATTTCTGTAGAAAGGAGGATTTGAGGATTGCCCCGTTCCTCTTTTCTTAGTATTACCCACACGAAATCCTTGGGTAATCCTTTAAACCAACTCCTTCTTTCGATCTTCTTCTCTTGTGCGCACCAGTTCATCAGTTAGGGTATTAGCTAATTCCACAGCGTCGTCAATGGTGCGTGGTCTTGCAGCTTTAACGATATTACGGATTTCGCTAATTAGTCCCCAAACATAGCGAGAAATAAGTACCGGTTCTGGCGATGCCAGGGTTGCTACCACTCTCGCATACTCGAAGAATGTCGAAGTATACCCCCGACAGTCTACACCCACCATACGATGGCTCAGGAACTTATTTACCATTTGTTCCTTTTCATATTCGGGACAGAATTTTCTTTCCATTAACTGCTTAAATTCTTCCCAATTCATGGCATAAGCCACATTTCTTCCTTTGGCTTGAAGTACCGTATTCCACCATTCTAGCGCCCCTTTCTTTGAAAAGGGGCGACACATACATAACCTTATCTTCTTCGACGCATTTACTTATCGCAATTACTGCTTCGGTTTTCTCTAACCAGCGCAGTGCCGCAGTTTCCCCTTCATTGCCTGCAAATTCTGCTGGCTTACAAGCAAGAAATTCTTTATAAGTGCAACCAGGCGTTGCAGCTTTCATTTTCTTAAGAAGGGGGGCCTGCCGTGGATCATTGTCGTGATTATCATGATTACCGCCTCCATTTACGCTATTACTGAAATTATCTTCCTGAGTACGTTTACTGGGGATGATTTGTTGAGGTTCAGCAGGTTTCTGGGCAGCTGCCAGAATTGCTGGAATAGCATTGGCTATCCCTTGAGCAACGATATTCTCGATATCTTGTCTAGTCATAAATTGATTTTCCTGATTTTGCTCAGATTGATTCACTTCATTAATTGGTTCATTGCCAGCGTTTTCCATCTGATAATTATTATAGATGTAAACTATTAGCGTCAAATAATTGATAATATAACAAAACAATTGCACATGATCACATAAATCTTTCAACACACGTATAGTCAAAATTGTCGATTTTTCGACTTCCATTTTTATAGATTATATTAGGCATCCGTACACACTGTTTATCTTACAATGTTTTATTTCTATTTTACAGAGTTATATTTTTGTTACTACGGTTATTATACACATACAACCTCCCAACCCTACCATTCTTTTATCAGCTGGCATTTTAGTAGTGACGTTCCCTTTCGTCGTATTTCCAGGAAATTTGTTCTCCCATTTCCCGGATCCTATTCCCTGTACCTATCAGGTCTTCGCCAAACTGGCAGAGTTCGGCTAAGTTTTCGTTGCTCATCGGTGGGTTTGGCATAGGTTCTGGGTCGAACTGAGGGAGAAAGGTATAAGGGCTATTTAGTAGGTTTTGAAACTGCCAGTCGTTAGTCCACCACTCGTCCATTCCTCCTAAAGGTTGGGCGTGGGTTAGAGGGTCTGGAATAGCTGGTTCCAAATTTATTGGAAGTTGGGTTTTAGCAGAATAAGAGTAGAGGTTATTGTTAATAGGTCTGATGATGTCACAGCTTGCCAGTATACGATCTTATTCTTCCTGCAGTGGCAATTCCTCGATTTGCCTAGAACTTTCCCCGATTTCCTTTCCTGCTTGCCTATTCTCTTCCTCAATTTCTATTCCTGCTGGCCTAGAACTTTCCCTGATTTCTTTTCCTTTTCCTTTATCCAGAGGATTTTCTATTTTTGGAATTCTCCTAGTTACTGGTTTCCTCCTACGTACTTTTCTCCAGCCTACATATCTTCTTCTTTTCTTAAGTTTTACTTTCTCTGGAGGTGGAGCTTGAAATTCCATAGGTTCCTCCACATCGGCAAAGTAACCAGTGAAGTCGTTGGAAACTTCAATTGGCACAGGATAGAGATTGAAATTCTGAAGGGCTTCAGATAACTCATTCATGTTGTTCAGCATATATGCAAAATGCACAAAAATGCTAAGTTAAAATTTTATAACAAAATTTCACAAATAAACATTTAAGTATTATTGCATACCGTGTGATTAATTTAATACAAAAGACACTGAGACTTGAAACACACTAGGATTTATCGTAACTTATTTATTTACAGGATAACTTTTCTTTAAAGCTTCTGGCTTGTAGGTAGCATAGGTGCTAATACTGATTCAGGGTCCTGATACTTTTTAAAGGTTGGTATTTACTGCTACCGTTGCTAACATATAAAGATCTGTCCATTTTTCATCTAATTTGTCTTCCCAAGGTTGTAACACCTCGAAATTTTGTGTCCAATAATGTGTCAACACGTGTCATTAGTTTACACGTGGCATTAGATATTCAATAAAGGACTAAAGTTGACAAACCTTGAAAGTATATAAATTCGAGGGTTATAAATGTCAAACAAGGGTAAGTATACTGTATAGTAACCCTAAATGGTGCTCGTACCTTCAAACGAATAAATCATGGATCGTACGGAAGCGAAACGCGGAAGAAAGTGGGAAATTACAAGCTACAGGGGTTAACTGTGTCAACATGTTTAATTATACCTCTGAGTGACCCTTTGACGTACCCGAGGCTTTGTAACAGTAAAAATACGCTCACTAGAATATACTGTATAAATTCCGCGAAGTTCCGTTTTAAAACGAGAAAGTTATGATCAAATTCGTACGAGAAGGGTTAAAAGCGTCAACACTGAAAGTTAAGGCTTTCCAAATAATTAATAAACTAACCGGGGACCTAACAATGCGGGTAAATAACATGAGGCCCTTAGTTGTAAATAATCGAGGGCCAAACCGCAAAGTTACCCCTTCAAACCCGAAAGGTCAGGTTAATAATTACGAAAGATTTCGTTATTAATTACCAGGATTTCGTAATCATTACAAAAGATTTAAAATCTTTGAAAAACAACCCTCTCGCGGGCCGCATTACATTTTTGGTTAAGTTGAGGCGGGCCACGAGCCTCCTAAATTATACGCGTCTGATATTGAACTCAGGCGGCCCGCGTTAAAGTGTGCCTAATTCCCCAGGCGGGCCGCGTGGGACGCCCAGATGCAGAAACTTTGGAATTTCATGCCTTTTGAGCTTGTGAAGGATCAAATGGGCAATAAGTGAGGCATGGGCACCCCCTACTCGACCCATAACACTCTAGGCCACCTGCCCATCATCCATACTCAGTTGTAGCATGTGTTGTAATGATCTAAGGGCATGTTGAACACTATAAATAGGCTTACATTGTTCACAACTCAATCACAACTCAAACACACTTCTCTGATCAATTCTTAAGCTCCTAAGTCTTCTTCTAGCATTCCATTGCGTGTTCAAGCTTCTGTAAGTCATTAGATGCTTTGTGGTTTAGTTTTACTTAGTAATATAGCTAGAAATCAAACCGTCGTAACTACGGTTTGACTTCAAGATAAATCCTTAATGGCTCAGTCTTATGTCGAATCAAAGGTAGTTATTTGTTGGTGTTTATGTGGGTAATAAACCTCTGAAAGGGTTCCCCATGATCACCACTCTAACTAGTTCAAAAGTCGAGTCAAACGAATGCTTAAAAAGTCAACAGAAAGCTATTTTTTGCGATTTGTGCATAATCTGTAATGTATATGCTATGAAACCTGTTTTGATGATCATAAAACATGATATTAAGTATATAAACTTGTCTACGCTCGTTTGATTCGGCCATTTGCTATATTGACCCGGTTCGGAGCCGAATGTCGCAAAAGTTTGACTTTTGCTTTGACTTCAGTTCTGACCCGTTTTAGTACAATGTAGATATGCCTTAGGACTCTCTTAGGACCAGGTCACGTGATGGTATCACCCTCTGTGACCGGTTCGTCGTTTGTCCGAGTCTTTTACATATTTCCGTTAATTACTTAAAAGTTGACCGTAACGCCCTTTATAAATTTAAACGAGGTTTTCGGACATGTGAATGGATCATGACCTTGGTTACTGAATTCTAAGCATGTCCCTAAAATTTCATGTCAATCTGAGGTCCAGAATAAGAGTTATGCCAATTAGCGCAAATTGCGAAACTTTAGTAATTAAATAGCGCAATTAGCATAATGCCTATCTAAACCCGGATTTCGACACCAAACCTTTTACTCACTAATGTAAAATAATATTTTGGGATTTTAAAGATTTTTAATTATTTTTTCCTTGCTCATAACCTGCGGTTATGGCTACGGTTCGGTAAATACCGAATATGTCATTTTCGGCCATAAATCGAGTTCTATAAGGTCTTTTGACCCGATTCCAGTTGCTACTGATTTTAAATAATAAATAAAGTATTTTAGACTTTATAAACGGATCAGGAAACTCAGATTCCCTGTAGAACTCTAAAACCTCTTTAATAATCTTTAAAAAGACCAAAATACCCCTACGGGGCATATTATTAACTTAAACTCGTTACGGGCATTATGGAAGGTATCCTACTGATACCACAACCTCTTTAAAGTGTATTGACTTAGGAAAGCAGTGTAGGACTCTAACGGATACCCGTTGCGTCTTTTGCACGCACGGTTCGGCTTATGTAACTAGTTTACATAATTTAGCCGAAATGGGTCAAACTATATTGTTTTAACCACAAAATCCAGAGTATGATTGTTATACCCATATGAAACAAGTCTTCAAACTTGTTGGGTCAAAATCACACTCCATTCACGGTTTTCGCCTTTCACGCGATTAAACCGTAACAATTCTTTAAGACTAACCGGTCTAAGCTTAGGCTTAATTAAAGACCCGTTAGCATTCTAATTGGTTATTTATACCATCGTTCCAGACTAGAGCTTTCCGGTAAATTGTACCTACGCTTACTTAAGTGAATACGGCTGAGTTATTATTCTTGCTATTTTAAGATAGGAGCTAGCTCAGGTAAATACTCTTAACTTATTTTCCCTATACGGGCTTGGGATACGGTATAATAATACCGCTTGGTCGGGTATTGAATATTTAATCGGATTGTGATTAAGTTATTGAGGTAACCCGGTTTGATATGTATTGTTTGAAATAAAAGCCTTTAGGGGTTAATGACCATGTCCCGGATATCCTTGACATCATTGTATTATAAAATGGTCACGTCTTATGCACGGGGTGTAGGCATACACCTGACAGTTGCATAAGGGAAACGGTATCTCACGCTCAGTGGGCCTATACTTGTGACGTGTCTTTTAATCTTGACTCGGTTTCTACATCGGGCCCTGAACGTACAACGAACATGTAAATCTGTATACAAGATCATAATTATGATTGTCTCAAGTTATAAAAGATTAATTTTGCCTCTGTGCCTTTTAATCGAAGTGTCAAAATAATTTGTGCCTGGTGCATCTAAATCAATTTTCCTAAACTCTTTTCAAATGAGTCAGCTGAGTGTATTTACCAGTGAAAACTGACGTATTTTCAAAAGTCTAAGTGACAGGTACAAGTACGTAATAGGCTGGAAGCTGCTCAGGACATTAATAAGGAATCTTGCAAGTTCTAGGCGTCTAAAGTCTGTAGAACAATGTTTATAGATCTGCCTGTGGATCCCTTACTTTCCGTTGTAATACTTGGATATTACTGTTATTCGGAATATAATATATTTATCTTTTGCTTCCGCTGTGCATTCATATATATTGTGTGGTTTGACTACATTGTTGCCAACTACGTCACGGAAATCCCCCACCGGGCCCACCGATGAGACACGTGGAAATCGGGGTGTGACAAAGGTGGATCATTGCCTATTTCCTGGGTTTCCGGATTAAACCTCACTTTCTTTGGTTGGGATTTCTTTTCTTTCTCCTGACTTTTTCTAATAATCAAACTTCTTTTATTGGGAGAAAGTGGCTTTTCAAACTGGGCTTTACGGACAAATATTCCTTCATCCATATCTGCTGGGTATTTTGAGGAAGTTCCTTTTTCCTTAGGTGAAGTATCTAATTTATGATAGATAGCCGAAAGTCTTTGTTTACCCATACTGTAACTAACAATTAGTCAGTTAATAAAACACATAATCACAGAATGGCAATCAGTAAAATTAAGTATTTTGTTGAATACTTAAATGGCTTAAATCAATGGCTCTGATACCAACTTTTTCCTGTCACGGCCCTAGCCCCGGTTTGACCCGGTGAAGAGCCGCGGACAGGAAACCCCGTGGTATTTAATTTAGGTGACAGCGGAAGTCTTTAATACAGGATCTTTTAACACTAAAAATGCCCGTTTACTTTATTACATAATTTAGGGATAAACCCTGTAATTTACAATAACGTGATTTCACTAGGAAATCCTTATTTCACAAAACATGTTTCTTTATTTATTTATATTGAGCCACTTCCTTAAGGTTGTATGTTAGGATCCGAGGCTCTCATGATTGTGCTTGTTTGTTTAGTTTTGACAAATCAATGATGACACAACAAGATTAAGTGCAGCGGAAATGAAAACAAACTTTGTAAACACAATCAATATAGAGAAAATAGTTTTGTAAACAATTGCTTCTCATTGAGTCGAATGATTAAACAATACAAAGCAAATGATTACAGCATGTTTACATAACTAAACTCCCCCTCAGCCTGATACTCCGTGGTTGATCGTACAAGATGAAAGGAGATGAGCAAAAAGCTCCAAGCTCAAATAGAACAGCACACGTACTGCTCTATTTATAGTGCAGATCAAACCACTGAGAATCAAAGCTGACGTCACCATGAAAGTGACATCTAACAACCTAACAACCTGTAACTACTGACTAGTACGAGCCCTGCTTACTAAACAACTGATTACAAGATATAAGTTAAACTGCTGCTGTTGAATCTGCTGTTGATACTAAGCCGCTGTTGTAGTTGGGCAGTGGTTCACCTTTGGTTGATCAGGCCTTTGGTTCAACAGTGCTTGTCTTCAACAGGGCTTTGGACTTCCAGCAGTATTTTGAGACATCAGTAGATTGGACATCAGTGCTTTGTCTCCATCAGTCATTAGGAATCAGCAATTGTTGTAGGTCAACATTTATAGAATATCAGTACTTTGAGTTGCATCAGATGTTTGAGCCACTGTCAAGGGGAAAATTTAGAGTAAACCGCTGCTTATAATGAATCCACTGCTCTGAACCAGTTTTGGCTTTACATCATCTGTTCCTCTGGTAGGGTTCAATCCCAACAATCTCCCCCTGGAACAGATGATGCCAAAACACTTCATTATTCAGGATCTTTATTGACTCATTAGGAGTTCCCTTACTTGACCTTTGAATCGTAATTCAAAGTTCATGGAATCCTTATCACCCTCATCCCTGCACAGTGTAAGCTCAAGGAGATCTTGTAAATCTTCTACACCCAGGCCAAGTGCATTTTCCCTTGATATATGCTTCACCTCACCATTGGATCTGAGCAAAGTCAGTACGTGGGTCTTTTGATCAGACATCCACTTTAGTATTTTTGAATCCAATGGGTTTCTTGGGAGAGGTTTATTTGAAAAGATGAGTTTGGAGATTGTGGCCTGGTAATGACAACTTTGAGCAGTGTCTTGAGATTTTGATGTTTCTTGTTGTTCTACTCAAAGTGTCTGAAGAACCATCTTTATGATTTATTTCTCTGAAGCTTGGTCTTCTTTTGGTATTTTTGCGTCCATCTGCTTTGTTTCCTTCTTTGATAAAGGATGGCAGTGGTTGATTTAGTGGGGATGACAGAGGTTGTGGTGTGTGTTGATGTGGTATTGGTGGCAGTTGTTTGGGTGACAGATGTTGTTAATGGTGGAGGTGTAAGTGATTTTGTGGGAACAAAATTTGTGGTTGAAGTAGTAACTGGCTTAGTTTTAGAAGCTGTGGTGGTTGATTGCCTTGTTTTTCTAACAGGACTCTTCTTTAATGAAGTACCAACCTCTTCTTTTTCTTTTTGCAGAACTATCTTTTTCTCAACCAAAGCTCTGCTCTCATCCCTTACCCTTTTAATATCAGCAGTGGTTTTGAGACCAGCTGAATTGAATTGACTTGAACGATCTTCATTTGTGTATCTTCATCATCTGCTTGAATTTTCAGGGTTTCATCACCTCCCTTTTCCTTTTCTTTGACAGATGTTTCAGCAGAAGTTACTGAGAGATTTTCCTCAGAGTCATCTTCTCCCCCTTTTTGGCATCATCAACTCTTTCGAAGATAGGTGCAGGTGTGACAACTCGTAACTCGAACCTACTTTTGTGTAACGTTACGTGTTTAAATGAATTATTTTAATTGAATAAATGCATGATTTTGTTATATGGAATGTATATCAATTGAATTACCCGATTGCACAAGTCCATGTGGGCCGGTCGCACAAGCCCTTATGGACTCCACATGAACCGAATGGGCAGCCATGTTGGGTTCGGCCCATCATGTTGTTAATTAGCACTAGGATATTGTAACCACCTCACAATTGTTGCCAAAGCACAACACACAAAAACCCTAACACTCCCCTCTAGAAGCCGGCGACCTCCCCATCCCTCGAAGTTCTTCTTGATTTCATTCCCTCTCAATCGGTTAGTGAATTATGTTTCGTTACAAGGTGTTATGATTCGTGTTTTGATATTATGATTAGAATGGTAGACATGATAAGGAATCGTATGTGATGTTCTTGTTAATCGGCTCGCATATAGATTGAAAGATAGTGTTGATAATCGGCTAGCTTAGCTTGTTCACGAATTGCTTACATGATGAAATAGAAACTGCTGAATGTTAGTCGGCTACTAGGGTTTTGATTGATGGATTAATCTTGATGTTTGAAAGTGCACAAATCTTATATTCGGATTGTATGTGTGGCACGTGTTCATGTAAATCGTTATGTTTATAAGAGATGTTCATGAATGGTTCAGTTAAGATTCTTGAGAAAGCATTTGAATTACGCATATTTGATCGATTTTGTGTTATCTGATTTGTTAGGATGGTGTTGATTGATTTGTTAATTAGTTTGGTAAACTTGGAAACAATATAACTAATTTCGTGAATGAAGGAAACTTGTAACTGACTTGCATAATAGTTGGTAACTAAAACAATCACGCAAATCTGATTCGGATCGCACAAGGGAGCCACTCGTACAAGGCTCCCGGTCGCACAAGGCTTGCCTAATTGGGCCCGTGTTCATAGCCCATGTTGGACTGTTGTTACTGGGCCGGACCGCCCAAAATCCCACTCGCACAAGGCCTCCTGTCGCACAAGAGGTCCATTCGTACAAGTCGGACGCACAAGACCGGTCGCACATTATGTCTGATTATGCCTGATCGCACAACATCTTGTGGATCGCACAAGGTGCAGCTGATCGCACAAGATGTTGGGCCACACCCTCACGTGCACATGTTATTAAGCTGTTGGGCCTTAAAGCCCAAAGACCCCAACCGCACAACCCAAATCGGATCGCACAAAAGTACTTGTGTGTTATCTGATTGGGCCGAGGACGTTATTGGAATGACTTATGTTATTGAGCCCAATTGTTAAATCGCACAACTTGAATGACTTGACTGCTAAGTGTTGCCATGATCTACGTGCTCATAACGTGTTAATTTATGTGAAACATACGTACAATACTTGAACCAAACCTGACTTGTATGGTAATCCTGTTAGGACGTGTTTGATCACTTTTAATTCAAGTAACCTTGGTATAATCTGCCGAGCAAACCAAGGTGAGTTCATTGCATTTTCTCAAGCATGCGTCCCGGTGGTTTGGGACAACGGGTAAACATTTGGAAGGGAAACATTGGGTAAACAACTAAATCGGTTTTGGTTATTGCCTGGAGGGCAATGGGGGTAATTAGTTGATAGCGCTATTAGGTGGGAAACCTCACACCGGGCCGTAAGGACGGGCGTGAACTAATTATCTGGATAGGGCTATGGTTGTTAGAGGCACACTCCTCGGATACATATGGGCACACTCCCTAGGGTATCTAACGATGGCAACATAGCAAACAAGGGGTAACCACTCCCCGGATACACATGGGCACACTCCCTAGGGTATCTAACATGAGCAACATTGTAACGCAACATGGAATCGTATTAACATACATCTGGTAACTCAACACGTTAACGAAACCTTGAACTCACCAGCGTAGTCTGACACACTTGTTTGCATGCTTGTAGGTCATTAACTTTGGAACATGGACTTGCTATCTGGGCGTGCTGGAGTGGTCATGGATCGAAGCTACTGGAATAATTATAATTAATACATTGGTTTTAAGTTTATTTTGAAACAATTACTAAACGACGTATCATATGCTTCCGCTACATAACTCTTGGGAATAAATATTGTGTTTGGCATTTAATCTTGGCTATTAATGTCATGTTTTATTTAAGTATTTACTATTGGTTCAATGTGATTGGTGGGTCAGACTCTGATGTGTAACACGCCTCGCGGGGCTTCCGCAGGTGGTATTTTGGGGGTGTTACAGCAGGGGTTGAAATAAATTCCATAACTCATTTGCCGCAGGTGCTTGTGGTGGAGCAAGTGCTTGAGTTGGAACAGCAGTGGGTTGCACTATTTGTACTGTTAACAACTGTTGCAGCATTTCTTTGATCTCTGTAACCGAAGTATCCAGTTTTTCGACATGTTCCGTCAATTCTAGGTACCTTAAACCATCACCCAAATTAATGAGATCATCTGATTTCCCACTAGCCGTGGTTTTATCAGTGGTTGAGGTAGGGAGTGTACTCCAAACATTAACCACCGATGCCCCTTTTTCTTGGTACTGGGGACTTCTTTCTTCATAATGAGAAACACCTTTTAGTGAACCAGTGAAGACTGGATACACACGAGTTCCCAGTGAAGAAATTGCCTTCAAGGAAGTCTTATTGATGAAACTACTGTCCAAATGCAAACCAGTGGGTTCAGCACTTGTAGTAGCTGCTTCACTTGAATTACCACCAAGAGTTACTTATAACTCAAGGGGTGTAACCTCCTCAGTTGTTGCTGGGATAGCAGAGGTATAAGCATCAGACTCAGTCACTTGTTGGAGTATACTCTCAGTGATAGGTGGTTGAGAGGAACTGATTTATGTCTGAGCTATATCCAAAGCATGCAACAAGGTCATTATTGATGGTGGTATTTGTGAAATGATGATGGGAGTTGAAAGTGAATTTGCCCCGGGCAGTGGACTGTGGATGATGAAATCAAGTGATTCCAGATCATCATAATTTGGTGTCCCTGTTCTTACAACCTGTTCTTTTTGAGAAGAAGCAGGAGGAGTTTGAGGCATGGGTTGAGACCTTTCTACCATTTGCGGTGAGGAAGTAGCAGCAGTGGTTTATAGTGACTTTTGTGTTGTCACTGGCAGTTACTATGGGATCTCATCTTCCAGAGTTGCCTTTATTGTAAGTTTGGGGGGGGGGGGGCTTTTGAATTTTATTTAGTTTTGGTCTTTTGGTGGATTTAGGTGTGGGTTTCACAGCAGTTGTGTTACTGCTGTGATCACCTTGAGCAGTGGGCTCACAGCAGATACCTGAGGAGCAGTGGTAGCTGCTGAAATCTGCTTAGGCACCTCTGCTTTTGTTTTGAGAATTTTTGATAGCCTTGTAAATGTTTTCAAGTGTAAGGCCATTTATTTGAAAAAATGGTGATGGCATCTTATGCACACAACTGTTGAACAACATCTGTCCACGTGTAACCTCTGTTGTAAATCAGTGTTTCACACAAGCAGAGGATACACTTTGGCAGTGGATAGATTTTACTATTTAACAGAGTTTTAATGCAATCAGTGCTTTGAACAGACTTTGAGGATTCATTGAAAACTTCAATTTTAAGCTATTTTTAAGGTTATTTTTGATTTTTTTGTTTTTTTTTTATTTAAAAAAAACATTTTTATGCTATTTACACATGGAACATAAGAAATCTTGCTTTAATACATGTTTAGCACTCCAACCATAGGGATCAAGTTTTTAGCAGTAGATGGATCCAATTTTTAAGTTTGTACATCTACCAGCTGATCTTTAGGATGGACATGTTAAAGATGAAATCAAACCTTTTATAGCAATCCCTCACAAAGTGATGTCTGATAATGAATGATGGTGAATCAATGAGATATTGAACTTTTGATGATATATTTCAGCTACTTGACTGCCCTGCATAAAAACAATCTTTTGAGCAACTATACCAAAATTCAACAACATATTTTGAAGTTACAAACAGTTGGACTTTTCAGCAACAGCAGCAGCATCATAATACTCTTTAATCAGTGGTTTGAAATATCTGCTGCATGTGCACGGTCAACACCTTGATGTTTGTACTTGTTTTGATTTTGATAAAACTTGACAACCATGCTTCAACATATACAATGTTCTTTGAGGCCCCACTTTTTGCCAAAAAGATTCTCATCCTTTAGCTGTGGCACAAGATTTTCAAATTTGTTGTCACTGAACTGTTGAAGCTCCTCTTAAATGACAGCTACCCAACTTTCTGTCTTTCAGTGCTATAAGGCACATAACTTGTTGATGGATTGGTAGAAAGTCAAGAAGAAGATAAAGGTTTTGGGATAAACTTTTTATAAGAATCCCTTCCAATTGATGTTGTCAAGAGAATGGAAACATGAATGAATTTTAAGATGGCATTGGTGTCCAACAGGTGAGGCTGCAGATGTGAGTCATCTGAGCTAACAACTGTTGGTGACTTTAATGATCCAACAGCTGTTTGAGATGAAGGTGGAGGGGTTTTAAAAGATGGATTTGGTCCACTGATAATTCTTATTCATTTTTTTATGGATATTTATTAACAGTGGTTTAGTGAAGTAGTGGTAGAGAATTAGAAAGCAATTTGATCAAACACTGTTTGTACATCAGTGGATGAGCTTTAACAGCTATTTTGTACATCTGCTGCTCTGATGATGGAAATGATTTTAGTATCATGTCCAAGATCTGTTGATGATGAATGTGGGTCACCTGCAGAATCAAATTCTTGACAAACACATTTTAGATGCTAATTTATCAGAATTAATTGTATCAACAGGGTTTACAGGGATTTTTAATGTAGAAAATTTTCTGGCCCTTGCATTCAGGTTTTACCACTTATCTATTTCAAGTTTTGAACACTTCTGTAGATTCCTGACAGTGGTTTAGTACCCCAGATGATGGATACCTTTTTAATATGGCTTACTCATTTTGTGTCATAATATTTGAATTACGACATGAGCATCCAAGTATTTTAAGGTCTGTTAGCAAACAATCTTTGATCAGTGATTAAAACAAACTTGAGTTTGACATGACCTTGACACTTGCACCATTTCCTTTTGATCTATTTTCAAGGATAGTATCACTAAAAAATAAGGGTTCTACATCCTGACAGGTGTTTGAACTTTTGCTATAAAAAACAAGTAAAAGTACAAAATATATCATTCTAAAAAAATAAAGAATAATATATCCTGTTTTATTTTGAGAAAACTTTTTTAAAAAAAAATAAAAGTTTTCTGATAATAAAATCAATTAGATCTGGTGTGTCTCAAGAGTTAAAATAACTTCGAATAAGGTCAAGATCACTTCATTCTCAAGCTTAGGACAATGGTCAGTGGTTTGAACCAAAGTCCTGTAACCACTGTTTGGTACCATTTCCTTGTCAGTTTATTGTTACCATGAGGAGCCTGTTCACAAAGGTTTTGAATGTTCTTTGTGAACCTTATTACCATGTGAATAATTTCTGAGAAATTTGGCCTATTCCTCTTTATTGAAAAATATTAGGAGATACTTTTGTTACCTGAAACTTCCCTGATACAGTGATTGAGCATGGTTGATTGATGACATTTTGTTTGACCGAAAATGCAGATCTATTTTTGGTTTTCCTTTTGTAGGATTAACCTGTGGACTCTTAAGTGTTTTGGGTTTATACTCTTTTCTTTTGAATTCAAAATTTTTGAGATAAACACACTTTTGAGTTTTTGTAATTTTTCTTCTTTCCCTTTTTACCCTTTCCATAGAAGAGTATTGAAACTTTTACTGGAACGTTTTCAAGGAAAGAATACTCAATCCAAAATCATTTTCAGCAATGTTTAGAGAGATTTGGACATTTTTGCACTTTCTTATGCCAAATTCTACATTACTCATGATCTGGATATTTTGACTGCTGATTTTCTTAATGTATTCTTAACACAATTGATTTTGGTCCTTTTAGAGGACTCTCAACCTGTTTTTCAATACATAAGATTCAAATTACTAAAGTTTTGATTTCCCTCTTTTTATGTTAACAAAGACACTAGTGCTTTTATTCGCACATAGGCTTTTGTCAACCATGAGGTAAACACCTTAGCTGCAGTCATGATGGAAACATCACAACCTTCATAACAACAATTGAAATCAATTTTGTAAAATAAAGAGATTATACCATAGTTATCAGACATATTTTCAGATCTGAGCACTACAGGTGTCTTATGCATGATTTCACTTGTTTATTGTGAAGTTTGTGTGTCTTATGACATCTTGGTTGTTTTACAGAGCACGTGAATAGTCATTTTGAACATGATTTCTTATTGCTCTGTTTTTCAACTAACTGCGACAACCTTAGTATCAATGAATTGTGAGCTGAACTGTTATGTCAAATTGATTGTTAGATCGAATTTGACTGTCCCTGCTCTGATACCAATTGTTAGGATCCGAGGCTCTCATGATTGTGCTTGTTTGTTTAATTTTGACAAATCAATGATGACACAACAAGATTAAGTGCAGCGGAAATGAAAACAAACTTTGTAAACACAATCAATATAGAGAAAATAGTTTTGTAAACAATTGCTTCTCATTGAGTCGAATGATTAAACAATACAAAGCAAATGATTACAGCATGTTTACATAACTAAACTCCCCCTCAGCCTGATACTCCCTGGTTGATCGTACAAGATGAAAGGAGATGAGCAAAAAGCTCCAAGCTCAAATAGAACAGCACAGGTACTGCTCTATTTATAGTGCACATCAAACCACTGAGAATCAAAGCTGACGTCACCATGAAAGTTACATCTAACAACCTAACAACCTGTAACTATTGACTAGTACGAGCCCTGCTTACTAAACAACTGATTACAAGATATAAGTTAAACTGCTGCTGTTGAATCTGCTGTTGATACTAAGCCACTGTTGTAGTTGGGCAGTGGTTCACCTTTGGTTGATCAGGCCTTTGGTTCAACAGTGCTTGTCTTCAACAGGGCTTTGGACTTCAGCAGTATTTTGAGACATCAGTAGATTGGACATCAGTGCTTTGTCTCCATCAGTCATTAGGAATCAGCAATTGTTGTAGGTCAACATTTGTAGAATATCAGTACTTTGAGTTGCATCAGATGTTTGAGCCACTGTCAAGGGGAAAATTTAGAGTAAACCGTTGCTTATGATGAATCCACTGTTCTGAACCAGTTTTGGCTTTACATCATCTGTTCCTCTGGTAGGGTTCAATCCCAACATTGTAGTGCTTCACGGAACTTTTCTTGGATCACAACAGATCACCTGAAACATGTTTGAAAAAGTTTTTGTCAGCAGGGAAATACTGAGTGAATCATTCAGTTTACTGAAAACGACACATTTGTTATAATTTACAATATTAAGAGCGATTACAATTGTCCCTTTCTTATAGTTATCTGGTCCAGTTATCACTCGAGCGGATCTATGACGGTGGTCATATCACTATTGGGTCCTGTCACCCAAAAGTGACGTATATCACTAATTAGGCTCGCTCACCTAAAGTGATAAAATAGCAGTAATGTGCACAATACCCCACTTACTGCCAGTAACTTAAGATTAACAAAGACTTAATCCCTGTAATTATAACTTTGAAAATAATTTGGAGTATTGTAAAACAGTTGATAAAAAAAAGAATGACTCACATTGCAGATTTATGCGGGCGGAGTTTAATCTTCTGATTAGCCTGTTTAACCTAATTTAAGTAACAATGCACACGAACTGAGTTAGTAACTAATACAACATTTACGACAATTCACGAGATTAAAACCCTCACAGCAAATGGCAAAGTGCGATACTTAAACATCCATCGAATTAACGAGGAATGACAAAGTATAAACCCAATTTGAGCAGCACTTAAACATTTGTTGGATAGTTTCAATCTATCGGACGTTGAATCGTAATAGCGATCGAGTTAATAACCGGTATTATGGCAGTACCTTACTATAGGAAATTATAATTTTTGACAGTAAGAAGTCGTTTTTGGAATGATTCGTCGACACAGAATGAAAGCCCCTGAGCTAGGCTATTTATAGCCTGAAAATGGGTTTTACGTGGCCCGCGTAAACCCACACATACACTTTACGCGGCCCGCGAGGCCGCCTAGTCTAGGCGTAGATCTGGTTGGTCACTAGTAGGCTCTCAAATAGTCAACACGTGGTCCCGGAATACTTATCCGGTCAAACCTGGGTTGATGCGGCCCACGTAAGTTTCCCTTGACAGCTTACGCGGCCCGTCTGAGACCCTAAATTTATCCGGTTTGATCATCAAGCTGAAGCGGCCCGCGTAAGGTTAAGCTATCCTTTACGTGGCCCGCCTAAAACCCAATTTTTCTTGTTTTTCTTGGTTTTTCATGTACAGTAAGGTTTTAGGGGTCCGGTTTACATTTATAGGTCAGTTAGAGACATTTTTGAAGGTCCTTACAACAGGTGGAAGCCTTTAAGATTTTAAAGCAAAGGTTAACCAACACACCCATACTCGCGTTACTAGAAGGAACTGAAGACTTTATAGTCTATTTTGATGCGTCTAAGTTAGGATATGGATGTGTGTTAATGCAACGTCAAAAGGTTATAGCTTATGCTTCTAGACAGCTTAAGAAACATGAAGAGAATTATACAACCCATGATCTAGAGTTAGGAGCCATAATTGTTTTCCTTAAGATTTGAGACACTATATTTACGATAGCAAGTTTGTTGTCTTCACAGATCATAAGAGTTTAAGATATGTTTTTGGGCAAAAGGAATTAAATATGAGACAGAGACGTTGGATGGAAATTCTTAGTGATTATGATTGTGATATTCAATATCATGCAGGAAAAACTAATGTAGTAGCAGATGCTTTAAGTCGAAAGTATCATGAAAAGCCAAAACAAGTACGCTCTCTCAGATTAAATTTGCAGATAGATTTAAATGAGCAAATTAGAGAGATATAGGAAACAATAATCAAGGACGATGCTGAAAGTTTAAAAGGAATGATTAAGGAATTAGAAACAGGAGCAGATGGAATTTGGAAATTCCATAAGAAAAGGATCTGGATACCTATTCAAGGAAGCCTAAGAAACCAAATTTTAGAAGAAGCCCATAAGTCTAAATATACGATACATCCTGATAGTGATAAGATGTATCAAGACTTAAGACAAAATTTCTGGTGGATAGGAATGAAAAGGGATATAGCAAACTATGTTGCTAAATTTCTAACCTGTTCACAGGTTAACCCTGAACATCAGAAACCCTTAGGATTATTGCAACAATTAGAAATGCCAATCTGGAAATGAGAATTGATAACAATGGACTTTGTTACCAAATTACCCAAGACACGAAAAGTTATTGATACAATCTGGGTGACTGTAGACAGATTAACCAAATCTGCTCATTTCTTACCGATGAAGGAAACTTTCAGTATGGAACAGTTAGCCAAGTTATATGTAAATGAAATAGTTTCCTTACATGGAATCCCTTTATCCATTGTGTCTGATAGAGATAGCCATTTTACATCTCATTTTTGGACAATTTTCCAAAAAGCAATGGGAACCAGGTTAAATTAGAGCACAGCTTATCATCCTCAAACGACAGACAAAGCGAAAGGAAAATTCAGACAATGGAGGATATGCTTAGAGCCTGTGTAATTGATTTCGGAGGAAATTGAGACGATCATTTACCATTAATAGAATTTTCCTACAATAACAACTATCATACCAGCATTAATGCTGCACCGTTTGAAGCACTTTATGGACGAAAGTGCCAAACTCCAGTCTGCTGGGCAGAGATTGGAGAAAAACAACTATCTGGACTAGAGATAGTGCAGGAAACAACGGACAAGATTATTCAAGTCAAGGAAAGACTAAAAGCAGCACCGGGATCGTCAAAAGGGTTATGCAGATAACAGACGAAAACCACTGGAATTTCAAGTTGGTGATAAGGTATTGTTAAAAGTTTCTCCATGGAAAGGAGTGGTCAGATTCGTTAAAAGAGGAAAGCTAAGCCCCAGGTATGTTGGACCTTTTGAGATTATCAAAAGAATAGGACCAGTAGCCTACCAGCTACAACTGCCAGAGGAAATGGCAAGAATACATGATGTATTTCTTGTATGTAACCTCAAGAAATGTTTAGCGTGATACCTCTTCAGGACATAGAGGTAAATGAAAAGCTTAAGTTTGTAGAGAAACCACTTCAGATTGAAGATAGAAAGACCAAGAATCTCAAACAAAAGAGATTAGTTCTGGTCAAAGTGAAATGGGATTCCAAGAGAGGACCAGAATATACTTGGCAACTCGAATCAGAAATGTTGGTGCATATGTCTATCAACTTCGTCTTGTATCGAGTCTTGTAATTAGATTGGATAGAACTAAGCTCGGTAGATTAGAAAACAGGAATTTGGTGTTGACAGTCCCGTTCACATGAACTGGCTAGGCCAGTTCGTAGGAACTGACCAGGTCGTGTGAGACTTGTTTCATGTAAACTGGGAACACTATATATAGCTGAGCTTGCCATTTCATTTGTAACATTGCTGATTTCAGAGCAGAGGTGCTGTCAAAGTGTCAAGTGATCTGTAAAGCTTTGAAATCAATATACAAGACAATTAAAGAGAATCTATGTGTTAAACAAGCTGTAATCAAGTCCAAATCATTGAATTCCGCCTTTGGTTTGGATTAAAACTATTCTGATCGACTCGTTTAGGTCGTACAACGATCCTACAAGTGGTATCAGAGCTCAGGAGGAAGAGTTCTTACCATTTCAGCTTGATTTCATCAAAAAATCTGATTTCTACTCACTTTCTTCACATTTTTTTCAAAATTAACTGAGTTTTCACGGATAAAATGGACTGATTTTGTGATATAACAAGCGAAACACCGTGTTAAACAATCCTTGAGAGAATTAGACCTTAATTCAACCTAAAACGTGATCAATTTTGACAAAAATCAACCGAAATCATGCCAGTTCGTTCGAGAAGTTGTCAGTTCGTTTGAGATATTCACCCAGTTCGCACGAATTGGACATTGTTGTATCAGTTCGCATGGTTTGTTGATCCAGTTCGCTTGAAATTCATTCAATTCGCTTGAAGTTCATTCAGTTCGCTTGGAACATAGTTCAGTTCGTATGGATTGATTCAATTTAATTCCCAGGTCGTACGGATTGATCTCTAGATCGTTTTAAAGGGTGTTAATTCGTTTAAAGATAAACCAGTTCGCACGAGGTCACACGAAGTGGCTTAGATTCATCAGTTCGCACGGATTGAGGTTTGGGCCAGTTCGTATCAAATCAGTTCGTTTGAGTCATTACGAGTTCGCATCAAGTCAAATCGTTTGAAACATCTAGTACTCTAAAATGGGGGATGATTTTTTGAACCCGTTTAGTGATATATTTGCTTACACTAGCAGCACAGGAGAGAACACATCAGACAACACGAACACCTCAGCACCAGACCCGAACCATAGGAAAACCATTGCGGATTCTCTGAGTGTTGATAACGCCTATGGCACCTACAACAAACCGCCCAAGCTAATGGCTATAGAAGAATACAACAGATGGGCAAGTAGGTTTGAGGAATGGCTGAAGGCATTCGCATACCTAAGTTGGAAGAGTTTGAGAAATGGTTTTGACATCGGAAGAACTGACTATGAAAATTTAACTGATACTGCACAAGAATCTTTCATTGCATAACAGAAATCCATCGCTTTATTACATCAATCATTGAGGGATGATATTATATCATTAATTGACTACAAAGATTCCAGAGATTTATGGGAGAAATTAAAGATGAAGTGTGTGGGTGGTGCAGAAATTGTTAAAAATAAGAAAAAAATTGTTGAAAAAGGAATTTGATCTGTTTGGGTGTATGAAAAATGAGCCTGTGTTAAAGATGATAGAAAGATTTTGTCACTTAAAGATGGAGCTTGTAAGATATGGGATTACGTTTACATAGGAAGAATTGGTTGATAAGTTGTTTGACTCACTGCGCGATGAGAAAGATTGGCAGCATTTTGCGCTAATGTTGAAGAACACAGTAAGTTCGACTGAATTGACAGTTGATTTGCTAATCGAAAGGTTGGAGACTCACGAATTGGAAATTAGGAAGACGAACAAAGTCAACAACTCCTCGTATCAACAAAATGTTGATTTATATTATCGGGGAAGCATGATTCCAAAAACTGTGTCACCGAAGACTGCATTCTCAGCAGAAAACTCAAACATGGCAAATCAAAAAAGTCAAAACAACAGTTCTACTCCAAGCAGTGGATATCATGGAGGATCATTTTCAACTGCTCCAAGTCAACAACAACAATCTGTTCCGAAAAACATGTTCCAGTGCAATATTGCTGTAAACCTCAACAATGCACAAAACTTCAGCAAAGAAGCAGCCAAGCAGCAAATGGTGTTTCTGGCATCCATCTTGGAATCACATGAGAGCCTTGTTGCTGGAAAGATCGGAAACACCAACCTCACCAAAGAAGATTATGATCAAATCGACCCCGAAGAGATGGAGTTGATTGCCATTAGATGGTGTATGGCGAGTGTTGTTCGGAGGGCACAAAGGTTCATGGAAATAACAGGTAGACATTCCATTGGTGGACCTTCAACAAAGCTAGGTTTTGATAAATCGAAGATTACATGCTTTAAGTGCAAGCAAAAGGGGCACTTTAAACGAGAATGCCGAAATGCAGCCGCTGATAAAACAGAAAATCCATTTTATAACGGTTATTACAAAAGGGCCACTTATCACCGAAACAAAGAAGAACCGCCAAGAGTGAAGGAAATTGAGGCAAATCCCAAAGAAAAGTCGAGAGCATTAGCCGTTATCCATGATGATGAGGGATTTGATTGGAGTGATTTGTTACCAGAAGAAGATGCAATGGGTTATTCCTTCATGGCAAAAATCGTTCCTTTCAAAGATACTCGAACAGAAGAAGTAAAATATGTCAACAGGAAGATGTTAGCCCAAAACATGAAAGATAAAATCTATCGAACATGGAAAGAGGCAAAAAGCACAAAAAGCGCAAAAAGATGGGATGCTGATTGGGAATGCTATTTGGATCCTAAAGGAAACATAGTTGTTTAACCTTCATCAATCAGTGTTGAAACTCTCATAGAGCAAATAGCAGAAGAAGAAGAAGCAAGACAGAGAATGTGGGCAAGAGAGGCTGAAGAAAGAGAAGCTGAAGAAAAGTTGAAGTCAAAAAAGGTCGATGATGGGATAATCGACACGACGAAAGCGTTCACAACAGATAACCTGAAGAAAATGGCTGATAAAGTTCTTGCAGCGAAAGAGTTAGAGGTAGATTCTAAGTCCGGAACTGAGTCAAAGAGCAAGGTCAGTTCTAATGATTCAACAAATGAGTCAGGTAAGACTGATAAAGCTAAAATTGAAAGTGACTGCAAAAATTGCATGAAAGACTGCAAGGTTTGTAGCACACATGCTTACCTCAGTGGTAAAAAGACTGACGAACTGACAGAAAGAGTCAAAGAAGTTGAAAATCAAATCTTAAGTCGTGACAAATTGGTAAAAGCTTCAAATGATCGAATAAAAGAATTAACTCATAAACTTGAAAAAGATAAAATTGATGTAGAACTAATCAGGAAAGAAAATGAAAAGTTAATTCATGAAAACCGTCAACTTTCTGAAAATCACGAGAAGCTAAAAAGAACGATAAAAGATTCTGATGAAAGAAACGATAAAACAACCAAAGAAAATCTTCAACTGTTAGGGGTTCTTTAGTTAATAGAAAAGCAAATCAAACAACAATTGGTTGAGATTGCAAAGCTGAAGCTTCAGTCTCAGGAAGCTAAGATTGAAAATGAACGAATCAATCTGAAACTCAACAGTTACAACTCCGCAAGTTTTGTTCTTCAACATATCGTTCCTAAACCAATTGGGAAGAACAAAGCTGGCGAAGATATATATTCGGACGGAACTAGGGTTGGGTATCATCAGGTTCCACTGCCAGTATTAAATAATTTTTCAAAGAAAAAGTCCGGGTTGGTTAACGATAATGAAACAAATGAGGTTAAACTTCTAGAAACAATCGACGTCACATTCACTTCATCATCCGATGAAGATAGTGTTCAGTCCGAAGTTGTTAAAAGTATGGTTGAAAATGTTTTGAAATCTGAAAGTGATTCAACTGAGGACGAAGAATGCTTTTTGAACAATTACATTCTGAAATCAACATCCAAAAACAACTTAAGTGAAGAACGTACTCTTGTGATGTACAAGATGTCGGGATCAGATAAGTTGTATTCGGATATTGAATTTCCTCTGGAAAATGTGAATGTTGACAAATTGAAAAATGTGTTCAAGTTGGTTGAGATTGATGTGTCTGAAATCGAAGGTTTGAAACGTTCCAAAAGACAATTAAACTTTGAAAAAGATAGAGCTTACTAGAAAAAACCTACTGTTCTACCACGATTTTCTAACAACAATCAAAACAGATGGTCGGGCGGATATCAGGGTGGTAAGAATTATCAAAGAAGGAACTTTCAAAACAAAAAGTTTGTTGAGAAAAAGGTGTTTGTGAAAAGTTCAAGTTCAAGCTCACTTTCCGAGCAAGAATCTGAAATTTTTTCAAAATCAAATGAAGAGTTTTTTTGAAAAGAAGGCCTCACAGCCTCAGACTGAAGGCAAAAGTCAAGAAGTTGATACCCGTACATGCTTCAAGTGCAACAAAGTTGGACACATTGCACGAAAGTGCACCAACTTAAAACCTAAGTCTGAAGCTGTTGAGAATCAGAAAAGGAAAGTTGATGCAAAAGGCAAAGCTCCAATGGTTGTTGAGAAGAAAGTTTTGAAAAATGAAAACACCAAAATCAAAACTAAACCCGTAAAGAAGTTGGTAACTAAAAATGACAATTTTTACAAGCGGGTAGCGTCATCTCAACAAACATGGAAGCCAAAATCTATTGAAAAGAAAACAAGTTCTCCAAAACCAAAGGTTTCAGAGTCTACAAAACAATCATCTTCTACCACATCGATAAAGATGAATGTTCCTTTGGATTACTATGAGAAACTTGAAAAACAAATGTCTACTTCTGGAAAGGAGTATGTGGTAAAGAAAGACCAATCAACTGGTCAACCTCAGAAAGACGAATTTTTCTTGTATAAAGAGGTTGAGGTTGGGACTGAAGAAAGTTTAAAGATGAATGACAAAAATTCCCGCCATTGTACACCAAAACCAAAATTCTAAACGTCAAGCTACCTGAGTCGAAAGAGGCCTGGGTTGCTTCAAAATCTCACTAAAATGTTTGTAATATGTGTAGGAGCTTCCGAGATCCATCTCACGCTGGATTATAGATAGTGGAGCTTCTCGGCACATGACGGGAAGAAAACCCTACTGTACGATGTTCGAGGATTTAATGGAGGATATGTGGGATTTGCAGGCAATCAAGGTGGTCGTATAGTTGGTGAAGGAACTCTATCTAATGGTATTGTCACATTTGAAAGAGTAAAGTACATCGCTGAACTTGAAAACAATCTTTTGAGCATCTCTCAGATCTGTGATCGTATGTATTCAACGCATTTTACGGATAAGGAATGTTTGATTCTGAAACCGGGGTTTGTTGTACCTGAAGAGTGGGTTATCATGAGAGCACCAAGAGTCAATGATCTGTACATGTTGAACATGAGCGTAGCCACTACTACCACGGGTCAGACTCACTACTTCATGTCACGAGCCACCGAAAAGGAGTCACAATTATGGCATCGAAAGATGGGCCATATTCACCTGCACAAGATGAACTACTTGGTACACAATGACTTAGTAAACGGTGTTCATTTGAAAGGTTTCCATCTGGAAGGGGAGTGCATTAGTTGCATCAAAGGCAAGCAAAAGAAGAAATCTCACCCTGGAAAGAAGGAGAACTCAATATCAAGACCGTTAGAGAGACTTCATATGGATCTTTTTGGTCCGGTGAACGTCAAAAGCATAACTAGTGATCTCTACTATCTAGTGGTAATAGACGATTACTCGAGATTTTCGTGGGTAACATTTCTGAAGACAAAAGATGAGACATTCGAAAGTTTGATGACGTTGTTTAGAAAAATTGAAAACTTGTACCGAACTCGAATCAGAAAAATCAGAAGTGACAATGGTACAGAGTTTAAGAACAACAAAATGGAAGAGTATTGTGATGAGAGAGGTATATTGCATGAATTTAGTGCTCCTTATACTCCACAACAAAATGGAGTAGCAGAAAGAAAGAACGGGACGCTAATTGAAACGACCAGGATGATGCTTACTGATTCGAAATTACCAGTCAACTTTTGGGCAGAAGCAGTGTCAGCCGCTTGCTATACACTCAACCAGGTTCTTACAGTGAAGAAATTCAACAAGACGTGTTTCGAGCTGATAAATAACCGCAAACCGAACCTCAAGTATTTGGAACCATTTGGGTCTCCCTGCACAGTTCTGGACCCTTCTGGTAAATTTGGTCCAAAGAGCATCGAAGAAATTTTCGTGGGTTATGCAAGTCCAATGAAACGAATCTTTGTTCCAAGCTTTAAGCGGATTATCGAAGCACATCATGTTGAGTGCCAAGGTTATACAATGCCACCTCAGAATCCTGGCGACTCATGGCGCTTCAACTATGATACTCTGTGGGACTCATTCAATATTGAGGAAGAACCATAGTTCTTTGACGAGTTGGATATTCTAAGAGAGTATGAAGCAGCACAAGAAAGATTCCCGGCAGAATCTTCTAGGCGTGAATGGCAAACATCAAACGATGATGAAGCTGGTCCAAGTAATACTAGAGAAAATGACGAAGTTCATCAATCTCCGACATCTTCTGAACATGAACAAGCTCCTAACAATCAGACGACAACAAATGATGAATCAATACCTGATAACGGGCCAACATTTGATCGTGGTGATTCAGAGTCTGAGGGGGAGCAGATCCGGTTTTCAGATCAAACAATTCCAGTTAGCGAACAAGGTGCAAATCAGAATGTCACCAATTTGGAAGGCGAGGTAGATGTTCCAGGCGAGGTGATGCCGAGAACTCTTTCGTACAATCCAGAGGAGCTGATTATTGGAGAGTTGTAATCAGGCGTCCGCACCAGATGACAAATTGACCAAGGCCTTACTTGTTTTTATTCTACAGTTGCTCCTTTACAAACAAAGTTTTCACTTAGTTGTTTTATTTCACAGATTGAGCCGAGAACATATAAGGAAGCACTAATCGAAGATTCTTGGGTCAACGCGATGCAGCAGGAGCTGAGTCAGTTTGAGAAGTTGGGAGTGTGGAAATTGGTAGACTTGCCGGATGGTCACAGGAAGATAAACACCAAGTGGGTGTTTAAGTGCAAAAGAGAGGACCGAGGGGTTATTATTCGCAACAAAGCTCGACTTGTAGTCCAGGGCTTTAGTCAGCAGGAGGGTATAGATTTCACCGAAGTATATGCTCCCGTTGCTAGACTTGAAGCGATTAGAATCTTCCTAGCATTTGCATATTGGAAAAGATTTAAAGTTTATCAGCTAGATGTTAAATCGGCGTTTCTCTACGGGAAGGTAAAAGAGGAGGTATATGTCGGACAGCCACCGAGCTTCACCGACCCAATCCACAAAGACAAGGTCTATTTACTGGATAAAGCGCTGTATGGTTTACACCAGGCCCCGAGAGCCTGGTACGAGACACTGTCTCAACATCTGCTTGCCAATAGCTTCATCCGAGGAAAGATGGACGCCACTCTCTTCACCAAAGAAGTCGACGGACATCTTCTAATAGTTCAGATATATGTGGATGACATCATATTTGGGTCAATAAATGAAGATCTGTGCAAAGATTTTGAAAGAGTTATGAAGCAAAAATTTGAAATGTCATCAATGGGTGAGATGAAGTTCTTCTTGGGGCTTCAGGTTGATCAACTGCTCAAGGGAATATTCATACATCAGACGAAGTATGTTCATGATATCTTAGAGAAATTTGGGATGTCCGGGACTGTTCCAGCTTCCACCCCGTTACCGACGAACCATGGGATAAATCCTGATCTCACCGGAGAAAAGGTGGATGAAACGATGTATCGTTCCATGATCGGATCGCTGATGTATTTGACAGCTTCAAGACCCGATATCATGTATCCAACCTGCCTCGCAGCACGGTTTCAGTCAAGCCCTAGATCTTCGCATATGGTGATTGTGAAACCGATATTGCGCTACCTGAAAGGAACTCCAAGCTTGGGGTTGTGGTATCCAAACGAAGGCGACTTTACGCTCGAAGGGTTTTCTGATTCCAACTTCGGATGCTGCAAAGTTAACGCTAAGTCAACAACTGCGGGATGCCAGTTTTTCGGACCAGGATTGGTCACCTGGCAATGTAAGAAGTAGACCTCTGTCGCTTTATCCACATTTGAGGCTGAGTATGTATCTGCCAGCAGCGACTGCTCCCAGATCTTGTGGATTCAGCAACAGATGCGCGACTATGGTTTGCAATTTCTTACTTCTCCTATCTTTGTTGATAATGAGGCAGCTATAAACATAACAAAAAATCCTGTTCATCACGCTAAAACGAAACACATTGAAATTCGTCATCACTTCATTCGAGATTGTTTCGAAAAGAAGTTGATACGAATTGAGAAAATCCACACTGACGAACAAAAAGCTGATTTACATACCAAAGCGTTTGATAAAACTCGTTTTCAATATCTTTTAAAACTGAATGGTATGAAGCTTTTATCGGTGTCGGAGGGGATTCTTGGCGTAGATGAAGGTACCACTGTAGATGATGTTGAAAAGCAATCTGCAATGGTTTGTCGATTTTTTACTTGTTTTGGTATTTAGGGGGAGATAGGTTATGTTTTCAGAAAATACAAAAACAATAAAAAAAATTCAAAAACGCAAAAACAATAAAAAATTCAAAAACACAAAAAAAAATAGAAAACTGAAAAATAGCTTGTGTAAAAAGGGAAAATGATAGTACATCAGCTAGACAGTTACGGTACACTAAAGATTTGTAATGATTAAAGTGTTAAACAGTCTCGCTGATGATATGCCGATAGGTTTTTACACATTTAGTAAGTTTGTTCGGGATATAAATCTAAATCACAACTTACTTTTACGTGGGGAACATCTCTCAGATATATAGGTAACCCCTGAAATCCTGTTTGAAAGGCTCTATTTCTGACATACTAGGTCTTTGTACGTGATGATGTCTGGGGTATTATACCAGGACTTCTGATTTTGCGGAAGCAATAGCCTAGTCCTCGTATAATACTCTGCACTGCTTTATTCTTAAAGCCCACCCTTAGCATAAAAAATGATGAAACATTGAAAAATGCTAATCATGTGCTGTTGAAAAGAAGATCCCCAAGGGGGACCCACCTAAAGTCAAGCCATCATCTCTCTGATTGAACGAAAGTTCTAGCCTGAGCTCTCATGGCCTCGCATTTACCCCTTACAGATATCATTAGTGTGCACTCACCTGTAAGACTGAATATAGTAGTCTGGATACGGGAGTATATTCTGAGGTGGTACACGCGTATAAGCTAAGTCTTTAATTCACTAATTCGTATCCTGAACAGATTGAAATTTGTATGAAAACTTAAAATGGATTAGTACATCGACAATCAATGTGAATTGTTTAATACTTAGTATGTTATCAAGCTTAACGATGCTAGTAACTTGTCGGTAGCTGATATGATTCCCTAACACGCTCACCAAAAATATGTTTGTAAATAGTTTACATTTACTGCATTTCATTTCTGTTTAGCATTCTAGTCTAAAAACTTTATTCAAAATCCAAAAGATTTTACATTTCTGCTTTGTTTTATCGACAAACCAAAGTGGAAAGCTGATCTTTAGATTCGCAGTTTGTGGCAAATGCAGGAAGTTTCTGAACTGGAAGATGGGTTGGGAGCTCATTATGATAAAATCTGAAAAATGAAATGTCAACACAAGTTCATTAATTTGAAACTTGTAATTTTCAGAATAATGTTTTGAAAAATGTTGAACAAAAGTCAGTTTTGCTTTGTCTCGGGTCAACCAAGGTCATTAAGTTGGACTTGGTAGGCAAATTAAGTACCCAGGGTCATTAACTTGGATCTAGATACTTAAGTGGATTATTAAAAACTGATAAAAACAACAAAAGATGTCAAAAAGTCAATAGGTCATAATGTCAGGTTTCTGAGAGACAGGCAACAGTTCTGAACCTGTGAAAGCTGCAAAGCGAGATCCCCGTGGCTAAGCCTGAGCAAAGTTTGAATCAGGTTACGATTCTAGAACAAGAGCTATTCAAGACTGCGATCCCAGCTTATCGAAAGGGGGAGTCTGAATAAGTAAGAGCCAGATACAGATTCTGGATCAACATTCAAGGGAGAGTTTGAAGACTGTAAAAGCTAGGTTCGAATCCGGTGGTCCATGCTAGCTGCTGATGCTGTTAAACTTAAGGAATCAAGAGATGTGATCAAGAGAATTAGAAGAGTCAGATTATGATTCTGGAAGAGTAAGGGAGAAATAGGAGAGAAGAAAAAGAGATTGAGGGTGCTTACAGTGTCAGATACTTTGGAAAGAGTGAGAAGACTGATCATGACTGAAGTCTTGTCATACTGAAGACTCGACGCCGCAGACTTCGTCAACACCCAAGGGGGAGTCTGTTGGTGCATATGTCTGTCAACTTCGTCTTGTATCGAGTCTTGTAATTAGATTGGATAGAACTAAGCTCGGTAGATTAGAAAACAAGAATTTGGTGTTGACAGTCCAGTTCGCAAGAACTGGCTAGGCCAGTTCGTACGAACTGACCAGGTCGTGTGAGACTTGTTTCATGCGAACTGGGAACACTATATACAGCTGAGCTTGCCATTTCATTTGTAACGTTGCTGATTTCAGAGCAAAGGTGCTGTCAAAGTGTCAAGTGATCTGTAAAGCTTTGAAATCAATATACAAGACAATTAAAGAGAATCTATGTGTTAAACAAGCTGTAATCAAGTCCGAATCATTGAATTCCGCCTTTGGTTTGGATTAAAACTCTTCTGATCGACTCATTTAGGTCGTACAACGATCCTACAAGAAATGCAATGGAAATATCCACATCTATTCCAGTGAATCACGTCGACGAGATTTAAAACAAGGTGGGGAGGATATAACAACCCTTAAAAACCCCTCTAAACGCTCCTAAAATACCCCGAATACTCGTAAACGGACTCGTCTAATTTTAATTTTAATAAAAATTCAAACAAAATAAGAAAAATAGGGTGCTCGCGGGCAGCGACCCCCATGGTCTTGCGAGTCGTGGGGCGCGACCGAGTGTTATCTGGCAAAACCTCAGGCTGCCACGTGTCCGGTTATATGTGAGACCGACACTTGTGACTAACCAAAGCTACGCCTTGGTCTACTAGCTCGCGGGCCGCGAAGGAACAAGAGAAGGACTCGCGGGGCGCGAGAGACCCCAAGATTAGCCTATAAAAGGAGGTCGTTTGCCTCAATTTCAAATTGCTCAAATTTTCTTTCTCTCGGTCCCTTATAGTGCGAAAACAATCGAGTATAATACCCTTAAAACACGAAGCTCTGCCTCGTTGTAAGTATTTTAACCCCCAATCACTAATTCGTTACCCTACCCGATTGATCTAGGGCTCTATAACGCATGTCAAGGCTCTGCCTGACTAAGTTCGTTGGAGTTCTGTCTCGTGTTGTATGGCTAATGTGATTTGGGTTATCTTACTAACACGTGTGCATTGTTTATTTTTAATAGACTATAACCAGGAAAAGCAACAGGAAGCTATAGGATTATCTAAGTCAACAATGTGTGACAACTGCCACTTTCCGATAACTTTTGTACACTTAAATTACTCATTTTAGCTATACAGTTATGTGTTTTAAATCCGAACTACATGATTTCATGACATACACTTAGAATACTTATGGAATACATATTTATGATGCACATTATTCATTTTTACTGGTTACATCCGAAACAGTTTAAAAATGCATCGAAACAACTAGTATAGTACCTAGTAGACTATTGTGCTGATAGAAACGCTGGATCCGCAGAAACCAGCTTAATGACATATTTAGGACTTAGACGAGAGTCCAACATCAAATATACATTAAACCCTAATTGGGAATGCAAGGGTTCGGTTTAATACCTTCCCGAAGTCCGACAAACACTAAAAACTGCCCGAAAAGCACTATAAGTCATAAATTCAGCACTTTTCTGCAGAAAATCAGCATTGTAATTTTTATGCAATGTGTAAAAGTGTTGTTTAACTCAAAATTCATATGAGAATACATTGGGGTATCATTTAAACCGATAACCATATCAATCCCTACATCTTACACAAGCTAAACATTCAACTATCAACTAACGGAACCAACGCCAAACTAATATCTAAACATTATCTAAATTTTTTTTAGTAACTAGCTAACATAATTTTGGTCATTTTAAGGCTAGTTATGATCACCTAACACCTTGAAAACATTTGGAAATCCCAAAACATCTAAACTTTCTAAACCTTTTTCTACAAAATTCTAATACTTGAAACAACTTGAATCAAGAAGCAAAACAAGACCCCCCCCCCTTATGTGGGCCTCCCCCTTATGGGACCCACACAACTTGGCCACTTGGTTAAATATCTAGATATTTCACCAAGTATTGCAAGTGGTAATGTGTTGAATGATTAACAACATGAGAACTTAGTTTTACTAGACCATTTCATCATACTTTTACACCATAATTTTCACACACAAAAGCTTCCATCATCTTCACCATTTTCGACCAAGAACACCCCAAAACCAACTTCATTTTCAAGCCACTTTTTGATGATCAAGATGCATTTCCATGGAACCTAAGAAGATCTAAGGCATACACAAGTTGAAGCAAGCTTTTTCACACACTTTGGAACTTTCAACCATCAAGATCATCCTCTTCTTTGCTTTTTATTTTCAGCAAGATCATCCCTAGCCACAAGAGCTAGAAGTGAGCATTCTAATCTTTTTTTTCCATACTTGTTTATGTATATATATCTTATGAACAAGTTATAACTAAAAGATTCATGCAAGAATAAGATGAACACCTTAAAGCAAACTAAAAATCATAATATAAGATTGTTTATGTTGTGATTTAAAGCTTGTTACTTGCTTATTCGATCTAGTTATGATGAATATCATATGAAAACTTATTAGATGATGTTTAAAACATGATCTAAGAAGTGTACATGAAAGTGTTAAAAGGGTTATGTTAAACATGATGTTTAATTGATGATCATAATATTTGATGTTGTTAAAGTATATAAAGTTTTTCACTAAAAATAATGCTTTTTGAATGATTTAAAAAAGTAACATACAAGATAGGTTTTGTATAAAAGTTTGACAAAACTAGAAGTAAAGTATGAGTTTTGAACAAGTAAACATATGTAAAGATCATACTAAAACCCTACATGTTTATGAGTTCATCTTGTTAAAAGTATGTTATAAATCTCATATATTTTTGTTAAGAAATGATATGAGTAAATTGTTGATGATTTGAAAAGAAAACGATATGTTAATAAACATGGCAAAGTTCATATTTCAAAGGAACTATGGCCAATTTTTCTTAGAAATCATATGTTCGAAAAGCTATCATTTTTTACAAAGTCTTTACAAGAATACAAGATTTGAAAGAATGGTTTTTGTAAAAGCAAAAATAGATATAAATATATATTTTTGAGAAAATATATATTTAGTGATCTTAACAACTTATGTGCTATATGTTATTTGATTGTATTAGTTATATATATGAAAGTTAGGAACTTGAATACAATAATAAAAATAAACACAAGACACATTACAACTAAAGACTTACAAGAATACATATAAACACACCTTAAAAGCAAATTACGGACTATTCAGACACTCAAATACAACTTATGGACAAATCAGACATACAGACAAACAAACAGACTACATAAGTATTTCGGAATACAATATATAATATATCAAAACTTGGTAAACTACATTTTCAAAACCGAACAAGTGACCATATATATTTTACAAGTATACAAAATATATTACACATGGTTTATCTTAAAAAGGTATTATTGTTGAAGTGTATATATATATATATATATATATATTTCCTAACATCTAAAATGTACTATTTTGGTGAAAGAATAAAATTATATATTTCTAGAACTAGTCTTAAAAATAGATTATTTTTAAGATGATTTCATATGAAAAAAATCTTAGAATATATAATTATATATATTCTAAGAATACAAGATCACGTATACTTAATGCAAAGATATACGTATTCCTATACGTACAACTATATACTCACTCACATCACCAACACTTGGTGGAAAAACAATTATACAAGTATGCCCATACATGAGAATTATTCATACACATACATTTTACTCATACTAGACACATTCATACACATACAGTTTACTCATACGAGACACATTCATACACATACAGTTTACTCATACGAGACACATTCATACACATACAGTTTATTCGTGCGAGACACGAAGTCAAGAAGTATACATATACAATTTATTCATACAAAACACGAAGTCAAGAAGACTTGATCCGATAATACAACTCACAAGATACAAGAATATATATATATATATTTAGCGAAATATATATTGAACAGTTTATCAATTCATACATTTAATACACAATTCAATGAATAACAATTCCATACAAGTCTTAATACATATTCAAGAAAAAAGACTTGTACATGAGTCAATACAAAGACCGAAGTGTCTAACAAATCAAGGACCTTTGTAGGTCGTGATACGATTCAAGACAACTGCAAGTGAGGTTACAATTATATACAGTTCACGGAAAGCAATTTCGTGAGTTCTTGTCCCCTCTTCATTTTAAATGTTTTACAACTTTACAACTATCGGGGAAAATACATGTTCATAGTATGATAAGTCAAGGAATGAAACACCATAGATCATGTGCGAATAGGGTTATACAACTAAGCACCATTAATTCAGTTTGGACCTAGGAACAAAGGGTTAGATCTAATGGGTTTTGGTGAGCCCCACTTTTGGTCGTGGTCCCATACAGAAGAGTGCGTTTGTGTCTAAGTCGAGGACAGTCGACACAAAATCGTCTAGGTTTGGATTGCTTCCTATTTCGTCACACATATTAATGTCCTTGCAAAACATTAATGATCAACGATTTCATTGACGCTTTACATACTACATCTTTACGTACTGGTTTTCATCTTATATAACTCACATTTTATAGATACGTTTTATACAACTCACATTTTACAAGATACATCTTATACAACTAAACTGAATGAACTCGCCAACTTTTGTTGATGTTTTCAACTTAACATGTATTTCAGGGTATTAGTGGACCATGTCGGGGATTTCAGACAAGAAAACAAGTATCCAGACTCCATGCCACCTTTTGAAGGGTTTACCTGTTATATACCGCCTCTTTGCGGCAATATAGTGGTCAAAACCTTAACATTTTAGAACTTGCATTTTGATGTATGAAACTATGATAACTTATTTTCATTTGATGGTTTGTAATCAATACACTTAACGTATGTGGCACATATTTTTCAAACGATTATGGAAATAGCATTGGAGCTTGTTTTATTCATTTAGTATGTTCACATATATTGTTATGCAATGAGAACCGATCAGATCACACCTCGCGCTTCCGCTACGAGCGGGTGTGACACAATGTGAGTCATTCTCTTTTTCTACCAAACTATTTTTACAAAACCTTAAATGTTTTAAGTTATACATACAGCGATTGAGTCTATGTATTCTACAATTGCTGCCGGTATGTGGCGTTTTGTATACATTACTTGTAATCCGTTACTATTGGACGACGAGTTAGCCAATGAGTAACATGACCACAGTCATGGAACTGTGAACATGACAAATACTGAATGAGTATATTGGTAGATATAAACATTGTAATCGCTCTCAATACTGTAAAGTTATAAAAGCTTGTTTTGATTAAACTGGCATGCACTCGCCAGTATTTCTTGCTGATAAAATCTTTTTAAAACGCATTTCAGGTAACTTAATGTGAAGCAATAGAAGCTAGCTGGAGAGCACTGAAGGCTTAAAGAAATGGCTATAAAAAGTTACCTAAATAAAAGAAGATTATGTTTTCAATAATTAGGGTTTATCCTTATAAATGTATTGTGAATGAAACTTGGGTTTTATCCCATTTATTTATTACAAAAGTTTGGTGTTTTAAAACTCTGAAACTATTTCCTAACTACGGTCCTGATATTTAAATTCCGCTGCCAAATTAATAAACACCGATACCACTTAACTGGTTCGCGGTTTCCACTCCCGGGGTAGGGGTTCGGGGGCAGCGATAATTCCCCTTAGTCGGTTTGTATTTTCATTTACTTTGATTTTTGTCCCTTCCCTTGGGCTCGTTATTCTAATGTAACATGCTTCCATTACCCGGCTTGCGTTTACATTTATTATAAAATAATTTACTTATTTGATCCGTTTTGGGTACCTTTTTAATTCGTCCCATTCACGCAATCCTTACTACATCGGACGTAAATGCGTTCATTATAAGAAGTTCATGGTATCATGTGTTCACTACTTACTTGGCCAGAGTAAACGATCAACAAATGGTACACATAGCCTTTTTATAATTTTCTGATCACGCCCCATGTAAGTAATGCCTCTATTCATTTTCCATATTCTTGATTTTGATGTGTGCAAAATGCAACATATAAATTACATCAAATGAGGCATAAAACTAACCTGTTTTTAGTACTAATGTTGGAAAAAGTGTGTTTTTGTCTTCCTTTTGAATTTACAGGACCAACTGAGCTTAAACGAGTAAAAGTAACAAATATACAGCAAAAACCAACATAAATACAAAGAAAAGGAATAAACGTGACATGCCCGACCCCTCGGTAGCATCCCCAAGAGCAAAAACAAGAAACAGAAGACAGACCACGGGCCGTGTCCGCTGGAAACGGGGGCGTGGTCAGGTGTCTGCAGAAAGGACAAAACTGTGGAAGCTTCTACGCCCACCACGGGGGCGTGCCCTGCTCAGCATAGGGCGTAGTCAACGCTAGGATATGCAGAATCTTGCAAATTCTTGGTAGTACAGATACGCTTCTGCCCATGGGGCCGTGCCCAGCGAACACGGGCCGTGTGGAGTCCAATGATGACAAATGCATTTAATGAAGGAAGAGAAAGAGATGGCCACAGAGGCGTGTTCGCTGGACACAGGGCCATGGCCGGGCTTCTGTTCATGCTATAAATAGGGGTGCTTGGCTCACTTCAAAGGCATCCCTTGGCAAACCACTACTCTCCCACTGTGCCACCACTCCAACACCACTACACCACCAACACCCACCACCATCATCCACCATCCACCTTTAGAGTGTCTAGTTGTCTCGGGATCCAAGATTGATAGTAAGAGTTCTTGTCAATCAAAGGCCATGTTTGGCTAAGCCTCTTACATCACTTGGTGAAGACAAGTCTTTAATGTATTACTTTGGATTTTTAATCTTTTCGCACTTTTTATTTGGTTTTGTATTAATGACTTTAATAACTAGTTTCTTATTTTGAAGGTGAAACTTCTTTATCATTTGTCTGTGGTGTCTTGGCATTACTTTATTGTCCATATAAAGTAAAAGATTTACACCATTCATATCTCTACGTTCTATATAGAGATATGTTGGCTACCTGGTCGGGGGTTAAGGGAATGGTTTAGTAAGGTTCTTGCTTTGTTCAATGTATAGATCCTGCAAGGACCTGGGTCAAGCTTACTAGGAACTCCTTCAATACCCATTGGTATTGGATGGCGGGGGTGCGAATGGCTTGATCCCCTCATATGTAAACTACTATTAATACATTAAACCGGCTACCTGGGATTGTATCCCTGCTGACTCAAACCACTTAGCCGAGGGTAATGTCACCTTCAAAAGAGGGGCCTACCACTTTTCGCATTAATAACTTAATTAATTATCTTTCGATACTCCAACCGTTTGGGATTGTATCGTTGCTGACTCAAACCACTGGGTTGAGAGTAACGTCACCTTCAAAAGAGGGGCCTACTACTATAACTAAGATAATCTCTTAAAAAGTGTAAAAGTGCGGAAATCATCAAAGGATACATTAAAGGCGAGTCGGATCCAAGTGATTCATCTTGTTTATCTGTTTTTATTTTATTTTTATTTTTGCATTTTTTGTTTTATTTTTCATGTTTAAAACCTTTTCTAAAAAAATTTAGTTTGATTAGACGTTGAGGATAAACCGGTACTAAAAGCTCCTGTGTCCTTGGACGACCTCGGTATCTTACCAACGCTATACTACGCTCACGATGGGTGTGTTGGTGCATATGTCTGTTGACTTAGTCTTGTATCGAGTCTTGTGTCTAGAGTGGATAGAATGGAGCTCGGTAAGTTAGTTTAGAGGGAATTGGATGTACTGGACCATTCTGCACGAAATGGAAGAGTCCATTTCGCACGAAATGGACATTTTCCATTTCGCACGAAATGGCACTTAACCATTTCGTATGAAATGCCTCCTCTATATATATCCCTGAGCTGCCAATTCATTTATAACAGTTCTGATTCCGGTACCGAAGTGCTGCCGACGTGTCTTCTGACTGTAAATCGTTGTCAAATCAATATACAAGACATTAAAAGTGATTCGGTGTGTAAATCAAGCCGATTCTACATCAATATGTATGTTTCCGCCTTTCATATTGATTAGAACTCTTCTGAACGACTCGTTTTGGTCGTGCAAACGATCCTACAAGTGGTATCAGAGCTTAGGGGGAAGAGTTCTTGCCAAATCAGCCTGATTTCACCAAAATTTCTGACTTCTACACCTTCTTTTTCAAAATTAACAAGATTTTACGGATAAAATGGATTGAATTTCACATATAACAAGCGAAACACTGTTTTGAACAATCCTTGAAAGAATCAGACCTAAAATCAACCTAAAACTTTATCAATTTGACAAAAATATGTTCGATTGATTGTGACGTCAGCAGCATTCCGTACGAAAGGATCCATTTCGTTTGAATTAGTTGTTCCATTTCGCACGGTTTGGACAGGTTTGATACCATTTCGCACGAAATGAACTATTGAGACTTCATTCCGTACGAAACAGCTCATTTCGTTTTAAAGCACCTCCATTTCGCACGAAGAGGGACTCCATTTCGCACCAGATCTCCATTTCGCTTGAGAGGAACTTTCATTTCGCACGAATTGGAAAGCATTGGGCCATTTCGTTTGAAAGTGTCATTTCGTTTGAAAGTGATTCCATTTCGCATCAAAGTCATTTCGCTTGATTGGATTCATTCCGTTTGAAGTTGCATTTCGTGTGAACTTTGAGAATTTGTGAAAGTTGTTACCGAAACATGGAAGAGGAATTTTATAATGCGTTTGCGACTACTCCAGCTGCCCCAGTCACAGCTGCAGAAACAATTGAAATCGAAAATGAAACGGGAACGTCTCAAAAGCCTCCAAAGCTTATATACATCGAGGATTTTAAAGGATGGAAAAATCGCTTTGAAAACTAGGTGCAAGCATATAAGTTTGATGCATGGTGTTCGTTAGATGTAGATTACGTTAAGCCGAAAAATGAACGTGGGATTGAAAAAGCTTTAAGTGACTATTCAGTCGCTGAGAAATTGAAATACACAAGTGAAAAAATGATGATTAGTCTTCTCCAACAAGCTGTAAAAGAAGATATTTTTGTGTTGCTTCAACATGAGGAAACTGCTAGATCAATTTGGTTGGCATTGATTAATAAGTTTAAGGGAAGTGCTGATATGACAAAGAACAAACAAGCTTTACTAAAGAAATCATTTGATATGTTTACAGCTTTTGAAAGTGAAACAACAAAAATGACTATCGATAGATATTGTCATCTTGTTCTGGAAATGAGAAGATTGGAAATCAAGAAAGACGACGATGAATTGGTTGATAAGCTTGCGGATGCACTATCACAGAATAAATGGGGAACACATTTGTTGATTTTGAAACATATGAGAAAATCTGAAAATATGAATTTGGCGAAGTTCATTCAGAAGATTGAAGAACATGAATTGGATATTCAGAAAACTGCTATCATGAATAATCCAAATGTTGAACAAGATGTTAGTTTATACTACAGAGGAAGCAAATTTGAGACTACTCTGAGTCCAAAGATTAAGACTGCTTTCAGTGCCGATAGTTCTTCTGGAACAAATGTTAGTACTGTAACTCAGAGTGGTGGATATTCGTCATCGTATCCAAGTTTTGATCCGAATTTCACAACACCAAGTCCTCAACAACAGAATTCAACAAATCTGCAATGCAATGTTACATTGAATATTCAAAATGGTCAAAATCTTTCTCCAGAAATGGCTAAGCAACACATGGCATCACTTGTTACTATGTTAGAGTCTTATGAAAGTTTAGTTGCTGGAAGAATTGGAAATCCGATGCTCACCAAAGAGGATTATGACCAGATTGATGCTGAAGAACTTGAGTTGATGGACATCAAGTGGTGTTTAGCCAGTGCTGTAAGAAGAGCAGAAAAATTTACACAAATCACCGGAAGAGTTGATTTTCGTGATATTGCTGCTTCTCCGTTAGGGTTTGACAAATCAAAGGTTACTTGTTTTCGTTGCAAAGAAAAGGGGCATTTTAAACGAGAATGTAAAATTAAAGAAGCAACCGGAAGACAAGATCCGTTTGGAAAGAACGATTATTATCAAAAATCAATTTTTCATCAGATTACTCAACAACCATCATCATCCCATGCTATTGAAGACGGAAAGAAGAAAGCTTATCTTATTAATCAAGATGATGAAAAAGTGGCAGAGGGATTTAGCTGGGACAAATACATTCCGGCTGATTCAGGACTTGTTGCTAGAATCTTGGAAGAAGATGAAATCAAATTTAAGCCAAAAAGAACGAATATTTTCAGATCATCAGAAAGTGATGAAGATACTGATGATGAGGAAGAGTACATTAATAATGCTAGAAAAAACTTAGACTCATTCAGTTTTAATTTGTTTTTTGCAGATAAAATTGAGATGTTGAAAGAGAAAAGAGCTGCTCGTCTGAACAGAGAATTGGAAGAGTTGGAAGCAAGAAAGATTGCTGAAGAAAAAGCAAAAATGGAAGCTGAGAAAGCAGAAGTTGAAGAAAATTCGACGGAAAAGGTCGAAGTTGAAGGGTGGGAAGCAGAAATAGAATTCGATGAAGAACCAATGAAGACTGATAAGGTAATTGAGAAAATAGTTGAAAAGATCGTCGAAGTTGAAAAATTCGTCGATGTTGAGAAGATTGTTGAAGTTGAGAAGATTGTTGAAGTCACGAAACCTTGTCTAAAATGTTTGGAATCTTGCAAACATTGTGAAGAGAAAGACAAAAAGATTCGCGAACTTGAAGAGTTGAAAGAAAAATTGTTGTTTGATGTGAAATATGTAAAAGAATCGTATGATGTGCTAAACAGATCAGTTGATAGTCTGAACAAGTCAAACTTAGAAGTAGATGCTGCTATGACGATGATGAGTTCAACATTAATGACAAAGCAGAAGGTCATCAATGAGTATATTGAAGATTGTGCTAAGCTGATGCAGGATTTGGAACTCGAAAAGATTGAAAATGAGAGAATCAAATGATTGCTGTTGAGTTATACAACTTGTGATTATTTTATTGACAGAGTTTATCCTACTGTTGCAGGTCTTGAAGCTTTTCAAGAACAAAAGACGGAAGAAACAGATACTGGTAAGAAACAAAGTGTCAAGTATAACAAGTGTCCGCCTCCAATCTATGAAAGTTATTCTCCCAGAAAACCAAATGAGGAACGATTGAAAAAGGCAGTCAATATAAAATTAAAGTCTGAAACCATTGATGAGTTACCAGACAACATTGACGTCACATTCACAGCGTCTGACACTGATCATGAGTCTGAGTTATTAAAGAAAGTGGCCGATCAGGTGTTGGATATGGATGAAGAGTCAAAGTCGGAGTCTAGATCGGAAAGTTCAAGTTCATCAGAAAAGAGTCTGAGTTCCAGATGCTTTAAGTCGTAAGTATCATGAAAAGCAAAGGTGAGTCCGTGCCCTTACCGATCAAATGGGTTTACAATAAAGAATTTCTTTTATCGAAAAATAATTTGAATGATGAAATATTCAAAGTAGCTTATACTTTGAAAGATTCTGACAAATTATTTTCTGATGAAGAATTTCTAATAAGAAGTGTCAAAACTGAACAGATCAAGCAGGTTTTCAAATTAACAGAAATTAATATTTCTGAAATAAAAGATTTAAATCTTCATGAAAAACCTAAAAGATACACTTCAAGAGTTCAACAGAGATTGAACAAGAAAAAGGTTACAGTTCTGGTTCTGGTTTTCAAAAGAAATCAAACCATAACAGTAATTTCAAAAAGAATGGATTAGGTTTCATTCCCCCAAAAAATCATAAAAATGAGAAAACTTATAAACCAAAAACTAAATTTGTTTCAGGAACAAGTTCACAAGAAGAAGAGAAGAAATCATTTTGGAGACAGTCAAACAAAGAGTTTCTTGTTGAAAGAAAGAAGAATATGTTGAAGACATCTGCACCAAGAGTTGACAAAAGAACCTATTTCAAAAGTCAAGAAGTTGGACACATTGCTTGGAATTGCCCTAAGTCCACTTATACAAAACAGGGAGTTACTTCTATGTAACGCCCTGCTTCTACGTACTTTCCATAATTAGAAAGCTCGCCTTGTAATGCTATTTTTGGAAATCTGGTACTATTATAGTCGTCTTCTCGTTGTAAAATCCGAGACTTGGATCATAAATAAAATTCGTATTTCTTTAAATTCACCATCTACATATTCATACATGTTCATACGTTCGAATTCATTGTACATCGAATCCTTATTTGTAATTCATACTTATACGATACTTATTCACGATGCATGTCCATGCTTGTCCTTAAATTGTTGATACCTAAAAACCCCTAATAATATGCTTATTTATACAACGGTTAATCATCTAATATGTGACATATACTTGTCACTTACAAACATGTTACACACTTGTACATTACACTTTTTACCTAGTTAAATCATGTTTTATTTCATATTTCACCTTGTTACAAGTTAGGGGAAACATTGTTGCATATTATTACACAACTTAATTAACAAAATTACTCATTATAATGTTTTAAAAAATAAAAAAAATAAAGAAATATGGCAGCCCCAATTCAGCAAAATTCAGCCCCATATAGTTGGGTTTTGTGGGCTAGTTTCAAGGTGTAACCCCTTCTAAACACTTCCAAAGCCCAACCCATTGAAACCCTAATCCTTCCCCCTATAAATACCACTTATAACCAGCCTCCCTACCACTTTTGCAACACTAAAAACTCTCAAAACATCCTCCAAACCGTAGCTGAAAGCAAAGGTTCGAGCAGATTGACACCCCTTCACGAAAATGAGCATAACTCACTCAATTCTTATCCGATTCACTTGATTTTTTTTCCTACTTGCTTGGATAATCATGGGGTTCGATTCCTAGACTTCTCCTTGGAGAAATCAGACCTGGAAATGCCCCGAAATAGTCCATAAACTTTCTGTTTGATTTTTATGTTCTTCAAAACTTGTTTAAACCTATGCAACTTGTGTCTAACACATCTCATGCCTATGTCCTAATGCTTACAACTTATCCCATGGTTGGTTAAGCTTAAAACAAGGTTGAGACATTTGAAATCAGAGGATTAAACCTCATAAACTTGGTGTTTTGTCTAGGGTTTCAACCCACAAATCATGTCAAACATAGTCTTTGATACATGAGTGATTATGGAACAACTTGGGTTGTCCAAACATACAATCCTCACATGATTTGATGATTTCTATTAGTTAGTTTACTTTACATACATGTAAAGACCTTAGTTTATGACCCTCCTTGGTTGTTTTTACATCAAGTGTAGTGGTGAACATCAAAGGGGTGCCTAAATGGAAGCCTTGTCTTCCTACCCCATCCATGACACCCATGACTCAACTTGAGGTACCTAAATGAAGATGTAATCTTCTACCTCTTACTTGAATACTTGAACATTTGAACTTAATAATATGTGTATATTATACAACCTAAATACTATCTATGTACACTCGAATCATTGATGTTGAAATCATATTCATTTGTCAAAGTAGTAGGTTATCATCTAAGGACCTAAACCTTGTTATGATTCTTATGGGTGTTCAACTCATGAAATCATTATAACCCTTGTGGTTACCAAGTGTCATACAAGTGTTATGTGTGAAGATGAATATTTTGATATAATATTTTCATGTCACTTTCATTCCGAATCTCGACTCTAAACATGCTTGAACTTAAACCTTTACGCATTCAACCTTCCAACCTCGTCAACTTTGTCACATTGGATAGTCGGAAAACATATGCAAACTTTGTGAGTATACTCGTATTCCCCTTTTTACTTTTACCACTTTTGGGGTGTAACATGTTTATCTATCAACAAACTTACACATGAACATTTTGCTTAAACACATGAACATTCCTATAACATGCTTGTATACGTGATGGCTTGATGCTTTAAACTTGGATTTATCTTATGTGTTGAATTTATCATTAACTTCGTACGAGCCAAACCGTGACATATGTAGTGCTATAGGATTAACGACCCGCCCCTTTATCTCGGTTATGTCATGAGCATATTGCGTTTCCTTGGTTTGATATGTTAGACATATACCGTATTTAAAGGCTTATCTTGAATCACATGCTTGCTATGAGGAATTGTTCAAAACTTATCTTTTGCTATGTACGTATCAAACTTGTATACTCGCCTTTGCTTTTGCATTGAACTTTATTTTAACATGTTACAGGTGGATGTTGACGATGCATGGAATCTAGTAGGATGCTTAGATACCCACTTAGAAAGAATTGTATTCGTATTGTATCATTTTATTATTCATGTTGTTGTACTTTGTTTCAAAACCTTGTACTTGATTCTTTAGAAATGAAATGAAATGATTATTTAAATACTTGTCACAATTATTAGCGTTATGATGTCTCGAGCAATCTTCACACTTCGTCTCATCCCGATGTTTCCGCCATTGGTTGGGGTGTGACAGATTGGTATCAGAGCCATAACTATAGGGAATTAGGAAAAGTAGGAATGCTTTAACCTAGTCTATAGTTCTAGAGCCTTATTCGTACCTTTTACTTAAAACTACTTGCATGCTATCTTATTTGCTTTTATTTATTCTCTTGATCTTGTAAGCATATGTGTCACTTATGCGTTAACACTTAACATGCTATACTTATTTTTATTATGTGTTAATACCTGTTTCATCGTCTTATCCTTTATGTGTGTTCTTGACATACTTTTTATGCATTAATATTCGTTTCATCATTTCACTTTTATTGTGATATTCTTGACATGTTATACTTGTTTGTTTAATCTTTAATATACACTTTTCCTCACACGTTTTACTCAACTATTCTAAATCCGACAACACACATATTACACAAACGAGACGAGTTCACCCAAAATAGGCGTGAAACCCACAATTTGGTGAATGACTCTCAATCCTTCTACTTTTCTTTTTACACGGAATTCACCACCAAGTTAGGAGTGAAATCCTCACCTTGATGGAGAAATTCGAATTTCAAACTCTAGTGGACCCTCGTCCAAGTGTTGAAATTAAATTTTGACCCGACGAGTACCAACCACACTTAGGATACGAAATCGTCAAGTTAGGGGTGAAACCCGCACCTTGGCGACTAGTTCCACTCCTTGATATTTTTGTTAAATCCCGCCAAGTCTCGAAATTTCGATTGATTTGGGACATGTAGTAACCGGAAGGGTAAATACCGTTAACCGACTTGTCGGCGAGAGTATTTTACCTATTAGGCCAAAGCATGCTCCTCAAATTCAAAAGACTTTTCGACCACTTTGGTTAGTCAAAGTTCCGTTTGGAACACTCCAAACCTTGGTCAAACATGTGTTTCTATTGTTCATTTTATACGATGCAATCTTTCAACCTCGAGTTTACCTTGATTTCTCTTTTCACACGCACAACATATCGAACCTTTTCGATACATTTATATATGCATGATTTTCATATAATTTAAATTCATATTCCTTGTAACAACTAGTGGAGAGGTATCATCGAGATTGGAGTGATTTCCTTACCTTAACGATTAACTCCACTCCCCTTTCTTAAAAACGACCTCACCAACGAGTTAGGGGTGATTCCCTTACCTAGGTGATCGTTACCAGAACGTCTCTTCAAGATATCTTATTATGCAAACTCGATCATATTTTATACCCAAATTGTTTATCATTATTCAAAATACCCACTCATACCGATTTCAAAATACATTGATTTGTCAAAACGTACTCAACTCATATACACGAGATTCTTAATCATGTCTTAAACATTTTATTACGCAAACTTCAAAACCTTACGAAATGCTACCTATCAATTTAATCGGCCCAATGAAACTCTTGCCCATGAACTTCGTATTCGACTTAATCACTAAAACTTGCTCACATTATATCGTCATACTAGAGACTTCCATTCTTAATTGAAACCAAACCAACCTTTCTCAATTACCTATAGGATCTTATAGATATTATGAGATCGTTTTACCAAAGAATATTTCCAACATCAACGAACCATTTGTCAAAACCCTTTAAAATGAACACTAAGACCTTTGATAAATCCCTTTTCCAAGTATTCACAAAAACTCTAAAATTTCTTGTTTTGATGAAACGAACTTACCTTTTACTACACCTATTTTTCAAAACACGTGGGCAAGAAGACTCCATGGGGACCGACCATCTTCGGATTTCGTAAACTCTTTTAAAACAAAGGTAGCATTTCCATTCATTACAAAATACGATATGCATGACCAATAAGTACTTTATATCCTCTTACATATGCAAACTATATTCTACCTTTTTAAACCAAGCCCAATCTAAATTTGATTCAATAATCTCAACGTTTCGTTTAAACAACTATACATGCATGTCATGATACACGTTTTGTCGCTTCATCGCAACAATTTCACTTATATCGTTCGTATCTACATACTCAACCTTTTGAGCACTCTTACATACGTAACTTTGTTATGTTTCAATTAATACTATATACGTAATCAATAGTATTTGTACTCACCCTCTCACTCATATTCATAACAACACATTTTATGCTTATACTTGTAATCGTATTCATACTTGTACTCATGCGTTTTATGATTTTAATTATATTTATACGTTTCATGCTTACACGTATACTCATACTACGCGTACGTTTGATACCCATACTTACGTGTATATTCATACTTAAACTTATACTTATGCTCATAATTTTGCTTATACTCATGATTCATATATTCGTACCTATACGCGAGCGTAACCTGAGGGATTCGCTTGCGTGGGTCCCACATATACTTAAACATGGCCTTGCTTATATACCATATTCTTGTACGTACACATTCTAAACTTTTTATGTATACCCCGATTCATACACAACTAGTACAAGCTATGCGGATCATGCGACGATCAAGATAATCACGGGTGCACACGGGATTATAGTAATTGGCTCATGAAAAACCATAGAGTGTACTACTGTGTATGGTAAGACACGGAAGGTAACATGACACCGAACACGAAACGGACGTAATGTGGTCAAAACATGGTGGATACGCCGCTGGTACTTCCAATACATAAGTGTTTTCATCATGTTACCAAACTTTCGTAAGACGTGCCATGAGAAAATCAGTGTTTTGCAGACCTTTTAGACCTAATTCAAACTTTAAACAACTCACAAATGCATTATATCCGATTATCCATGACGAGACTTCATTCTTAGCACGCTACTTTCGTCTATCCAATACATATGCCATTCTTATGCTTGCATTCGTTTATTAAGAGTCAATCGTTCAATTCCATATACGCAACTATACTTTTCCAATTATGTTTGGTACCTCAAATCATTTTAGACAAACGAACTCCTTTGCAAACCTATCTTGTCATCCTTCAAAATTTCATACTTTTTACGTTTCAAAATTTTCAAGTCTCAATTCTTAATAGTCACCTTTTGCCAAAACTCTTTCAAGTCTTCCTCTTGAATAAATTTCGGGACGAAATTTCCTAAAGGAGGGGAGACTGTAACGCCCTGCTTCTACGTACTTTCCATAATTAGAAAGCTCGCCTTGTAATGCTATTTTTGGAAATCTTGTATTATTATAGTCGTCTTCTCGTTGTAAAATCCGAGACTTGGATCATAAATAAAATTCGTATTTCTTTAAATTCACCATCTACATATTCATACATGTTCATACGTTCGAATTCATTGTACATCGAATCCTTATTTGTAATTCATACTTATACGATACTTATTCACGATGCATGTCCATGCTTGTCCTTAAATTGTTGATACCTAAAAACCCCTAATAATATGCTTATTTATACAACGGTTAATCAGCTAATATGTGACATATACTTGTCACTCACAAACATGTTACATACTTGTACATTACACTTTTTACCTAGTTAAATCATGTTTCATTTCATATTTCACCTTGTTACAAGTTAGGGGAAACATTGTTGCATATTATTACACAACTTAATTAACAAAATTACTCATTATAAGGTTTTAAAAAATAAAAAAAAAATAAAGAAATATGGCAGCCCCAATTCAGCAAAATTCAGCCCAATATAGTTGGGTTTTGTGGGCTAGTTTTAAGGTGTAACCCCTTCTAAACACTTCCAAAGCCCAACCCATTGAAACCCTAATCCTTCCCCCTATAAATACCACTTATAACCAGCCTCCCTACCACTTTTGCAACACTAAAAACTCTCAAAACATCCTCCAAACCGTAGCTGAAAGCAAAGGTTCGAGCAGATTGACACCCCTTCACGAAAATGAGCATAACTCACTCAATTCTTATCCGATTCACTTGATTTTTTTTTCTACTTGCTTGGATAATCATGGGGTTCGATTCCTAGACTTCTCCTTGGAGAAATCAGACCTGGAAATGCCCCGAAATAGTCCATAAACTTTCTGTTTGATTTTTATGTTCTTCAAAACTTGTTTAAACCTATGCAACTTGTGTCTAACACATCTCACGCCTATGTCCTAATGCTTACAACTTATCCCATGGTTGATTAAGCTTAAAAACAAGGTTGAGACATTTGAAATCAGAGGATTAAACCTCATAAACTTGGTGTTTTGTCTAGGGTTTCAACCCACAAATCATGTCAAACATAGTCTTTGATATATGAGTGATTATGGAACAACTTGGGTTGTCCAAACATACAATCCTCACATGATTTGATGATTTCTATTAGTTAGTTTACTTTACATACATGTAAAGACCTTAGTTCATGACCCTCCTTGGTTGTTTTTACATCAAGTGTAGTGGTGAACATCAAAGGGGTGCCTAAATGGAAGCCTTGTCTTCCTACCCCATCCATGACACCCATGACTCAACTTGAGGTACCTAAATGAAGATGTAATCTTCTACCTCTTACTTGAATACTTGAACATTTGAACTAAATAATATGTGTATATTATACAACCTAAATACTATCTATGTACACTCGAATCATTGATGTTGAAATCATATTCATTTGTCAAAGTAGTAGGTTATCATCTAAGGACCTAAACCTTGTTATGATTCTTATGGGTGTTCAACTCATGAAATCATTATAACCCTTGTGGTTACCAAGTGTCATACAAGTGTTATGTGTGAAGATGAATATTTTGATATAATATTTTCATGTCACTTTCATTCCGAATCTCGACTCTAAACATGCTTGAACTTAAACCTTTACGCATTCAACCTTCCAACCTCGTCAACTTTGTCACATTGGATAGTCGGAAAACATATGCAAACTTTGTGAGTATACTCGTATTCCCCTTTTTACTTTTACCACTTTTGGGGTGTAACATGTTTATCTATCAACAAACTTACACATGAACATTTTGCTTAAACATATGAACATTCCTATAACATGCTTGTATACGTGATGGCTTGATGCTTTAAACTTGGATTTATCATATGTGTTGAATTTATCATTAACTTCGTACGAGCCAAACCGTGACATATGTAGCGCTATAGGATTAACGACCCGCCCCTTTATCTCGGTTATATCATGAGCATATTGCGTTTCCTTGGTTTGATATGTTAGACACATACCATATTTAAAGGCTTATCTTGAATCACATGCTTGCTATGAGGAATTGTTCAAAACTTATCTTTTGCTATGTACGTATCAAACTTGTATACTCGCCTTTGCTTTTGCATTGAACTTTATTTTAACATGTTACAGGTGGATGTTGACGATGCATGGAATCTAGTAGGATGCTTAGATACCCACTTAGAAAGAATTGTATTCGTATTGTATCATTTTATTATTCATGTTGTTGTACTTTGTTTCAAAACCTTGTACTTGATTCTTTAGAAATGAAATGAAATGATTATTTAAATACTTGTCACAATTATTAGCGTTATGATGTCTCGAGCAATCTTCACACTTCGTCTCATCCCGATGTTTCCGCCATTGGTTGGGGTGTGACATTCTAACTCAAATTTGAAAAAGAAATGTGTTGATGAAAAGAAACAACCAACAGAAAGTTTTAAAAAGTTCAAAGAGTCGACTTTCGAAATGGGTGAAAGTTGAAAACGTTTTTTACAAAAGAAAAGTCGATTTGAACAAACAAAAATGGGTTGTTAAAAGTTCAGATAGCTGTAACAATGATTCTGACTCATCAAAGTCAGAGGGGTCATTTGTTGTGAAGAAATATGAGAATTCCGTTCCAGAAATGAACGATGAAAACTTTCCGCCATTGTCAAAAGAAAACTTGAAGTTGAAAGTTGGTAAGGTTGAAATTTTAGATTAATTCTTCGTTGGTAAAAAGAATTTGATGCTGAAAAAGCTTTTAATGGAAAAGTAAAACATATCTTTGGAAAGATGGTTGACGGGAAGGTAAAGGGTGTGAAAGATTTTTACAAATCAAAAGGATGGTGGGATAGAGTTGAATCACAATCACCCAAGGCTGGTCAGGCTTCGGTGACAGCATTTTCTACTTAAAATCCTGACTTGCCGGAGCTCCCAAGTGGGCAATCGTGGAGCATGAATCGGCATCATTCTTGAAAAGTTGTTTTTTTTTTAATTTTTTTAAAAAATTTGACAAGTGAGGACTTGCCGGAACTCCCAGGTTGGTAAGTGTGGAGTAGGATTCGGCATCTTTCTACAAGTGGTATTTCAACCTACCAGTGGTAGTTGTTCTTAAATTTTGTCATATTTCAATTTTTAAATGATATGGTTGAACCTACAAGTAGTTGAAAAAGAGGTTTTCACCTACAAATGGTTAATCAAGTTCATTAAGTTGAACTTGATTTAACTTTCATTTAAGTAATTGGAAAACAAAGTGATGATCATAACCCCAAACCTACAAGTGGTAAAATCAACAAAACTAATTTTCCGGAAAAATTATTTTGATTAAAACAAACTTAAGTGTTTTGAAATCAAAATGGGAAAATAGTTTGTTGTAAGGGGGAGTTCTGATTGTTTATGCCAAGTGGATAGAGAATGGAAGCAATTCACAACAGTTGTCATTTTATGTGTACAATTTGTTTTCAAATTTTCCTTGAAAATCAAAATTTGAAACATAATTTTGATTTTAGGGGGAGTAAAAATTTTAGAAATTTCAAAAATTTGAAAAACCAAAAAACATGATAAAACCAGAACAAGTCAAAAACATTGAAAAATTTAAAAATCGAGTTTTGTTGTGAAAAAGAGGAAATGATAGTACATCAGTGGACTATCACAGCACGCTAAAGATTTGGAAAGTCAAATGTAATAAACGATCTCATTGATGATGTGCCAGTAGGTTTTTATACATTCAGTAGATTGTTTTCGAGATATAAACTTAAATATCAAAACTTGCTTATCTCGTGGGGAACATCTCTCGGATATATGGGTAACCCCCAAAATCTTGTTTGAAAGACTCTATTTCTGACATAGTAGGTCTTTGTGCGTGATGATATCTGGGGTATTATACCTGGACTTCTGATTTTGCGGGAGCAATAGCCTAGTCCTCGTATAATACTTTACACAGCTTTAATTATAAAGCCTACCCTCAACATAAAAATGATGAAACATTGAAAAATGCTAATCATGTGTTGTTGAAGAAAAGATCCCCAAACGGGACACACCGAAAGACGAGCCATCATCTCTTTGTCTGAACGGAAGTTCTAACCTGAGCTCTCATGGTCTCGCATTACCCGTTTACAGATATCATTAGTGTACATTCACCTGTAAGACTGAATACAGAAGTCTGGATACGGGAGTATATTCTGAGGTGGGACATGCGAATAAGTTTAAGTCCATTAAAACACTAAACTCGTATCTCGAAACAGTTGAACTTTGTGTGAAAATTTAAGTGGATTAGTATACTGACAATCTACGTGAATCTTTTAGAACTTAAAATGTTTAAAGCGTAACGGTGTTAGTGATTTGTATCAAATACTGATATGATCCTCTTACACAAACTCACAAAAATATTGTCTGTAAATATTTCTTTATTGCATTTCTTTAAAATCAAAAATCCAAAAAGAGTGTAAGTGTCTTTTAGCATAAAATTTTGAAAAAAATCAAAAAGATTTTCGACAAATTTTGAAAACAAGTGAGTTTTGAGTCTTTACTGACCATACAAGCATACATCCTTAAAATGCTCATTTTTCGTTTCTTGTGTGAATAGCCGGTTGGTTCTTACGACTCTAGAACTTGCCACGACCATACATTCCCGGTCCTTACCAACTTAAACACAAGTAAGTAAATGATGGAGGCATTAGGACTAATCCATTTTCCTTTCAACACCTTTATTTTTCATTTTCTTTATCACCTACCCAAAATCCCCCAAGTTAACCCTTTTGAGCCTAAACCTTTTCATTTCTAAACCCACAAAACAAACACCCTTTACCCACCAAAACTTTTTTTTCAACCCCTTTATTTTAGTAAAAAGCTCGGTTGTGACGATTCTTTATCAAAAAAAAAATGAAAGTCTAGCAACAAACAAACAAAGTCCTCAAAGAAACTTTGTTTGAAAATGCTTAGTTTGAATAAAAGTCACAAAAACAAAAAGTTTTACGACGACCGACGCTTTTTACGCTTTTAGCCCTTTTTACTAACATTGAACCGAAACCACCTACCCTTAGCCCAAGCCTAACCCTTTCCCAAGTCCTCTTTATATTTACGAAGGTTTATAGTTAAAAAGGAGGAGGATTGATTGCTTGGCAAGCATATGGTAGAAGTAAGTTCCATGTCGGTCTTGAGTGTTACACAAAAATACATCTTTAGCCGAGTGTTGAGTGATCTCCCGTGAGGTATGTGAACTTGTATATAAATGGAACTTTAAAGAGGCATGTTATGCCCAAATAAGTAATTTCTCTTATGAAACGTTCTAAATAAATCATAACGGATAGGATTGTAAATAGTATAAAAATAAAACCCAAATAAAGATCTTGGATTCCCGACACTCAAGACAAGCCCAAAACGTCTCTCCTACCTATTCCATTTAGGTGTGTAAGCCACATATTAAAGAGTTTTGCTTGAGTACAAGCAAATATTCAAGTGTAGGGGTATTTGATGTGTGCAAAATGCAACATATAAATTACATCAAATGAGGCATAAAACTAACCCTTTTTAGTAATAATGTTGGAAAAAGTGTGTTTTTGTCTTCCTTGTGAATTTACAGGACCAATTGAGCTTAAAGGAGCAAAAGGAACAAATATACAACAAAAACCAACTTAAATACAAAGAAAAGGAATAAACTTTGACATGACCGACCCTCAGCAGCATCCCCAAGAGCAAAAACAAGAAACAAAAGACTGACCACGGGCCGTGTCCGCTGGATACGGGGACGTGGTCAGGTGTCTGTAGAAAGGACAAAGCTGTGGAAGCTTCTACGCCCACCAAGGGGGCATGCCCAGCTCAGCACGAGGCGTGGTCAACGCTAAAATACGCAGAATCTTGCAAAATCTTGGTAGTACAGATACGCTTCTGCCCACGGGGCCGTGCCCAGCGAATACGGGCCATGTGGAGCCCAATGCTCACAAATGCAATTAATGAAGGAAGAGAAAGAGATGGCCACGAAGGCGTGTCCGCTGGACACGGGGCCGTGGCCGGGCTTCTGTTCAGGCTATAAATAGGGGTGTTTGGCTCACTTCAAACGCATCCCTTGGCAAAACACTACTCTCCCACTTTGCCACCACTCCACCACCACTACACCACCAACACCCACCACCATCATCCACCATCCACCTTTAGAGTGTGTAGTAGTCTCGGGATCCAAGATTGATAGTAAGAGTTCTTGTCAATCAAAGGCCATGTTTGGCTAAGCCTCTTACATCACTTGGTGAAGACAAGTCTTTAATGTATTACTTTTAATTTTTAATCTTTTCACACTTTTTATTTGGTTTTGTATTAATGACTTTAATAACAGTGATCTGTGCTTTAATGAACGTACACGATCTAGTTTACAAGACAAATAAGTTTCTGAATTCCATACAAGTGAATTCATGCTCGTTTTATACTACACAAATATTGCTTTATGCATAAACGAGAGCGTTGCATCATAAATTAGTAAACTCACCGTAAGAGACACACTGTATCAACAGAACTGCAGAAAGCAGTCAGACATTAGAATTGGAGCCTAGGTGTAGGTCCAACGTCAAGAATGCACTAAAACCCAAGAGTACATACAAGGGTTTTAATATAGGCATTCCGGAAGCTAAAATACGCACTAAAAAGCACCCGAAATGCACTTTAAGTGCAGAATTTATTTAAATTCAGCTATAATCAGCATTATGACAATGAAATATTTTGCAGAAATGATGATTTATCATCCAGAATGCTTCCCTAAGTGTCGGGAATTGAAAGTGTCACAAAAGATACTTGAAAGACACTAAACGGTGCAATTTAGCACTTTAACGGATCAGTATCCAACCGAACAACCGGACTTTACCTGGAACATAAAAATATTGTCAATAACATTGTTTTTCCTTTTCTGAGCTAGTTAGGGCCCCCGAACACCCTAACACCCGTTACAAAACACTACACACTAATAATTAATTTTAATTCCTAATTAAACAAACTAACACCTAACTATCTAGTTCAAACAAACTAAATATCCCCCCCCCCTAACCGATCGGTTACCCCAAGGGGACATACCCCTTACCTTTTTGAATATTATATTCCAAGTGCCTAATATCTAGTAAACATGTTGTATGTTGGACAAAACTCTAAAGGTGGTTTATAAATATAACCACAAGGACATTGCATTCACAAAAACCCATCACCAAATTTAGCTCTCTCTCCCCTTCTCTTTCTTTGAAATCGGCAGCCACCACCATACAGCCTCCTTCAAGTCACCTTCTAGCCATTTTCCATCCATACAAAGGTGCAAGAAGGTGAACAACGAAGCTCAGTGCGTTCGGAAGTTGAAGGACCGCTCTCGTTTTCTTTTATCCACCACTTTTCTACACTCGAACTCCCCTAGCCTTGTGCTAGTAGTAAGTGTTCTAAATCTTCATCTTGTTCTTGTCTTTGGTAGTTAATAGATGATGAGAATGATAAAAGTTAAGAAACTTTAAAGACCATGAAAAAATGTTGAACATGATGTGTTAAAAGGTGGATAAAGAGAAGATATATGTGTAAAACATGATAAATCTGAGTAATACAAACACTAATCTGCTGTAAATAATATATGTTACGGTATAAATCGTTATTAGGACAAATGGTGATCGTATGCGTGCGTTTTAGTAACCTTTAAACTAAAAACAGCATGCTGAGTTGTATTTTCAGCCGACTTTAACTGGCTGTAACAGGACTTTAACAAAACGAAAAACGTATTTTCTAAAGTCTAGATTCATGTATTATGAAATACGGTTCTAATGGCGCCGGAATCATAATTTTTGGACTCCGTTTACTATCTTTAAAGTGTCTTTTCGTAACAGCAGCTAGAGCTGCATTTTTGCTGCTGAAAATATATGTTCTGTTTTCTGTCATAACTTGAGTTCTGGGTAGAGTTAGATCATGAAACTGGTACTGTAGATAGATACTAATGTCGTAGTAACTGTCCCACTGGAATTTCGTCAATCCGACTTATTTCAATGAATTTTTAGTGAATTATTCCGTGGACTGCAGTCAGAAAATAATGAATCTGATTGCAGTCCGGAAAATGATTTTTTTATAAAATATTGGCAATGAACTGGACCCGGTATTTTTACACAATAATAATGGGATCGTTTGAGATATTCTGTAAAAATTTGGAAATTTTTGGAATAAGTTAACTATTTTATTAAAATGCACGAAAACAGTCCAGTTTTGGATATTTAAGTTGAAATGACATAAGTTGTAATTTGCGTGTCTAAATGTCGAGTATGTTATTTGAGGAAAAATATATATATTTGTTGATTACTAAAATTTGTGCTAGACGTATGTGGTATGTATAATACGTGCTAGTATATTTGGACTTGCAAATACACATACAACATATTCAGACAAAATACATAATTCGGGTGCAAAGTGCAAAATACAAAATACTTATATTTACTTTTCGGGAAAATAATATAAGTAAGACACATAGTTAAAAATATAAAATATTTTTAACACAAGAACACATATACAAAAGATAGTAACTGTACTTGTGCAATACAAGTCTAGTGACTAACGTTAATAAAACACGTTTAGGTCACGACGGTAGCTAAGCAAATCCGGTGAAGTTTACGACGCAAGGAACGCAAAGTTGTGAGTTCATGCTCCCCCTTTTCTCTAACTGTTTTTGGTTTTATAACTCTCGGGGGTGAAATACATGTTACAAATATTACAATTTTTACAAGTGGTAAAAATACAAGAAGCACTCTTGTTGAGAACGAGTACCGAGTGCAATACGAATTGAGAATACAAAAATACGAGAAGCACACTTGGTGAGAACGAGAACCGAGTATGATGTGCTTTAAGAAATGCCTAGAAAATACTAGATTATGTGAGCATAGACTTAATATTAAAAATGCCATAAAGTCTTGATGAAAACTAGTACCAAGCCATTAAAAACATTCATTAATTAGGGACGAGGGTTAGATCTAACGGGTACGGCCGAACCCCACTCATGGTCAAAACTAGTACCTAGTAGTGCTTCGGAGTCCCAGTCGAGGGTAATCGACACAGTCGAGGTTAATCGACACAGTCGAGGTTAATCGACACAGTCGAGGGAAATCGACACAGTCGAGGTTAATCGACAAAGTCGAGGGTAATCGACACAGTAAAGGAGCCAACAGTAATGCTCCATATGTTCTCACATGTCTTAAAGGAGCCAACACTAATGCTCCATATGTCCTCACATGCCTTAATGTCTTTGTACAAACATTCAATTAGTACGTGGTGTACACAAGAAAACTTGATTTATATAAGAATACTTTATTTAAACAAGATACATACCATGTTTTCATACATGGTATGCAAAACGCATGAACTCGCTCAACTTTATGTTGATGTTTTCCAAAATTACATGTATTTCAGGTGACAGGATGGATCTTGGGCGCAAGTGTCGTAACTAGAAGTAGATTACAAGCTTAGATGTCATCCACTTTTGTTGAATTGTAACCTAAACGAAGGTTGTGTTTTAAAACTTAAATAACAAGTGTTTGTAATACTCAAAATTTTTTCGAATGGATGAACATCGTTTTAAATCATGTAGTTGTTTATTATGATTGAATGCACTGATAACAAGCTAGTCACACATCATACGCTTCCGCAAAAGACAGGGTGTGACAACTAGTTTCTTATGTTGAAGGTGAAACTTCTTTATCATTTGTCTGTGGTGTCTTGGCATTACTTTACTGTCTATATAAAGTAAAAGATTTACACCATTCATATCTCTACGGTCTATATAGAGATATGTTGGCTACCTGGTCGGGGGTTAAGGGAATGGTTTAGTAAGGTTCTTGCCTTGTTCTGTGTATAGATCCTGCAAGGACCTGGGTCAAGCTTACTAGGACCTCCTTCAATACCCATTAGTATTGGATGACGGGGGTGCGAATGGCTTGATCCCCTCATATGTAGACTACTATTAATACATTAAATCGGCTACTTGGGAATGTATCCCAGCTGACTCAAACCACTTAGCCGAGGGTAACGTCACCTTCAAAAGAGGGGCCTACGACCTTTCGCATTAATAACTTAATTAATTATCTTTCATTATTCCGACCCTTTGGGATTGTATCCTTGCTGACTCAAACCACTGGGTTGAGAGTAACGTCACCTTAAAAAGAGGGGCTACTACTATAACTAAGATAATCTCTTAAAAAGTGTAAAAGTGGGAAAATCATTGAAGGATACATTAAAGGAGAGTCGGATCCAAGTGATTCATCTTGTCTATCTGTTATTATTTTATTTTTATTTCTGCATTTTTTGTTTTATTTTTCATGTTTAAAACCTTTTCTAAAAATTTTTTGTTTGATTAGACGTTGAGGATAAACCGGTACTAAAAGCTCTTGTGTCCTTGGATGACCTCGGTATCTTACCAATGTTATACTACGCTCACGATGGGTGCACTTGCCCAAGTGTGTGTTTAGTGTTAGTAGAATATTGTGTTTTATAAATTTAAAACTTGACTAATGTGTAAAATGGGCTTAAAATATCAATAAAAAACATATCATGCTTCACACACACCGATTTCATTTGGTAAAACTTTATTTAATCGATATATAACGATCATTAGTTTTACTCGTTTTGTTCTTGAACATATAAAATGTTTTCCTTTTATCAAACTATTTTACAATCACACTCGTTGATGTGATCGTTACTTTTCTCGATAGTATTTATATTAAGAATACTTGCTTGGATGATTACTTCGGTCCAAGTTTCTATATATACTAATTTTGTTATCGTCTTGTTATTCACAATCGTGAATAATACTTATTTCTACTTATTTTCTCTTCGTGAATAAAACTAATTTTTTCTTAAAGTGTGGCTACAGGTTTTGAATACATATGTTATTGGTCACAGAAAAATATATAATCTGACTGTAGATGTCATTTAGCCACACTTTGCTAGTGTAGCAAATATATGTCACAATTTTTTTCTTAAAGTGTGGCTAAAGGTGTTAAAGACATGTTTTTTCGTCACATGAAACAAAAATATGTGGCCATAGATCACATTTGGCCACACATTTCGATTTGTGGCTAATAATGTCGTACTATTTTCTAAAAGTGTGGTTAAAGGTTCTGAACTGGTATAAATGGTCACATTAATAATAAAATGTGTGGCTAAGAGTGTTTTAAAATATTATGAATAACCTTTAGCCACACATTTTTATAAATGTGTGGCAGGGCGGTTTTGCCAAAAGTGTGGCCGTAGCCCCTTTTTCACGTAGTGTCATGGATAGGTATCCTATTAAGGTTTTTCCAAGTTTTATCTTACATATGCAACAGTCATTCTCTACGCATTTGTTGCATATTACTATTTGTGCAATTTAAATTTAAAACGTGCACCTTGTAAATGCTTGCCCTAACAGGCTTTCCTTGCCATTAACCTTGTTCGCGATCATTACGCGATTTATGTCCTTGGCGAGCATACTCTACTTGTTATACTTCGGGTCGTTCCTTTGTCATATCCGCAATTTGTTAAAGTCTCGCCATCTTCAGATGCGAGTGTCCTTGAACTAAAACACTTACAAGGATTAGTAATGTCCACATCAATAAACGCCCGTACTATAATACAAGGCTTTCCACTATACATGTCAATACACGTAATTTCGTTAACTATATTGATCCTTCATCGATTTAATTAGGGTAACATGCATAACACGATAACCCTATGTGTTGTTTACAACACTTTAACATGCTAAACTATTAATATAAATAAAACTTACTAGATTATGCGATCAGGTCTCGAACCGAACACTTTACTCCTTAACCTTTAGCTCTGATTACCAACTTGTAAGACCCTTACTTCTATTTACTGATTTTATATTGGTTTCGGGTATAAATGTGTATTTACGAATACATATACATTTGAAAATACATGTTTATTAAAACATTTTCGGATTTAAAACAATACAACATAATAAGTAATGGTTCGTCGTTTAAAAATGATGACAAAACATAATGCGGAAGCTTGTATCTTGATCGTGTTCGGTTCTTACTTGAGCTTGATCGTCACGGGCACTTCAAAATTTACCTACATCTCATAAACCATGAAATGAGTTAGTCATTCGCAGTTTATAAGTGTTTATTCAAGTCTGGTTGCTAAAACGGACAAGAAAACAAAACTTTGCCAGTTAAGAGGTCTCTCGTGGGCCGCGAGAGACTTAACTCTTTCTGTCGCGGGCCGCGACAGGTGTCGCGTGGTGCGACATTGTTCCTGGTTTGTGGTCGCGTAGAGCTACAGGCCTATTTCGACAGAATGTTCACTATTTTGAGTAGCCTCTGCCCAGCTCTATACACTTAACCTTATTATGCACAAAAAACACGCATAACTTTCAATTTACATACCCGTTTTACGATCCGTTTGATTCTCCATCATATGAAGTTATAACCCGACACCCCAATGCACAAAATTTTAGATTTCAAGCCCTCGGCTTGAAATTTAATTATAAAATTTTTGACCTCATGATTTCTTAAATAACTTGTGTTTAAACCATTTTAAAGCCATGGATGATTTGCTATCTCAAAATCTTTAGCTTGTGAACATAGCTTTTATGAATTATACGTCTAGTACACAAACTATGCGCATAATCCATTTTGGCCCATTTAGGGGATTTAAACAATTAAGTCTAAATCTCGCTCTTTTCATTTCACACTTCACAATTCCACATTTAAAATATCCGCTTATATTCCACCGCAACTATTATTGTGGTAGATTTGATATAAATAACCAATTATCCCGAATATTACCCTTTGGTTAGTCATTTTACGGAAAAGACCCATTATTTGGCATTTGACCCACAAAGGTTTATGCCTATAACTTTTATACTTATCTAAGGATTACGTGATCATAATACATGTTCCTAAACAACCCATAAGGGATGTTTGCCCGATTTACCCATCAAGGGCGTTTTGGTCAACTTAAGTCCCTCATTTTACGATGGACATTCACTAAATATTTAACCAAAATTGCACGTTTAACTATAATCTTATTTATGTATACCTGGCTCGGGTCAACATATTGACCCGTTTTAATACCTTTCCACAATAATTTGCTAATTCACAGCACCGCTAATTCATAAGCCTTTTTATCCTGTGAGCATAAGACTCGACAAACACTTATTAGTCGTTACTTGTCAAATGGTATCCACATTATCATTTGACCCGTTTGGTCTAAACGACCAAACATTTTGCGCTTATATTTGAATGGTACTTATTTACCATTCCGTTAAGTAACTCATTTCGGATTTCTCACCATTTAGTTATGTCTCTTAAATACTTTTCTTACGTGTTTAACCCAACATGGCTTATGCTACTTGGTGTCGTTTTAAACTTCAACTTTTATCCATTTATACGTGACTAAATCACCGTTTTCCGTTTTTATTCGTTTAGGATTACTTATAAAGTAGTCATTCGAAAACTCATTTTTATTTATGGCATCTCATGACCAAATTACCATTTCGCCCCTTTTACCATTATACATGGTTTTTCATCTTTTGATATGTTCTGACCCGTATCATTTCGTGTCGGAACCATATTTCGAATATAACCTTTGTCATATTTATAACCTATAAATAAATACCTATCTTACAAAAAGGGTGTAAGCTTTACTTACCTTGCATCTGATTATGCTTTTCCCGCATATTTGATCCGTTTGACCCGCTTCTTTTCCAAGCTTCCACCTAGCTTGTCAAGCGTTAAACTATCATATAATATCCACAAGGTGGTTAGCTTGTTTGACACCGCAATCCAATCCCGTCAAACGTGTGCGTTAAACACATGCTCGATACTAACTCCTGACCTAATGTAGTCAATGGAATGGCAGTGGACAGCAGCAGGTCACTCTCATGCACGATCCCTAGTGAGCGTGCAATAGCGGTATTGTAGGACCCGCTGTGGAGCCTCCCGCGCTACTGCCTATGATATGCGCCAGTAAAGTACTTCGCCAGGTACGCCGTGAACGCACACGGCTGGTGCCGGAATAGGCAGTAAAGAAAGAAAAGGTCACCCAGGTTGACCTTGTCCCGGCTGTGAAACCCAGGCACGATCGATGACCCAATAATGCGGTGAAGGTATCGGTACAGGGGGTCTTTGATGGCGATGGCCTTTTGCAATGACTTGCAAGGTGACTTTTTAGTAATGCATGCATGCCTCAACTCTGTTGGTGGTAGTTTGGTGAAAATTAAGTGTTTTGTAAGTCCAGGCAGCTACAAATTTTTCATGGTACAGATCAAACCAGGATTTCTTTATATACTCAAAAACCTCTAAAAATATAATTATAACTTGTCAGGTATGTATGTATGTAAAAAAGTATTTAAATAATCATGTAAGAAATACTCAGGTCCACGACCAAATTCTTTCAGCTGTGCTTCAATTTTTGCCAAATTATACTTGTATATTTCCTCTGTCGAAGACTCACACAATGTTGAAAACGAACGAAGAAATTCTTTCCACTCCTTCTTAGTAAATTTCTCCTTGTTGTTATTATTAAAATTTTGATGAATATGGAATCGACAAAGATACTTGTACGCTTTTGAGAAAACTTGATCACACGCGTTCATTAGCGCTAAGTCCCTGTCTGTTAAAATGACACACGACTCCATACATTCCACCAACATAGACCTTGATTCTCTCCAACACCCATATGTAGTTTTCTACCTTCTCTGTAGAAATTAACGTATGAGCAACTAAAATGACTGGTTTGTCGATGTCATACCTACAACCTGCACAAACGAAAGATTATACAAGTTTGTTTTGTTGGTGGCGTCAATCATTAGCACATGCCGGAATGAACACCACATAGTAAATGAAAGTTTGTGGACAAAGAAGATATCTTCAACAGCGTTCGTGGTCTCATTTTCACTTATGTAATAAGTGAAATCTTTTTTGACAAGAAGGTTTTCGAGTTGTTGCATTGGAGATTCAGCGACCCTCTTTCCGGCATTGATCTTCTAAACAACATTGTGTATATCTTTTAGAATAATCTTTTTATCCAGGTTCTTTTTCGACAACATTCGTCAGATGCTACGGTTTGGAATATTTTGCTCTGCCAGCTGCTCAATCAGTCTTGTATCCTCCGAAGAAAGCCTTCTCGCAACGCGTGACCCTCTAACTTTTCAATAGGAATGTGGTTGTGCCTCGAGTAACCTATTTTCTTGCTACATGTTTTCCTCACTGTAGCTACACTCTTATACTCCCCACCAAGAGTGCATTGAAACCAAACCTTGAAATTATTTCCTCTTTTATTCGATCTTTTAATGACAATGATGTAACCATTGTCCTTTCCTCTCTTCTGTACCCAATCCACCAACTCATCACCTCATAACGTGACAAAAAGGTCCAGTTTGTATCAAATGAAAATATAATTGGGTAAGAGCCTTCCTCATCGACTAACAGATCGTCCTACTCGCCACCGTCTCCCTGGTCCGGATAGTCTTGCTATACATAGCTCTGCTCACCACTGTAACCGTGGTCGAGATAGTCTTGTTGTACATAGCTCTGCTCACCATCATAATCGTGGTCGGGATAGTTTGGCTGACCGTACGGATATTCAACCTGAGGATGTGGTTCACCTCCGTATTAGTAATTCGAATCGTCGTGTTGTGCGTACGAGTCTTCCACAGAGATATTCAAGTCAACCTGCACCGTATTGTCACGATAACGAATGCCAGAGACAACCTCCTCCTCCATCATGTTGGACGGGATCAGTTTCTTGTACGAGTCAGAAATAGCGGTTCCCTCGTAAGAATCTAGAACAACGGACTCGTTAGAGTATTCAACAAAAGGTAGTTGCTAAACCACGAGTTCGTATTTTGAAGAAACGCCACTAAAACAACAAAACACACATTTGTTTGAAACACTTTTGCAATTTGGAATTTGAATGAATTGTCGAATGCATGGTCTGCCTTCTTACAAGGACCAGAATTTGGGACCGATGTGTCGTGCTTTGGTTAAAGCGCAGCTTTTATGGTTCTTCGTGACCCGGCTGACAACATCGTACCGAATCAAACCTCGTATCAAAGTCACATCAACTCACATCACCTTTTGTCTTGAAAAGAACCCTAAACGCCGCGCTTTGGCCAAAGCACGGCGCTTCAAGGGGTGTGGAAATAAGGATGCGTGTGTGAATATCATGATCCTATATAAAGCAAAAGGGAATTTAATTGTATCAATTGTAATATCTGGATGGGAAGACAAAATAATGCACAAAATCCTAAATTTAAAATCCACCAACCAAAACACTGTAGCAACTTTTGTACTCCAATACCCTACTTTTATTAATAAAAAGTTAAATACCTTCATCTTCACCAAAACTGTTCTCCTTCCGACTTCCGGCTCTGCAATTTTTTATTGGGTGACTTTTTTTTCTCTTATTTCACATCTTCTTTATATAGGGGTCAAAGTTTAAGGGGGGAAACTGCAAAATTTTATAGGGTGCGACCGGGATTTTAACGTGTATATAACACTAAACATTTTAATTTCAATGGGTGCGCCTGTCCACCCACACCATACACTAGGTCCGCCCCTTGGTGTTTTATGCAGATAATTTGTGTAATTTATAGAAAAAAAACTTACTGATGGCTAAATTTTGGGCAGGGATACTAAAACTTATGGAAAAATGTAAAAGAAAGTTTATATAAGAACCTTGCACCTCACATACACAAAGCAATGCGCTTTTGAGCTTTCTCTTTGGTTTTAAACCATGTCGCATCATGCGCTTCTTGCTTTTTATAACCAATACCCTGATATCAATGTTAGAAATAAATATAGTCATGAGATACATGGATTTACAATCGTGAATTTACGTTTACTTACGTATCAAACTATATTTCTCTACATAACCATGTATTGTGTATCCGCTTTTGAAGTATTTTGAAATACATCTATTTTCATTGTGAAGTTTGTTCCGTTTTCGTAAAGTTTTATTTCGTCTTTAGGTAGAATGTGTTTACTACTGAACTCTTTGCATTTTCCAGGTCTCGGGACTTAAAGTAGCCGAAAAGAGCTTAAAACGCAGCCTATCAATTGCATAAACAGAGATCCGGAACGAGTTCGGTGGTTGAGGGTTCTGAACTGCACATTTTTTTGAGGAAAAACACCTGCTCAAACCCCGCAAGTAGGATAGAAAGGTCTCCTCGCGGGACACGGATAGATTGTATTGGTCCGACAGTTATAAAGCACATGGTGACCCGCGACCAGCTTACCATATCCTCCCCGCGGGACGCGAGGAGGCATTTTTCACAGTTAAATTCGTAGTTCTGTTGGGTTAGTCTCATAGAAACATATAAATACATAACATTATTAAAGAAATCTAATGTAATCCTTGTGGAAATTTCAAACTTTCAAAAACTTTTCTTTTGGAAGAATTTCATTAACCAATATTTAAACATAATCATTTTAATGCAACGTACATTCCGAGACAAGGATATAAGTTACACATATCCTAAATAACTTTTATATAACTAAAATATAAGTTTTCAGGGGTTAGAAATGACAGAAACACGATATTACAAGTCTAAGGGCCAAAATTGTCAAATTGCAAAAGTCTGCCCGCCAGAGGTGCTTTCGGACCATAAGGTCCATACCCATATGGTCCGTAAGGACCTCCTAGTTGCAGAAAATTGCTTTGGCCTCCAAGTTCTGCCAACCATGCTCATTCATTGACACCTAGCACATTATTGCCACCTTTATTCTAGTTCTAACACCTCAGTAAACGATTTAAACAAATGAACGATGGACTATAACACGAACGAATTGACGATTTAAACGATTGGTTTTTAGTATGTGATTAGATAACGAGATGGGTGTAATGTGATAAAAGCATGGTAGATACGCCGTTGGTACTTCTTATATATAAGTGCTTTTATCATATTACATACTGTGGCATTATTTAGTTCACCTGGATGAACGATTTTTAAACAATGTTACCCAACGATGTTTACTGTACGATATAAACCATACGAGTTTTATTACGAGAATGATTTACAATTTGGTTTACTTAAACAAATGTTTTGGGTTAAGATTCATGGCAACGAGATTTTATAAACTATAACCAACTTATTTTGAGCTGGTTATTCATATTGCAATATCAAACTCTTTTCAAAACAAGGTTTTCAATTATCGACTCTTGTCGTCAAACGAGGTATTGCAACATGTAAACGAGCCATGAACCCGACACTCTCACAAAACCTATGTGCTCGCCGACATTTATTTGTTGACTTTATTTTCGCATATGTTTCAGGTGGTGATTGATGATGTTGATTGTGACTAGGATGCATGCTCACTTAGGATCTGATGAGGCCTTAGTGACTTAATAACAATGATAAACGATGTGGTTGTGTTTTAACTTTAATTTCAGGACAATGTAAATGGTTAATATTTAAATAAAACGGAACTTTTAATCCATGTGTTGTGAAACAATAATTCTGTCGCTCCACTCCCCGACGTTTCTGTCGCGATTTGTTGTTTTACGCGGTCGGTGTGTGACAACAAGAAATCCACTTCGGGCTATATCTTTATGTTAGCAGGCTGACCTATCTCATGGAAGAGTCATAAACAACAGTTGACCACAACTTCCACAATGATGGCAGAGTATATTGCAGTTTATAACGCAACCTGTCATGGAATGTTGCTTAGAAATCTGATCACTGGACTCAAAATTGTTAATTCCATTTCTAGACCATTGAAGCTTTATTACGATAACTCAACTGCTGTTAGTTTCTCGAACAATAACAGTTCAACTGGAGCTGGTTTATATCTCGATACAAAATATCTGTTCGTACGTGAACGAGTTGAGGAAAATAATCTTTGTATTTAGTATATTAGTACTAAAGATATGCTTGTGGATCCGATGACTAAAGGTCTCCCTCCTAAAGTTTATGAAGAACATATTCGGAATATGGGATTTAGTAAAGACCTTGTTTAGCATATTGTACAAGCTTATGTTTTATGATTAATGAAATTTCCTCAGTTTGATCTTGTATGTCTCTTAGAATATGTTCAACCGGTATAATGGCATATAGACAAATAAAGTTACAAATCAAATAAAGGGTTTATGCTTATTTTGATCATGACGATTAGGTTTTAAATTAAGGCTATAGTATGACTAATGGGGGTCCTAGGTCGCATAATGATTCAACGGCTGTATTTCTCTGCTATAGTTCTTGTTTAAGGATAAAATAAGTATTAACTCCTGATCAGGCTTATCTAATACTCATAGTAAATGATTACTCGGCTAAGTGGGAGAATGTAAGATTAAATATATTATGATTTAATATTTAATCTAGTAGCCATTATAATCATTTACATAATATAGATCAAAATATACAACAACCTATTAAATAATTAGTTGGTAATTGTTGATTGACCATATTACCCTTATTAACTAATTAGGTTTCCTCGTGGGTGCTTATATAAGGAGACTTATGTAGAGGTTCTAAGGTTAGACACATAACCTAATTCTCATAACATCATAATCGACCCTCTTCTCCTAAACCGATACCCTTTTCGGTTTCATCATCACCATCATCAGTTTGCACCCTAAGGAGGAACCAGATCACCTTGACAAAGATGTCGAACTTTATGGCTTCTTCTCTGACTGGATTCTCCACTGCACTGGCTGCGGTAACATGTATGTTTTCATGTTTTCCATTATGTTTAAAACAGAACTGATTCAACACACACTACCTTGGCGGAGCTTAGCGTGGGCCACAGGTGTCATGGGCCTCCCGGTTTTTACGCTTCATGGTGTAAATTTTACCGAAGAGACTCCGAAAATTTTATATGTATTGATTACCCCCTCCCCCCCCACACACACACACGCACACGCGCTATGTTGGAAATTTTGTGAAAATAACAATTTTTAGAAATATAGGAAATGCGTTTTTCCTAATTTTGGACTAGAAATAAATATAAGAAAATGAGGAGATTTTATATATTTATTTGTGGGTTTGTATTCTATGTTGGAAGAGATTCACAACGAGCTAAACCGCGTTCAAAACGGAGCTAAAATGAATGAGATATCGATGCTTAAATTTGGTATTTGAAATATTGAATGCTGGAATAATGGGAAAGTGGCACCTTCTCCCACAGAGGAGGAGGGATGAATCTTAAAGTAGTACTTAAGTGGGAACACTCCTTCCTTTTTGTTTCATGGAAGCATACACTAGTGTACTCGCGAAGTCACTCGCGTGCGTGGCGTGGGCGATGGCGCACTTTGCACTTGAGAACCGCCTTTGTATGCCTTTGTATTTTTGACCACGCGCACATGGTGAAACACATGGGCTGCAATTAAATAACGAATTAAAGTGCATTGAAGACGTTTAATACAATTTAATTCCCTCATTTAATTCAATTTTGCTATTTCATCTCAGACGCTGTATAAATAAAGCATCACATTTATTGCAGAAGACACCAGAACAGAAGACACCAGAAACACCGACAGCTAATGCAACAAATTCACTGCAAAATTATGATCTTTTTCTTTCTTGTTTCAAGGTATTCTTTGGGTCCTCGAGCCAACTCCGGCAGTACTACTGCTCCAGTTGTTGTACCCTGGGAAACAAAACGAGTTCTCTTGGGAGACTCGGAATTTATTTTAAGGGCCCTATATTAAACGCAACCCTCAGCCTCGAATATTTTCTGCTTCATCTTTTGTTCTTGTATTTTAATTTATTTCATTTGTAATAGTGTAGCAATTTCTTGCTTTCTTTAATTTTTGTATTGTAATCATTCAATAAAATTGTTTTATTTTATTTACACACGAACGATTCTTACAAGCTATTCAATAGGTCAAGCTCCACCACTGCATACTACTATGAATTATAGGCGTTTTGTGGCTCATGATTTCTATAGTTAGTGTAAACACCAAACCGATAGTCTTATAATCTCATCTAATGTTTCTCAAATAATACGTATGAAATTGTTTGTTTGAATTATAACATTTAATAATTTAATAAATGAAAAAAGTTGATATTAAGTTAAAGCCAATAATTTATTCCGCAATAAAGTAAAACAATATAAATTACTAATATAAAAGGGATGGGCTAAACATACCCCCTTGTTACCTGTCATACACCCCCCCCCCTTTTGAAAAACCACTTTAAAATTTGTCAAACTCCCCCTTATAAATCTCATGTTTGTTTATTTGATTTTAAACATATAATTATAAATAACGTGATTTTAATTGCTTTGACATATATTTATTTCTTTTGTTCATACAAACATAGTTGGTTATAATTTTTTTTTTATCAAATTTAAAAGAAATTCTTAATATCAATTCGTTAACCACCGGTTGTTTTTTATTAAATTTAAAAGAAATTCATTACTTGATCATAAATACCAATTTCACTTTTATTAAATTCTTTCGTGAGTCTTTATTTAAATGATTTTTACAACGAAAAAAAATATAAATTCGTTTAATTCACCAATTCTAATATTTATATTAAACTACCCTTTAGTAATTTCACACAAATAATAGCACAATTATACCATAAACAAATACTAATATAACGAATGAAAATGAATAGTGTATATATAAAAAAGTTAAAGATCCATGTCAATAGTCTTATAGTGATAATAAATTCTCTACTCGTCTATCACGAACTTTGAAGAACGAGAAACAGAATTAGTAAACAAATCTAGATGCCACTTATACTTCGACTTCCATGAAATTACAGACGGATGTTTATATTGATTACATAGTCCTATAGTAGGCGGCATTTCATACTCACCTTCTAATCGCACCATGACAAAATGGTTACCATGCACGTGTGCGATAGTAACTACTCGATGATCTTGAAAGTATTCATGGCTTTTCCAAAGCGGGAAGCAAATGCTCGAACCCTTTTGCTCAATAAATGAATGATAACGCCAAACCGGTTTGCACAATGATAAGATACCATTAAAAGACGAGGAAAATGAAAACATTACTTGTGAATTGTGATGTCGAATTGAATAAGTTTGAACAAGTCTTTAACAACCAGTCCATGCTTGGAAAGAAAATTATTCTACAAAAGCTAAAAGTCATAACCGATCCTAGTATACCTTTAATTGAAGAAACTACTGTTTATATGTTTTGAAGGAGGGAATTTCTAATATCCTAAGAATGCAATTAACTAAAACTAATTAATGAGAACAACTAAGACGCGAGTACGGCTTGGATTTAATTCAGATGTTGATGAAAGAATACCTAAGCTGGAATCTCGGATGATATCAGTTATATTTTTATTGGATACTAATTATTATGGAACCGGGATCATAAGTTTCAAAACCTAGAGAGAAACCGAACAGGACCCCCGACCCTTCTAGGGATGGCACCTATGGAACTCTAAAGGCTGTTAGGAACACTGGTTTTATCTAGACTCCCTTTCGGTTATCTAACTATTTTTTGAAAAGTACCTTAAATGTGACCAACTCCCTTACGGTATGAAAGTCTAAGGTAACTTGGGTTCTTGATTCGACGCAATAGACAAGGATTGATTAGGAAACTAAGACGGGCTTCTTACGGGACCTACCTAGCAATTTACCAACCTAGACATACCGATAACCTTGCACCTTTCGGTTGTTAAGATTAGTAGAATACCTAGACCTACTCAATTATTTAATATCACCTCTATGGTATATCGGCCTATTAACCAAACAAACCACACACGCAAAGTCAATGATCTAGCACAATCCGATTATTTAAAAGACATTTAACTAAGATCATGAGAGGCAACAAACAATGATTAACCAAGATTTTCAAACACACCAAATCAATAATCAAGTTCGTCACTTTAACATAAAAATCCATAAATGATAAATATCTAAATAAAAATAATAACTTTAACATCCGTTCATCATTAGCCTAAGTAGTACGTAAGTTTTAGCTAAACATCATGATTAATTCAAAAACAAGAGGTTTAACGAGGTAACAAAACATGATTAAGAATCAAAAGTTGAAGAACAAGTAAACCTGGATGATAAAATCACGAGTTAAATGTTCCTAGAACTTCCAACCTTCAACCGATGCTTCTTCTCCTTTGAAAACACTCCAAAAGCTTCCAAATTTTTGTCCAAGATTATCCCAAATCGTCTAGGGTTAGATGTAACACCCCGACCGTGTATAAAACAACTCATGGCAGAATCGTCGGGGAGTCACGTTACAAATTGTTCACAACACATGGTACTAAAAGTTTCATTATCTTAATATCGTTTTACAACACAAAGAGTACAAATAATTGTTTTTAAATTTAGAGGCAATCTAAGGCCCGAATGCGTTCCTATGTGTAGCATGCTTGAATTGTCAATACCTGAACCATATGTGAAAATATCATCAACAATGAATGCTGGTGAGTACATAGGTTTTATTGCAATGCTTTGACAACTACGTGAGTTGTCAATTGAAAATTAAATCTTCGAAACTAATAAATGGCAAAAAGTTTAGTATTGCAATACATTGTCTTGATAATAAAACTTGTGACAAAAGTGTTTTGTAAATGGCAATGTGATTAATACCAAGTAGTTTTTATGTTGTTGAAAAAGTGTACATTGTCTTTGTTTCTCTTGTACTTGTTTCGTTATAACATAGAATTTGGTCAAGGACTTGTGGGAGTACTTTTAGAAATCCAATCAAGGATTTATAATAGTACTTTAGGTATCCTTTTTAAGAATCTAACTATTTAAAATTGGAAGGTTCTACAAGGTTGGCATTTGTACATCGTCTCATCAAAACACAAAATCCTAAAGTGATTTGGATAACACTACGAAGGGTAATACAATAAGAGCACTTATATATAGGAAGTATCAGCGGCTTGTCCACCATGCTCTTATTGTGTTACACTTGTTTTGTTATCTAAATCACCTACACTACTCAACACATAAACACACATTCATTGACCTGTCTCATACATTGAAAAGTACTTTTAGAAATCCAATCAAGGATTTAAAATAGTACTTTAATATCCTATAAGAATCTAACTATTAAGATAGAAATATCCTATAAGGATTTGGCTTATGTCATTATCTTGTACATCGTAAGGTACTCATAGAAATCCATTCAAGGACTTGAATTAGTACTTTAAATATCCTATAAGAATCTAACTATTAAGATAGAAAGATCCTATAAGGATTTGGCGTGTGTCATTGTCTTGTCTCATCAAAACCTAAAATCCTAAAGTGATTTGGATAATGCCACAAAGGGTAATACAATAAGAACACTTATATATAGGAAGTACCAGTGGCGTATCTACCATGTTCTTATTGTATTACACTCGTTTCGTTATCTAAATCACCTACGCAACTCTACACATAAATACTCGTTCATCGTCTTGTTCCATACGTTGAAAAGTACTCTTAGAAATCCAATCAACAAGTACTCTTAGAAATCCAACCATTGATTTAAAATAGTACTTTAAATATCCTTTAAGAATCTAACTATTAAGATAGAAAGAACCTATAAGGATTTGTCTTATGTCTTCTTGTTTTGTTTCATAAGTATTATACACAAAAGCACTTAGTAAACACATATGCCATACATTTAAGAAATCGGATAACACATATGAATCACCCCAAAATATTTGGAAAACGTAAAATAGGGGAACTATGTACTCACAGGTTTGCGTATATGTCTTGTTCAATCGAATAAGCAAAGCTCAATGTTCAAGTGTTTCCTAATGTTTCGGATAACTATGTGTTAGTGTATAAAGAGACTTTAATTGGAAGATTGGATAGAATGAGGTTTATAAACCAAAAGAGTGAGGGATCTCATGTAATATGGTTAATAAAGCCATACATTCTGATTTGGAAGTATCAAAAGGTGTTTTGACTTGTTACGACCTGTTAAAATGGTTTATGCCACTTTAACGGGTCGTATGCGTAACTACGGGTTCTGATGGTTAAATAAGTCATATGACGAGTCTAATATGTCAAAAAAAAAGTTTATATATGTTGTATGATCAGTTTAGATTTCAAAAACAATGATCTTCTATGTTTAAAACTACTTTTGCGCCAAAAGGGCATTTTCGACAATTTAAAATATCTAAAGTTGACTGTCATTTGACTGACCAAACGACATGACCATAAGGTATAACATCAGAGGGTAATTCCCTATAATACTATGGTAATATAAATGGGCTTTGTCGGATCCTAAAGTTGACCAAACGGTTCAGATTCAAAAGTCAAAGCGGTAGTCAAACCGCTCGACTTTCAACTAAGGAAATAACACTAAACTAGAAATGACGAGCAAGACATGTTGGAACATATCTAATAATGTTATAAAACTGATTTGGTGTCAAAACTTTAAGTTTTAATACCCATATACAGTTTCGTTGTAAAATGCATTTTTATGCATTTTTTACTTTTATTTCGTAAAAGTTTGACTCGTCATTTCGCCTACTAAACGTGGTAATCGAAAGGTGCAATCGCACGGGATTAATACCTTCGTGATTACGATCACGTTGCAAAGTTCAATTTGAACTTCGACTTGACCAAAATGGTCAGAACCGAAAGTCAAACAGAAAGTCAAACTATTTGACTTTTGTCTCATAATTAGCCAAAATAATGAAAAGAACTAGAGAGAGCACTTACTTGTGTTGAAGAACACTTTCAGAACTCAGTAGGAGGCTTCCTTGGATTAGGAAACAACTCCAAGAGTAGATTAGAGAGAAAGAAGTGAATGAGCAATTTGGAAAGTTGAAATGGAAGGGTATTTATACTTTAATTGTGATTATAGGATGTTGCCGAGTGTTGGCATATGTTCTAAGATGATCACAAGTGTTCTAATCGTTCAATTCGTTCTTATTTTAATTGTGAAAAATAACTTTTGGTCGTCTCGCTGAATACATTCAAACCTTCGTAACTCATCCATCGTTCAACTCGTATTAACAAACCACCAAAGGGTAAGTTAACAATTATCAGGTTCAGTCGTTACCCACATAACCCCCATACATAACCATGGTGGCAGTCCGATAACGGGATTTGTCAGATCCTATGGTACCATAACCTAGTACTGGTCGGCTTGATCATTGTTCATGAATGTTATTCGTTATGTAATTACGTCCCAACAAGTTCGTTCACATTATCGAAATCTTTATGTTTAATATAAACCATAGTATTCATTTTTGAAATAATCGTTGAAAGCATCGAAATCGTTTAACATATATGAATCACCCCAAAACAATCGAAAACAGTAAAATAGGGGAACTATGTACTCACATTGAATTGCAAAGTATCCTTGATCTAATGAACTAACAATGCTTGGGAAAACCAAGGAAATCAAGTGGTACCTAGTAATCGGATCGCTAAGTTAATAAATCGACACCTAAATCGGAAGATCGGGTAGAATGAGGTCTTGTAAACCAAATGAGTATTGGAACTCATGTGATATGGCTTAACAAAGCCTACATTCTGAAACGGAACCTATCCTAAGTGTTTACGACCCGTTACGATCCATTAAGGTAGCTTATGCTACTTTAACGCGTCGTTCGCGCAAATACGCGTTCGAGACGCCTAACTAGTCCTATGACAAGTATTATATGCCCTAACATGTTTAAATATGTTGCATAATTAGTTTAAGTGACAAAAGCTAGGTTACATATGTTTAAAATCAAATTATGCGTGAAAAAGGGCATTTTGGTCATTTACCTAAGGCATATAAACTACTTATCATACAACTAATTAAACTAAGTGACCATAAGGTATAACCTCGGAAGGTTATTCCCTATACAACTATGCTCACAAAATATGCTTGGTCAGATCCTAATGATCGACCAAACGGGTCGGGTTCGAAAGTCTAAGCGGTTGTTAAGACCGCTTATCTTACGACCCTAAACAAGCACTAGACTAAAAGTGACAAGTTAAACATGTTAAAACATGTTTAACTAAGTTAGAAAACAAGCTTGATATCAAAACAAAGTGTTTTGATACCCGAAAATAGCTTCGTCGCAAAATACGCATAAATACGTATTTTGACCGAAACTTTGACTCGTCACTTCGACTAATCGACGTGGTAATCAGTAGGTATAGTCACAAGGGACTATAACCATCGTGATTATGCTCACGTTGCAAAGTTCAATTGAACTTTGACTTGACCAATTCATGGTCAAAGCAGAAAGTCAAACACTGTTTGACTTTCATGCTTGAAAAGAATAAACAAACATGAAGGAAGCTTACAAAGGGCCCAAGCTAGGAAGAATTGATCTAAAATACTCAGGTATGAAGCCTTAGCTTCGTCTTAGAGCAGATTAAATCAATTTGAGCAAGGAACAAATGCAAACTTGGTGGGTATTTATAGGAAGTCTTGAGTTCTTAGGATGATTACAAGTGTTTTTGCATGAATCAAAGCTTGATCTCAACCATACACATGTTACCCATAGATTACAATACAAGGGGAACTCAAAAACAAGCTAATGGTATCCCAAAACCATGGTAAAAATCTGTAGGAACGCGTTCGGCCCTGTTTGAGTCGATCAGAAGAATTCCTATCCAAATCAAGAGGCGGAAACTAATGATTTGGTGCTATTTCAGTCGAATTCACTTAAATTTGCTGTTGTATTGATCAATAACACGAGTACACGTTCTGACAGCACTTCGGCAGCACTTCGTGGCTCACCGGAAGAAAACACCTCTAACTATGTGTCTAGTTTCGCTTGAACAGCCCCCTATATATAGATGAGCAAGTTTCGCTTATGCGTACATGTACGTATAAGCGGAACTACCTCATTTACCACATAAGCGGAACTATTCTGATGACATATAAACGAAACTATGACAGTTGACACATAAGCGAAACCTAGACACTGACGCATAAGCGAAACCTATTCAACCACATGTTTCTAGGATTTCGTGCCATATCTAACCTATACAACTCTAGACTCGATATAAGACGTAGTCGACAGACGTAGTGCACCAACAGACTCCCCCTCGGATGTTGACGGAGTCTTCGAGTCTTCGATTGTCAACCTACAGTCTTTATCGGTCTTCAATCTTCCTCTGAAGAATTTGTCATTTCAAGAATCCGCAAACTCTATCTTCATCATCAACAAACTCCTCTCTCAGATGTTGACACGGTGTCTTCAGACTCCCCCTCTCAAACTGCTGGGATCGTAGTCTGGAATTCACAGCTTCATTCTAAGATCGTAGACAGGCTTCCATCAGGTTCAAGATCGTTACCTGACTCTATACTATCTCAGGATCATCACCTGGCAAATATTTACCTGCACACTCTCTACCCAAACATAAGTTTCTTCAAAAATTAAATCTTTTCAATCAATTTAGAAACTTTTACAAGAATTTCCAAAAATGATTTTACATCCAAGATCTTTTACTGGCTATTTTCAAACAAACTTAACAACATCAAATACACTCTCCCAAACCTGTTCTTCATGTTTAGCACTTTGAACTTCGAAAATCAGCTTATCAACACCAGTTGTCGAAAATCTTTTTGGATTTTCTGAAAGAAAGTAACTAACACTACTTATAAAAACACGAAACAATGCAGAAATGAAATATTTACAGACAATATTTTTGTGAGATCGTGCAAGAGGATCATATCAGTTTCTGAGACATATCACCAACACCGTTAAGCTAGATTTCATTTTAAGCTCTAAACAATTTACCTAGATTGTCAGTATATTTGTCCTCTTAAATTTTCACACAAATTTCAACTGTTTCGAGATGCGCAATTAGTGTCTTAGATACTTAAACTTATCCGTGTGTCCCACTACTTGAATATACTCCCGTATCCAGATCCCAATATTCAGTCTTACAGGTGAGTATACCACAGATGATATCTGTAAAGGGGTTATGTGCGAGGGCCGTGAGAGCTCAGGTCGATACTTCCGTATACGCAGAGAGATGACGGCTTCGACTTTCGGTGTGTCCCCTTTAGAGGATCTTTTAATTACAACAGCAGCGACTATCAATTTTATTGTTTCATCAGCATGCTGAGGGCGAGCTTATATTTCAAAGCGTTTGCAGAAAGCATTATCCGGGGACTAGGTCAGTATTTCCATACAGCAGAAGTCCCGGGATAATACCCCAGATATCACTGAGTATAAAGACCTAGTATCTCAGAATAATTTCAAACAAGATTTCAGGGGTTACCTATATATCCAAGCAGTTTTGTTAACCCACAGAATAAGCAAGTTTGAAATTTAGGTTTATATCTCTTTACAGTTTACTAAATGTGCGAAAACCTACTGACATATCCACAGTAAGATTGTTTATCACATTTTGACTTTTCATTTCTTTAACGTGTCATGATAGTCCACTGATGTACTATCATTTCCTCTAATATGCAACAAAAACTCATTTTCAGTTTTATCATGTTTTTGTCTTTTTTCAAATTTTCTGATGTTTTTGGATTTTTTAAAATTTCTTACTCCCCCTAAAATTCAAATACATCTAAAGAAAATTGAAAACAAACTATACAGAACATGACAGCCAATATTGAAACGCTTCAAATCTCCATCCGTTTGGCTTAAACAATCAGAACTCCCCCTCACAACAAACTATTTTCCCATTAAGATTTCAAAACACTTAAGTTTGTTTTAATCAGAATGGTTTTTCCGGAAAATAAGTTCGTTTATCAACCACTTGTAGGTTATGGGGATCAAATCATCACATTGTTTGCCAATATTATGAATGACAGTTAATTCAAGTTCAATTTAATGACCTTGATTAACCACTTGTAAAATCAATGTCAGAACCATTTGTAGAATTAACAATGTAGCATTTCAAACCTGTTTTTCAACCAATTACCATCTGCTGGTTGAATTCTCAAGGTGCCGATTCCTACTCCTCGCTTACAAACCTGGGAGTTCTAGCAAGTCCTGCAAAAATTTCTCAAACACATTATACAAACATGATAAAGAATGATGCCGATTCCTGATCCACGATTACCAACTTGGGATCTCCGGCAAGTCAGGTTTTTACTCTTTGAAAAATATATCCACCCAAGCTTGACCTTCCTTGGGTGTAACAATCTCATCATCTTTACTTTTAACGGACTTGTGAACCCCTCTTTTGGCAGCATAAAATTCTTTAACACCTTTAGCCTTACCATTGACCATTTTGCCAAAAATGTGTTTCACATTTCCGTTGAAAGTTTTTTCAACATCAAATTTCTTCTTGTCAGAATAAAATTGATTTGAAATTTCAACTTTACCAACTTTCTTCATAAAATTTTCAGCACGGAACGGTGGAAAATTTTCATCATTCATAGTTGGAACTTTTCTTTCAACCTTCTTCTCAACACGTGGCTCCTCTGATTTTGTGGAATCAAATTCCTCACCAGAATTATTACCTGAACCTTTTACAACTCATTTTTGATTTGGCACATTATCTTTTCTTTTTGAAGCACTCTTTGAACATTCTCCTTTTTCAAAAGTTGAATTTTCAAAACCAGTAAACTTCCGGGTTGACAGTTCAGTCTTCTCGACAACCTTTTCTTTCATTTTACCAGAGACTTCCTGTTTTTGCTTGAATGTCTTCGGACAATCCTCCGCAACATGACCAACAGTTTTACACTGAAAACAGGTTCTCTTTTCAATCTTCTTTGGAACTTCATTCATCTTCAGTTCTTCTTGCTTCTTGGCAAGGAATTCCTGATTTGTCTGCTTTCTGAATGATTGTTCTTTTTCAGCTTCTGACGTTTTCCCTGAAACAAACACAGTTTTTGGTTTATAAACTTTTTCATTTTTATAGTTTTTCGGTGGAACAAAACCAAGACCTTTCTTTTTGAAATTACGATTATGGTTTGGTTTCTTTTGGAAACTATAACCACAATTGTAACCCATTTTCTTGTTGATTCTTTATTGATCTCTTGAAGTGTATTGTTTAGGTTTTCCGATAAGATTTAAATCTTTTATTTCAGAAATATTAATTTCTATTATTTTGAAAACCTTTTGAATCATTTCAAATCTGACACTTCTTATTGGAAAAAGCATCATCAGAATATAATTTGTCAGAATCTTTCAAAGTATAAGCCACTTTGAATGATTCATCATTCAAATTAGATTTTGACATCAAAAAATCTTTATCATAAACCCGTTTGTCCTTTTTGAATGTCGGCTTTGACGCATTGGACCCAGACTTTGACTCGGGTTTGGACTCCTCACTGTCATCTTTATCTAACACCTGATCGACCATACTTTTTATCAACTTTGACTCATGATCAGTGTCGGATGACGTGTACGTGACATCAATATTTTCTGGCAAGTTATCCGATGGCCCAGACTCCCATTCTAAGTTTATCGCTTTTTCGACTCTCTCGGAATTTGGATTTCGAGGTGAATATCCATTTTCGACCGGGGGTGGACATCTATTGTAGACCACACTTGATTTCTTACCAGAAGTCTTCACTTTTTCTTCGTCTTTTGTCACAGATTTCTTTTCATCGGACGTCTTCACTTCTTCAAACGTCTTCAAATTCTCCACAACCGAATAAATCCTGTCAACAACAAAAGTAGAACATGAGTAACTTTCTAATAATTTTTTAACTTTCTCGGTTTCTATCTTTTGTGTTGCTAACTCCAACTCCAGATCAGCAAATTTCTTTATATGAAAATTGGCATCATCAAGCTGTCTCAGATACGCTATCTTCAGTGTATTCATTGCCACAGCTTGTTCACCACTCGAATCAGTATACTTGTTGATTTCTCTGTTCATTGTATCATATGATTCTTTCAATCTGTTTATGTTATGCAGCAACTCATTGTTCTGCTTGATTAAAGAATCACAATTCATGCACTTTTCAGGAACGTTGACAGGTTCAGCATCAATTTTTACTTCAAATTCAGGAACCTCTTTGACTGTTCTGTTTGAACGTAAAAATTCAGCTCTTCTCTTTTTCTCAGCTTCAGCTTCAGCTTTTAATCTCTCTTCCTCTTCTTCCTCTTCTTCAAGCTTTCTCCGTCTTGCTTCAGCAGCTTCCATGACTTTCCTGCTTCTTTCTGAACATTTCAAATCATAGGCATTAGCAAAGAAAGCATTAACATTTGAAGTGTTTTTGGACATCTCTTTGGCCATGAGATCTTGATCTGGGCAAAAATCATCCCAACAAAAACCTTCAGCCAACTTCTCATCATCTTGTTCTGCCAAACACACTTTGCTGTTTGTTGGAATATATTTATCCCATGAAAAGTTTTCATATTTGCTTAGACATGCTCTTTTTGACCCGTCAATCACATCTCTTCCGTGAGCAGTTTGTGCCTGATGCTGTGCTGGTGGTGTGACTTGATGATAAATCGCCTTTTTGTGATAATCGTTGTTTCCAAAAGGATTCTGGGCTCCAGTAGCTTCACGGTTTTTGCACTCCCTCTTGAAATGCCCCTTTTCCCTTCAACGAAAACACGTAACTTTAGATTTATCAAAGCCTAAAGTTGAAACATTTGCATCACGGAAATCATCTCTTCCCGTAATTTGCTTAAACTTTTCAGCACGTCTCATCACACTAGCCATGCACCATTTTATGTCCATTAATACCATTTCCTCAGCATCAATTTGATCGTAATCCTCTTTCGTTAGCATTGGATTACCGATCTTTCCAGCCACAAAACTACTATAAGACTCAAGAATCATTCCTAACAAAGACATTTGATTTTTAGCAATCTCTTCAGTGTAATCTTGATCATTTTCAATACTAAGAACAATATTGCACTGAAGTTTTCTTCCATTCTTTGTTACAGAAATGTTTGGATCGAATGATGAAAATCTTGAGCTGCTAGATCCCTGGGAAGATTTCTTTTCAGAAGAATCTTTAACACTAAAAGCAGTTTCGATTTTCGGAAAATGATTTCTTGATCCAGTAGCACCACTCTTGTAGTACAAACTGATATCCTGTTCTCCATCATAATTCTTCATCCCGGCAATCTTCCTCTGCTCCATTTCTTGAGCTTCCAGGTGTTTGATCAAATCTCCCAGTGTCATATTCTTGTAATCTTTTCTGTTGGATCTCAGCATCATCAGAAACGTTCCCCATGTTTCATGTGGTAGCGCATCTGCAAGTTTTTCAATCTATTGATCAGTATCTTTCTTAATTCCAAGTTTTGTCATATTTCTCACCAAGTTACAATATCTATCTATTATCTGCTTGGTGTTTTCAGTTTTCAAACCACGGAATAAATCGAATTCTTTCTTCATGAGAGACATCTTATTTTTGAGCATATCATCACTTCCAACAAATTTTGCTTCCAATCCTGTCCAGATTGAATAAGCAGTTCCATCATGTTGAAGTAATATCAAGATATCTTCTTTTATAGCTTGCTGAAGCAGACTCACCATGAGTTTCTCATCTCGATATTTCTTTTTATTTTCCGTACTCATTTCTCGAATTGTTTGCTGCACACCATTCGTAATTGGTCTAACATATGGTTCTTCAGTGTGCTCCCACGCATCTAGGTGATAAGCTTCGACCCAGTTTCCAAACCGTTCAGACCACACATTATATTCATCAATATCCATGAGTTTAGGTGGTTTCTGAGACGTTCCGGTTTCATTATCAATCAAAGCATTCTGAGTAATAGAGATCGGGCTAGCAAAGGCGTTATAAAATTCGTTGTCCATTGTTCAAAGTTCACTGGTTCACAAATTTCAAAGTTTAGGCAAAATGTTCTCTCAAGCGAAACACTAACTGTCCAGAAAAGCGGAACGTTGATTGTAACTTCAAGCGAAACCTGAGTTGTCAGTACAAGCGGAACTATTGATTTATGTGACACAGAAGCGGAACTACACTGTCACTTGAAGCGAAACTACTCTTTGTTCAGATAAGCGAAACTTCAATGGTCCTTGAAGCGGAACTATCTTGTACAGAAGTGCGGAACTGTCTGTTCAAGCGGAACTCTTGAGCGGAACTACAACAGAGTGTCTTTGAAGCGGACCCTTTGAAGCGGAACTATCAGAAATTGTCCAAATAAGAGGAACTAAGTGATCAAATAAGCGAAACTAACTGAACTTTGAAGCGAAACTATCTGCTGATGTCACTTTTTGAACGTGTTCGTACAAGCGAAACCCCAAAAATCTTACTTTCTAGATCGATTTTAAATCTGAAACTTTCAAGGGTTTACTAATACATGATTCCGAGTGCAATGTGTGAAATTGAGCTGATTTTACCGTGAAAAATTTTGAAATATTAAAGAAAGTGTAGAAAAAACAGATGAAATGCAGCTGAAATGGCAAGAACTCTCCCTCCTGAGCTCTGATACCACTTGTAGGATCGCGTTCGGCCCTGTTTGAGTCGATCAGAAGAATTCCTATCCAAATCAAGAGGCGGAAACTAATGATTTGGTGCTATTTCAGTCGAATTCACTTAAATTTGCTGTTGTATTGATCAATAACACGAGTACACGTTCTGACAGCACTTCGGCAGCACTTCGTGGCTCACCGGAAGAAAACACCTCTAACTATGTGTCTAGTTTCGCTTGAACAGCCCCCTATATATAGATGAGCAGGTTTCGCTTATACGTACATGTACGTATAAGCGGAACTACCTCATTTACCACATAAGCGGAACTATTCTGATGACATATAAGCGAAACTATGACAGTTGACACATAAGCGAAACCTAGACACTAACGCATAAGCGAAACCTATTCAACCACATGTTTCTAGGATTTCGTGCCATATCTAACCTATACAACTCTAGACTCGATATAAGACGTAGTGCACCAACAAAATCACTGAAATCAGCTGCTGAAGCCAGATTCAATGTTTCTGGCCTGCAGGTCGGTTGCGCCCCACGTAGACCCACACATGATCTTTCGCGGCCCGCCTAAGAAGTTTCAGAAATTGGCAGATTTGGCCCCTGCATGTATAAAACTCAGTTTTTGGTGTTTTTAAGCCCCGTTAACCCCATTTCAAGGCTCTACAATAATCTTTCTCGGATGTCGGTTCGTTTGGTCGTACGGTTGCGTTATTCGGTTAATTACGACGAAAACTCGAACGGATGCGAAAACGATCCAAATAAATAAAATATTTTAATGATTACAAAAATTTTTGGATGTCCGGATATGTTCAGAACGTAAGATATGATCGTAAATGCAAACTTATGCACTTTTTGACGCTTTTAGTCCCTATTGATCAAATAAGCGTATTTTCACATACCGAACCTCTCAAAGCCTATTTCTAAACTATGTAAAGGATATTTAGGGTATGTTTAGCTTATGATCATGTTCTGGAATGTTCGTTACTATACGAATCGGCAGACTTTCGCAGTTTGTCGTAAATAGTCCCTTCGATCGAATAAACTTGTTTTCGACACACCAAACCCTCCAAAACTTATTTCTAAGTTATGTAAAGGTTATTTAAGGTATGTTAAGCCTATGTCACTATTCTGGAGTGTTTGTCGTGTTAAACTGATTGCGTTTACGCATCAGTTCGCGTATAACTTTCTAGAAAGCGATTTAAAGCTTGAAATTGAGCGAGAATTGATATGTGCAAAGGTCACATGTATTTATACAAATTCCAATATTGAAACACAATATTTCATTGGATTCGTACTTGTATGATGGTCGTAGAGGCACAGATGTCACACTTGTCATCTTTGCATTTGGCAAAGTCAGAATCAGAATAGCCTACCACTTCAAAATGATCACTTCTTCTATAAGCCAATTTATAGTCTTTTGTCCCTTGCAGATATCAAATTACCTTCTTAGCTGCTTTCCAGTGATCTAGGCTAGGATTAGTCTGATAACGACCTAGCATTCCAACAATATAAGCGATATCTGGGCGAGTACAGACTTGAGCATACATCAAGATCCCAACCACTGATGCGTAAGGTATCTAACTCATTTGCTCCTTCTCAACCTCTATTGTCAGACACTGGAATGAACCAAAAACATCTCCTTTAACTACTGGAGCGACGGAGGGTTTGCACTGTTGCATGTTATAACGTGTAAGGACACGATCTATGTAAGCCTTTAGAGACAATCCTAAGATCCCTATGTGTCTATCTCGGTGAATTTCGATGCCATTGACGTAAGAAGCATCTCCGAGATCCTTCATGTCGAAGTTATGCGAGAGTAACCGCTTCGACTCATGCAACATGTCTAAACTATTACTTACCAATAGAATATCATCTACGTAAAGGACAAGTATAGTAAAGTTGTTCCCACTCAACTTGAGGTAGGTGCATTGATCCACTTGATTCTTCATAAAACCTTGTTTCTTCATGACTTCATCAAACTTGAGGTACCATTGACGCGATGCTTGTTTTAACCCATAAATGAATTTCTTCAACTTACAGACTAGATGCTCCTGACCTTCAGGTTGTTTCATGTACACATCTTCGTCTAAGTCTCCGTTAAGGAAAGCGGTTTTAACGTTCATCTAATGCAACTCTAAATCAAAGTGAGCTACTAGGGCCACGACGATCCTTAATGAATCTTTACAACAGACAAGTGAAAACGTCTCTTGATAATCAATTCCATCTTTCTGAGTGTAGCCCTTTGCAACCAATCTCGCTTTGTAGCGTTCAATATTCCCATTCGGATCAAGTTTTGTTTTGAACACCCATTTACATCCTACGGGTTTGACTCTGTTGGGTAATTCTACCAAATCCCAAACGTCATTTTTCTACAAGGATTCAAGCTCATCAATCATTGCTTTATTCCATTCAGAAGACTGATCACTGCTAATGGCTTCATTGTAAGAGATAGGATCATTGAGCTTTCTGGGATCCATTTCAGTCAGGTAAGTAACATAATCATCCCAATTAGTAGGCCTTCTGTTGGATCGCCGTGTGACCCGAATGAGTCAATCAGAAGAGTTTATGATCCATATCAAAGGCGGAATCAGTGATATAGACGTGAAACAGCTTGATTCTCCTTAATTATCCTTTTATTAATGATTTCAAAGCAATTCTGATCGTTTGACAAACTGGTAGCACCTCGGCTCTGAAATCAAGACCGTTACAAATGAATCAGCAGGTTGGGTATTTATAGGGTTGTAATTTCGTACGAAATAGGCATATACTATTTCGTGCGAAATGACACTTGTTAATTTCGTGCGAAATATCATACGCTCTTTCGTGCGAAATTACCCTTAAACTTACAAAAACTGTTTTCTAACCTGCTGAACACTAGTTTATCCTATCTAGACATATGACTCGATACAAGACGAAGTTTAACAGACATTTATGCACCAACAGACTCCCCCTTGGATGTTGACGTAGTCTTCGGGATCGAGTCTTCGGTCTTGTTCAGTCTTGTCTCTCTATTCAAATTGATTTGACGCTGAAAGCATCCTTCAACCTCTATCTTCAAACTCTCCTTTGAATATTGATCCAGAATCTAGACTCCCCCTTTCAAAAACTCCCCCTCTCGATAAGCTGGGACTTGAATTCTGGCTCAAGCTTTACACAAACTTTGCCATGAGGATTTCACATCACTGCTTTCACTTGTTCACAACTGTTACCTGCTTCTCAAAAATCTGACATTACAATTTATTCACATTTGAACTCCTTTTGATGTTTATCAGTTTTAAGAATCCACTTAAGTCTCTAGGTCCAAGTTAATGACCCTGGGTACCCAATTTGTCTACCAAGTCCAACTTAATGACCTTGGTTGACCTGAGACAAAAACAAAACTGATTTTTGTTCAATTTTTTTTCAAAACATTTTCAGAAAATTACAAGTTTCAAATTAATGAACTTGTGTTGCCTTTTCATCTTTCAGGTTTTAGTACAATAAACTTCAAACTCATCTTCCAGCTAGAATCTTCCTGCATCTGCTTCAAACTGTGAATCTGAAGATCAGCTTTCCACTTTGGTTTGTCGGAAAAATAAAGCAGAAATGAAAAATCTTTTTGGATCTTTAATAAAGATTCTAAACTAGAAAGCTATAAAATCTTTTTGAGTTTTGGAAATTTAACAGAAATGAAATGCAGTAAATGAAAAATATTTAAAAACATATTTTTGGTGAGCGTGTTAGGGAATCATATCAGCAATTGACAAGTTACTAGCACCGTTAAGCTTGATAACATACTCAGAATTAAACAATTCGCTTAGATTGTCGATGTACTAATCCATTTTAAATTTTCACACAACTTTCAATCTATTCAGGATATGATTTTAGTGTTTTAAAACTTAGCTTATACGTGTGTACCATCTCAGAATATACTCCCGTATCCAGACCATTATATTCAGTCTTATAGGTGAGTGCACACTGATGATATATGTAATGGGGTGAATGCGAAACCATGAGAGCTCAGGCTAGAACTTCCGTTCGTACAGAGAGATGATGGTTCGACTTTAGGTGAGTCCCCTTTAGGGATCTTTTATTTCAACATCACATGATTAGCATTTTGAAATGTTTCATCATTTTTTATGCTGAGGGTGAGCTTTAAGAATAAAGAAAATGCAAAGCATTATACGAGGACTAGGCTATTGCTCCCGCAAAATCAGAAGTCCTGGTATAATACCCCAGATATCATCACGTACAAAGACCTAGTATGTCAGAAATAAGATCTTTCAAACAAGATTTCAGGGGTTACCTATATATCCGAGAGATGTTCCCCACGAAATAAGCAAGTGATGATTTTAGGTTTATATCCCGAACAAACCTACTAAATGTGTAAAAACCTACCGGCACATCATCAGCGAGACTGTTTAATGCTTTAAACTTTACATTTCTTTAGCATACTATAACTGTCTAACTGATGTACTATCATTTTCCCTTTTTACACAAGCTTTTTTTCAATTTTCTATTGTTTTTAGATTTTAACATATTTCATGTTTTTGGATTTTTGAATTTTTGAATTTTTTTACTATTTTTGTATATTTTATTTGTATTTTTTTTAAATAAACTACCTACTCCCCCTAAATACCAAAACAAGTAAAAAATCGACAAACCATTGCAGATTGCTTTTCAACATCATCTACAGTGGTACCTTCATCAACGCCAAGAATCTCATCCGACACCGATAAAAGCTTCATACCGTTCAGTTTTAAAAGATATTTAAAATGAGTTTTATCAAATGTTTTGGTATGTAAATCAGCTTTTTGATTGTCAGTGTTGATTTTCTCAATTCGTATCAACTTCTTCTTGAAACAATCTCGAATGAAGTGATGACGAATTTCTATGTGTTTTGTTTTTGCGTGATGAACAAGATTTTTTGTGATGTTTATCGCTGCCTCATTATCAACAAAGATAGGGGTGTTAAGAAATTGCAAACCGTAGTCGCGCATCTGTTGCTGGATCCACAAGATCTGAGAGCAGCAACTGCTAGCAGATACATACTCAGCTTCAGATGTGGACAGAGCTACAGAGGTCTGCTTCTTACATTGCCAGGTGACCAAACGTGGTCCAAAAAACTGACAACCCGCTGTTGTTGATTTAGTGTTAACTTTGCAGCATCCGAAATCGGAATCGGAATACCCTTCGAGCGTGAAATCGCCTTCTTTTGGATACCACAACCCCAACGTTGGAGTTCCTTTCAGGTAGCGTAATATCCGTTTCACAATCACCATATGCGAAGCTCTCGGGTTAGATTGAAATCTTGCTGCGAGGCAGGTAGGATACATGATATCGGGTCTTGAAGCAGTCAAGTACATCAGCGATCCGATCATGGAACGATACATTGTTTCATCTACCTTCTCTCCGGTAAGATCAGGGTTTATCCCATAGTTCGTCGCTAACGGGGTGGAAGCTGTAGTGGATCCTGACATCCCAAATTTCTCTAAGATATCATGAACATACTTCGTCTGATGTATGAATATTCCCTCAGGCAGTTGATCAACTTGAAGTCCCAAGAAGAATTTCATCTCACCCATCGATGACATTTCAAATTTTTGCTTCATAACTTTTTCAAAGTCTTTGCACAAATCTTCATTTGTTGACCCAAATATGATATCATCTACGTAAATCTGAACTATCAGAAGATGTCCGTCGACCTCTTTGGTGAAGAGAGTGGCATCCACTTTTCCACGGATGAAGTTGTTGGCTAGCAGGTGTTGAGACAATGTCTCGTACCAAGCTCTCGGGGCCTGGTGTAAACCATACAACGCTTTATCCAGTAAATAGACCTTGTCTTTGTGGATTGGGTTGGTGAAGCCCGGTGGCTGTCCAACATATACCTCCTCTTTTACCTTCCCATAGAGAAAAGCCGATTTCACATCTAACTGAAAAACTTTAAATCCTTTCCACGACGCAAACGCTAGGAAGATTCTAATCCCTTCTAGTCTAGCAATAGGAGCATACACCTCTGTGAAATCTATACCCTCCTGCTGACTGAAACCCTGGACTACAAGTCGAGCTTTGTTACGAATAATAACCCCTCGATCGTCTCTTTTGCACTTAAACACCCACTTGGTGTTGATCTTCCTGTGACCATCAGGCAAGTCTACCAATTTCCACACTCCTAACTTCTCGAATTGACTCAACTCTTCTTGCATAGCATTGACCCAAGAATCTTCAGTTAGCACCTCTTTGTATGTTCGTGGTTCGATCTGCGAAATAAAACAACTTAGTGAAAACTCAGTTTGTAAAGGAGCAACTGTAGAATAAAAACAAGTAAGCCCTTGGTCAATTTAACATCTAGTGCGAACGCCTGATTGCAATTCTCCGATAATCAACTCCTCTGGATGATATGAAATAGTTCTTGGCATCACCTCGCCTGGAACATCTACCTCGCCTTCCAAATTAGTGACATTCTGGTTTACAACGTGTTCACCAACTGGATTTGTTTACCTTGAAATCTGGATATGCTCCCCCTCAGAATCTGAATCACCACGATCAAATACTGGCATATTATCAAATTCTAAATTCTCATCGACTGCCGTCTGATTATAAGGAGCATGTTCTTGTTCTAAAGATTGCGGAATATCATCATGTTCACCAGCATTACTTGGATCGGCTTCATCATCATTTGAAGTTTGCTGTTGACGCCTAAAAGACTCAGCTGGGAACCTTTCTTGAGATGACTCATACTCTCTTAGAATATCCAACTCATCAAAGAACTCCGTTTCTTCCTCTGTTTCTTCTTCCATGCCAAATGAATCCCACAAAGTATCATAATTGAATCGCCATGAGTCGTCTGGATTCTGCGGTGGCATTGTGTAACCTTGACATTCAACATTATGAGCTTCAATAATCTGCTTCATGCTTGGAACAAAGACTCGTCTCAATGGACTTGAGTAACCCACGAATATTCCTTCGATGCTCTTTGGACCAAACTTTCCAAAAGGCTCTAGAACAGTGCAGGGAGACCCAAACGGTTCTAAATACTTCAGGTTCGGTTTGCGGTTGTTGATCAGCTCAAAACATGTTTTGTTGAATTTCTTCACAGTGAGAACCCGGTTGAGCGTATAGAAAGCGGCTGACCCTGCTTCTGCCCAAAAATTTACTAGTAATTTTGAATCAGCAAGCATCGTCCTGGCCGTTTCAATTAGCGTCCTGTTCTTTCATTCAGCTACTCCATTTTGCTGTGGAGTATAAGGAGCACTAAATTCTTGCAGTATACCTCTCTCATCACAATACTCTTCCATCTTGTTGTTCTTAAACTCAGTACCGTTGTCACTTCTGATTCTTCTAATTCGTGTCTGGTACAAGTTCTCAATTTTTCTGAACAACGCCATCAAACTTTCAAATGTTTCATCCTTTGTTTTCAGAAATGATACCCACGAAAATCTGGAGTAATCGTCAGTTACTACAAGACAGTAGAGATCACCAGTTATGCTTTTGACGTTCACTGGACCAAAAAGATCCATATGAAGTCTCTCTAAAGGTCTTGAAACTGTGTTGACTTTCTTTTGAGGATGTGATTTCTTCTTCTGCTTGCCTTTGATGCAGCTAATGCACTCCCCTTCCAGATGGAAATTTTTCAAATGAACACCAGTTACTAAATCGTTGCGCACCAGGTAATTCATTTTTCGCAGGTGAATGTGGCCCATCTTTCGATGCCACAATTTCGATTCTTTTTCTGTTGCTCTTGACATGAAGCAATGAGCCTGACCCATGGTAGTAGTAGCTACACTCATATCCAACATGTACAGATCATTAACTCTAGGTGCTCTCATGATAACCCACTCTTCGAGAACAACAAATCCTGGTTTCAAGATCAAACATTCTTTGTCTGTAAAGTGCGTTGTATACATTCTATCACAGATTTGAGAAATACTCAGCAAATTGTTCTCCAGCTCGGCGATGTAGTTCATTCTTTCAAATGTGATAATACCATTAGATAGAGTTCCTTCACCAACTATTCGACCTCCTTGATTTCCTGCAAAACCCACATATCCTCCATTAAACCCTCTAACATCGTACAACAGGGTTTTCTTCCCTGTCATGTGCCGAGAAGCTCCACTATCCATAATCCAACGCGAAACGGATCTTGGAAGCTCCTGCACATGTCAGAAACACTTAGTTAGATTTTGATGCCACCCAAGCCTCTTTTGACTCAGGTAGCTGGACATTGAGGACAGTTCTTTTGGTGAACAACGATGGAAAAGTTTTGTCATTCATCTTTAAGCTCTCTTCAGATCCAAACTCAACCTCTTTGTATAAGAAAACCTCCTCTTTCTGAGGTTGACCAGATGGTTGGTCTTTCTTTTGAACATCTTTCTTTTCAGAATTGAGCATTTGTTTTTCAAGTTTCTCATAATAATCCAAAGGAACATTCATCTTTACCGGTATGGTAGAAGATGATTGTTTTTCCGACTCTGAAACCTTTGGTTTTGGAGAACTTATCTTCTTTTCAACAACTTTTGGCTTCCATGTTTGTTGAGATGACGCAACCCGCTTGTAAAACTTATCATTTTTAGTTACCACATTCTTTACAGGTTCAGTTTTGATTTTGATGTTTTCATTTTTCAAAACTTTCTTCTCAACAACTACTGGAGCTTTACCTTTTGCATCAACTTTCTTTTTCTGACTCTCAATAAATTCAGACTTAGACTTTGAGTTGGTACACTTTCTTGCAATGTAACCAACTTGATTGCACTTAAAGCATGTTCGAGTATCAACTACCCGACTTGTGCCTTCAGTCTGAGGCTGTGTGACCTTCTTTTCAAAGAATTCTTGATTAGATTTTGAGAAAATTTCAGATTCTTGTTCTGAAAGTGAACTTGAACATGAACTTTTCACAAAAACCTTTTTCTCAACAATCTTTCTGTTTTGAACATTCTTTTTCTGATAATTCTTACCACCCTGATAACCACCCGACCATCTGTTTGGTTGTTACTAGAAAAACACGGTGGTAAAACAGGTTTTTTATAGTAAGTTTTATCTTTTTCAAAGTTCAATTGTCTTTCAGAATGTTTCAAACCTTCAATTTCAGACACATCGATTTCGACCAACTTGAACACATTTCTTAATTTGCCAACATTCACATTCTCCAAAGGAAAATCACGATCCGAATACAACTTATCAGATCCCGCCATCTTGTACATCACAAGATTAGGTTCTTCACTTAAGTTGTTTTTGGATTTTGATTTCGGAATGTATTTGTCCAAAAAGCATTCATCATCCTCAGTAGTGTCACTTTCAGTTTTCAAAACATTCTCAGCCATGTTTTTAACAATTTCAGATTGGACACTATCTTCATCGGAAGATGAAGTGAATGTGACATCGATTATGTCTGGAAACTTAACGTCATTTTCTTCTTCATCATTAGCCGACCCTGATTTTTTCTTTGAGAAATTGTTTGAAACTGGTGGTGGAACCTGATGATACCCAACCCTGGTTCCATCAGAGTATACATCTTCGCCTGCTTTGTTCTTCCCAATTGGTTTAGGAACGATATGTTGAAGAACAAAACTTGCGGAGTTGTAACTGTTCAGTTTCAACTGGATGCGTTCATTTTCAATTTTAGCTTCTTGAAACTGAAGCTTCAACTTAGCAATTTCATCCAGTTGTTGATTGATTTGTTCTTCTTTTACCCTAAGAACTCCTGACAGTTGCACATTTTCTTTGTTTGTTTTACCATTTCTCTCATCAGAATCTTTTACCGTTCGTTTTAGCTTTTCAAAATTTTCTGAAAGTTGACGATTCTCATGAATTAACTTTTCGTTTTCTTTCCTAATTCTTTCTACGTCAGTTTTATCATTTTCGATTTTCTCAGTTAATTCTTTTAATCGTTCATTTGAAGCTTTTAACATTTTATCACGGTTTAGAATTTGATCTTCAACATCTCTGACTCTATTTGTCAGTTCTTCAGTTTTTTTAACGCTGAGATAAGCAAGTGTACTACAAACCTTGCAGTCTTTCATGCAGTTTTTGCAGTCACTTTTAGTTTTAGCTTTCTTACCTGTCTCGTTGATTGCATCATTCTGACTAACCTTACTTTTAGACTCAGTTCCAGAACCAGAAACTACCTCTAGCTCTTTTGCAGCAAGTACTTTGTCAGCCATCTTCCTCAAATTTTCAGCAGTAAACTCCTTTGACGTATCAATAATCCCGTCATCAACTTTCTTTGGCTGCGCCTTCTTCTTTTTTTCTATTTCTTTTTCTTCAGTTTCTCCTCCTCCCCACCACATTCTCTGGTTAGCTTCTTCTTCTTCAGCAATTTGCTCGGTGAGAGTTTCAACACTAACAGAATCTGGATCAACAACAATGTTTCCTTTGGGATCAAGGTAACATTCTCTATCAGCATCCCATCTCTTCGCTTTTTTAGATTCTTTGTATGTATGATAGATTCTACTCTTCATGTTTTGGGCTTTCATCTTTCTGTTGATGTATTTCACTTCTTCTGTTCTGTTGTCTTTGAAAGGAACAATTTTTGTCACAAACGCATAGCCCACTGCATCATCTTCTGGTAGCAGTTCACTCCAATCGAAACCTTCGTCATCATGAATAACAGCAAGAGCTCTTAATTTTTCTTTGGGGGCATCTTCAAGCTGTTTCATTCTAGGCGGTTCAGATTTGTTCTGATGATAGATTGCTCTTTTGTAATAATCTTCTCTGAATGGATTTGCAGTATCATGAGCAGGTGCGTTTTGACATTCACGTTTAAAATGTCCCTTTTGTTTACATCTGAAGCACGTGACTTTTGATTTATCAAAACCAAGTTTTGTGGAAGGTCCGCCAATTGAATGTCTGCCTGTAATCTCCATGAACCTTTGTGCTCGTCTGACCGCACTAGCCATACACCACCTGATATCTATCAACTCCATTTCTTCTGGGTCGATCTGATCATAGTCCTCCTTGGTGAGGTTAGTGTTTCCTATCTTGCCCGCAACAAGGCTCTCGTATGATTCAAGAACAGATGCTAAAAACACCATTTGCTGTTTTACGGATTCCTCACTAAAGTTTTGTGCATTCTTCAGATCCACAGCAATATTACATTGGAACAGATTCTTTGAAGCTGATTGACTTGAAGTAGTTGTCGATGAACCACTATGAAAACCACTGCTTGAACTTTCTTGGTTTGACGTGTTAGAACTTTCAGCTGAGAAAGTTGTCTTAGGAGACACATTCTTCGGAATCATACTTCCTCGGTAATACAGCTCAACATTCTGCTGATATGAGGAATGATTGACTTTATTTGATTTCTTGATCTCTAGCTCATGACTTTCCAGTCTTTCGATTAACAGATCAACCGTCCGATCCTCCGACTTTATCATGTTCTTCAGCATCAAAGCAAAGTATTGCCAGTCTTTCTCATCCGGCAGCGAGTCAAACAGTTTGTCAACTAATTCTTCTTGAGTATATATGATTCCGTGTCTTGCCAGCTCCATCTTCAAATGCCCGAATCTTTCAATCATCTCAGATACAGATTCGTTTTTCAAACATCCAAACAAATCAAACTCTTTTCTTAACAACTTCTTTTTGTTTTTGACTATCACAGCACTACCCACACATTTCACTTTCAATTTCTCCCATAGACCTTTGGCATTTGTGTACTCAATCAACGATATTATGTCGTCTCTCACAGACTGATGAAGCAATGCAATGCACTTTTGTTCAGCAACAAAACTATCTACATCATCAGTATCTGTTATATTTTCATAAACCGATCTTCCCATATTGAAACCATTCTTCAAGCTCTTCCAGCTTGGATATGCAAACGCTTTTAGCCACTCTTCAAACCTTTTAGCCCATCTGTTATATTCTTCAATCGCCATCAGTTTGGGAGGTTTGTTGTACGTCCCATAAGCACTCTCTACACTCAAAGCATCAGAAAGAGTTTTCTTCGCCCTCGGATTTGAAACGTTTTCATTTGTGTTGTTTGATGTATCATTTCCTGTACTTCCCGCGAAAGCAAAAATGTCACCGAACGGATTCATAAACTCATCCATCTTCAAGTACCTGTAACAATCAACAAACACTTAGAAAAATTTTGAATTTTAACAACAACAGTTTCAAACGAAATCAGTTCCCGCGAAATCAGATTTCACGCTAAATAGCTTTCACACGAAATACTCTTTTCATGCGAAATAACAAGTTTGGTACGAAATAGCTCTATTTTGTACGAAATTGAGGTTATTTCGTACGAAATAAGGTTTCAAGATGATTTCGCGCGAAATACGGTCTTATTTCGTGCGAAATACGAAATAATATGCTGATTTCGTGCGAAATAGCGTGATTTCATACGAAATAAGAAACAGTATGCTGATTTCGTGCGAAATACTCTGATTTCGTACGAAATAAGACACTCAGGGTTGATTTCGTGTGAAATACTAGCTGACTATTTCGTGCGAAATAGTGATGACATCAGCAAATCAGCCACCATTTTGTCAACTTGATCCAGTTTTTGTTCGAATTTTGGTCCAATTCTTTCAAGGATTCATTGAAACAGTGTTTTACGTGATATATGTGAAATTCAATCCATGTTGTCCGTTAAATCTTGTTTAATTTTGAAAAGAATGAGTAAAAGTGATGAAAACAAGCTGAATTGGTATAAACTCTTCTTCCTGAGCTCCGATCCACTTGTTGGATCGTCGTGTGACCCGAACGAGTCAATCAGAAGAGTTTATGATCCATATCAAAGGCGGAATCAGTGATATAGACGTGAAACAGCTTGATTCTCCTTAATTATCCTTTTATTAATGATTTCAAAGCAATTTTGATCATTTGACAAACTGGCAGCACCTCGGCTCTGAAATCAAGACCGTTACAAATGAATCAGCAGGTTGGGTATTTATAGGGTTGTAATTTCGTACGAAATAGGCATATACTATTTTGTGCGAAATAACACTTGTTAATTTCGTGCGAAATATCATACGCTATTTCGTGCGAAATTACCCTTAAACTTACAAAACCTGTTTTCTAACATGCTAAACACTAGTTTATCCTATCTAGACATATGACTCGATACAAGACGAAGTTTAACAGACATTGATGCACCAACACCTTCTTTGCCTAGATGACCTCCGGAGTGGATTATCGGGTTCAGCGTTGTCTTGGTTTTGAGCGTTTGATGTGCCTTCGTCACGAGGTATAATGGGTTTTGATTGTGGAGGTAAATTTGGAGTTGGTGCAGTAGCTTCAGGTACAGTAGTTGCATTGGGTACAAGAGGAGTAATCGGAGTAATGGTAAGCGACGAGTCCCCCCCCCCCCGCGTCTTGTACTTCTTGCAATTCTTCGTAAGGGTTGGTACTGCTCCCGCTGACCTTGAAATCCTCGGGAACATATAAGGTGTCATAAAGTTTAATACATAAACTAGTTTTCATAAATAATTGTAATGTTCCAATGGCCTTCACTTCTAATTCTCGGTCATCCCCAACCTTAAGCATTCTTTGGTTTCTTTCCAGCTTCCGGATTGTAAGGAATCCCTAAGTTGAATTGGTAACATGAACCATAGAACCAGAATCAAACCAACAAGAATTACTAGGAACATTTAAATTATAGGACTCAAGTATCATAAAATAATCGTTACCTTTCTTAGCCAACCACTCCTGAAAGTCAGGGCATTCCTTCTGCATATGTCCTGCCTTTTTATAGAACTTGCAGTGGATTTTGCCTAAGGAGTTCTTAGAGCTGGAAGGTGCACTTGTATTAGGATTGGGCCTTTGGACTTTGGAAGCATCCTTTCTGTGATGATTGTTCTTCCTCTTCTTAGAGTTGGAGGTGGTGAAGTTAGCAACATCAGTAGTGCGATCCATCCTCATACGATCTTCCTCCTATACGCACATAGCGACCAGCTCACTCATCGTCCATTTTTCATTCTGAGTGTTGTAATTGATCTTGAATGCTTCAAAGGACGAAGGAAGCGAAGTAATGATGAAATGAACAAGGAAACCATCACTGATTTCCATTTCCAGCCCCTTCAGCTTATTGGCCATGTCATTCATCATCATGATGTGCTCTCGAATGTCGCTCCTCCCATCATACTTATTTGTCACCAGCTTGAGAATAAGAGTACTAGCGTGTGCTTTAGACGTCCCCTTGAATTGTGCCTCCACAGAAGCCAAGTAGGTTTTAGCATCTTCATAATCAGGAATGGCTCCTCTGATTACATTGCTGATGGACTACTTCATAAACATGAGAGACATGCGGTTACACCTAGTCCACTTTTCATGAGTCAACTGCTCAGCAGCAGTACTTTGTGGAGTAAGGTCCGCTGGCTTATTCTCTCTTAGAGCATAATCAAAGTCCAGCAATCCAAGGGTAAGCATGAGAGCATCCTTCCATGCAGCAAAGTTATCACCAGTCAAAGGTGGAATCCCGCAATTGGGTGCTGATAGTGGAAATAAGATGAGCAAGTTATGATACTAAGAAAGAAGTCGTAATGTGATCTAAGGGCATGTTATACTAAGGCAGGCATAAATAATGACCATTTTAATTATTAAGCTGTGATATTGTCTATTACTAATATCAAAATAATAGACTTAGTTAAAATTCTACTTAAATGAAGACAAATCAATTTTGGCCAGAAGTGTAATCATTTAAGCATGTATGCAAAGTGGTTGTGACAAATCAGCTTTGGCCAGATATGAATCAATCACTTTAGTTATGCACTTGTTAAGTATGTTATACATGAAAGAATTAAATCAGCTTTGGCCAGATATTAAGACATTCACGTTTGTAATGCACACTTAACATAGCTTTCGTAATACTTGAACGATAAATAGATGTATTAGATCAGCTTTGGCCAGAAATGATACATCAGAAGCTCATTCAAGTTAAGCTATTTTGGTTTTGTAAAACATTATCTGATTCTGATTAATTAACTAAGTATTTACAAAAACCAATTATTTTATAGCAAACCACCTGTTAGCGTGGATCGAACTTTAGTTACATCAAACAGCCTAAAGTAATGAAGTTGAGACATCGAGTTAGTCTTTGGTTTCGAGTCAGATCTCGACTCAGTTTTGAGGTCTCGACTCAGTTATGAGGTCTCGAGTGAGATCTCGAGTCGCAATCTTGGTCTCGAGTCGGAATCATGGTCTCGAGTCAGAATCATGGTCTCGAGTTGTAAAGATTTATAAACCTTATGATTTCGAGTCGAAACCTTGTGGTCTCGAGTCGAAATTTTGGTCTCGAGTCGCAACCATGATCTCGAGTCATGAAGGACTGAAAACCCTTAGGATTTCGAGTCGACACCTTGTGGTCTCGAGTCGAAATCTTGGTCTCGAGTCGCAACCATGGCCTCGAGTTGTGAAGATTGAAGAAACCCTTATGATTTCGAATCGAGACCATGTGGTCTCGAGTCGAAATCTTGGTCTCGACTCGATAATGATGACCTCGAACCTCTGTAGACAACTGTTGTTGTGAAAGCATAACTGAAAATTCGAATTCTTAGGGATTTTGAGATATGGTTTCCTGTTTTAGTGATGATCTAATTTTATCAAAATATTTCGAAAATTTTATCTGATTATTAATTAACAGTTTTCGAATAAACATAAAAAATAAAATTCGATCAAACAGGAAAAAAACACTCATTAATCCTAATTACATTCCAAAACATAAAGGAATTTTCGAATTTTCCTAAGAACATGTGATGAACCCTAAAATATAAAACATAATTCTAGGATCCGAAATCTAAGTTTTAAGACTTCCATTAACAGATTTCGGACATAAAATTAACCCATTATGATTTCGAGCCAAATATTAAGAACTCTTTTTCCGAAAACAGTGATCCGGCACAAAAGGACTCGAAAACAACCATGATTTTATAAGACTTTTCTAAACTTCTGTTTTCTAGATTTCTATCCCAGAATTAAGGATACGAAAACAGAACCGACTAAACAACATATGCTCTGATACCACATGTTGAATCAGTTCTGTTTTAAACATAATGGAAAACATGAAAACATACATGTTACCGCAGACAGTGCAGTGGAGAATCCAGTCAGAGAAGAAGCCATAGAGTTCGACATCTTTGTCAAGGTGATCTGGTTCCTCCTTAGAGTGCAAACTGATGATGGTGATGATGAAACCGAAAAGGGTATCGGTTTAGGAGAAGAGGGTCGATTATGATGTTATGAGAATTAGGTTATGTGTCTTACCTTATAACCTCTACATAAGTTTCCTTATATAAGCACCCAAGAGGAAACCTAATTAGTTAATAAGGGTAATATGGTCCATCAACAATTACCAATTAATTATTTAATAAGTTATTATATATTTTGATCTATATTATGTAAATAATTATAATAACTATTAGATTAAATATTAAATCATAATATATTTAATCTTGGATTGTGAACCTTTCTTTATGAACATATAAACAATGGAATCAGCAAAAGTACCATTATTGCATCTAGATGTTTTCAAAAACCATATAGTATGTATAAGAACTTAGGGAACAAATTCTTATATCATCATTATCATTATGAATAAAACTCCGATTTTCGTTAAATAATTCTATCTCATTAAACTAGTGATGCAATTTCAAAAGAAACCAATTAATGTTTTTGATAGGCACATACAATGATAAACTGGTGCAAAATACATTACCAAACCAATATTATATTAAGCATTTAGAAAATGGTCGGAGGTGGAGATGTATATTTTTTTTTGAAATAGGCGGATTTATTGATAGAAAAACAACAACAGAAGCAGCCTTAGCAAGATGCTAAGGCATTAGTACAGGTACAGCATAAATCAAACAAAATACACCTACAGAACTTAGTAAAATTATTTAAAACAACTGAATCTACACCATTCTTCCCACTCCAGCTCCGATTTTCCAGCTCTAGCTTTGACCCATAAGAACGATATTGCTTTAATGTCACCAACCGCCCTTGAAACGTGTGTTGTCCTCCCGTTAAAAATTAAATTATTTCTGATCCGCCATAGACTCCAACATGTTGCCGCAATAATCAGGTAGACCGCCTTCTTTTTATCTTGTGACGAACTATGAGACTCAATATATTCCATTAATCCCACGACGCTCAAAAGATATCTCGGAAGGGGCATTTTGACCCATAACGAGATCGCCGTCCAGACTAAATGAGCATATTGACATGAAACCAATAAATGATCAATCGATTCAGTAGCCGAATAACATAATGCACATATGACCGAAGGAATATGAATGTTTCTTAATGCCAAGGCATCTCTAGTCGGTACTCGATCCAGCACCGCTCTCCATAGTAAGCAATTTATTTTCTTCGGTATCCAGCTAAGCCATTTGAGAACCTGTGTCTCCGGGATCAAATCCATTCCATCCAACTCTGACCGCAAGTCGCTAACTTTGAATACTTCTTGTTTATCCTCTTGTTTCCAAAGCCAGATGTCTGATTTCTTTTCTATTTTTACACCTTCTAGCAATTTTACACACTCGGCCCATGTTTCAGCCGTGTCTGTATGAGTAGCCGGAGACTCGCCGCCCCAACTCCACACGATTTCCCCATTTGTAATACTGTATCTTTGCTGAACCAAGCATAATTTCTCTGTTTGTACTGCAAACGATGTTTTTTTCAAACGATGATTTATATGATACATAGAGAATACACCCCCATACCTTACTTTCTTAATTTAATTTGTTGTCATAATAATCTAATGCTTTCTCAGTAGCAATATTGTTAATAGTTTTTTTTTTATTATTACCTAAATGAGATCACAAAAATGATCTTAAATTGTTAATAGTTGTTTTTTTTTTACCTAAATGAGATCACAGAATCTTAAAGTAAACATACTTAGTTACTTACCACTTAGATTATGATATCCACAAAATAATCAAAAAACACAACAATTAACTAATAGATTAAAATAAAGAAACAAGAAAAAAAATACTAAACTCGTGTCTTCCTTTAGATTTTGCAAAGATACATAAATTTCTTGAAACTAAAGAAGCATTTTATTTATTTATAAAAATCGTTAGTAATTTAGTAAGGGTTTTTTTTTTGCATATAGGCCGTTCAAACCACTCGGCGCTCGTCACTCGCTCGAGGCTCGTTCGGAAATTGCTCGGAAAATGCTCGTTCGATTTGACGCTCGGTTGTAAACGAGCCGTTCTGCTCGGTTCGGTTTGTAAACGAGCCAAGCATGAGCAAAGATCCGCTCGGCTCGGTTCGGCTCGAAAATTATTATAGTTAGTATATATATACATATACACATACATATATAAACATGTACATACACAAATATAAATTATATATATATACACACACCTATATTTATGCACACATACATATATACTTAAATATAAATTAAATTTATAGTTTTATATATACTACTCTATTAGATTTTGATCAACTATATATAAAATTAGAACTATATTTATACGTATTAACACGATCACGGCTATAAAAAAAAATAATATCAAATCTAAAAGTTAAACCCTAAACAGATAAACGACAGTCTGCTCATCGTCTCAATGTTTCATGATTACCCTAAGTCAATCGTCTCTTGCTCTCAACGTCATTGTTCCTGCAATATGATCATCGTCTCGTCGGCCACAACGCTGTTATTCATAAGAAAAATATTATGCCATGAAATGTGCTTGTTTATTAAGACATAAAAACTTTAGACCCTACATTGTTACTATCTCTCTTAGCAAATTTAAATCGGGGGACACGGTTGTCCAAATCGCTCGAACTTCGCTCGCCACTCGCTCGAAATATTTACTGCTCGGAAGATGCTCGCTTGATTTATGGCTCGGTTTTAAATGAGCCGCTCAGCTCGGTTCGGTTTGTAAACGAGCCAAGCACGAGCAAAGGTCCGCTCGGTTCGGCTCGGCTCGTTAACAGCCCTTGCATATCCCCTTAAAAAACTTTGAAACTGCATATATACCCGAGCCAAAAATTAAATTGCATATTTCCCTTTTATTAACTAGTAAAATTGCAAATTTACTTATTTTTATTTTAATTTTAATTTATTAAAATTAAATTATAGAAAGACTATTTTACCCTTGATTTTACTAAACTTTAGAAAATTGCATATTTACCCTTTTTTACTATATTTTGTCTTTTTTTCACTAATTGCTAGGGCTGTAAACGAACCGAACGAACACGAACGAGGCATTGTTCATGTTCGTTCGTTAAGCAAATAAATGTGTTCACGAACGGTTCATGAACACTTACCGAACGAGATTTTATGTTCGTGTTCGTTCATTAAGGAAATGAGCGTGTTCACAAACGGTTCACGAACACAAGTGAACACAAATAAATTTGGCGAACGCGATGAAGGATAAAGGTGGATGGCCCAGAGAGTAGCACTAGAACTTGAATCCCTTATTGTGGAACGGAGGTAGATCATATTCGTCGATGTAACTAATGAGAAAGGAAAGGGAAATGGTGCATAAGACCATGGGGTATGGTGGGGCTTGGGTTGGGCTTGGGTTGGGCTTGGGTTGGGGCATTTGTTGACACGTGGAATGGGAGCCCCCCCACCGCCTGGTTACGTGTCCCCGGGGTATGGCGGGGCGTGGGTTGGGCTTGGGTTGGGTGTGGCAGATTGTTTAAAAAAATAATACAAAAAGAGCAAGCCAATAAGAGCAAGCCAGCTAGCATGTCCCCCCGCCCCACGCCCAGCTTGAAAGCCAAGCCCCAAGGGCCACGCCCCAACCCAAGCCCACCCGGGGTGGTGTCTTGGGCGTTTTCCCCCAACCCACGCCCAAACCCCCGCCCCATACCCCATGCCCTAAACAAGGTGAAAAAGGGTCTCCTAGTTTAATTGTTAGGGTAATGATATAAATAAAAGTTTAATAGTATAAAAAGTATAGATAAAATTTATGAAAGTATAAAAATCTTTAATTAAAACACGAACATAAACGAACGTAAATGAACGAATGTTCACGAACACCTTACCGAACGTTCACGAACACAATTGAACGAACGAGACCTTTGTTCATGTTCGTTCATTTAACTAATCGAACAAAATTTCTTGTTCATGTTCGTTCGTTTGTTAAACGAACGAACATAAACGAACTTCCCGCCGAACAGTTCACGAACTGTTCGCTGAACGTTCGGTTCGTTTACAGCCCTACTAATTGCATTTTTTCATTAAGTTTTTTTTTTCATTATTTTTCCTGATGAACTAGAGTAACAATCATAAAAAAAATACAATTGACAATCATCTAAATAAAAAAAACAACATGCCAAAACGTTAATCCATAACGGTATCAAAAAATCACCCCAAACGAACAACTACAAAAATTCCATGTAACAATATCCAAAAATGGAAAAGATAAATGCCAAAGTTTTGACCATTTGGGTACCAAAAAAGTAAATTGCTCAACTTTGATTAGAGACGTCCCCATCAGATATTAGCTTATCTTTAATGACACTGGCAATCCATCCTTGAGTTGCAACCTTGTTATACCACCCTTGTTAGTTCGAGTGCAAGAATGTGCTTCTAAAATTTTTTAACCTTCATGACATTATATAAACATATAGTTTATTAACAATATGGAAAACAACAAGTAATTAATTCATAAAGCCTACCTGGAATGTAATTCCATCTTGCTTGACAAAGATGTATTCTCCATTTACATTCTATGTCTACACACCTTGCTGTGACTCTTGTCGGTTCACTTTTCTCAATTAAGTATTCAAATTCATTTACAAGTACATAATGGATTAATGTTCGTCTAAATGCTGCAACATTTTCAAATGTTGAGTTCAACTTGATGGGTGGACTTTTCTTGGTATAAGTTTCCTCTTGGGAGTTATGTTGCTCAACTTCATCATCACTACTATAATAACTATGATAGCTTTCATCACTTCATCTTGACCCCTAACAAATATTTACAATTCTAATGATTTAGTAGATATTGATGCACACGATATTAAACCCACTTTAAAACAAACTTTTACCTTGGATTAAGTGAATATGTCTCATGATTACTACTCGTTGTCACATAAACGACAAGTTCTTTTTCCACTTCATACATTCTAAGCATCAACTCAAATTTTTCTCATGAGAATCAAGCTTGATAAAAGATTGATCTATGGCATACTTGTCAATGAAATAAATAGAGAAAACGAGATCCCTATTTGATGGATAATGATTTGTAACCTCTTCAACTAAATCATCAAAGTTGTACGTGTATGTACCAATGTATATACATTTTTGATAACCAAAACAACAGTGTTTCCTAGACGAGTTCTTAGCTAATCAAAGTAGTCTCCATATTCTAATTTTATCTTATATTTGGACATTATTTGAAAAACATTTGGCTCAAGTGTTGGTGATTGAGCCATGTTCTCCCATGTTGGTGCATCTGTTAGTGCATTACGTCTATTGACTTCGTCTTGTATCATGTTATAGAATAGGATAGGATAGAATATCCAGTGCACGAGGTTCGAGAAATGAAAGTTGGTGGATTAGCAAGTAGGTCCGCTTATATGGACATTGTCCATAAAAGCGAACCATAAGCTAATAGGTTCGCTCATATGGCATGTCCATATAAGCGAACCTACCTCCACTATATATAGGTGCATTGTGTTGTTCATTTGGTAACTTCTGGAAATTGTAACGAAGTGCTGCCAAATTGCTTTCAGGTTGTAAAAGTTGTTAGATCAATATAAGAAAGCATTATAATTAGTTTGAGCGTCTGATTCATTGATTCCGCCTTTGAATTGGATATACAACTCTTCTGATCGACTCATTCGGGTTCAACAACGATCCTACAAGTGGTATCAGAGCTCAGGAGGAAGAGTTTAGCTCAATTGGATATGTTTTCTGTCTTCTACACCTTCTTTTTCGATCTGGACAAGTTTCCACGGTTAAAATCGGCCAAATTTTTCACAGAATGTGTATTAGTGGATAATATCAAACCCTTGAAAATTTCATATCAAAATTCAACTTAAAAATGGTCGAAATAACCTTCGGATGTGGGTTCGCTTTTTCGGACAGTAGATAGGTTCGCTTGAAAGTCACATAGGTCCGCTTTTATGACCATCTAGGTTTGCTTCAGTGTCACAATATTTGAGTAGATCCGCTTCAGAGGTCCGCTTATTAAGTCACAGTCTGAGTAGTTCCGCTCGAAAAAGCTAAGTCCGCTTGAACAAACAAGTTAGTTCCGCTCTTATTTGTTCAAGAGAGTTTCGCTTATTTGTTCAATTTGGGTTTCGCTTATTAATACAATCTGATTTCGTCCAAGTGTCAAGATCATTTCACGACAATAGAGTGTCAGTGTATTTCAAATTACTTGATATTGTGTAAAACTGATTGAGTTTGTTTGATTGCTTTTAGGTGATTAAAGATGTCAAACAACGGTGAAGAGTTCTACAACACATTTTACAACGCATTCACCTCCGAACCGACAGATAGAAGATCTGAGTTGAAAGAATATTCAAGAGAAATTTCGGAGAATTTGAAGTTCGAGAACATGTACGGAAGCCAACAGAAGCCACCAAAGTTAATGAAAGTTGAAGACTATAACTGGTGGAAAAACAGATTTGAGGGTTGGGTAAAAGCTTTCGCTCCGGAAAGCTGGTTGAAATTGACAAATGGATACATTGAACCAGTTAAAGAGGGAGGAGAGTTGATAGATCCAAAAGATTTCACTGACATTGATATAAAAAATGTTGTAGCTGAATATAAAATGATCACATTAATCAAACAATCAGTGAGAGAGGATATTATCTCGTTACTTGAACAAGAGAAAACGTCAAAGAGTTTGTGGGAAGCGTTAGGGAAAAAGTGTGTTGGTAGTAATGAAATTGTCAAAAACAAAAAGAAATTGTTGCGTAAAGAGTTTGATTTATTCAGTTGTATGAAAAATGAATCTGTTTGTAAAATGATTGAGAGATTTGGACATCTGAAAATGGAGCTGGCTAGATACGAAATCAAATATTCTGAAGAAGAGATGATGGATAAATTGTTTGATTCATTGCCCAATGATCAAGATTGGCAATACTTCGCTCTAATGCTGAAGAATACAATCAAGCCTGATGATCTAAAAGTGGATTTGCTGATTGAAAGACTTGAAAGCCATGAATTGGAGTTAAAAAGATCTAAAGTCAACAGTCCAGCTTATCAGCAGAATGTGGAGCTTTACTACAGAGGAAATATACCATAGGCTAGGTCTCCAAAAACAGCATTTTCTGCAGAAAGTTCAAATTCAGTGAACAATGAAAGTCTTTACAGTGGTTTTCACAGTGGATCTTCTTCAAACACTTCAGACCAATCTGCTTCAAAGAAACTATTCCAGTGTAATATCGCAGTTGATTTGAAGAATGGGCAGAATTTCAGCGAAGAATCTGCGAAACAACAGATGGTTTTCTTGGCATCTGTACTGGAATCGTATGAAAGTCTCGTTGCAGGGAAGATTGGCAATACCAATTTGACGAAAGAAGAATATGATCAAATAGACCCTGAGGAGATGGAACTAATGGATATAAGATGGTGCATGGCCAGTGCGGTTCGTAGAGCACAACGGTTCATGGAGATCACGGGGAGGAAGTCAATTGGTGGACCATCTACCAAACTGAGATTTGATAAATCCAAAGTGACATGTTTCAAATGCAAACAAAAATGTCACTTCAAGCGCGAGTGCAGAAATGCGTATGCTGCTGATGATTCTGAGAACCCGTTCAACGAAGATTACTACAAGAAAGCGATTTACCATCAGAACAAGTCTGAGCCACTAAGATTGAAACAGACAGAAGAAAAATCAAGGGCTCTTGCAGTTATATATGATGATGAAGGTTACGACTGGAGTTAAGAAGTTTGCCCAGAAAAAGATGCTGTTGGGTATGCATTTGTTGCTGATGCTGATCCTGATAGGTGGTGGAAAGCAGACTATGCAAGATGGGAAATTGGAAAATTAGATGAACCTTTCAAAGAAGCCCAGAGAGCCAAACGATGGAATGAAGAATTGGAATGTTACATGGATCCACGGAGTAATCCGGGTGTTGACCCTTCAAAAGTGGATTTCAAAGCTATAACATATATGTTTCCAAGACAAGCTACTTTCAACACACGAAGATTATCTGATAAAGAGTGTTTGCCTAATTTAGAGAAGAAGATAAGAGAGGTTTGTGAAGAAAGTCTACCGAAGATGGTAGAAATGAAGAAGAGAAAAGAAGAAGAATTAAAGAAGATGATTGAAGAAGTAAAAGCTGTTGCGAAGACTGCTGCTGAAGAAGAACAGAAAACTGAAGAGAAACAGATTGGTGAAGAGGGACAGAAAGCTGAAGAAGAACAGAAGATCAAGGAAGCACTTAAAGAAGGAAAAGAGGAGAAGACAGTGGAAGATCAGAAAGCTGAGACAGAAGAATTGGTGCTTGAAGAGACTGAAGTAAGAAAATCTTCTGACTTATTGAATGCTAAAATTGTCAATGAAAAAGAGAACAAGTGCAGGAATTGCATAGAAATGTGCAAAGTCTGTACTGAAAAAGATGATATCATAAAAACAAAAGAAAATGACATTGTTAAACTTGAAAATGTTTTCATAATAAAATGTAAAGAAATGATTGACAAAGAAGAAATTTTGAAAATAAAAGTTGAAAAGTTAACACAAAAATGTCATGGTCTTGAAGAAGAAAATAAGGTTTCGAAAGAAAAGTGTATAGCAAAGTGTGTTGATTGTGTTGAAAAAGAATCTAAATTTCAGGATTTACAAAAACAGTATGCTTCTTTAAAATGGTCGAGTCAGAGAGTAGAAGAAGCTTATGATACTTTGAAAAGCCAAGTCAAAAGTTTTGATCAAAGATTGTCTGAAACTTTAGTCACTAAAGAAATGTATGAAAGAAAGTTTAAAGAAAAGCAAATTGAATTGAATAAGTGTGTTGATGAAATTGCTAATCTTAAACAAGTCTTGGCTGAAAAAGAAAAGATTGTTACAAAACTTTGTTGGTGCACTTGTGTCTGTACTTTGTCTGTATTTTGTTATGTATAAAACGATGTCTTTTGTTTGTCGTGTTTACGTCATTTGGTGTATTGTTTAAGTGTTGAGATGTAATGTTTGACCAAGTCAACCATCCTCCTGGTTTGACTTGGCCAAACAGTCAACATTATGTTTGAAAGATAATATGGTTCGAAGGATGTCATCGAAGGATGTTATGTATCCTTCGATGACCTCGAAAGACATCTTTCGTTGGAAACTTATGGACCTCGAAGGATATATCATCCTTCGAGGTACATATGGATCCTTCGATATCTTTCGATGGACATTCTGGTCGATAGATGATCCTTCGACCAGAACTGTTTATCCTTCGTGCATGTAATCTGTTGTGGATATAAATATCCATGTTGGGGTTCATTTCATGGCAGACACTTAGAAAGATATTGAGAGCATTTGTGAGTGAACCCAAGGTCTTGTAAGAGAGCATTTCAGTTTGGTCAAGGTCTGTAACCGTGTCCACTGAAATACAAGAGAAAACTTTGATACTTTGCTGGTCTACTCTTTCTCTTTGTAATCTTTGCTTTCATCTAAACTACGGTTTGCACTCTAGCTTGGATTCCGCACTTGCTAGAGTGTTGAACATAACAAGGAATAGGTTTATCCTCAACCTCCGAGGGACCTACAAGTGGTATCAGAGCCGTGGCTCTTTTCCTTGTTAAAACCGGGTTTGTGCAAGACTTTGGTTGTGTTTGGACAAAAACTTTCTTGGTTTAGCACCCGTTTTTAGTGTGTTTCTTGCCTTTCTAACCATAAAAACGTGTTCTAAACTAACCGGGTGTGTTACGGGAAGGTTTGGTAACTGAAAATCTTGTTCAAAGAGGTTTGCTATTTTCCGGCCAAAATTCCGGCTTAACTCCGGTTGCTTGGTTGTGGATAAGAAACTTCCTTTTTGGGCATTTTTTTTGAAAGTCAAATCTGACTTGGTGAAAAGTTGGTGCAGAAACATCCCTTCTGCCGAAAGTTGGTTCACCAACCACATCACCTTTTCACCAACCAGTCGTCCTTTCTGTCAGTGTGTCAGACCAGTCGAAAGATACCTTTCGAGCTCGAAAGATCATCCTTCGATCAAGGAGATTCGATAGATAACCATCCTTCGAACATCTTTCGAAGTCAGTGTGTTGTCTTTCGAGTCAAGGAATCTTTTCGAAAGATACATCCTTCGAGTTACTGTTTCCCTTCGAAAGATAAGGATCCTTCGTGTAGGAGAATCTTTCGAAGTGATTGTTCGAAACTCAACAGTGATCCTTCGAACACTGTTGATCCTTCGAACAAGTGTCATCTTTCGAGCATCTTTCGAGTCTTATCTGTTTAGACTTAACAGTTTGTGATTTTCAGGTCCTTCGATCCTAGATCCTTCGACAGTTTGTTATCCTTCAATTTTTAACATAGTTTGTGAAAATCAATTTTTTTTAAATTAATTTTCACCTAATATATTAAATATAAAATGGGAACAAACGGTCAATGGGATCCATCTGCGTGGACTACAACAACTTTGACTCCACAGTCATCATCTACGCAATCATCAACCACGCAATCTGCGCCAGAGTTCAACAAAACTGCATGGATGCAAGCTATTGCCCCAACTCAAGCTGCAATGATAACTGCAAATCAATGGGCATTGGTCACTAATCAAAGCAGCAGCATTCAAGCAATGATGCAGAACGATAGTGAAACTGGTACAAGCACAAAACCGCCAAAACTTAATCACATCAATGATTGGGGATGGTGGAAAGAAAGGCTGAGAACTTATGTTCAGGGGCAAGGTCAAGATCTATGGATGTGTTTCTTTACTCCATTTGAAAACGAGTTGGAAGTTGCAGGATCAAATCCAGAAACTTACAGCACGCTGTCTGATGATGATAAGAAGAAGTTTGAATTGGAAAAGAAAGCATTCATGATTCTCACGCAAGCTATTCACAGAGATATATACCACCAGTTTGTTTGCTGTACAACAACTAAAAGCTTGTGGGATATGCTTACATTGAGATGTGAAGGAAATGCTCAATCAAGGAAGATCAAGCAGGAGCTGCTAAAGAAAGAGTTTGAAGGTTTTACCTGCATGGAGAATGAAGGTCTAGCAGAGTTGTCTACAAGATTTCACCATCTGTTGAGTGAAATGTTTGCCTTCAGAGTCACTGCCACTCCACAAGAAATGGTGAAGAGATTTGCTGATGGCTTACCAGCAAAGTGGAGCAGTTATCTTGAGATTCTCAAGGAAAACGGTGTTCTGGATACAATTACCGTTTATGAGCTAATTCAGAAGTTGGAAAACAAAGATGTTGAAGAAAAGCTCAAGGCGAAAAGAACAATCACTCCTCAGAATCCAGAGATGTATTTTGGGATTGCAGGTGGTATTACTGGAGAAAAGCCAGCTTCTCAGCATGTTAAGCTTCAAACAGCGTTCATCTCCAACACCGGACCTTCAACAGCTAATCAGTTTGATCCTTCAGCATACACAATGATGTATTCAAGACCAGATTCTTCTTCTCAACAACAACAACAACAGACAGCTCAACAATTCACACCACCGCCTTTCTTGGATCCTAACAGAGCTCAACAGCAACAACCACAACAGCAAGGATTTTATGGAAGTTCTTCAAGCTTTCAAGCTACTTCCAATCCGAACACTGTCAGATTGGACACTTCAAACTTTTCAAAAGTCAGTGTCGAGATAGCCAAGGAGCATATGGAGATGTTGAATACCTTGGTTAGTGCTTACTGTGGGTTGGTTGCAGGTCAGATTGGAAATATCAATCTAACCAACGAAGATTACCAGCAAGTTGACAAAGAAGAGTTTGAGATGATGGATATAAAGTGGGCTCTTGCTAGTGCTATTCGTAGAGCTAAAGAGTTTATGGAAAGAACAGGGAGAACCAACTTGGAAAGCAACAACAACACCAAGTATGGTTTTGACAAGAATGCTGTCACCTGCTTCAACTGTGGTAGGGTCATTTCAAGCGGGAATGTCAGAAGCCACCTAAGCAAGGCAATCAGAATCCTTTCAGGAATCAGAGACAGCCTCAGCAGCAACAGAACAATTCTGACAGACAAATAGTTCCCGTGGGAGGAAATACATCTGGAACCACAAACTCTAATCCCCACAGAGGATTAGTTGTTCAAGCTGATGAGATTTGCAACTGGAATCTTCAGCTTGGTGAAGGAGGAAATGGTGGAACAGCATGTTATGCTAAGGTGGTTGAAAAGGTTGAAGAACCCGTGTCTGTTGGTGAATCTTCAGAAGATGAAGATAGCTCGGGTTACAGTGGAAGTATGGATGGGGAATCACTTGATGCTGGTGATTTATCAAGTGAGGCTTTAGATCTGGAGGTTGATGAGCTATTGGCTGATGCTGAAGCTTTATGCAAGAGGAGATCTATTCTTTGCCAGAAAGCTGCTGGAACTTCTGAGAAGCTTTCTCAATTTTTCTCTGAAGATGGATCTTTTTCTTTTCATACAGCCTTCATGGCTCATGTTGAAGGACAAACCTCTCAGGTATGTGATTCTAAATCTGACTCTATTTCTGCTGCTGTTGAATGTGCTAAATGTCTTGAATACGCAGAAAAGGAAAGTCTTTTTGAAATCACACACAAACACAATCAAGAATTGATTGTTGATCTTTCTAAAGCAACTGAGGCTAACTTGTTTTTAACAAGAAATGAAAAAGAGTTTAAAGCAACAATTGCGTCATTAAAACATGATGTTTCTGAACTTCAAAAGGCTATTTTGAGAAAACAACATGCTAATAATAACTTGATTGACACAATTGAAAAACAAATGGTAGAGTTAGCTACAGCTCGATGTGAATGTGAAACAATCAAGCAGAAATTGGAAAGCTATTCCAATTCCCGCTATGTTTTGGATCACATTATTGATGTCCAAAGGAAAAAGGGGGATGCAAAATGTATTGGTTACAAATCATGCCCTCCCCCGATGAATCACAATTATTCCAAATTGCCTAATGACGAGGATATGCCCCGTTTTGAACCTACTGTGCCACTCGGTCTAGATGACTTTGCAGCAGGCCTCGGGTTCACAACTGGTACATCATCCTCGGGGCAATCTGAATCTGAGAATGTGAAAAATTCATCGTCTGTTAAGGAACAGAGTTCTCCGATTATTGAGGATGCTGATTCTTCGGACGATGAATCTGAAGAAAATGAGAAACCACAGTCTAACTCGGTTACACCAGACATTCCAATTGAGAATCACATCCTGTGTGATCCACCAGTGAAACCGAGTAAGGCTGAAACATCAAAGGCAATGAAGCCCAGTGTACCTAGCAGTGAAAAGAATAACTTGTTGTATACGCTCAAGGGAGACATCAAAATTTATTCTGACAGAGATTTTCCAATCAAAAATGTAAATCAAGATTTAATTGAGAAAATTTTTGAAGGACGAACTGATAAGTTTTTGGGAAACAAAGGTAACAAAGTGACGGTCACTCAATGTGAACCAATTCCGTGTGAGCTAATTAGAAAACAATACGGAAACCAAAAACTGCCAGTTGAGCGAAAACAACAAGTGAATTCTGGAAAGGGTAAGGGCCAGGTACAAGAAAAGAGGGCTCAAAACAAGAATGCTCAAGCACCAAAGGTTCAGCAGCCTAAGACTGAACAACCAAGGGTTCAACAACCTAAAGTTGAGCAGTCTAAGGTTCCTCAACCTAAGGCTGCACAACCTAAAATTCAACAATCTAAGGTTGAGCAACCTAAGGTTCAAAGGGTGCAAAACAAAAGAGCTCCTGTCAAGAAAGAGAACAGAAAGTGAACTTTGTTGGATCAAAGGGTACGGACAAACTTGAAACATTTCAAAATAAATCTAACATTGATTTTGTAAAACAAGTTAGGATTTTAAAGCGAAATGATGAGAACAATTATACCCAACACACAAATGGATGTGACTTAGGTCCTAGCACATCTAGATCACAAAGTTCAGTGTCTGGTTCTCAGTCTGGTCATCAACACGTTTCTCCGAGGTTTGTAGAGCGGAGAATGTGTTTTGAATGTGGAACAGTTGGGCACATTGTAAGATATTGCCCATACTTGCAAAAATTGAAAGGAAAAACAAGTGCTCCCCAAGAAACCAATTACCAAAAACAACCGGTTTCCCCGAAACAAGACCCACGTGTCTTGAAAGAAAGGGAAAAGAAGGTAAAACAAAAGAACAAAAAGGTAATTGAGAAGGCCTTAAAATCAGAGGTCAAGGATGAAAAACCTGTACAAGCTAAACCTACAAGTGTAAAACCAGTAAATGCAAAAACAATTAAATCAAATACTGGTAAGGGACAACAAGCTTGGAAACAAAAACAGGTAATTCAGTCAGGGGGAGCACCAGAGGTTTTATTTCCTAATCATCAAGTGATTGAGATCACTTTCCTTGATGATCAAGGACGACCCAAGTCAACAAAGGCTTGGGTCCCCCTCTCAAACTGATGTGTTAATTGCATGTGCAGGCGGCTCCAGGAGGAACTGTCAATAGTCTTTGGATCGTTGATAGTGGGGCTTCCAGGCACATGACGGGCGACTATCGTCTTCTTTTCGATGTGCGAAGTATAAGAGGAGGATATGTTGCGTTTGCTGGAGACAAAGGAGGGTATATCACCGGCGAGGGAATGATCTCAAATGGAATTGTGAGTTTCGACAAAATCAATTATGTGCAACAGTTGGATCACAATCTCCTGAGTGTTTCTCAAATCTGCGACAAGAAGTTCACCGTGCATTTTAATGATGCCGGTTGTTATGTGCTGAAGCCAGGTTTCAAGATTCCCGCTGAATGGATTCTCTTATCAGCACCAAGAGTTAATGATTTGTATGTCCTTGATATGAGCCAAGCAATAACTCAGTCAAAACAAGTTACTTGCTTTATTTCAAAAGCCACTGAAAAGGAGATGATCTCTTGGCACAGACGAATGGGTCATATTCACCTCAGAAAAATGAATCACCTAGTCAAAAACAACTTGGTGAGAGGTGTCAATGTGAAGAACTTTCAACTTCAAGATGTCTGTGTGCCGTGTCAAAAGGGAAAGCAGACCAAGAAATCTCATCCATTGAAGAAGGTTAACACTGTCAACATGCCACTCGAGCGTTTGCATGTGGACCTTTTCGGCCCAGTCAAACACAAGAGTGTGCACGGAGAAGTTTTCTGCTTGGTAGTTACTGATGACTATTCAAGATTTTCATGGGTTGACTTCATGGTCCACAAGAGTGAGACTCCTGAACATCTGAAGAATTTGATCACCCTGTTGGAAAATCTGTATAATCTAAAGGTGAGGCGAATTCGAAGCGACAACGGTACCGAGTTCAAAAACAGGGTTATGGATGAGTTTTGCACTGCAAAAGGAATCCTTCATGAATACAGCTCTCGGTACACACCACAACAAAACGGAGTCGCTGAAAGAAAGAACAGAACCTTAATTGAGACTGCAAGAACCATGTTGGTTGAGTCTCAGCTTCCAGTTCGATTCTGGACTGAAGCTGTTGCCTCGGCTTGCTACACGTTAAACAGGGTTCTCACAGTGAAAAGACATGGAAAAACGTGCTTCGAACTCCTACACAAGAAGACTCCTGACTTGGAATATCTAGAACCTTTTGGTGCACCATGTACCATGATTGAACCTGATGGGAAGTTTGGTGCCAAAGCTATCGAAGGTTACTTCCTTGGGTATGCTACTCCTAATCTGCGAGTATGGAACCTGACTACCAAAAGGATTGAAGAATGGGGTGAAGTAAGAGTTCAAAGATATTCTAATCCTCCGAAGCCTTCTGGAGATCCATGGATGTTCGATTATGATGGTCTTTTCGACTCATTTAATTTGCCGACATTTGATGATGACAATGCAATTGCTCAAATGTTGTCTGAAAGCGAGAATGCGACTGGCTCTCAGTTAGCTCGTCCAATCATTGTTGACTCACAAGCTTCTTCTTCTGTCAACAATCTCGTTTCAAATGAGGTGTTTAATGATGCTGTCGATTACAATTTGTCGTCGGAAGATGAGGAGTATGTTGATGCAAATGATGGTGAAGCACTGCGTCCGGTTCAAGGTACTTCAGAAGCAACGGATCCAGTGTCTGCGCCAATTATCCAAGAAGAAAATGCATCATCTTCTACAACTCACCAGCTTCAGAATGATATCGGGAATTTAAATATCAATAACTTGAGGTCAAATGTTGAAGTTCCTCCAGTTTCTGAAACCCGAATTCATAACATTCATCCTCAGCAGAATATTATAGGTGATGTTCTCAGTGGTGTAAGGACAAGGAATCAAATCAGAAATAACGAAAATGCTGGCTTGTATGCTGAGATACGAGAATCGGGACAACAAAATGATTGGTCTTTCGCCTGCTATGTTAGCCAAGAAGAGCCTAAATCTTGGAAGGAGGCATTGAAAGATGATTCCTGGGTGGAAGCCATGCAAGAAGAACTTCAGCAGTTTGAGAAGTTGGGTGTATGGAAATTGGTTGATAGGCCCGACAACTACAAAAAGATCGGAACTCGCTGGGTGTTTAAGTGCAAAAAGGACGACCGTGGGATTGTTGTCCGAAACAAAGAAAGGTTAGTGGTTCAAGGCTTCAGTCAGATTGAAGGTATTGACTACAATGAAGTGTATGCACCTGTTGCTCGTCTGGAGGCTATTAGAATCTTTCTAGCCTACGCATCCTTTAATAAATTCAAGGTGTACCAGATGGATGTTAAAAGTGCTTTTCTACACGGAGTAGTCGAAGAGGAAGTATATGTCGAGCAACCACCGGGGTTTGAAGATCCATTACATCCTGACAGGGTTTGACTACTTAACAAGGCATTATATGGTCTTCATCAAGCACCTCGGGCTTGGTATGAAACGTTGTCTACCTATCTGCTCAGCAATGGTTTTCGATGAGGTTTGATCGACTGTACCCTCTTCATCAAAGAAAAAGGTGAAGATCTTCTGTTGGTACAAGTGTATGTCGATGATATTATCTTTGGTTCTACCGATGATAAGTTATGCAAGGAATTTGAAAAGGTGATGCAAGATCGATTCGAGATGAGTGCGATGGGTGAAATGACGTTCTTCTTGGGTTTGCAAGTTAATCAGTCCGAATCTGGAATTTTTATTCATCAAACCAAGTACGTCGGAGACATCTTGAGCCGGTTCCAGATGTCCGATACGAAGCCAATTTCTACTCCTCTTCCGCAGAATCACGGGATTACTCCGGATGAAGAAGGGGATGTTGTGGATTCTTCACTTTATCGTGCTATGATTGGATCCTTAATGTATCTCACCGCATCAAGACCCGACATTATGTATCCAACTTGTCTTCTCGCTAGGTATCAAGCGAATCCGAAGGTCTCTCACTATGCTGCTGTCAAAAGGATCTTTCGTTATCTGAAGAGTTACCCTGACACCGGGTTATGGTACCCTAAGGATGATAACTTCGATCTCAAAGCTTTCAGTGATTCTGATTTCGGCGGCTGCAAGAAAGATGGAAAATCAACTACAGCAGGATGTCAGTTCTTAGGCAATCGCCTAGTCACTTGGCAATGCAAGAAGCAGACATGTGTGGTAACGTCTACATGTGAAGCAGAATACATTGCTGCGTCTAGTTGCTGCTCCCAGGTTCTATGGATCCAACAACAGATGCGGGACTACGGTTTTGAATTCCTAACTACTCCTATTTATGTTGATAATGAGGCTGCCTTACAGATCACTAGAAATCCTGTACAGCACTCGAAAACGAAGCACATCGATATTAAATATCACTTCATACGTGATTGTTTTGAAAAGAGACTTATCGATGTGGTTCATATTCATACCGACCACCAACGTGCCGACCTTTTTACCAAAGCATTCGATAAATCAAGATTTGATTATTTACTTTTGGTAAACGGCATTAAGGTGAAGCAAGAGTAACCGACATCAGGAAATCGTTTTTGTAAATATTTTTCTAAAAACCAAAAATCCAAAAATATTTTTACTTTACTTTATTTTTGAATTTTAGGGGGAGAAAGTTTCAAGAAAAATACAAAAACATTGAAAAACCACAAAAATACAAAAATATGTCTTTAATTTAGTTACTTTCTGCATTTAAGGGGGAGAAAATTCAGAAAAACACAAAAACAATAGAAAAACAAAAATGAGTTTCTTGGTAATATAAGAGAAAGTGATATTACATCAGAGGTCGGTTGAAACATGTTTCCAGAAATCAAAAAAAAAAAGAAAATGATAAGTAGCTCTACTAATGATGTACCGGTAGACTCACGATCATTTTAAAGTATGCAGGAGATATAAACATAACAGACTGAAAACCGCGTGGGAACCGTTCATTGGCATATGGTCTTGGTACCGAAATTTCGTTTGATAGATTGCCGAGGTTCTGAGATATTCGGGGTTTATGCTGTTTATCATCTGGGTATGATGGTTGTTTCTATAAAAGACAAAGTCTAAGTTCTTCCATGATACCATACATACGTGTACATATTTCATACTGCATTCGACCTCAATAAGTGATAAACAATCACATGTCCATCAAAATAAGTGATAAAATATCACATCTATCCGGGAGTCAAGTTCGTCTCTCTGCTGTACGGAAGTACTGACCTGTTCACGGACTTGCTCCTGTGCCCTCATGCATCGAAAATCAAGTTCCTCATCAATAAGTGATTCTATCACATAGGGCTTGTTTTCAACTCTAATAAGTGACTTGTTCACATTGTATATATATATATACGTTAAAAACGGATGATAAATGGTATACTCCCCAGTAAGATGAACTCTCGTGCATACCTTGATACGGGAATGTGTCGTGAGTGGATGAACACCGGTCGGTAAGTATAAATCATACCTTAAACGTATCTCATTGTATTATGATTACACTTGATTGTTGAGTTTAAGTGGATAACAATATCGGTAATTGTGGTAGAATACTTATCAACTTCTGTAAAAGAATTTTAAAAGGAAATGTGTTTTGACAGAAGACCGCCAGCTGATTTGATTCTCTTCACCAGAAATTCGCAAAAATATTGTTGTGTTTGTACATATTTACTTACTGCTTAATTTCTACTGCTTTATTTTTAAACAGTTTTGTCGTTTGGTGCATATGAGCATGACATTAGCGGTGATGTCGTTTGATAACATTCAAAGGATTCTAAAATTGTTGCCTTTTATTTTATCAAACCACAAAATCCAAAAAGATTTTCAATTTAACATTATTTTTGATTAACTGATGTTGGTGCTTGATCCAATACCTGACAAGCCGAGATACTTCATAAAACTAACCTTTGCAGAACTTCATAACGAACAACTTTTCAAAATGGTCATTTCTGAAAAACCTCCAAAATTTGAAGGGTTTAAATTGAAATTCCCAAAAATCCAAAGTGTTGGTGGGAAATCTGATCCTTCGAGGAAGCAATGGCCCTCGAAAGATCAGATGGTCAAGAAAGTCAATGAAAGTCAGCTGTCTCAGTCGAAAGATGTGTTGGTCAACGAAAGATTTGACCAATTGATCTTTCGAGTTGACTAGATCTTTTGAAAGATGGATTAGATCGAAAGATATCTTTCTAAGGATTCCAAAATATCTGGTATCCTTCGATCCAGATCTTTCAAATATCTGGATCCTTCGAGCCAAATAGGGATCCTTCGAGATCAAGATCATCCTTCGAGACAACTGTTCATCTTTCGAATGGTTTTGAGTCCTTCGAGGCAGTTGGACTTTCGAGGTCAGGATATATAAAGGCATTTTCTTCTTCATTTGTTCTTCACAGTTTCAAAATTTCTCTCAAAACCCTCTCATCTTATCGAACCTCTGTCAAAATTTTCATAACTTGTTTATATCAGGATTTTCTTACCAAACAACGGTAGGATGTTCATGCTTTTCAGAACACACATTAACACAAACAAGCACAGTATAAAAACCTCATTTGATCATGGTTTCTGTTCATACTTTGGGTTGGGGAAATCATGTATAAAATGAGTTTGTATATGAAAATATATTGAAAATGATTAGTGTTAGGTTTGTTGATCATTGTTTGTTCAAATGAAACATGAAAAGTTGTGAATCTTGGTGTCTAGATGTTTGGTTTGGGTAAAACAGAGCATGTTTTGGGTTTTTGATTTGTGTTTATCATCCGGGGTGGATTAATGACTGATTTGGTTTGTTTTGAATGTTGATATGTTAAATGGATTTGATGTAATATTATCTGATCTAAAACTCATTTAAATCTGCTTTAAAATCAACTTGAAATCACATGAAAACATCACCGAAAAACACTAGAACCCCACCGAAAAAACTCGCCGTTGAACAGTTCCGGAGCGAAGGATGATGATGACTCATCACCTCGATAGATGTGCTGAACAACATCCTTCGAGGTGATTCTCGAAAGATGTTAGATTTCACGAAGGATCATCCTTCGATTTGATCAACCTTCGAAGGATCAAGACATCTTTCAAATTTCTTGATTCTTCGAAAGATGATCTTTCGATATGGTTGTTATCCTTCGGGGAAAGTGACATCCTTCGAACCATCTGTCATCTTTCAAACAGATTGCCATCTTTCGTGCTTTGATTAAATCCTTCGATGGATAATTGGATCCTTCGAAGAGTTCAACACTTAGAATTTTTCAAGAAATTGAAAATTTTCTAAGTGTGGAATTCCAATGTTGACTGTTTGACCTTTCCTTATTACGTGTCAATGTGATGTGCAGAAATGGCACCGAAAGTGAAAAAGGAGCGGGCAAAGCCAACAAAGAAGGAGAAATCGGAAGTTGAGGCTATGTCTGAATCTAGACATAATATGGCTGCATATTTACAACCGGAAGGCAGTATCAGTCCGGAGTTTGCTGGCATCATGGAGTACCTTCACCGCTCGCGCATCAATTATGCTATCACAACGCAATACATTGCCTATCAGTCGCACATCAAGGCATTCTGGAGTTCTGCTGGGATTGAAACGGTAGATAATAAGGAAGTGATCAGGGCTACTGTTGCTGAAAAACCTGTGGTTATTACTGAAAACACTATCAGAGAACGTCTACGACTTGGAGATCAACCGGAAGATCCTACTTCTATCGATCTACAATGTCAACGGGGGTTACTGATGAGGCTGCGGTACAGCGACGATGTTCTGGCTAATCAAATCAACAAGAAGTATATGCCACTTCGGTATAAGTTCTTGCTGCATATTCTTATTCATTGCCTGAGCAACAAGCGTTCTGGGTATGACTTGTCACCGATCGATTTGACTGGATTGTTTACGGCGTTGATTCTGAACAAGCCGTTTAACATATCTCGCTATATCTTCGACAACCTAAAGGAAAACGCTCGAAGGCCACTTCCGTCTGCAACACAGCGAACATCCACCAAGTTCTGGTTATATCCCAGGTTTCTGCAGATGATGATAGATGATCAGATTCCTGATCTTGCTAAAGCCGAGGCAGATGTTCTTCCTGTGAATCCAATGAACGAACGCACTCTGCTGATCTTCAAATCTATGGCCGCTTATAAGGAATCAGACCCAATTAGGAAACTTATTGGTCATCTTGATATTCCTAACTATGAGGCACCGCAAAACCACAGATGGCGTCGTGAAGGGAGTGTTTCTGATAATGAAGAACCAAGGTTGATTGCTTTGGCTGACACGCAGCTCACGGCTAAACATGGAATTAAAGCATCAAGGAAGTCTGCTGGGAGTTCTAGTGCTCCAGCACGTGTTGAAGTGGATGTTAATATTGCCACTGAAGAAGTTCAGGGAGAGTTTGTAGAGCCTGATGCTAGTATTGGTGCAGGTGGTGATGGTGGTGCTGTGGTTGTTGAAACAGGTGTTAGTACAGGTGGTGCTGGTGGTGTTGCTGGTCAGTCTGGTACTGTTGCGACTGACAAGGGTAAAGGCAAGATAGATGAGGCGAGGAAGCTAGTTGATGAAAGCAGTTCATCTTCTGAAGAGGAAGGAGGTTCTGATGGCGATGATTCTTCGTCTGAGGATGATAATCCTCCTCCTCCTCCAGGGATGATGAAAGTCTTTGATAAACGCGGGAACCCCCGATTTGTGCGTATCAAGAAGACGGGTGATACTGGAGACTCTGACACGGATGAAGATTATACGCTTACTTCTCCAGGTTTTCTTAAGAAGAGGAAGGCAAAACGACAGGGTGTTCGTTCATCGAAGAAAACTGCTGATGACACCTCTGTTCCTGTCTCTGTCCAGCCTTCATCTGCTCCTGAGCAGCAGTTTCCTCCCTCTGGTGATCAACTTACTGAAAAAGAGACGTTGGAGCTAATGTCTTCTCCTCAGAGATCTTCCGGGACACGCACGGCGACTGTTGATCAACAGCCACCTGCAACTCCCACCTCAGGTGCACATGCCCGACCTACTCTCGTTATTTCTGGTCCTACAGGTGCCTCGGGTCAGGCTGGTCAGTCTGGTTCTTCAAGACCTGAGCCTTCAAGGCCAACTCTGGCAGAAACCTTGTCTGGATTTTCTGAAGCTGACAAGATACAATTCCTGATTGAACAAGTCAGTGAATTGGGATCTATAGTTGGTCGACACACAAGAACTATTGAAGAATATCGTGTCCAGCGTAAACAGGATGCAATGGCACACAATCATCTGTGTAAAATTGTTGAAGCTCAGAATATTAAGATCAAGGAACAGGCTGAGGAAATCGAAAGGTTAAAAGAGGCAAATAGGGCACGAGATAGGGAGGTGGAAATTATGAAGAGGCATAGTACTAACTTGGAGACTCAGGCGAAGGCGTTAAGGGAAAAGGTTAGTAGTCGTGATGATAGACTGATGGAAGCCTTCAAACCCATGTATACAAACTTCAATAAGGTTCATTCGATGGTTGGTACATTGTGGAATGAAAGGTGCAAAACCTTAGGGATAGTTCCCTCAAGGCGTGAGGATGATCAAGATGATGATGCAGCTAATCCAGATCAAACAACTGCCTCAGGCTCCGGTGCAACTGCATCCGGTGCTGCAGGTGGATCTGGTACAGCTCAGGATACTCCTTCTGCTCCTCCGACAGCTACCACTGGCCCATCAGAACAGACAGAAACACTGGAAACGTCTGCAGGCCCTGAACAGATCAGCCTGGAGCCAGAAACATTTACAGATCTCTCTGAACCCTCAGGTGCTCAAAAGTATCATCCTGTGACGGGTGAACTGCTAGAAGAGGGAGAGTTTATTTCTGAAATGTCTGATGAACAAATTCTGATCTTGACTGATTTGGATGAAGTTGCTGTGTGTATGATTGATAACACTCCGTTAGTTCAGGATCAAACCGATTTCTCTTCAATTGATGAAATCTTCATCGGTTCGGATCCTGATCGTCCTGTATATGTTGGAAAGGACAATGCGGAGGTGAATGCCCTTGATGATGATTTTGTGGCTGAAAAGACTGCAGAGTTCGCCAATCTTTCTTCTTATTCGCCATCAGCTCAAGAAAACCGTGAGAAAACAGTGAATGAATGGCGAGCGGATTTCCTTGCTAGGAATCCTCCTCCGCTCGCTAGTTTAGAACAGGTTAACTATATGATGCTGGAGAAGAATCGGGCTCGGGGTCGCATTATTAGTTGGATGTTTGTCAAAGATCTTCACTGCATGGTCGTGAAAAGAGAAACGGGTCTTCAGTACTTCAGAACTCTCCTCAGTATTCTCACACTTCCATATTATGATGTTGCAGTGTTAGCCCAACTAGATGTCATCAATCGGAGCGAAGAAAATATGGTGGATCTGTTCGCTAAGAAAATCAGGTTGGAAAGGAGATTGGGTTGGAAGGATCCTCTGTACAAGCCACAGTTTCCGAGATACGAGCAGATCAGGTTTACACTTGATCCAGAGACTAACACAGCTCATTATCGTCTGGTATATGATCCTCCCAAAGTGATGAAGAAGATACCGTTGCTAAAGATGAAGACCGACTTTCTTGGAAACTTCCGTTGCTGGGTTTACGATGCTGATACTGGAGAAGCGGTGATCCTCTTCAGAGATAGTCAGGAGAACTTCAGGATAATAGATCCGATGTGGATTACTAACATGTCCAGATCGGATATTATTGTTCTGACGGATCATGAGATAAACTACTTAGTTCAGGATCGAGATCAAGCTATGAAGTTTCAAAGGATGGCCCGATACTGCTTCAATCTGCTGGTCAACGCAGGAAGTGCATGGTCATCACATCATCTGACAGTGGAAAGGACGTCCGAGACTTAAGACACGAAGACCGAGACAAAGCTACAGCCAAGGGGGAGTTTGTTGGTGCACTTGTGTCTGTATTTTGTTATGTATAAAACGATGTCTTTTGTTTGTCGTGTTTACGTCATTTGGTGTATTGTTTAAGTGTTGAGATGTAATGTTTGACCAAGTCAACCATCCTCCTGGTTTGACTTGGCCAAACAGTCAACATTATGTTTGAAAGATAATATGGTTCGAAGGATGTCATCGAAGGATGTTATGTATCCTTCGATGACCTCGAAAGACATCTTTCGTTGGAAACTTATGGACCTCGAAGGATATATCATCCTTCGAGGTACATATGGATCCTTCGATATCTTTCGATGGACATTCTGGTCGATAGATGATCCTTCGACCAGAACTGTTTATCCTTCGTGCATGTAATCTGTTGTGGATATAAATATCCATGTTGGGGTTCATTTCATGGCAGACACTTAGAAAGATATTGAGAGCATTTGTGAGTGAACCCAAGGTCTTGTAAGAGAGCATTTCAGTTTGGTCAAGGTCTGTAACCGTGTCCACTGAAATACAAGAGAAAACTTTGATACTTTGCTGGTCTACTCTTTCTCTTTGTAATCTTTGCTTTCATCTAAACTACGGTTTGCACTCTAGCTTGGATTCCGCACTTGCTAGAGTGTTGAACATAACAAGGAATAGGTTTATCCTCAACCTCCGAGGGACCTACAAACTTCAAAGTTATCATAACTCTTCATACATTCTCAAACGCATTTTCAACATCACACCAGATGACAAAGATACTGAAAATTGCAAAAAGGGTATTGGTTCAGAATTTCATCAGGTACCACCACCATTGAGAAACAATTATACTTTTTATGATGAGGAAAAGGTGGCAAAGGGTTTGAACATAGCTGACCAATTACCTGAAAGTATCGATGTGACTTACACCAAATCTGATGATGCTAATGATTCAGAGGTGGTAAGTAAGGTGGTTGATAGTGTTTTGAAAGAAGAGTCTGCAAAAGGTAAGTCTGAATCACAGGATGAAGATGAAGGAAATCTTTATGATGGTTATCTGAAAAACACAAAATCCGAGAAAAATTTGAATGATGATTCAAAGGGATTGGTTTATACCATGATTGGATCGGACAAATTATTCTTACATGTTGTATTCCCGATTCAGAATGTGATTTCAGAAAAGGTAGATAAAGTTTTCAAAATGGTTGAGATTGAAAAGTCTGAGATTTCAAAGTTTGCTGGTAAAGGTTATAAATCTTTTTATAACAAACCTGGTTCTAAGAAGAAAAACATGAAGGCTGGTTTGGGTTATAAAAGGAAACAAAATTGGAATCAAAGAAAACAACAAGATTTGCAACAAAAGATGAATTTTGTTCAAGGGAAAAGCTTGAAAGAAGAGGAAAAACTCAAATTTGGACAACAATCTAATGAGGAGTTTGATGCTTTGAAAAAGAAACAACAACAGGTCAAGGATGTTTCAAAGAAAGTGTGTTTTAAGTGTGATCAAATTGGACATGTTGCACGAAAGTGTCCAAATCCAAAGCCTGTTGATGTTGAAAAACAGAAATCTGAGAGTGTGAAACCAAGGTCAACCAGATTTGATTCGAGACAAACTTGGAGGTATAATACAAACAAGTTTGCTTCAAATCAAAATTGGAAATCAAATCCGAACAGGTTCGATTCAAGACAGACTTGGAATTCTCACACACCCAGATTGAGAACAACACAGAGTTGGAGAACATCTGTTGATATGACAAAACCTCAAGAGTTTTGGAAACCTAAAAATGTTGTTCAAAATCAAAAGGTTCAGAAATGAACAAATTTTTACAAAAGAGGTACTCCGGGAGGTCAAGTGTGGAGTGCTAAGAAACAAGTGTCGTCAGTAAAAGATGAAACAGTTGAAATCAAAGCTGAAAAAGTTTTAAATGACAAAGAATTTCCAAAATTGAATGAAAATTATTGTGTTAAAATGCCTAAGGTCCAACAGACCTGGGCCAAATTGTTCAAATAATCAAATTGTTGAAATGTGCAGGAGCTCAACAAAGCTGAAGATTGTGAGAATGATAGTTGGAGCAGCCTGGCACAGGAAGAGGTTGCAGGACCCTGGTTTGGTTGAACAGGGAGTTTAGTTTGATTGTTGTTTGTACATAAATAAACAATATTTTCAAAACCCTAAAAACTTGAAAAATTAAAAACCAAAAATATGTTTGTTTTAGTTTTGTTTGAATAAATATTGATTGAATACGCCGAAACCCTCACGGCTGAACAAACATGATTACATTCATCAGATTGAAAAACGGTTTTCAAACTGTAAAAATCAATGTGTTGTAAATCATGGAGGTAATTACTGCTTTTAGTATAATTCAGTGCATGATTAGCAGAACATGGATGGCGAGACAAAGCTATCAGCATCGTGTTGTCAAATTTCCTTTAATGGTTTTGCATTTTAGGGGGAGAAAAATTGTTAGAAAATACAAAAACATTAGAAAATTTGAAAAAGCCAAAAACATGATAAAAATTCAAAAATTGAGTTTTTGCATAAAAAGAGGAAATGATAGTACATCAGTAGACAGTTACAGTATGCTAAAGAAATGTAATGATTAAATAGCATTAAACAGTCTCACTGATGATATGTCGATAGGTTTTTATACATTTAGTAAACATTTCGGGATATAAATCTAAATTCAAACTTGCTTATTTCGTGGGGAACACTACTTGGATATATAGGTAACCCCTGAAATCTCGTTTGAAAGGTCCCATATTCTGAGATACTAGGTCTTTATACTCAGTGATATCTGGGGTATTATTCCGGGACTTCTGCTGTATGGAAGTACTAACCTAGTCCCCGAATAATACTTTCTGCAAATGCTTGAAATACAGCATCGCCCTCAGCAAGCTGATGAAACAATAAAATTGATAGTCGCTGTTGTTGTAATTAAAAGATCCTCTAAAGGGGACACACCAGAAAGTCAAAGCCGCCATCTCTCTGCGTATACGGAAGTATCGACCTGAGCTCTCACGACCCTCGCATTTAACCCCTTACAGATATCATCTGTGGTATACTCACCTGTAAGACTGAATATCTGGGATTCTGGATACGGGAATATATTCAAGAGGTGGGACACATGAATAAGTTTAAATTCTTAAAACATCTAATTCGTATCCTGAATCAGTTGAAGTTTGTATGAAAATTTAAGATGGATCAGTATATCGACAATCGAGGTGAATTGTTTAATTCTTAATGTGTAATTAAGCTCAACGGTACTCGTAACTTGTTAAAAACTGATATGATCCTCTGACGCATACTCAAACAAAAATATTATCTGTAAATATGTTTGTATATATTTCTTACTGCTTTATATTTTCAGAAAATACAAAAAGATTTTGATTTCTACTTTATTTTCGACAACCGATATCTGAAATGCTGAGTTTCAAAATCTAAATAAGCTGATTGTGTTTCTGAAAATAAAACAAGTTCATTAATTTGACACTTGATTTAAAATAAAAAATTTTCAAAAACAGTTTGTGATATCTCCGAGGTCATTAACTTGAACTTGGATGATAAACTGTGAGGGAGTTGGATTCTTTAATACTGCTATATCTATAATGTATGTTGATAGGAGGAGTGGATTAGAGAATTTGTTTGATGCTTTTAAAATGTTGTTACTTATATAATGTTAGAGTGATTGCAGGATAAAAAAGATACCAGATTACGATCCCGGAAGCAAAGACTGAGAGGGAGTCTGAAGACAAGCTGACAGTGAGGATGAGCTTGTAGCTGAAAAGAGAGGTGTCGATCCCTAGAAGCACGGAAGCTTGATGAGAGGGGGAGCCTGCTGATGATGATGATGTTGCTGATGTTAAAGTTGCTGATGATGAAGCTGTTGATGATAAATTCAGTAATGAGATTCTGATGTAAGAGTCAAAGAGAGAAGCTGATCAAGTGAGTGATGAATGCTTACATTGTTACAATCTGATTGAGATGGCAAAATGATCAAGACCGAAGAGGTGGCATAACAGAGAATGGTCACTGAAGACTTCGTCAATATCCGAGGGGGAGTCTGTTAGTGCATTACGTCTATTGACTTCGTCTTGTATCATGTTATAGAATAGGATAGGATAGAATATCCAGTGCACGAGGTTCGAGAAATGAAAGTTGGTGGATTAGCAAGTAGGTCCGCTTATATGGACATTGTCCATAAAAGCGAACCAGAAGCTAATAGGTCCGCTCATATGGCATGTCCATATAAGCGAACCTACCTCCACTATATATAGGTGCATTGTGTTGTTCATTTGGTAACTTCTGGAAATTGTAACGAAGTGCTGTCAAATTGCTTTCAGGTTGTAAAAGTTGTTAGATCAATAAAAGAAAGCATTATAATTAGTTTGAGCGTCTGATTCATTGTTTCCGCCTTTGAATTGGATATACAACTCTTCTGATCGACTCATTCGGGTTCAACAACGATCCTACAACATCTATATTATCATCTTTAATCTTGAATCAATCCAATCTAACCAAAAAAAAAAAAATTAAACAAAACAATAATAAAAACAAACTTACTATGACAAATTACTATTCTTTTAATATGCATCCATTATGCAAATTAATATTGTTTTAATATGAATCTATTAAATATCCTTCCATAATATTTATCATTCACGACAAAGTACTGTTATTTTAATATACATCCATTAAATATGAATCCACTAAATATGTATGTGGTTTCGTATGGTGATGTTTGAATACGATTCATAACAATAAATATGAATCCATTAAATATGAATGGTTTCGTGTCTTTCAATATTACACCGAATCAATAAATATTTCAGGTTTCTTTACAAATACAAGAATAACTAACCTTAAATATTGAGAGACGCCAGTTGCGAGAAGGAGCTGCATGAAGAAACGTCTTAGAAGAAACTGAAGATGCTGCTGGAATCGTCTGAAGAAATGCCGTAGAAGAAACTGAAAAGTCGTGTGTGTGAATCTAGAATGATAACTATGAACCTGATTTTTCTCTAAGCAAGATCTTTTAATTTTGAGAAAGGTAGTTTTGTCATGTTAATAGAGAAGGAAAATACGTAATTTTTATTTAGATTTGGATAAATATGCAATTAAGGATGTTTTTAAGAGAAAATATACAGTTATCCCATTTACTAATGAAATATTAGTTTTCATAACCTAGCAAGTAATAAGTAGACTTACTAAAGTAGTGGAGTATTTCTGATGCTAATTGGATTGATCTTTACTTGTAAAGTGAAAAGCGACAAATTTTATTCGTCACGAGTAAAAGGAAATGAATAATTGGTTTGTTAAATTAAGGTGATATATACATATATATTTATATATACAGTTGGCAGAAATGATTGATATTTTGGTTATGATTTCATATTTGGTTTTTTTTTATAGTACATTGATTAGACCAATACAGTTGATTCACATGGTAATGTTATGTTACAAGTAAGGCTAAAAGGTGTGGGGTCATTGTTGGAACATGATTCGTTACGTAGTAACATGAATGGAAGGCTATACTACCCCCTTCCCTAATCCACCATGGTTTGCATGGATTAAACCATGGCAACCATGGTCCTCATTTCCATTTTTCAAGTAATCATTTCCTTTTTCTTTAGACAAAGATACATTAAAATAAATAAGGGGATAATGGTTTGGGTAATGACCATACCCTTAGACTCCACGGTATGGAGGATCATCCCCCATCGTCCCTTTCGTCGCCGATCCTCCAGCCATTTCGCCCCCTCGTCGCCGAACCTCCAACGTCCTCCTCGTCGACTTGTGGACGTTGAGAACGATCCACTACAAGACAAAACACACTCAATAAACCCCCAAATCCAAAATCAAACCCTTCTCCTTCTCCGATCCGGTTCCTTCTCCGATCGTGTCAGTTGAGACCGGCGTCATTGTTTAAATCGAACTGTTGAAAGATCCTCTTCACCTTCTCCGATTTGGTTCCTTTAGTAGCCATTTGGTTGTAGTTCTGTGATTTTGGTTTGTGGGTGTTGATAAAGATGGGAACTTTAGCAGCATGAAAGGGGTTTGAGCAGCTGATTTGAAAGATGAAGAACCTTATCTGACTTTAGGGTAATGAGCTCCGGCGACTTTCTTCTTATCCGCTGAAAGGGGTTTGAGCAGTGATTCCCGTGACATGTCTTCTTATCCGCTGTTTTTTGCTCAAGTAATTAAGTTTAGTTACTGTTTTGAATGTTTATGGTTAAAGTATATTGGTTTTAAGTTTAGTTACTGTTTTGAATGGTTTTGGAGGTTAATTTGTGTTGTTGTTTGGTAATTGAAAGTGAATGTGTGATCGGATAAACCGCATTTTGTGGATGTTGATTAAGAACCAAAATTGGATAATTAAAAAGTAGATAAATTAAAAAAAAATTAAGATGGTGGGGTAGGATCATCCTCCCATTTCCAGTGTTGTACCATGGCGGATCATCCTCTAAGGTACTATGATGTGGTGCCTACGTGGCGGATCATCCTCAAAGAGAGGACCATCACCATACCGCATAGACTTAGGGTATAGTGGTTTTAAATTGTGAATTAGAGGTAGATGACACTACACTAACGTAAAAGGTCATAATAGTCCTAAGGATCATAAACACACCTTATAACCTAATATCATGTGAATAAATCGTAAAGTCCTCATGACTTAATGATTTAATAATGTAGTAAGTAATGTCATGTTAATAAATTGCAAACGTGTTCATGACTTAATGATTTAATAATAATATTATAAATATATAGAGATATGTGTTATATTTGGTAGGTATGTAAATAAATTGAACATTCATGAAATGCTGTTTGTGAATTTGTTCGGCGGGAAGTTCGTTTATTTAATAAACGAACGAATACGAACAAAAAAAATATATTCATTTAATTAAATGAACAAATATGAACACACCTCGTGTTTGGTCATTTATATTCATTTAAATTTTTGGTATATATACATTAATAGTTATCTTTATATAAATATTAGGTTTTCTAACTAATTATATATATACAACTAATTAGTAATTGAGTTTTCTAGTAATAAAAAATGAAATTTTAAAAATATGGTAACTGATCACTTACTTAATATTTATTTAAAATAACTACTTAATTTTAGTATCTATGAAGTTTAGTTTAGATGTGTTTTCGGATGAACTATAATATATTAGACTTGTTTGTTTGTGTTCACTAATGTTAAATTGTGTTTGTTTATATGTTCAATTACGTTCATTTGTGTTTGTTTATTTTTGTTCAATTATATTAATTTATGTTTGTTTATGTTTATTCAAATATGTTAATTTTTTTTATGTTTGTTTGTGTTAATTTATGTTCGTGAACTGTTCGTTTAGGCTTTAAACGAACGAATATAAACAAACACGTACATGCCTGATTTCTTAATGAACGAACACGAACATAAAAATATGTTCGATTATATCTTCGTGTTCGATTAAAACTAAATACATATACTCGTGTTCATTCGGTTCGTTTACATGCCTGTATTTAAGTGTAAAAAGATTATTCTTATAAAAAAACAAATAATTCATAAATTTAATGTGACATTTATGGGTGCCTATATTCTATACTTTATTCGGTGGCCCAAGCATATCCTTACAAAATATATATCATCGTCCTTGGCTTCTTTTACCAATATATAATATAATATATTCAATGGGTCACACATGATCTAGCATATACAGTACTCTATTATCAACCGGATATAAACTTAGATGTTATTCAATGGGACACACAATATATATATCTGCATATTCATACTTACATGATGATTTTATATGATTATTTACTTAATTAGCTAGGAGTTGATTTAAGAGGTATGTATAGGCGAAAGCAGCATGAAGTGCAGATCCTGTAGGAAGCACTTGTTCATTAACTGTATAGTATGGACTGTGTGGTGAATGCACAAAGCCAGCCTTCACATTTCGCATGCCAAGAAAAGCTAATGTTCCCGGAATCTTTTCCAAGTAGAAGGCTAGATCTTCACTTCCCATAAAAGGAGGGCTCAATTCTATGTTATGTTCACCCACAATCATACTCGATACTTGTACCGCGTGCTCGTATATCCTCTTGTCGTTCACGGTTGGGGGGACACTTGGATAATCATTTCCTTCTAAATCAACCACAGAGGAGCATCCGTATACAGACGCTTGCGCTTTTATCACCTATACATCATCCATCATAAACGTTTAACAATTAGGGTAGTTTCAGGGTTTACTTATATAAATCTTTTTCTAATCTTTAGGTGGTTTGAAGAAATTTTCATGGTTTTTAGTAAAGTTTTGGAACTTGTTTTGACTCAAGTGATCTGCTAGTATGTGAAAGGGGTGCAAACGAGCCAAGCCGAGTCCGAGCCCGACCAGGCTCGAGCTCGAGCTCGATAACTTATGAGAGCTCGGGCTTGAGCTCGGCTCGATTCAAGATTTTTTTTCAAAACTCGAGCTCGGCTCAGGCTCGGCTCGTTTATTATCTATTAATTAATATATTAAATAAAAATAATATAAATACTGTAATAGACTTTTTAGGCTCGCGAGCTCGATAAGTGAAGCTTGGGCTCGGACTCGTTTACTCAATAAGCTTATTTTTAGGTTCGAGATCGGCTTATAAATAACTTAAAATAATCTCGACTCGACTCGCCTCGTTTACACTAGGGGTGTGAATTTCGGGCACGACTCGAAAACACGACACGAACCTAACATGAAATTCGCGGGTTTAGGTTTAGTCTAGATGGGTTCGTGCCAGTTTCACGTTGAACCCGCGAACCCGTTTAGGTTAACGGGTTGGGTTCAGGTTAACCCGATCAGGTTGGCGGGTTGACCCGTTTAACACATTTATATCATATTTTAGAGTAAATTGTCAAAATCAACCCTGAGATTTGGGCATGTTTGCCAGTTTCATCCAAATTAACTTTTTTATATCATATTGCCCTTCACTTTTGAGACTTTTTGGCATTTTCATCCAAACTTTCAAATTGCTTTATTTTTTTTGTCAAACATTTGGATGAAAATGACAAAAATTCCCAAATCTCAGAGACGATTTTGGCAAAAAAGTTAGACGTTTGGATGAAAATGACAATTTTTTTAAAAATGATGAGCAATATGGTACAAAAAAGTTGTTTTGGATGAAACTGGCAAATATGTTCAAACCTCAGGGACGATTTTGGCAATTTACTCTATATTTTATTTTTTACAACTTATTTTATGTCATAAATTAAATTGGGTGTGTATTTTATGTCATAATTATAACTTCAAAAGAGAAATTAGCATAAGATTTTATAATTTAATATAATTGTGTTATATACATTTATGTTTTTTAAGTAAATTTTAATTTTAATATATTAATTTTAGAAAAAAAAAATTCGGGTTGAACGAGTCGTGTTTAGGTCAACCCACAAAACTTCGGGTCGTTTTCGGGTTCATGTGTATGATACGATTTTCGGGTTCGGGTTCGTGTAAAATTTTCAAGTTCGGGTCGGGTTGAACCCGCCAACCTGCGAACACGACCCGTTTAACACCCTTAGTTTACACTAAGGCTCGATAAGGCTCAACGAGCCTAACGAGCTTCACATGTGAGGCTCGAGCTCGGGCTCGTTAAACAAATGAACTTTATTTTAGGCTCAAGCTCGGCTCGGGCTCGATAAGGCTCGGCTCGGGCTCGATAAGGCTCGGCTCGTTTCGAGCTTTTGCTCGAGCCGATCTCGAATAGCTCGTGAGCCACTCGGCTTGTTTGCACCCATGTGAATAGTTTACATGAGGATTCGCTAGGTGAACTAAGCTAGTATCAACGTTTGTCTAAGTTCATGATAGGTTGACAAACATGTATCTACTTTTCGCACTATATTCACATCAGCTAGCCTCATAAACGATATTAACTAGAAACCATAGAAACTTCTCAAAACCACCTAAAGATTAAAGATCCCAACTTATATACACACACACATACTTGCCTCTTTTATTCTTTCTCCAAGTGCATAGAAGGTCTTTTTGCTAAAAGCTCTATAAGTACCAGCCATGGAAACTGAATCAGGAATCACATTAAGCTCACTTCCACCTTCCACTATTGCTACCGAAACCACCTGTCATAAAATTTATTTAATATGCATCATGCATGGTAATATATCTATATACACTACCCATGCATCAATTCATGAAGGGTTTAATTCATACAGGAGTGTCCAAGGGGTCTGCTTCTCGAGAAACAATATGTTGTAAGCTAATTATAGAAGCCGAAACAGCCAAAATGGGATTAACAGAATCTTGTGGGATGGCGGCATCGCCTCCTTTGCCATGGATCACTGCCTTGAAGCAACCACACCCGGCCAAAAACTCGCCTGGCTTGGTTGCAACAACACCAGAATCAGAGCTCAGGACTAAATGTAGCCCAAAAATGGCCTCTACATTCTCAAGAACACCTTCTTTAATCATCTCTTTTGCTCCTTCACCTCTTTCTTCAGCTGGTTGAAATATCAAAACCACTGTGCCCTAAAATAATCAAAGACATTATCACAATTAACTAAAAACAAACCCTAATCTTTAGTTTAGTTACCTTACCTGTAATTCGCTTTCGAGTTGTTTCAATATCTTAGCAGCACCGAGAAGCATTGCAACATGAGCATCATGTCCACAAGCATGCATCTTGCCATCAATTTTGCTTTTATGCTCCCACTCAACCAGTTCCTACCCACTGCCGATCAGTACTCTTTATGATTTAATCAACTTCTAATCTTTTATAATTGTTTGTAAAAAATGGAGAAGAAACCCTAATTAATTTGGTAACACATTCAAGAAGCTTAACGAACTAGAAAAGACTTGTTTTTTTTCTTTCTCAGTTTTCTAATCTTCAAGATTCATTAATAGAAATAAGGTGTTGATAGATCAAAATAGCAGCATGCAATGCATGAAAACTTATGCATATAGATGACATTTTTATACATGTAGCAGGATGAAAATATGCGCGGATCTACTCACACACAACGGTAAAATAGTTAGATGTTATATGTATATTTCTGGACTCTTATCTATCCAAATTATCTTTTTGTACTTAATTAAAACTGACGATGAAAACAAGGAAACATCTTGGTCTATCTATTATTGAACTTGGCATTGCTTAACCGGTTGGAGTGACAAGTTTTAGGATCTGTTTTACTACAATAACGTTTGTGAAGTAATATTTGCCAGTAGGATTGGTGATGATATATGATAATATTAGAAAAAAAAAAAAATTAGGGGGTGTTCATAAACCATATTATTTATCCTATTGGGCAGTTTAATGGGTCTATCCAAGGAATGGTTTTAACGGTTTAACAGTTTTGCTGACGGTTTGGAATCAACCAGTCATTTAATCTATATATATAAAATTCATTAGCTTAACTTTAGTTACCCGACAAATCTATAATAGAGTTGAAAAATATCAGAAACCTACACACTATAACACCAATAAAAAAAAGGTCTTGTACCCTAAATTAATATTACCATATCAAAAAATCCTGAAGCATTAGAAAAAGGATACAAAGCTGGGGTCCCTGTCATTTATAGCAGAAAGGAATTATTGATGGATCAAAAAATTTGCACGTTTTGCATGAAGATATACAGAAAATACGATGTAACTAATTTTATGTACATACATACACACACATATATACATACGTACCACTTTAAGGAATTTAATGAAGCAAAAAGAAACCTGAAGGGGTAAAGCATCCATGTCTGCTCTAAGTGCTACAAACGGCGGTAAACCAGAGCCAATCACTGCGACTACTCCGGTCTTGGCCACAGGCCACCTGTACCCGATACTCATCTTCTCAAGTTCTCGCCGGATAACCGAACTTGTTCTGATTTCTTCGAAAGCCAGTTCTGGATATTCATGAATCTCCCTTCTTATGTTCTTGATCCAATCTGCTGTGTCCACATGATTTGCTATACTTAGAATATAATCTTTTAGTGAACAATTTTTATGTTGCAAAAAAGGGTTTAAAAAGCTGCTTTGATGATTAAGGGTTTGTGAAGAAGAAGATGATGGAGGCAGAAGAAGAAACGAAAGAACGATCAAGATTTTGAGAGAGAGATGCATTTTTTTTTGTCAAGAGTTTGATTTTTTTTTTTTTTTTGGCAACGCAACAAGACAAGATCTAAATAGGATTAGGAACTCTTGGGTGCGGTGAGGAGTAATGAGTGTATGCTATTTTACAACACGTAATTACCGACACTAACGGTATGACTTTCAACGATAAATATCAAATGTTGAATGAATATGACATATAACTTATGGATAATTAATGCAAGTACTGGTGCGTTATAGTTGAACCAAGGAAATGGGTATATGTTTGTATTATAATTAAGCTCTATATGAGAAGTGACTTGTAAGTTGTAACGTAAATACATAAATCTTTGAGTTGGCAATCATTTTGTGAAGATGTCTACAATCTAATTATGCATCAACAAAAAAATGCACATGAAATTTCCTTGTGCGATTTTTTCTCTTATAAAGTGAAAATCAACTTCAACATAGTTTAATCTAGCATGAAACACATGGTTAGTCGCATGATATGTTGCATTAAGATTATCACACCAGAGAGAGGGAGCAAATGTTGTGTATATCCTAAGCTCTTGAAGAAGTGCTTCTAACCAAGTCATTTTAACAAAAGTATTGCTAGGGCTTTGTATTCTGTCTCGGTAGACATGATTGTTAAAATTATTGGTTTTGTAATCAGGTCAACTGATTACAATTCTAGTCAACTGGTCATTCAATCGGTTTATTTGTTATTGGGTTGTTATTATTGTTGGGCTTATCTGTTCCAACTGGGCTAATATGATTTTAAGTTGTTGGGCTGTTGTAACAGGCTTAACTACTGATGAAAATATCTAGAGGGGTGTTTGTGTAAAATGGAGGACTACGGTTGCTGTTAGTTTAAGCTTTGGGCTGAAGTGAAACTTTACATGTTTCATATTATATAAAGGCTTTGATCTTCAATCATTCAAGTAGTTCAGTTTGTAACTCTCTCTCTCTCTTGTTATTGTTCTCTGCTAGGGTTTGGCTCAGAGATTGTATACGAATAATCTCTCAACTGTATCTGAGAGATTATTCTGTGGTTCTTTTGTATTTCTTCTATTGTAGATGATCATCTGTTGATGATCATCATTGTACTGTTTGTATTGTTTTGATCTTACATTTGTAAGATCTTCTGGGTATTTTGGGGGGCAAATATTTTGGGTTGGTTAATAAGATTTTGTCACCTGTTTTGTCGCTATTTCTTCTTTTATTCTGTGTTTGTGCTTTGATTCATATAATTTTACATGGTATTAGAGCTTATGCTCTAGATCCTATGGTATTTCCGCTGTTAATCTGATTTGTTTCGTGTTTTGTGTGTTAGGTCTGCTTTATCGGTGCAGATCTGGTATTTGGGAGTCGTTAGATCGACTTGATCTTGGGCATTCTTTACAAACCCTAGCTAGGGTTTCTTGGCTGTTGAGGCCTCCTCTTCTCTTGGTGGTTATTCACGCTGTGTTGGTCTCTAAATCCTAGAAGATTTAGGGCAAACTGACCAGTTGTATTGTTCTTAATATTGTGGTAAAACTTCAGATCTGTTCAGATCTGGTGTTTTTTGGATAGCTTGCACCTACTGTGAGATCATTCTATCTCCTCTCTTTATTTTGTTGATTGGCTTAGTTGAAGTCGGGGTAGTGAGGACCGGCACTTGTTTGTTTGATATATTTGATCTGTGGTTTTTCTGTTGTTTGATCTTTATTTTTTTTCTAGTGTTTGGCTCCTGTATTAAGACCTGTCCAGGCACTATAAGTGACGAAGCTGGAATCTGGACACTGATACAGCTTCGCCTTAGGGTTTGTTTTATTCTTGTCTTGTTGTTGGTATATTTGTTGTTTGTGGTTGTTTCTTTCATTGATTGCTGATCATGACTAGTAAAGATGACAATGCTGGGTCTTCTCAGACTTTGATTAGCAAGTTGGATATAGGTGATCCATTATTTTTACATCCTAGTGATTCAAGTTCTTTAACTATTGTTGGTATAAAACTAAAGGGAACTGAGAACTATAGGGTGTGGTCTAGTGCTATGAAATTGGCTCTTGAAGCCAAAAATAAATTTGGCTTTATTGATGGTAAGTGTAAGAAAAATACTGATGATGAAGTGTTAAGTAGTCAGTGGGACAGATGTAATTCGGTTGTGTTAAGTTGGTTGTTAAATTCTGTCTCAGAGGAATTGTATTTAGGACAAGTTTTTTTCAAAATTAGCCTCTGATGTCTGGACAGATTTGAAAGAAACTTATGATAAAGTTGATGGCTCAATAGTATATGATTTGTATAAAAAGATAAATTGTATTACTCAAAATGGAAGTTCAGTTTCTAAGTATTATCATAAACTGAATACTATGTGGAAGCAGTTTGATGCAGTGCTTCAACTGCCTTCTTGTTCATGTCAAGCTGCTAAAGATTATAATGATTTCTCTACCTTAATCAAACTTATGCAGTTTCTAATGGGCTTAGATGATGTATATCAGCCTGTTAGAACAAATTTGTTAACAAGAGAGCCATTACCTTCAGTCAAAGTTGCTTTTCAATAGTGTCCAGAGAAGAATCACATAGAAACTCAAGTGTAGGAACTAAAAGTCAAAATGTTTCTTTTGTGTCTAAAACTGGTCAGAATTTTGAGCAAAAAAGAAAAGAAGTTAGAGGACCTAATCCTAATTTCAAATGTACTCATTGCAATAAAGTGGGTCATACTGTTGATAGGTGTTTTGAATTAGTTGGGTATCCTTCAGGTTTAAAAAAGAAATCTGGAGGTCAAGGTGGTAAAAATTTTTCAAATAATAGATCAAATGTGTCTTCTATTCCTTCTGTGTCACTTTTTTCTCCAGAGCAGGTGGCTAAACTTTTGAGTCTTGTGAATGAGAAAACAAGTTCTGAATCACAACCTTCTAATATTGGAGGTGAGTCTAAATGTGGTGTTAGTTCTTTAGGGGAATTTATGTGCTGTTCTAGTTTGATTAATTTTGGTTTTGATTACAATTGGATTTGTGATTCTGGTGCAAACCAGCATATGATCAAGTCTGATAAAGATATGTTTGATTGTTTTGATGTATCTGAATATGACTTAACTGTTTCTCATCCTAATGGAACTAAAGCTAAGGTATCTAAAATAGGTAGTATAAAACTTGCTGAAAATGTTGTTTTAAATGATGTGTTCTTTGTTCCAACTTACAGTGTTAATCTTCTGTCTGTTTACAAATTAGCAAAAGAAAATCAAATTACTGTTATTTTTAATGAGAATAATTGTTTACTTCAGGATTCGAAATCAGGGAGAATCCTGGTAACTGGTAAACAAGATAATGGGCTATATTTTGTTACAAAAGGTGGTAACTCTGTCAATCTTTGTTTTAATAGTTTGAATAATAGCAATTTATGGCATAGTAGGCTGGGACATCCTGCTGATCAGATCTTGTCAATATTAAAAGATGATTTAGGTGTTGTTGATGTTGTCAAACATCCATGTGAGGTTTGTCATAGGGCCAAACAAGTTAGAGTTCCTTTCCCTTTGAGTGAACATAAAACAAAAAATGTAGGTGATATTGTTCATTTAGATGTCTGGGGTCCATATAAAGTAACCAGTAGAGATGGTTTTAAATATTTTTTAACTGTTGTTGATGATTACTCTAGGGCTGTTTGGTGTTATTTGCTGAAAAATAAGACCGAGGTATTTGAAAATATTGAAAGTTTTTATGAGCTGGTTTTAACTCAGTTTAAAAAAAGGATTAAAGTGTTTAGAAGTGATAATGGAACTGAGTTTATAAACAGTAAAATGGAATTGTTTTGTAAATCAAAAGGTATTCTGCATCAAACATCATGTTCATACACACCACAACAAAATGGTGTTGTTGAACGAAAACACAGACATCTTTTAAACTTGGCAAGATCCTTGCTATTCCAAAGTGGTGTTCCATTAAGTTTTTGGTCTGATTGTGTTTTGACTGCTGTTTTTATTATTAACAGGTTACCATCATCTGTGCTTTTAGGTAGAAGTCCATATGAGTTAATGTTTGGTTTTAAACCCTCTCTTAAACATCTTAGGATATTTGGTTGTTTATGCTTTAGCACTATTCTTAATGATTTAGACAAGTTGTCTTTTAATGCTGAAAAATGTGTCTTGATTGGTTATTCAAATGTTAAAAAAGGATACAAGTTGTGGAGTTTAGAAAATAAAAGGGAATTTTATTCTAGAGATGTCAAATTTTATGAAACAGTATTTCCTTATAAGTCAACTAAGATAACTAGTCAAAATACAAATTTAACTCATAGTTTAAATCATTTAAATTTCTTTGATAGTGTTGAAGTATTAACAACTTATCCTATAAGTCCCAATGATGAAGAGAGGAGCCATGAATCTCATGGGGTTACTTGTAACACCCCGACCCGAGTAGGGCTGACGTGTCACTCTTACAAATATTAGAACTAAACCAATCCATAACATTAAATGAAAGATCCTAATTACATTTATTACATTACTGAAATAAAGAATCTTGGCTAGCAACTTCCTAACGCTCCTCACTGAAATCCCAAATCATTCCATATTACCTGTAAAACAAATAGGGAAACACAAAAAGAAAAATACGGCTGAGCCAAAAATTGCCCAGTAACGGAGAAATCAAAAGTACAAGTAAAGTCATATCAGCGGAAGCAAAACACAACAGAACATAACTGAGACTGAACTGAAACGATTACTGACACGGGTACTGAAAAACAGATGCAGACACAAGATTGATACAAAAACTGACACACGAACTGATCTGAAACGGTAACGGACACTGATACAGAAACAGAAATCGGTCATATACATAACCGATTCCGAACCCAATACAAAACCGATGTAGAGACTTATACATTATTGACCACGATGACTAAAACCATTTTTCTTGTATAAACGTATTCATTTAATCATTTATAATGCTATTATTTTAAATATGCGGTACTTGGCAAAACTGTTTTCTTATTTGAACATTTGAATTTTATCAAGATATAGTAATTTATCATATTTAATAGCAAATCGTTATTACACAAAATTAGCAAATTTTCTAACTATGGAAACCTTATATATTAAAAGTAGAGTAAGTTGAATAACCTAGATTTCTAAACAAAATACTTATTATAAATTTCGAAAACCGACATGGGAAACCGATACAGATACTGAGTCAAAACACATATAACTTATCATAACATAATCAGAAATAGAACATATTCAAATACTGAAACATATACTTACTTACACGACAGATATATCGACAAAATAAGTCGTGTAACACAGAAGCACCCAGAGCCAGAAACAACCAAACAGGTACACAGCTAGCTAGTCCATGCACCTATGAGACGGTGAGTGCGGTATGCACCCATTGTTCCATCTCCACAAACCAAACCAAACCAAACCAAACCGAACCAAACCAAACCAAACCAAACCAAACATGCTCGGGTGACAGAGCACAAAAACTAAAGCCATTTACAGGCAACTGAACATAATGCTAATGAGAACATGCAACAATGATTACCACTGCTAAAGTCTATTGCATGCTACTACGAACTTATCAAATAATAAATGTGAAATGAGACAACTAACGGAAACAGACAAAATCCGTACTGCAAAGTAACATATATGACAAAAAAAAATACTCTGATGAGAAGACCAAAGAATCCGTACCAAAGAGTAACGAATCTAATAAATAAAAATACTACGATGTGATCGAAACAGAATCCGTACCTTAGTTTATCAAGCAAAGCAAAAAAAATCCACAAATCAAGTCGTCCTCAAAAAGCTCACCAACCTATATTTCCGGTTTATGTCAAATTAAACATACTGCTTGTGACTAGTTATGTTATTTAGTTCATTGTAAGTTGATTTCCGACGACGAGGTTTTATATGATTTTTGACTAATCATTTTAAATGATAAATAGGTCATACAAGTTACATATTCATCTCAAAGGATGTCAAAAACCATAGATTTAATTAATACAATGGCACTATATAGGCATCGAAGATCACTTTATATTTGTTACTTACACATTGAAAGTGGATTTCCACTAATTTAGTGAACAAAAATATAAACCATTCAATCACTTTGCATTCTTGTAATTACGTATACAACAGCACATTTCAAAATGTGTTTAGAAATAATGTATATAGTTGTAGAAACTAATTTCATAAAATGAATTTAACTAAACTTATATCTTTTATCATGGCAGTAGTGAATTAATTTACCTATTTAACATAATGGCTAGTGTAACAAAGCTTAGTTACCATGATGGATCTGTAGTAGTAGCCGCCAGAAATCAAAACGGTTCAAAGTCGAATAAATATGTTCAAAGCGGAAAACGGTTCGGTTTGCTAACCTGAATCAAAACCTGCATCAGAAGACAAGGAATTTGTGGGTTGCGATTAATAGGAAAGGAGTCAAGGCGGGGGCGCTGAAATCTGGTTTGCGGCGGCAGACGGTGGCGCTACGGCGGTTGGGATACGGCTGTGGTGTCGATAGTTGCAGATGGTGGCACGTAGGTGGTCTCCCGCGGCTGCAAACTTGTGAGCAGCGGACGAAAATATGAAGCACAGGAGTCAGAATTTCAGCAAACATGTGGGGCACGAATAGAGATGTTTGAAGCGACTAGTCCTGCCGCTTAAATTGGGTGGTGATATTTTTCTTAGGGTTTCCTCTCTTGGTTGGTTTTAGAGGAAGTTAATAATAGGGAATGGGATCTTCGATGATAATCTCAAAGGTTAATATTTAATTTATTGCATTCTATATTCAAATAAAACTAATTAAATAATAAGTATTCATATATCAAAATAAAACTCACTATGATAATATAAGTATTCGTATATTGAAAATGAGGACAATTATATTAACTATCGTAACCGTAATTCAAATAAATAGTATTTTACGCAACTTACCTAATATGAAAATAAAGTTTCTATGATTACGTAACTCATAATTGCATACCATTTATATTCTCATGTAGGTTCTAAACATTTAAAAGTAATTACAACTAAATATAAGCTATTATTATTTCTATTATAATAGTATTAGTATTTTTTTAGCACAGTACAATTTCAAATTATTTAATATAACATTATATATTTGATGATAATCTTTCTATCAACTTTTGCGATGTACTAAACTCGTTTTATAAACTGAATATATTAATTTGATATTTATTGTATTAGAGTTTTCATTTTTTTTTTGTATATTACATTACTGGTGATGATCAGCAACCTATTCCCTCTACATCTACCATTCCAACTACTGTTGAACATCAGCATTCAACAGTTGGAGTAGAAAGTAGTAGTAGTAGTGAAGAATATGGTAGGGCAGAGGACACAAGTACCTCAAATGATGAGATCAGCCTGTCTGAGGGAATTAATACTGTTAGAAAATCTAATAGGAGAGTTGTTGTGCCAAAACGTTTTGAAGATTTTGTGTTGAATGCTAAAGTCAAATACAGTATTGATAAAGTTGTTAACTATTCCTGTTTGTCTAGTGATAATTTCTGTTTTACTACTTCTTTAAACAAAACTATAGAACCCTCTTGTTATGAAGAAGCAGCCAAAGATCCAAGATGGATAGAGGCTATGAACAAAGAAATGGATGCTTTGTTCAGAAATAACACTTGGATTTTGGCTGATCTTCCTCATGGTCGAAAAGCAATTGGGTGTAAATGGGTATATAGAGTAAAATATAAATCGAATGGTGAAATAGAAAGGTTCAAGGCTAGATTAGTTGCTAAAGGCTTTAATCAAAGGGAAGGTTTGGATTTTGGAGAGACTTTTTCTCCTGTTGTTAAGATGGTTACTGTTAGAACTATTATTGCTTTAGCAGTGTTTTTTGATTGGTCTTTGTATCAACTTGATGTTGATAATGTTTTTTTGCATGGAACAATTTCTGAAGATGTTTATATGAAATTACCACAAGGGTACTATTCTAAAAATGAGTCTAAAGTGTGTAAACTTGTTAAGTCTTTATATGGACTTAAACAAGCCCCTAGGAAATGGAATGAAAGACTAACTGATGTGTTGCTTAAAAGTGGCTTTGTTCAAAGCAAATGTGATCACTCTTTGTTTGTTATGTCTAAAACTAATGTAACTGTGTTTTTGCTTGTTTATGTTGATGATATAGTTGTTACAGGAAATTCTGTTGATGAAATTGAGAAAATAAAACATGTTTTACATGATACTTTTAGAATTAAAGATTTAGGAATTTTAAAATATTTTCTTGGTATTGAAGTTTTGTATGATCAAAAATCTATTTGCCTAAATCAAAGAAAATATTGTTTAGAACTTTTGAATGAATTTGGCTACTTAGGATGCAAACCTGTTAGCACACCAATTGAACAAAACTTCTTGATTTCTTCTAAGATTGACAAAAATCAAAAAATGCTTGAAAACATAACTGGTTTCCAAAAACTTATAGGTAAGCTTATATATTTGTCTTTAACAAGACCTGATATAAGTTACACTGTTCAGTTTTTGAGTCAATTTATGCATAGTCCAAAAGAAGTTCATTTGAGTTTAGCATTGAGGTTGTTAAGATATTTAAAGAAAAGTCCTGGTAAAGGACTGATCTTTAAGAAAAGTGTCAATTTGGATTTAGTTGGTTTTGCTGATTCTGATTGGGCAAAATGTTTGTCTACACGAAAGTATGTTACTGGTTTTTGTATTTTTCTGGGAGAATGTCTTGTTTCTTGGAAAAGCAAGAAACAAAGCACTGTTTCACGGTCCACTGCAGAGGCTGAATATCGTGCTATGTGTTCTGCTACTTGTGAACTAATGTGGTTAAAGAATTTTTTGTCTGAGTTGAATGTTAATTGTTCATTACCTATGATGTTACATTGTGATAGTCAAGCTGCTATGTCAATAGCAGCTAATCCTGTGTTTCATGAGAGAACTAAGCATTTTGAGTTGGATTTACATTTCTTGAGAGAAAAAGTTGCTAATGGTGTTATTAATCCTACTAAAGTTGACTCAGAAAGTCAACTTGCAGATGTTTTTACAAAAGGTCTTAATGTTGTTCAACATGAAGATTTTTGTAATAAACTGGGTTTAGTAGATTGGTTTAAACCAATTGAATGAAGGGGGGATGTTAAAATTATTGGTTTTGTAATCAGGTCAACTGATTACAATTCTAGTCAACTGGTCATTCAATCGGTTTATTTGTTATTGGGTTGTTATTATTGTTGGGCTTATCTGTTCCAACTGGGCTAATATGATTTTAAGTTGTTGGGCTGTTGTAACAGGCTTAACTACTGATGAAAATATCTAGAGGGGTGTTTGTGTAAAATGGAGGACTACGGTTGCTGTTAGTTTAAGCTTTTGGGCTGAAGTGAAACTTTACATGTTTCATATTATATAAAGGCTTTGATCTTCAATCATTCAAGTAGTTCAGTTTGTAACTCGCTCTCTCTTGTTATTGTTCTCTGCTAGGGTTTGGCTCAGAGATTGTATACGAATAATCTCTCAACTGTATCTGAGAGATTATTCTGTGGTTCTTTTGTATTTCTTCTATTGTAGATGATCATCTGTTGATGATCATCATTGTACTGTTTGTATTGTTTTGATCTTACATTTGTAAGATCTTCTGGGTATTTTGGGGGGCAAATATTTTGGGTTGGTTAATAAGATTTTGTCACCTGTTTTGTCGCTATTTCTTCTGTTATTCTGTGTTTGTGCTTTGATTCATATAATTTTACAATGATTGAGAAACTTTTTTTTTCATGTGGTCTAGAAAATGATGTTAGATCCAATGTAGAGAGCAACCCCCCCCCCCCCCCGGTTGGACCGAGGGTCATCCAAGCACCTAGCCTAAATCACCCTTGGAAAAGGCCTGAAGAGAGGAGGTGTCTTGCAATTGAACATCAGTGAAAGCCTGAAGCGTAGAACCATAATTGTGGCAAATGAGTAGGCCATGATCGATGGTGCCCTTCAAATACTAGAGAATTTGCTTAATAGACCATTGATGTTCGAAAAGTCCACGCATGTGTTGACACACTTTGTTGATAGCAATTGTAATGTTTGGTTTAGACAGTGAGATATATTGAAAGGAAAACAACAAAAGAGTAGTCATTGACGAGTCGACTTTTCAAAAGTATCCAAATGAAACGGCTCCACGAGCCGTTACAAACCACTAAAACGGCTTAACAAAATCCTTTCAAGTCCCCCCAACCACTGATTGCCACGTGTCCGACAAAACCTGAAATGGCTATGAGCCGTTTCAAACGTTGTCATTCGTTTGAAAGTTCTCAACTGAGAAGCTGAGAACTTTCCACACGGCTTGTCCCTTGAGCCGGTAAGTGGATGGCTTGTCCTCTGGAGCCGGTTGAAAGACCTCAGCCGAGAACTTTCCACACTGCTCAAGCTGTTTCATTTGGTACAAACCCCAAGCCATTTCGACATAACTTGAGCCGGTTCCGTACAAAGCTAAGCCGTTTCCGTACAAAGTTAAGCCGTTTCAACATAACTTGTGCCGGTTGAACTGAACCTGAGCCGTTTCCATACACATCAAAGCCGTTACACGCAGTTCTAAGACGTTTCGGGAAAGTTCTCAGGCCATTATAAATATTTGTCAATATAAATGCCCATCTACCCATCTGCTCCATACAATCACGAAAATGTTATGCACATTCAAGTATTTGTTTTTCATTGATATTTATATTCATCTAAAATATATTTTTTTCCGAGAAAAAAGTATCTGCACATACTCTTAATGTTAATGACGTGTTCTTGAGCTTTAAATTTCGATGTTCACTTTTTTTCTAGTCAGTTCAGATCAAAGAAAAATTGATGTGTTTGTCAATATTTTTTTAATATTTGTTCTTGGATTAACGTGATCCTTCAGAGCGTTACCTCTTATCTCTCATTGACAAAGAAGTAATAATAAGTTTCAAGTTAAAGTTAATTTCGTCTTTATTATGTTATAATAAAGAAGTAACACTAAGTTTCAAGTTAAAGTTAATTTCGTCTTTATTATGTTATAATATCTAAAATCGGATCCCATATCTATAATTAATTTTGTTATTATTATGTAACTTCAGGTATCGTTAAACGAGGCTATACGGGACGAGAGATGGAGAATATAAGGGTTCTCTTTTGGTTCTTTTTTGACAAAGATGGATATGAAGATTGTTTAAATTTTTTAACTTTTTTTATAGATAATAATACAAAATTTATCACAAATTTTGTATCACAATTTATACCTGTTGTATAGGTTTGTATTTTTTGTATAAGTTAGTATTTTTTGAATGTCAAAGAATAAATTTTGGTGTTCCATAACAATGTATTTTAGAAAAATACATAATAAAAAACAAGTTTAAAAGTATAATAATCAGTAAAAAATAATATAAATGTTTATGTTATCTCAACCTTCTTCCCCTATTTAAACAACTCATTCTTCTCATTCAATAACATCTCCTATCTTTTTAATTCACAATATCCTTTACCTCATTCTTCTCATTCAACATCTTCACAATATTCTTTACCTTTTGTTCCCTCCAAAAATGGCAAGCCCATGGACCGAAGAAGAAGAAGACACAGCCTTGGCTTTGTGTTATGTCGTAATCCAGGAAAAATCAACATCTTTGACTCGACGTACTAATTTTTGGAACAGGATATTACGTGACTTTCATGCTCAAGTTGGTCAGACCAATCGTACTATGGACGAAATAGATTCACGTTTCGCTCATTAACAGAAATATTTAAATCAGGAACTTTGAAATGGTTTAAAGATGCAAAACTAGATGAACCAACACCAGACTCTTCAATAACGTATAATTTACATAATTCAAAATGATTCTGCATCGCCAAATTAAATAAAAATGTAAGATCATGATCATTAATTATATCGATCGGATCAGTAAACATACACATCCGGTAGGACAACCGTGTAATGTTTGGAATATCACAAAACTTAGAAACATAACTTAAAAAACTGACGTATGAATGATTGGTTTCAATTTCTAAACCACGTCTACTTGTACTGGCATTAGCAACATACTCGATGTTCCCGTTAACAACCTGCCACTTTCCCCCGCTATATACAACAAACTTAACCCTCATATTTTAAAGAGTAAATTGCTAAAATCGTCCCTGACGTTTGTTCACATTTGCTAGATTCATCCAAAAAAGGTTTTTTTTCTCATAGGAACCACTGAGGTTTCAAAAAAGTTGCTAAATCCATCCAAAATAACTAACACTCTAACAAAACTAACTTGATACTGGGGTAATTTAGTCATTCTTTTAATTTATTTAATTTACCCTTTTTTAACACCTTTGGAGTCGGGATTTCTGTGAGCAAATATACAAGCAAGAAGTTCTAACAGTTTTTCCCAAGCCCATCTCATCTGTTGTCACAAATACAAATCGACATAACGTTAAAGATTATAACTATTAAAAAAAAAAACACTTAAAAGCTGATAACATAAAGCAGGACTAACCTGCAACTCTGCAAGAATCCCACCAGCAAAGTAAGATGAATCGTTCTCAGGATTCATTGAAACACTGCCCTGTGAAACGAAAAAAGAATGTCAAATGACGAAAATGTTTTTGTGGATTAACTTGTACTGATCTACATTAAAGATAAAGAATATTAACATAAGATTTTGTACCTAAATGAATTGTAATATATTTTAGAGAAGGAATCAACTAATCCACTGGCGTGCATAGGGGTGAAACAGATTGTTGACTAGGTTGACTTCCAACAAGGTATTCCAATGTTCGTTTCTCTTGTTGAACCATCCAGAAAGCTGCACTCCTTTGATATGGTCTAAGCTCAGGAAGCAAATCAGGCAGGTCATCAGTTAGCATCGTGTTATCCCTGCAGTTATAAAAACAAACCAAAGAAAATAATCAAATATTATAACGTAACCTTAATATAAACCGTAGCTATAAATAAATTAAAAGAATGACCTGTTAAAAAGGTAAATTAAATAAAGTAAAAGAATGACTAAATTACCCCTCTTTCAAGTTAGTTTTGTTAGAGTGTTAGTCATTTTGGATGGATGTAGCAACTTTTTTGAAACCTCAGTGGTTCCTATGAGAAAAAAACCTTTTTTGGATGGATCTAGCAAATGTGAACAAACGTCAGGGACGATTTTAGCAATTTACTCTATTTTAAATTAACTACTTCAAAACGTGATTTTACTGAGTGTGACAAAGAAACTTTTAAATTTAGATTTGATCACTTTGCACTTTCACATAATTCAAAGAAATAGTTAAAACATGCCCTACAAACTCGATCACTTTGAAACGGCTTAGAAATGTACGGAAACAGCTTAGAAATTTATTGAAACGGCTTAGGCTTAGGAGTGTACGGAAATGGCTTAGAAATTTATTAAAAAGGCTTAGAAGTGTACGGAAACAGCTCAACTTCAGTGGAACCGGCTTGACTTTTCAAGCCGGCTTGAGATTTTAAAACGGCTTGAGCCGTGTGGAAAGTACTCGGTTGAGAACTTTCAACCGGTTCGCCATCCACTGTATCGGCTCAAGGGACAAGCCAACTAAAACGGCTCGGCAAAGAACTTTCAATATGAATGACGACGCATAAAACGGCTTTGAGCCGTTTCATGAGTTGTCGGATACGTGGCATACATGGATTGGTGGGTCGTTAAGCCATTTCAGTGGCATGTAACGGCACGTGGAGTCATTTCAGTTGGCTATTTTTGAAAAATGGACCGGTCCAGAAAATGATGTTAGATCCAATGTAGATAGCAACCCCCCCCCCCGGTGGACCGTAGAACCATAATTATGGCGAATGAGTAGGCCATGATTGATGGTGCCTTTCAAATACCAGAGAAGTTGTTTAACAGACCATTGATTTTTGAACAGTGCACGCATGTGCTGACACGCTTTGTTGATAGCAATTGTAAGGTTTGGTTTAGACAGTGTGATATATTGAAGAACTCCAAGAAGCTGTTAATATTCGACTGGCTCGAAAAATGAAGAGCCTGTGACATGCGATGAACCATTCCCGTCGAGCCTGTTTTAGGTACAAGAATTTATAAAGTAAACAAACATGATTCGAATGTTTATGATCAACAAAGCATGTGTCTTCCAGATGTTTATTCACTTAAAGTTGCCTCTAGAGATCAACTAATCTCTGAATGCTTACGCACTCTAATCCTAACTACTCAAGAAACCAGAAACTGAGGCTTCACAATGAAAGCAAAACACTATAAAGATTTATACACGTTTGGAGACCAGCTATAACCATTCATGAAATTCTACACTCTTCTCATGAATACTTATGACGAACATCTCCGAAGACACGTCAAAAAAAAAGTTATGGAAATTTTGCCACACACTCTTGCTTAGGGACCAAGAGACGAACATCTCCAAAGACACATCAAAAAAAAAAAGTTATGGAAATTCCGTCACACGTTGTTAAGACTTTAATGAAGAAATCTTGCGTGGGGACCAAGAGACGAACATCTCCAAAGACACATCAAAAAAATTTATGGAAATTCCGTCACACACTCTTAAGACTTCAATGAAGAAATCTTGTGTGGGGACCAAGAGATATATCACCGTACCAGTCCTCACTTAATACAAAAAATATGTTTGTCCAATTAGTACTTTCCTCATTATTGGAAAATTTCTAATAATAAGGAAATTCTTCTCTATTTTTACATGCCTCCGCTTTGAAGGTATCGTGTCCTTAGTTGTAAAAACCCCAGTAGAGCATTGAGTGACAACACCCCTTAGATTTCTCTAGGGTTGTGTGTGTACAATTGTTCTCCATTAATAAAAAAGTTATGTTTGAAGAATCTTTGTTCTTATTTCATAGGTCTGTAAATGAACTAAACAAACACGAACAGAGGCATGTTCGTGTTCGTTTATCTTCGTTTATTTAGAACCTAAATGGACAGTTCACGAACATAAAGAAACAAAGTTAAAACAAATATAATTTAACAAACAATAAACAACATAAATGAACATAATTGACTAAACATAAATGAATATAAAGTAATTTTTATATAAATTAGTGACTAATTTTGATAAATTCCATTGGAAAACCTATTTTAATTACTAGAAAACTCGATTACCAATAAGTTATATTTATATAAGTAGTTAAAAAGATCCTTCTGTGTCTAATATTTATATAAATATAACTACTTATGTAAATAAATTAAAACGAACATAAACGAATGAACATATTCAAATGTAAACGAATGAACATAAACGAACGTTCACGAACATAAATAAAAGAACAAAATGTGTGTCAATGTTGTCCGTTTAAATGAACAAAATATCGTGTTCATGTTCGTTTGCTTATTAATAAGCGAACTTCTTGCCAAACAAGTTTACGAACAATTCATTTATGTTTGATTCATTTACAGCCTTACTTATTTCTCTATACTAATCTTCTGTTGCCAATCACAATTAACAACACATGTCTCTACTTTATCTTTGCTACAAGCCCTTTTCCAGTACCAACAATTGATATGTATACCAATCAAAACAATTCATCCAACTTTATAATTTTGAATGTTAAACAAATGCAAAAATACTTGTAATTTTTAAAAGTACTAGGTATCGTTAATAATTGTTGTTGTTGATTTTTCACTTACCAGAACCATCACACTTAAGCGCAAACAATTCTTCGGTATACACATCACACACACCCTTATGTGTATATGCACGGTGACTAGTGAAACTGTTAGGCTCTTATTGTGACACCTGTGCCTCCACGGCCATCAAACAAATATCAAACCAATGAAATATTGTATTTAATACTTGGGATTTGTATAAATATGTGTATCATTTGCACATATCAATTTTTGTTCGATTTCGAGCTCTAAATCGCTTTCTGGAAAGTTATACGTGCACTGATACGTAAACATAATCAGTTTAATGCGACAAACACTCAGGAACATCAACATATGCCTAACATACCTTAAATAACCTTTACATAACTTAGAAATAAGTTTTGAAGGCTTTGGTATGGCAAAATCAAGTTTATTCGCTTAGAGTGACTAATTTCGACAAACTGCGAAAGTACGCCGATTTGTACTGTAACGGACATTCCAGAACTTGATCATAAGTTAAAAATACCCTAAATATCCTCTACATAGCTTAGAAATAGGCTTTGAGGGGTTCGGTGTGCTAAAATAAACTTTTTGGTCATTTAGGGACTAAAAGCGTCAAAAAGTGCATAAGTTTGCATTTTCGCGCATATCTTACGTTTTGAATACATCCGGACATCCAAAAATTTATGTATCCATTAAAATATTTTATTTTAGTGATTGGCATGATAAAAATTCATTCGTCGCGTAATTTGGATCATTTTTCGCATCCGTGCGTATTTCGTCGTAATTAAGCGAATAACGTGATCGTACGGCCAAACGAACCGACATCCGACATATTTTTGAGCATATTTCATGTCCACTATGATTAGGCATCATTGTTGGCCCTTGAAAATGGCTTAACGGGCCTTAAACGCATCGAAAATGGACTGAACTACATGCAGGGACCAAAACTGCATTTCTGCCAAAGATGGCCCAGGCGGGCCGCGTAAGCCTGTATTGGCTTTTACGCGAGGCGCCTAAAAGTGCCCAGATCTGCAGAATCATTTTTCCCAGCTGTTGCCAGCTGTTCCAGCTGTCTTGGGCTTGTGCAAATGGTTTTATGGTTTCTATGGGCTCTTTTAGGGGCTCCCATGGTCTCACAAATCAGGGGGCACAGTTGGACGACCTAGATCGAAGCACGTTTTTCAAGAAACGATCCTAACGGTCTTGGTTTTCCTATAAATATCCCAACCCATTTGCCATCAAACGCACACTTGATCTGATTGCTCTCTAAGTTGAAGTGATTACACTTCATACCTGAGAATAATCGGATCAAACTTCCATTCTTGGACCTTTTGTAAGTATTCTTTCGTTCTTTTACGCGTTTTTAGCGTGAAAGTCAAACTTTGTTTGACTTTCTGAATTGACCAGTTTATGGTCAACATGAAGTTAGTTTGAACTTCATAACGTGAGCGTAATCACGATGGTTTTAGTCTCTTGTGACTATGCCTACTGATTACCACGTTATCTAGGCATAGTGACGAGTCGTAGTTTCGGCCGAAATGCGTATTCTTGCGTATTTTGTAACCAAACTACTTGTATGTATCAAGACCCTTTGTTTTGATACCAAACCTATTTTCAAACCTCGTTAAACATGTTTTAACATGTTTACCTCGTCACTTTTAGATTTGTGCTTATATAGGGTCGTAAGGTAAGCGATCTAATCAATCGCTTATACTTTCGAACCCGACCCGGTTTGATCGATCATTTGGATCCGACCAAACACATTAGGTGACCATTGTTGTATAGGGAATAACCTTCCGAGGTTATACCTTATGGTCACTACGTTTAGCTAGTTGTATGATAGGTAGTTTATATGCCTTAGGAAAATTACCAAAATGCCCTTTTTGCTCATAAATTCATTTTAAGCATATGTAACATAAATTTTGACATCTAAACTGTTTAGGCAACATTATTAGACATGTTAAGGCATATATTACTTGTCATAGGACTAGTTAGGCTGTCCGAACGCGTTTTACACGAACGACGCGTTAAAGTGGCATAAGCTACCTAAACGGGTCGTAATGGGTCATAAGCACTTAGGATAGGTTTCGTCTTAGAATGTAGGCTTTGTTAAACCATATTACATGAGTTCCTATACTCATTTGGTTTACGAAACCTCATTTTATCCAATCTTCCGATTTAGGTCTGTTTATTTACATAGTTACCTATATTAGGTGCCGTTTGATTCCGTGATCCCTCTGGCTTTGCTTGGTTGTTGTTCAAGACTTCTAAGCACCCTCAAGTGAGTACATAGTCCCCTCTTTTACTGTTTTTCAAACGTTTTGGGGTGAAACACATGTGCCTACTTGTTACTTTCGTGCTTTCCATGTTTTCATATTATATACTTGCTATGTTCATTAGTACACTTATAGTACATGATTTCATTATGTTTTTGCTATGTATGTCCATTTAGTGCATACTTAGTACATCGTTTTACATTTCATTTTATGCTATGTATGTCCATTTAGTGCATACTTATTACATCGTTTTTCATTACATTTTATGCTATGTATGTCCATTTAGTGCATACTTAGTACATCGTTTTTCATTACATTTTATGCTATGTATGTCCATTTAGCGCATACTTTGTACATTGTTTTACATTTCAGTTTATGCTATGTATGTCCATTTAGTGCATACTTAGTACATTGTTTTACATTACATTTCATGCTATGTATGTTCATTTGTTGCATACTTAGTACATTATTTTCATAAAACATGCTTACATTTTGGTATGACATTTGGTTTTGTTTAAATGGCTCAAAAATACATTCATTAACATTAGCTACGCCGTTCGTTAGTAGGTAGTGGTACCATAGGAATTGACAACTCCCCTTCCTGACATCCTAGGTATGTTTGGATGAAAGGAATGACCGAATTCGATACACATAACTCAGATAAACCTTTAATTCGTTTAAGGGTTTATCGCCACAGTCTCAAGGCTTGAATGTATCCATTTTCACAATACCACATAGATGTTTGTATCAGTAAAGCATGCATTGTTTTGCAAAACATAACTTTTGATTATAATTTATTAAATACATTGTTTTGTACATTTCATTCTTATAGGGTTGAGTAAATGCTTTTAATCAATAAATGCTTTTATTCACTATACATTACATTACATTTGTTTAATACATGAACATTTTAACATTGGTGGTTTGTTTTGGTAAGTGATTTAAATAACGAGGCGTGTGTAATATGATAAAAGCATGGTGGATACGCCACTGGTACTTCCTATATATAAGTTCTTTTATGGTATTATATATCGTAGCGTTATTTAAACCATTTCAAGATAGACATAATACATTTTTACACTCATATCATATCTTCATGAAACATTGTTTTACAAACAACATATTTTATACAAACTCATTTTACTTGGTTATTCATTTCATTATGCATTGTTCTTTTATATTATCTGATTTCATATCACTTTTCTATGATTATAAAAGAAAACATTTTACAAGGATCATGACTGACTTTTGTTAAACATCTTTTTCTAAACTTATAAGTCATGAATCCTAAATCAATAAAACCTATGTATCTCACAAGCATTTTTATGCTGACGTACCTATTTTCACATGTGTTTTCAGGAAATGATGCATAGGATTGATCAAGTTACACATAGGCAGACTCGGGCCTTAGTGACAATAAAAGATGCAAGTCTAGTTAATTATGTTATGCTTCTTGTTGTTAAGACATTGTAACTCTTTTAATCAATAAAAGAACAATTCAAATTTCCATGTGTTATGAAACAATGATTCTGTTACAACACTCCCCGACGTTTCCGCCACGATTTGTTGTTTTACGTGGTCGGGGTGTGACAGAAGAGTTGGTATCAGAGCTCATGGTTATACGGAATTAGGTTATTAGTAATGCTTTGACCTAGTCTATAACCCTCCTAGGACCCTAACGCAAGTTTACTTGCGTTTAGATCTTAAAACAATACCGTCATCTATCCTTAGGCGACAACCACAACAAGAACACAAATTTTGAATCTGCTTTGAAAAGTAATCATCTATTCTAGGATGATTTATTATATGGTTTTGAACCCTCTAAGTTTTCAAAATCTCGTCAAAGTTGGGTCTTATAATGTGAACACGTGCAATCTGGAAGGGTGGATGCCTGTACTCTGAGTTTTCTGTCTAAGGCTAGAGTGTTCGTACAAATCCACATAATCGGACCAGTCACTCTTACCTGGGAACTCTTGGGGTGAGTGTCCACTTATAGGCTAAAGCATGTCTTCGCGATACATTAATATGACCCGATTACTTTGATTAGTCACTGTCTCATTTGTTTGCCTTAGGAAACAAACAAATGATCACAAATTTTTATGCATTGCCATTCTGTTTTGATTATCCGATAGCATTTCACTTGTTTCTTCCTATGCCTTTCATTTCTTCTAGAATGTCTCTTCATCTCAGCAACACTCAAATGTCCGAGCAAACTGCCAAATTTGCCTAGCGAATAGGCGAAGTAATCCTAAAGTCAGTGGATTTAGGTGTCGCCATGTCTCGTCTCAGTAATGAAGCCACCAAGAAGCATCGAAAGAAACAGAAGCCAAGCCTTCACCAAAACCGAAGAAACGTAAAGCTTCAAAGAAACCCGCAGCAGATGCACTAAAACAGGTAGGATCTAGCCAAGTGGTAGCACCACCAGCCAAGAAGCGGTACAAGGGAACTGCTCCCTTATGCAATCAATGCAACTGTCATCATCCAGATCAAACACCGTGTTTCAAATGTACCTATTGTGGACGATGGGGACGTTTGGTTGACATATGCCGCTTTGCTATCCAAAACAAAGTTGTTGCAAATCTTGCTGCTGCTCAGCTCCGAGCCAACCATGCTCAAGCTCGCTTTCCACCTGGATCGTGCTACAACTGTGGTGAGATGGGTCATTTCATGAATAAATGCCCAAAGCTTGCTAATGCAAATCTGACCCACGGATAAGCATTTGGTTGATTAAAAGATGCTGCTGCTTTGAATAATTTGAATCTTATGCTTTTGTATCTTTTGTTGAACCCTGAAATAATCTGTTTTGTTTATAAATAAATTGTTGTTCACAATTCTGATGTACAAGTGTAGTTACATGTGTGTATGGCATTCCTCTATAATACCTACAACAAGGAACTGTGTTCTTACAAACTACTCTTGTGATTCTCCCATTCAAGTGATCGCTCATAATTTCCTCGAAAATTTTAAAAGTACTCGTTTCATTCTAATAAATAAAGTACAGGAAATAAAGAGATATCATGAGTGGTCGTGTTTTTCGCACATCTGTATCTTTAAATCCTTGGTTAGATAACTAGGGGTAATCCTTCGACCTCATACCCATTACATTTTGGTTTTCATAACAACATGCATAGTATAAGTTTTCAAAACAACCTTCATGATTTCAAAATATTCCATGTAGTTTGAAAACATTTTTAACGTAGTATATTTACTTAACATATCAAGTGCATGATTTCAAAAGCATTATTCATGTTTTCAAAAACCTTATACCTAATTTCAAAATTTATCTCGCATGATTTTAAAGCATTTTATAAATATACTTATACACCTATTTTATGATTTCAAAAGTATTATGTAAGGTTTCAAAAACATTAAACACATTTCTAAAAGAACCCCATGCATAGTTTTCAAAAACATTTTCTCATACATTGACTTAACCTTCAAAATCTGCTTCATATGTCGAAGCACTTTACCTCATGTTTTGACTTAAGCACGTCTAATGCAAGGTTTTGAAACGTCTCCCGCTTTTCAAATCCCAAAACCTATATGGGATCTTTTTATCTTTACAATTAGATCCTTGTGGATGATCATCATTCAAATCAGAGTCCTTAATTGGATTCTTTGTATACCTTAATTCGAATACTGCAATTCCTTGTAATCGAAGTTGAATTTTTCTTTTTAAAATCTTGCTATCTTCATAATTAGATTCTTGATAATGTTTAAAGTACCAATCGAAATCCACGGATTGGATACCTGGTGTGCTTTAAATGCATGTGCACAATTAACAAAACAAATTAACAAAATGATAACAAATTAAAGATCAAGACAAACAATTTTGTGGTTATGTGATTATGTGTTATGTGTTTCCTTTTGATGGTTTTATTTTCGTTATCCAAATCCTCGTAGAATCTTCCATATCTTCATATGAGTGATTCACAGTAGGATATCCAAAGGTACTACCTTAAATCCTTAATGGGCTTCTACGTAATAGTTAAGACCCTTGGATTATATAGTACCATTCCATGATTTCAAAGAGACCCCTTGAGTGGTCTAAGTCAAAAGATTGATTCAGAATCTGGTTAGGAATGACATATGGTGATATGGCTGAACAGACTCCTTGGTAGTCTATTTAGATCATTCATTGATTTAATTAAAAGGACCCTATGGTGGTCTAGACGCAATCATCACCAGTTTGTTCATTATTTTCTTCCCCTACACATAATAAAATACACTGTGTGAACTATGCAAGGAATTTTGTAATTATGGACGCGTACATAATTATGAAATTCAGTGCACAGGAACCCAGTAAGATTTGTCATGTGTTAGAACTGATAGTAACAACAATAACAAAACGTAAACAATGTAATGGAGGTACGGTGGACGCACCAATAACGCTTTATATACTTGTATATAAGTGTCCCTCTCATATTGCAAGCAGGATGTTATTTAAAATTACTAGAAGTTTAGGACCCTAACCAATATTGTTTTATCTTTTCAACTTCATGTTTCAAGCTCTCACAAGTTTCCTCTAAATAAATTTCAGGACGAAATTTCCTAAAGTAGGGGAGACTGTGACACCTGTGCCTCCACGGCCATCAAACAAATACCAAACCAAGGAAATATTGTATTTCATACTTGGGATTTGTATAAATATGTGTATCATTTCCACATATCAATTCTTGTTCGATTTCGAGCTCTAAATCGCTTTCTAGAAAGGTATACGCGCACTGATGCGTAAACATAATCAGTTTAATGCGACAAACACCCCGGAACATCAACATATGCCTAAAATACCTTAAATAACCTTTACATAAATTAGAAATAAGTTTTGAAGGATTTGGTATGGCAAAATCAAGTTTATTCGCTTACAGGGACTAATTTCGACAAACTGCGAAAGTATGCCGATTCGTACTGTAACGAACATTCCAGAAGTTGATCATAAGTTAAACATACCCTAAATATCCTTTACATAGCTTAGAAATAGGCTTTGGAGGGTTCGGTGTGCTAAAAAAAACTTTTTTGTCATTCAGGGACTAAAAGCGTCAAAAAGTGCATAAGTTTGCATTTTCGCGCATATCTTACGTTCCGAATACATCCGGACATCCAAAAATTTATGTAACCTTTAAAATATTTTATTTTAGTGATTGGCATGATAAAAATCCATTCGTCGCGTAATTTGGATCATTTTTCGCATTCGTGCGTATTTCGTCGTAATTAAGCGAATAACGTGATCGTGCGGCCAAACGAACCGACATCCGACATATTTTTGAGCATCTTTCATGTCCACTATGATTAGGCATCATTGTTGGCCCTTGAAAATGGCTTAACGGGCCTTAAACGCATCGAAAATGGACTGAACTACATGCAGGGACTAAAACTGCATTTCTGCCAAAGATGGCCCAGGCGGGCCGCGTAAGCCTGTATTGGCTTTTACGCGGGGCGCTAAAAGTGCCCAGATCTGCAGAATCATTTTTCCCAGCTGTTCCAGCTGTTTTGGGCTTGTGCAAATGGTTTTATGGTTTCTATGGGCTCTTTTAGGGGCTCCCATGGTTTCACAAATCAGGGGGCACACTTGGACGGCCTAGATCGAAGCACGTTTTTCAATAAATGATCCTAACGGTCTTGGTTTTCCTATAAATACCCCCACCCATTTGCCATCAAACCCACACTTGATCTGATTGCTCTCTAAGTTGAAGTGATTACACTTCATACCTGAGAATAATCGGATCAAACTTCCATTCTTGGACCTTTTGTAAGTATTCTTTCGTTCTTTTACGCGTTTTTAGCGTGAAAGTCAAACTTTGTTTGACTTTCTGCATTGACCAGTTTATGGTCAACACGAAGTTCGTTTGAACTTCATAACGTGAGCATAATCACGATGGTTTTAGTCTCTTGTGACTATACCTACTGATTACCACGTTATCTAGGCATAGTGACGAGTCGTAGTTTCGGCCAAAATGTGTATTCTTGCGTATTTTGTAACCAAACTACTTTCATGTATCAAGACCCTTTGTTTTGATACCAAACCTGTTTTTAAACCTCGTTAAACATGTTTTAACATGTTTAGCTCGTCACTTTTAGATTTTTGCTTATATAGGGTCGTAAGGTAAGCGTTCTAATCAATTGCTTATACTTTCGAACCCGACCCGGTTTGGTCGATCATTAGGATCCGACCAGACACATCAGGTGACCATAGTTGTATAGGGAATAACCTTCCGAGGTTATACCTTATGGTCACTACGTTTAGCTAGTTGTATGATAGGTAGTTTATATGCCTTAAGAAAATTACCAAAATGCCTTTTTTTGCGCATAAATTCATTTTAAGCATATGTAACCTAAATTTTGACATCTAAACTGATTAGTCAACATTATTAGACATGTTAAGGCATATATTACTTGTCACAGGACTAGTTAGGCAGCCGAACGCGTTTTACGCGAACGACGCGTTAAAGTGGCATAAGCTACCTAAACGGGTCGTAATGGGTCATAAGCACTTAGGATAGGTTTCGTTTTAGAATGTAGGCTTTGTTAAACCATATTACATGAGTTCCTATACTCATTTGGTTTACAAAACCTCATTTTATCCAATCTTCCGATTTAGGTCCATTTATTTACATAGTTACCTATATTATGTGCCATTTGATTCCGTGATCCATCTAGCTTTGCTTGGTTGTTGTTCAAGACTTCTAAGCACCCTCAAGTGAGTACATAGTCCCTTTTTTTTACTGTTTTTCAAACGTTTTGGGGTGAAAAACATGTGCGTACTTGTTACTTTCGTGTTTTCCATGTTTTCGTATTATATACTTGCTATGTTCATTAGTACACTTATAGTACATGATTTCATTATGTTTTTGCTATGTATGTCCATTTAGTGTATACTTAGTACATCATTTTACATTTCATTTTATGCTATGTATGTCCATTTAGTGCATACTTAGTACATCTTTTTTCATTACATTTTATGCTATGTATGTCCACTTAGTGCATACTTAGTACATCGTTTTTCATTACATTTTATGCTATGTATGTCCATTTAGCGCATACTTAGTACATTGTTTTACATTTCATTTTATGCCCCATTTAGTGCATACTTAGTACATTGTTTTACATTACATTTCATGCTATATATGTTCATTTGTTGCATACTTAGTACATTATTTTCATAAAACATGCTTACATTTTGGTATGACATTTGGTATTTTTAAATGGCTCAAAAATACATTCATTAACATTAGCTACGCCGTTCGTTAGTAGGTAGTGGTACCATAGGAATTAACAACTCCCCTTCCAAACATCCTAGGTATGTTTGGATGGAAGGAATGACCGAATTCGATACACATAACTCAGATAAACCTTTAATTCGTTTAAGGGTTTATCGCCACAGTCTCAAGGCTTGAATGTATGCATTTTCACAAGACCGCATAGATGTTTGTATCAGTAAAGCATGCATTGTTTTGCAAAACATAACTTTTGATTATAATTTATCAAATACATTGTTTTGTACATTTCATTCTTATAGGGTTGAGTAAATGCTTTTAATCAATAAATGCTTTTATTCACTATACATTACATTTGTTTAATACATGAACATTTTAACATTGGTGGTTTGTTTTGGTAAGTGATTTAAATAACGAGGCGTGTGTAATATGATAAATGCATAGTGGATACGCCGTTGGTACTTCCTATATATAAGTGCTTTTATGGTATTACATATCGTAGCGTTATTTAAACCATTTCAAGATAGACATAATACATTTTTACACTCATAGCATATCTTCATGAAACAATGTTTTTCAAACAACATATTTTATACAAACTCATTTTACTTGGTTATTCATTTCATTATGCATTGTTCTTTTATATTATCTGATTTCTTATCACTTTTCTATAATTATAAAAGAAAACATTTTACAAGGATCATGACTGACTTTTGTTAAACATCTTTTTCTAAACTTATAAGTCATGAATCCTAAATCAATAAAACCTATGTATCTCACAGGCATTTTTATGCTGACGTACCTATTTTCACATGTGTTTTCAAGAAATGATGCATAGGATTGATCAAGTTACACATAGGCAGACTCGGGCCTTAGTGACAATAAAAGATGCAAGAGTAGTTAATTATGTTATGCTTCCTTGTTGTTAAGACATTGTAACTCTTTTAATCAATAAATCAACATTTTAAATTTCCATATGTTATGAAACAATGATTCTGTTACAACACTCCCCGACGTTTCCGCCACGATTTGTTGTTTTACATGGTCGGGTTGTGACACTTATGGTTTATATCGAAAAATGGCCGCATAAACAGACCAGATTGTAGGATTTGACAACATAATTTAATTTATAGATTATAGATTTTTCATGTTATATATATATATATATATATATATATATATATATATATATATATATATAGGATTAGGGTAAAATGAAAACTTATACGAGTTGTGAGAATTTAGAGAACTCGGTCTTACGAAAGGTTTTTTCAAATTTTTTTACCTGAAATTCTAAAAAAAATCAACTTTTCCAAAAAAGTTAAAAAATAATAAAAACTGGTTTTTTTTCATTTACGGTAGACGTAAATACTGTAAAAAGTAATGTCATGCGTATGTTATCAGCTTTATACAGCTGTTGTAAGGAGCCGAAAAACACCACTTCGAATTTTTTTTTAAATTTTTTTACGACAGTCTTAATTAACATTTAATTTAGGGGTGTGAGAAAAAAGGGGGCAAACCCCGCACGGGAAGGCCGAGTTCTCTAAGTTCTCACAACTCGGAAGGGTTCTCCCTTAATCTTGACCATATATATATATATATATAGGATAAGGATCATGTGAGAAGTGATAGGCTAGTTGAGAAACTTGAGAAGCATTCTGGACCACACATTTTTCTAAGCCTTTCGTAATATACACATATGTATAGTTTAAAATTGACTATATACATATATGTATATTGAGTTATACACATATGTATATAGTCAATTTTAAACTATACATATGTGTATATTACAAAAGGCTTAGAAAAATGTGTGATCCAGAATGCTTCTCAAGTTTCTCATATAGGGTGGACTTCTCTTAGGATCCCTACCCTATATATATATATATATATATATATATATATATATATATATATATATATATATATATATATATATATAGGAACGGGATCAGGAGAAAACGCCCAAAAGTGTGAGAACGGTGAGAACGCATCCTGGCCCAACACGTGTCACGCGACATAGAGAAGGGCATAGGGGCTTTTTTGTCCTTTTAAATTCTTTTTTAAACGCGTGTCACATCAGCTTTCCATTTTTTGGCGTTTAACAAATACGTTGTGTTTTTATTGTTTTTAGATCAGGATCATAGTAAACGTTTTGGCGTTTTAACTAAGTATGGCTTTGATTGTTGTGCCAAGTAGGATGCGGGCCTATAATGTAAAAAACATCAGTAATTTTCTTGATTTTTTTTCTATCAAGTGTTTGCCATGTAGGATGCATGCCTATAATGTGACAGGAAATTATGGCGTTTTGAAAAGATAAACAAATTCAATTTTCTATGTAGTGGCTTTTAATATAATAAATGTTTGGCAATAATGTTACCGTCTCTTCATTTTACTGTTTTGCAATTATTGTTTCGTTCAATTTCATCTGTCAATTAGTGTTATTTTTTCCAGTAATACTTTGTTTGGATTTGGCGTTTTATATAGCAACAACGTGCTTTTCTAGCATCCGTTCTCACATTTTTCACAATATCAGGCGTTTTGGTGTTTGTAGTTTTTGGAGTTTTATACTCAATTTTTTTATTAGTAGAGAATTAGATAATAAACAGCAGAGAATTAGATAACAAACAATAGAAAATGAAAAAAAAAGATTAAAAATTCTAATCTAATTTCTCATCCAAATCTTCACTGTCATCAGCCTCTTCTACTTTAACCTTTTTGGCGTTTTGAACCTGTTTTGAATACCTTATGTAGATCCTTATTTTCCTACATAACGCCCGTCTTTACAAGATGCTTTTTTTGTGGCGTCCTTTATTGTGGTTTGATATATACTTGTTTAGTGACATGTTGAAGATCAACGCCTGCTCGAATGTATTGATCCCTTCATGCCATCCATATATCCATCAAGAACAAAGTGACATGATGACATATTAGTGTCATCAGTCTCTTTTATATGAATATTTGTCCATCTCATTCAGCAAAAGCTTATAGAGATACCCATCTCAGAGAAGAATCCATTTAGTGAAACTTCATTCAGAACAATACTCAATATAGAAGAAACGAGGTTCCCCATCTGTGGCTTTCTTAACTATTTTTTGGCGTTTTTAAAGTGAATGGTTTCTAGGAAACATGGCGTCGTTTTTGGTGTGTGATCAGTTGATTGTGCAGAGATGTCTCTCTTATTGGATGTTTTTGGCGCGTAGATTAGGCGGGATTTTATTTATAATAAATGATATTAATAAAGTAGCCGTCTTTTCAGTTACTGTGTGTACTTTTTACTGTTTTTATTCTGTTTTTATGAGTTTTTAGGCTGACAGACGTTCCATCTTCCAAGTTTGGCGTTTTTAACGGCTTTAAGTAGTTTTTGGTGTTTTTTTCATTTTTAGCTTTTAATAAAACTTCTCCAAATTACTTTTATTATAGTTTGGGAGTTTTTGGCGTTTTACTGCGTTATGGCGTTTCACATTCATTATGACTGTTTGGCATTTTATTAATATAATGTATTTTATTGTTCTTAGCTGAAAAATACATAACAAACAACAGAAAAAGAAAATTAAAAACATAAAAAGAGAAACAATTCATCTTCCAAATCTTCACTGTCATCAGTCTTTTTCTTCTTCGAAACATGTTCACTGGCGGTTTGACTTTGTCATGCTTGTGTTTTTGTGGCCGTTTGGAAAGACATAATGACGTGAGTTTTTTGTTTGAATATGTATTTTTAAATCACTCATCAGTGTCATTCGTCTCTTCATGCCATTATAATATTCATCAATAACAAAACACAAAAAATTACATAAGTCTGACACCAGCAGTTTTTTGTTTATGATTTGTCCATCTCATGCAGCAAAATGTTATTGAGTCACAGCACCTTAGGGAAGAATGCGTTCTGCCAAACTTCGCGTAGAACAATATTGAATATACAAGAAACGATGTTTGCCATTTTTGGCCTTTTACAGAGGAAATAGTGTATCTGAAGGAATCGTTGATTTTTTGTAATCTTTGATCATGATGTTTGAGTGTTTTGGCGTTTTCTAAGATAATTGGTATATAGTAAAATATGGCGTTTTTGAGTAGGTATGTTTGAAGTTTTGGGGTTTTTGGCGTTTGTAAGATGAATGGTATATAGTAGAAAATATTGCGTTTCAGGTTTGGGGGGGGGGTGTTTTTATATCTGAGATGTTTTGTTTATATAAGGATGTGTTTTGGCCCGTAATGGCGTTTTATTCTTTAGTTTGGCGTTTTGGTTAAGAAATGTAAAAGACCCTTTTACCCTTAATGAAGTGCGTCCACTTAATAGAATTCGTGTATTTACGAAAACGCCATCGCGCCAATCTAGTACATACTCCATAGATTGTTTTGATCGGACGATCCATAAGCGTTCTCACCGTTCTCACACTTTCTACCATTTTCTCTAAATCCTAAACCTATATATATAGGAGAAGGATCCGTTAGGAACCACCCTTTATTGCGAGAACCGCGAGAACCAATGTGAACACAACCAAAAATACATAAAAATAGCTGAAAAACACACAAATTTTTTAATATTTTCTATAAAAAAAATCGCTGGATTTCGTTACAAAAAAAAGTTTTTTTTTTTTTTTGCTACTAAAAGTAGCGATTTTAATGTAAAAAATAGTAACAAAAAAATTATGTGTTTTGATTTTTTTTAGGTTTTTTGGGGGTTTAGTTTTTAGCGTTTTAGCTTGGGGGGGGGGTTAGGTTTTTTTTGTGAGGGGGGTGGGGTTTAAGGTTTTTTGGAGGGTTTAGTTTTTAGCATTTAGCTTGGGGGGGGGGGTTAGGTTATTTTAGGTATTTTTGGTTATGTTCACATTGGTTCTCGCGGTTCTCGCAATAAAGGTGGTTCTCGCATGAACCTTACCTATATACATATATATATATAATATATATATATATATATATATATATATATATATATATAGAAACGGGATCGGGAGAAAACGACCAAAAGTGTGAGAACGGTGAGAACGCTTCCTAGCCCAACACGTGTCACACCGCTTAGAAAAGGGCGGAGAGGCTTTTTTGTCCTTTCATCTTCTGCTTTTCCTGTTCCGCTTTTTCCCAATGTTGTTTTAATTTTTGGTTTTTGAGATTTTTGGCGTTAACCAAATTTAATAATTAATGGCGTTTTAATGGTTCCATTGTATCAACATTTTGGCGTTTATGGCGTTATTCACATCGTATGCCAATGGAACCCAGGGGGCAGGAAATCTATTTGAATGGCGTTTTCCATGGCGTTTAAACAAGTTGGCCTAATGATCTGTTATTTTTTATAAACATTTTGGCGTTTGTGGTATCTTAGCGTTTTACTATTGTTAAATTATATTTCAACCACAGGAAAAAAAATACAAGGGAAGGAAATAAATTAAAAATCCTAATTGGATCTCTTTTCCCAATCTTTAGTGTCATCAGTCTCTCTCTTCTTTAATAGTACAAGCGTTTTATGTAAAACTTAACAAACCCATGGGTTTGATTTTTTTTGCCTGCTCGTCTGTTGAACTGTATTTTTGTGTGGATGTTTGGGGACATAGATCTATGGCGTGTGAGTGGGTTTTTCGCTTTTTCTTTATCTGGATCTTCAGCTTTATAGTGAACCCACTCTTCAGTGTCATTGACCTCCTCTCCTTATCCAAACCTTCTTCAAGAACAAAAAATACAAAATGCCATATGACTGGCATCAGTATCTTTTTCCTGAAATTTTATCCATCTCATGCAGCAAAATCTTTTTTGAGGTACTTCCCTCTGATAATAATTCATTCAGTTTATTTGTTGGCGTTTTACAGTGGGTGGTATTTAGTAGTATTTGGCGTTTGTTTTTTTTTGGTTTGATCAAATGGAAGTTGTTGAGATGTATCATTTTATAGGATGTCTTTTTGGCGCCTAAATTAGGCGGTGCATTATTATAATAAAGTATTTAGTCTTTTCAGTTACTGTTTTGTAATTAATGTTTTTGATAAGCTTTTATCTCTGAAGTCTGTAACACGTCCCATCTTTCAAGTTTGGCGTTTTAGATTCTTTAGTATTTAATGATTTTGTATTTACTGTTTCTGATTACATTTTCAATTTTGCTTTTTATTTTTTTTCTTATTTTTATTTTTTTATTTGGGTTTTTTATAATAATTTTTCAAAGTAATTTTATTATAGTTTGGCAGTTTTTTGGTGGCGTTTAACTGGATGATATCGTTTTAAACAAGCATTTTGGTTGTTTTGGCGTTTTTATTATATATGGCGTTTTTATTATATAACAATTAACTGAAAAGGAAAATAAAAAAAAGAATACATAAACAATTGATCTTCCAAATCTTCTCTGTCTCCAATCTCTTTCTTTCTCTTTTTTGAATCATGTTAACTCGCTGGTTCGACTTTCGTATGATTCATTTTGTTTTTTTGTTTTTCAAGTAGTTTTTTGTGTTGCTGTTTGGAAGCAAACAGTCTGACATCAGCATATTTTTTTCTTGAATATTTGTCCATTTCATGCAGCAAAATGTTATTGAGTTTATATCCTTCAGCCTCCTGTCACAACCCCCGATCCTTAGTTTCCAGGAACGGGCGGCCGTGAGCCAGTTGCGGTGGTATCACGTTATTATTTTATTCAATTTTGGCAGCGGAAATTTTCATCAGGATCGTAGTTAGGAAATATTTAAATCAGAGTAAACCACCATATTTTATAATATTAAACACATGGGTAAAACCCAAGTTTTTATTACAAACTGAATTACAGGGATAAATCCCACTTTATTGAAATAAAACGCTTTCTTTTATTTAGGTAACTTTTATTGCCACTTTTCCAAGCCTCCAGTGCTGTCCAGCTGGCTTCTATTTGGCTTTCATATTTCGTTACCTGAAACGCGTTTTAAAAACATTTTGTCAGTGGAAAATACTGGTGAATAATCTCAATTTAATGAATTCAATTTAAACAGTATTGAGGGCGATTACAATGTTTATATCTACCCAATTACTCATTCAGTAGTGTCAAGTCTGACTAGAGGGTCATATTACGCATTGGCTGACTCTTCGTCCAATGGTAACGTTACTCAAATTTTGTATACAAAACCCCAACTTACCGGCAGTAATTGTAGAATTACAAAGACTCAATCACTGCTAAATTGCATTGTAAAAAGGTTAAGGTTTTGTAAAAACTGTTAACAAAAAGGAGATTACTCACATTGCTATTTTAGGGTTTTCCTTTATGATTTCCTGGTGAATATCTATAATTTACACAAATGCACGTGTGTTAGTATAATAACCCAATTTAACATTAGTAATACCCTCCCCGAGACGGCATTCCAACGACTACGTCGGGCAGAACCACGACAGCCGTTACGGAACCCTAGATCAATCGGGCAGCGTATCTAATACGTCTCCAGGGGTTATAATACTTACATCGTAGCAGAACCTCGCTATTTTAGGGGGTATAATACCCGGGTATAGTGTACACTACTCAGAAATTAAGAAAGAAAGAAAAGATTTGAGCGAGCAGACTGAAGGCCCGATGCCCTCTATTTATAGTTGTGAAATCGCGTCCCCACGCGGCCCGCGTGGAGTTTGGGCCTGGTTCTACGCGGCCCGCATGGCCTAGGGCCTAGGCTTAGCTGATCCGGGTCATCTTATAGGTTCGACACGAGTTGGACACGTGGCCGCTCCGGGTCACGCCACAATTTCGAACACTCGCGGCCCGCATGGACTTAATCCACCATGTACGCGGCCCGCTTGGGCTTAGGGTTTTGGCAAATCCTGGTTACTACTCGCGCGGCCCGCATTAGGTTGAGGTGAGGTCTATGCGGCCCGCCTCAACTTAACTTTTATTGTTTTTATTTGTTTTATATAATATAATCTAGTTCGAGGGCTCGGTTTTCACCTACGGGTACATATAAAGACACATAGATACATTTAAAGATATATTAGGGTATCAGAATTATTATGAGGATGTCGGTTTTACCGAAGGTTGTTATATCCTCCCCACCTTGTTTTAGAGCTCGTCCTCGAGATCTACTGAACAAGTGTGGATATTTCTTTTTCATTTCTGACTCAAGCTCCCACGTATACTCGGGTCCTCTTTTGGAGTCCCACTTCACTTTGACCAAAACTAGTCTTTTATGCTTGAGATTCTTAATTTTCCTATCTTCAATTTGCAGTGGCTTTTCTACAAACTTGAGTTGTTTATTAACCTCTATATCCTTAAGAGGTACTATGAGTGATTCGTCAGCTAGACACTTTTTAAGATTAGATACATGAAACACATCATGTATTCCTGCCATTTCCTCTGGTAGTCGTAGCTGATAGGTTACAGGTCCTATTCTTCTAATAATTTCAAAAGGTCCAATATACCTGGGGCTTAGCTTTCCTCTTTTGATGAATCTTACCACTCCTTTCCAGGGTGAAACTTTTAATAGTACTTTATCTCCCACTTGAAATTCTAACGGTTTGCGTCTATTGTCAGCATAGCTCTTTTGGCGATCACGTGCGGCTTTCAGTCGTTCTTTGACTTGGATAATTTTGTCGGTTGTTTCTTGTACTATCTCGGGTCCAGATAATTGTTTTTCTCCAATTTCTGCCCAACAGACTGGGGTTCTGCACTTTCGTCCATAAAGTGCTTCGAATGGTGCAGCATTGATACTTGTGTGATAACTGTTATTATAAGAAATTTCTATCAAAGGTAAGTGTTCGTCCCAATTACCTCCGAAGTCAATTACACAAGCTCTAAGCATATCTTCCATCGTCTGAATTGTTCTTTCACTTTGTCCGTCTGTTTGAGGATGATAAGCGGTGCTTAGGTTTAGCCTGGTTCCCATTGCTCTTTGAAAACTTGACCAAAAATGAGAAGTAAAACGACTATCTCTATCAGAAACAATTGATAAAGGAATGCCATGTAAAGAAACGATTTCGTTTACATATAATTTGGCTAATTGTTCCATGCTAAAGGTTTCCTTCATTGGTAAGAAATGAGCTGATTTGGTTAACCTATCTACAATCACCCAGATTGTATCATTACCTTTTCTTGTTTTGGGTAATTTAGTAACAAAATCCATTGTTATCAATTCCCATTTCCACACTGGCATTTCTAATTGTTGTAACAATCCTGAGGGTTTCTGATGTTCAGCTTTAACTTGTGAGCAAGTTAAACATTTAGAAACATAAGCTGCTACATCCTTTTTCATTCCTATCCACCAGAAATTTTTCCTTAAATCCTGGTACATTTTATCACTTCCTGGGTGCATCGTATATTTAGACTTATGGGCTTCTTCTAATATACGGTGACGTAAATTTCCTAATTTAGGTATCCAGACTCTCTTCTTATGGAATCTCCAAATTCCATCCGTTCCTTGTTCTAATTCCTTAATCATTCCTTTTAATTTTTCAGTATCTTCCTTGATTACTGATTCTTGTGTTTTTCTAATTTGATTGTTTAAATCTACTTGTAGATTTAATTTAAAAGAACGTACCCTTTTTGGCTTTTCGTGATATTTCCGACTTAAAGCATCAGCCACCACATTTGCTTTTCCTGCATGATACTGGATATCACAATCATAATCACTAAGTAATTCCATCCAGCGTCTTTGTCTCATATTCAGCTCTTTTTGCCCGAAAACATATCTTAGACTTTTATGATCAGTGAATATGGTAAACTTACTACCATAAAGATAATGTCTCCAAATCTTAAGGGCAAAAATTATAGCTCCTAATTCCAAATCATGAGTCGAATAATTTCCTTCATGACTCTTAAGCTGTCTGGATGCATAAGCTATAACCTTTTGACGTTGCATTAATACGCATCCATAACCTAATTTAGAAGCGTCACAAAAGATTACAAAGTCTTCAGTTCCTTCTGGTAATGCTAGTATTGGTGCATGGGTTAATCTTTGCTTAAGGATTCTAAAGGCTTCTTCTTGTTTTGGTCCCCATTCAAACTTAACAGATTTACAAGTTAACTTAGTTAAAGGAATGGCTATTCTAGAAAAATCTCGAATAAATCTTCTATAATAACCGGCCAATCCTAAGAAACTTCTAACCTCGGTTGGTGACTCTGGGGTTTTCCATTTGGTGATTGCCTCAATCTTTGTTGGATCTACATGAATTCCTTCATGATTCACTAAATGTCCGAGAAATTGCACTTGTTCTAACCAAAACTCACACTTTGAAAACTTAGCATAAAGTTTTTCCTTTCTTAACAAGCTTAAAAGTAAGTGCAAGTGCTTAGCATGCTCTTCTTTACTTTTAGAGTAAATTAGAATATCATCTATGAAGACAATTATGAATTTATCCAAATATGGCTTACATATTCGGTTCATCATGTCCATAAATGCGGCTGGGGCATTGGTTAAACCAAATGGCATGACAGTAAATTCATAATGACCGTACCTTGTTCTGAATGCGGTTTTAGGAATATCCTCTTCCTGTACCTTTAATTGATGATATCCTGATCTTAAATCGATTTTAGAGAAAAATCGAGCTCCTTGAAGTTGATCAAACAAATCATCGATCCTCGGTAATGGGTACCGATTCTTAATTGTGACTTTGTTCAATTCACGGTAGTCAATGCACATACGCATTGATCCGTCCTTCTTTTTAACAAATAAAATCGGCGCTCCCCATGGCGATGAGCTTGGCTGTATGAATCCTTTTTCCAACAACTCGTCTAGTTGTTTCTTCAGTTCTTGCATTTCTGCGGGTGCCAAACGATAAGGGGCTTTGGCAATCGGTGCTGTTCCAGGTAACAGATGAATTCTGAATTCAACTTCCCTGTCTGGCGGTAGTCCTGGCAATTCTTCTGGAAAGACATCTGAAAATTGGGATACTACTGGGATATCTTTTAACTCTTTTCCTTTAGTGTTAGTGATTATAGAAATCAAATACACTATAGATCCTTTCCTTATACAACTTGCAGTTTTCATCACAGAGATAAATTTAGTGGATCTAAATGGTTTATCTCCTTTAATTGAAATCTTTTCACCTCTTGGTGATTTTAATTGAATTGTCTTTTGATCACATAAAATACTGGCTTTATTGGCTATTAACCAATCCATTCCTAGCACAACATCAAATCCAGCCAGATTCATTGGGTAAAGGTTTGCCATAAATTTTTGATTTAAAATTTCTATTCTTGCCCCCTGCAAGATTTCAGAAATCCTAACAGTTTCTCCATTTGCGGTTTCTACTAGACATTCTTGTGGTAGTTTAGTTAATGATTTATTTAGGAGTTTGCAAAATGAAGTATTAATAAAACTTTGGTTTGCACCAGAGTCAAATAATACTTTAGCAAAAATATCATTAACTAAAAACGTACCAGCAATGACGTCTGGAATTAGCTTGGCTTCGTTTGCAGTTAAAACAAATGCTCTAGCATTTCTAGGGTTCTTGTTGTTTGCAGCTGGGGTCAATTTTGGGCAGTTTGTTTTGATATGACCTGGTTCTCCACAATTGAAGCAGACCCTGCTATTAGCTTTCCTCCTGCAATCTTCTTCCTTGTGACCTGAGAATTTGCAGAAATTGCAGTATATGGGGCATTTTCCAGAATGCTTCCTTTTGCAATACTTGCAATAAGGTGCAGATGTAGAACCTACATTCTTACGGTTGAAATTCCTAGAACGGAATTCTTGGGTAAGCCGTTGGGATAAATTTCTCCTCTGATCTTCTTCCCTAGTACGGATTAGTTCATCTGTCAAAGTATTAGCTAGTTCTACAGCTTCTTCTATGGTTTGAGGCCTAGCTGCCTTGACTACATGCCTAATTTCTCCAATTAATCCCCAGATGTAACGGGAAATTAATACCGGTTCAGGTGATGCAAGGCTTGGTACTATCCTAGCATATTCAAAGAATGTGGTAGTGTAACCTTTACTGTCTACCCCAGTCATTCTAAGATTTAGAAACTTATTTGCTATTTGTTCTTTTTCATTGGGAGGGCAGAATTTCCTTTCTACCATGTTCTTAAATTCCTCCCACTCCATGTTATAAACCCTATCACTTCCTCTGGTTTGGAGAATAGTGTTCCACCATTCTAGGGCTGCATTCTTAAACAAATTTGAGGCAAACATTATTTTATCTTCTTCAGCACACTTGCTTATTTTCAGAACTGCCTCAGTTTTCTCTATCCAGCGTAAAGCTGCAATGGGTCCTTCATTGCCCGAGAATTCTATTGGTTTGCAGGACCAGAATTCTTTGTAAGAACAACCATGTGGAATGGTTCTTCTTCTTTTAGGAATGGGCGCTTGAAGTACAAGTTCATTGTTCACGCTGTTTTCTGGTTCAGTTGGTCGCTTACTGCTATGCTTACTTTTATTATTCGCTTCTTGAACAGTTTGAATAATAAAGGGCATTGCATCTATAATTCCTTGTGCCACAATATGCTGAACGGCACTATTATCCATTTGGTTTCCGTTGTTATCGTTGTTCAGATTCTCGTTAACCACGTTATTGTTACTCTGGTTATCGTTATTCAGATTTTCTTGATTTCCCGCGTCGGCCATCTGAATTTTAGACATTTATCCAAATATTAATAACACAAATAATATTTATATATAGCCAATCACATGACACGCATTTTTTTTTAACCAAAAGCGTCGAACATTGCGACTTTACTCTTTTTATATACTATGCATCAATACACACCAGTACAGAATTTAAAATTACAGTACCGACTGAAATGTAAAGTTACAATACTAATAGTATGTATCCGTAGTTTTTTTTTTTTTTTCTAACACATACACACATATATTATTATATTATTATTATTATTACTACTACCGTTTTACCATCACATTCACTGATATGGATTCATCCAGAAATCCATATTGCGCTCGTCATACTTCCAGACGAGACGCTCTCCCACCTGTCGCATTCTCTCACTGTTTTCTAAAATTTCCTCCCCAAAAGTCCTAAGTTCCTGGACATTTTCTGCACTCATTGGGGGTGCAGGTTCTAGGACTGGGTTTGGAAACTGAGGTATGGGTTCCTGATACGGAGGCATAGGGGCCTGGTATGGGTATGGATTCTCTAAAATTTCCCTAACATATGCATCACTAATGTTGTAGGGATCTTGAGGATCTAACCCTGGATAAGCTCCTAAGTTGGGCATTGGCACATTTTCCTGTATTGGGTTTTGTTGCACATAGTCTCTAACATCGTCCCACCAGGGGTCGTAATTGTTTGGGTCTAGAGGATCAGGTGCAGGTACCCTAGGTATCTCCTCCGGGTTGAAATCAGGCATTTCTATCTGGTTTTCTATTTCCATGGGTTGATCAGGATTTTGTGGTTGGGGTGCTAGCATTTGTTCCAGGTTTGGGTCAGCAGCAGTGGTTGCTAAAATATGAATATTAGCGATACCCCTATTGAGCATATCCTGATTATAAGCATCAGTTTCTCTTTTTGCTGCAGCTAACACTCGCTGTTCCTGCAACTTTTTCATTCTTTTCCTACGCTCGTGCGCTCCCCTACTGAACCATCCCCTCTTTTTCTGAGGAAATGGCTCTTCAGACTGAGCCTTAAACACAAAGATTCCTTCTTCTGTGTCAGCAGAATACCCTGAGAGGGCAGGCTGAGAAGAGGAGATGCCTTCGCTCCTAGGCGAACCAGACAGTTGACGATAGGCGTCAGAAGGTCCTTGGTCGCTCATACTGTAAACTAACAAATAGTCAGATAACACATAGCAAGAAATACAATTATACACGTATTTCCATAATTTATTTCCTAACACTTTAAATTTTGATGTCAGCAGAACATTTCTGTGGCTGAATCAGTGGCATAGCTCTGATACCACCTCCTGTCACAACCCCCGATCCTTAGTTTCCAGGAACGGGCGGCCGTGAGCCAGTTGCGGTGGTATCACGTTATTATTTTATTCAATTTTGGCAGCGGAAATTTTCATCAGGATCGTAGTTAGGAAATATTTAAATCAGAGTAAACCACCATATTTTATAATATTAAACACATGGGTAAAACCCAAGTTTTTATTACAAACTGAATTACAGGGATAAATCCCACTTTATTGAAATAAAACGCTTTCTTTTATTTAGGTAACTTTTATTGCCACTTTTCCAAGCCTCCAGTGCTGTCCAGCTGGCTTCTATTTGGCTTTCATATTTCGTTACCTGAAACGCGTTTTAAAAACATTTTGTCAGTGGAAAATACTGGTGAATAATCTCAATTTAATGAATTCAATTTAAACAGTATTGAGGGCGATTACAATGTTTATATCTACCCAATTACTCATTCAGTAGTGTCAAGTCTGACTAGAGGGTCATATTACGCATTGGCTGACTCTTCGTCCAATGGTAACGTTACTCAAATTTTGTATACAAAACCCCAACTTACCGGCAGTAATTGTAGAATTACAAAGACTCAATCACTGCTAAATTGCATTGTAAAAAGGTTAAGGTTTTGTAAAAACTGTTAACAAAAAGGAGATTACTCACATTGCTATTTTAGGGTTTTCCTTTATGATTTCCTGGTGAATATCTATAATTTACACAAATGCACGTGTGTTAGTATAATAACCCAATTTAACATTAGTAATACCCTCCCCGAGACGGCATTCCAACGACTACGTCGGGCAGAACCACGACAGCCGTTACGGAACCCTAGATCAATCGGGCTGCGTATCTAGTACGTCTCCAGGGGTTATAATACTTACATCGTAGCAGAACCTCGCTATTTTAGGGGGTATAATACCCGGGTATAGTGTACACTACTCAGAAATTAAGAAAGAAAGAAAAGATTTGAGCGAGCAGACTGAAGGCCCGATGCCCTCTATTTATAGTTGTGAAATCGCGTCCCCACGCGGCCCGCGTGGAGTTTGGGCCTGGTTCTACGCGGCCCGCATGGCCTAGGGCCTAGGCTTAGCTGATCCGGGTCATCTTATAGGTTCGACACGAGTTGGACACGTGGCCGCTCCGGGTCATGCCACAATTTCGAACACTCGCGGCCCGCATGGACTTAATCCACCATGTACGCGGCCCGCTTGGGCTTAGGGTTTTGGCAAATCCTGGTTACTACTCGCGCGGCCCGCATTAGGTTGAGGTGAGGTCTATGCGGCCCGCCTCAACTTAACTTTTATTGTTTTTATTTGTTTTATATAATATAATCTAGTTCGAGGGCTCGGTTTTCACCTACGGGTACATATAAAGACACATAGATACATTTAAAGATATATTAGGGTATCAGAATTATTATGAGGATGTCGGTTTTACCGAGGGTTGTTATACCAACAATCTTGAATTTTTACAATCAACGATGTTTGATTTTTTAACTTTTCGGGCGTTTTACCGATAAAAAGAACGCCACGAAATAAGATCACCTTAAACCTCAAATTTTGATCATGCTAAAATCAATAATGTTTTACTGTATGAGATGGACAACATTGTTAATCCTCGGTTAAGAAAGATAACTGACAATGTTGTCCACCCCATACAGCTAAACTTTATTGACAACAAGCCTCAATAATATTTTTGTATGTTTTGGCGTTATAAATTTGATGGAAGTTTAGGATAAGTCAATGAGATTTTACTAAATGAAATGGACTATATACTCACTTTAGGATTTTGTCTATTTCATTGAGCGAAATCTTACTGACAGCCAAACTGAATTTCCAAAAAAAAAAAAAAAACGTTTTTGGGGTTGAAGATATTTGATGTTTGGGTTTTTTGGCGTTTCTAAGGCGAATGGGTTATATGAAATATGGCGTTTGGGTTTTTGTGTGTGTTTTTAACTGAAGGTCTGAGATGTTGTATATATAGGATTTTTTTGGCGGTTTTTTAAGGCAGGATTTTACTATAATTAAGTTTGGCGTTTTATATTTAATGGCGTTTTACTTAGAATAGTCTGTGATTTTTGTTTTTGGCGCTTTATTTCATGATTTGGTGTTTTATGTGGAGTAGTCAAAAAACACTTTTACCCTTAATGAAGCGCGTCCACGTAATAAAATTGATGTTATTTACGAAAACGCCACCGCGCCAATCTAATCCATAGATTGTTTTGATCGGACGATCGTTAAGCGTTCTCACACTTTCTATCGTTTTCGATAAATCCTGACCCTATATATATATAGTGGAGAGTTCAGATGAGAAGAATTAAAAATTAAGAATAAAAAGAATAAATGATACAAAGGTAATTTGAACAAATCATTTAATGAATTTATTATTTATTTTTATTATTCAAATTAATGAACTCTAATCAAATGGGCCTATCTTATAAAATAGTTGTGCACCTTACACATAAAAACAATCATGCACATGATCTTACATTTTCAACGTTTCCTACACCATTAAAACAATATATTGGTGTAGGATACAGAATGTGTAGGACTCGGACACTTTTAAATAATTTTGGGACTCATAATAGAATATGTGTAGGAAACAAAAATTTAAATAATTTTATCACTTCTAATAAAATTTGTGTAGGAGCCAATACATTAATGATGGTGAAGGAGAAATTTATGGTTGCATTAATAAGAATCGAGTAACTCTTTAAAATATTTATTAATATTCTACATAAAAATGTCTATACTACCCTTAGTAATTAAAACATTAATTAAAAGTTGATAAAATAATATCTTGATTCACAACCATTGATCAAAAAAATATATGATCTAGATTAATTCATTTTTTCTTCTTCTAAGAAGATTTTTCTCAAATGAACCTCCCCCTGTATATACATATATATATATATATATAGGGGAAGGATGTCTAGAAAACCCACTTTAATTTAGAAAACCCGGGAAACTCAAAGCTCCCGATGTTTTTTTTTTTTTGAAAAAATTTACACATGTTATATACATGTTTTTAAGGGTTTTGGCCAAAAAAATCAAAAAAGCACCGAGTAGATATTTTTAAAAAAAATAAACAAGTTTTGGTGTAACACATGTTACATTCATCTGACATATTTGTAACATGTGTTACACCAAAACTTGTTTATTTTTTTTTTAAATATCTACTCGGCGCTTTTTTGATTTTTTTGCCCAAAACCATTAAAAACATGTATATAACATGTGTAAATTTTCCAAAAAAAAAAAAAACATCGGGAGCTTTGAGTTTCCCGGGTTTTCTAAATTAAAGTGGGTTTTCTATAGATACTTACATTATATATATATATATAGAGGAAGGTTCATTTGAGAAGAAAATTTAATTGAGAAGAAAAAGAACAAAGGGTAATTTTGTAAAACATTAAATAGTTTTTTCACTTATCTCATTTATTATCATTTTTGACTAATTAATTAGTCATAAAGACTAGTATCCTCCACACTAACTTTTTTTGCCTACACACGTCAAAAGTTATCTTATATATTTCGAAATTCATCCTACACGTTGAAATTTATCCTACACAACTCGTAATTTATTCTACACAACTTGTAATTTATCCTACACTTTAAATTATTTTATTTTATTTTTTTTGAAAAAGTATATATTTTGAAGATAAGTTACAAAAGATTTAATGTAGTTAGCTATTAAAGCGGAAGACTACAAATTAATGACCAATGTAGATTTACCAATGTACCCTTATAGTAACATTAAATACTTATATTAAATGAAGTAAAATAAACCATTCTCATTGGTTGAAACTTCTTCTTTTTTCTTCTTACAAAAAATTTCTTCTCATTTGAACTCTCCACTATATATATATATAGGGTCAGGTTAACATACAATAGCCCTTATCGTACAATATGTACGCACTCACCTCAGCCGTCCGAGCCGTTCGATCTGGTGCGAATTCAATTTTGAACATGCGATTTATGCTGAAAAACAAACATGCGAAATTGCTTTATATACCAACTTGCGATTTCCAACATTCTTTTTTATAACATGCAATTTCACTATATCGTACGTATTGTATGTTAAGGGATATTGTATTTTACACTTTCACTCTGTATATATATATATATATATATATATATATATATATATATATATATATATATATATATATATATATATATATATATATATATATATATATATATATATATATATATATATATATATATATATATATATATATATAGGGGACCGCTAAAATGAAAACCATCCCCAGTTGTGAGAACCGGAAGAACCACTCTCCACCAATCATCTTAAAGGGTATTTTGGTATTTTACTCCTATTGTCTAATCGTCTGTCATTTTCTCTGTCTCTTTAAAAGACTTTTGCTCCTCCTTCTTTCATGTCTCTCTTTTGAAAAATCAAACTTGCAACCACAGATCATCTCTCTCTATTGAAACCACTCATCTCTTATCTTCAAAGAAACCACAAAAATCATTTTCAAGAACGTGGTGGGGAGGTGGTCGGTGGGGAAGACGGTGGTGGGAGGTGGTTTGGATGGAAGACGGTGGTTGGAGATGATCGGCACTTTCTCTCTGTCTTGCTCGAAACAGGGGCTGACCCCATCGTTTCTCCGGCGACACTAGTGTCGCCGCCACTGTTGATGGTGACCCCATCGTTTCTACGGTGACACCTTGGCGACCAATTGTTTCTCCGGCGACCCCATCGTTTCTCCGGCAAAATAGGGGTGTGTGAACGGGTGGTGGCCGCCGCAGTCGGTGGTGGAGGAGGTGGTTGGTGGGGAACACGGTCATCACGTTCTCTCTCTCTTGCTCGAAAATAGGGGGCCTTACCGTCTGCCTTCTGCCGTCGCGCCACCGTAATAGTGGTGGCCGGACCCCCGTCTTCCGTCTGCCGCCGCGATCAGAAGAAGATGAAGATGATGAACAGGATACTGTGGGTTTCTCTCTCTAGAAATGGTGGGTTTGTTTCTCTCTCTTGGTTTTCAGAAGTTGGTTTTCCATACAGTGATTTTCTGATGAGTTCTTTGAAACAATTTTTGATTATGTGTTGATTCGTTTTGACGTTGGACGTTGATTTGTGTTCTTGATTCTGTTGGTATTTTGGTATGTTAGGGGTTGATTTGTGTTCTTGATTCTGTTGATTTGTATTCTTGATTCTGTTGGTATTTTGTACTAACTGCAATTATGTGGGTTTGATCTGTTGGATTGGGACAGTGATGATGCAAAAAAAAAAGAATATTTTGATGACGATGGCGCGACAAGGATGGTGAAGGGTAGGTTTTTTGAACCTGCAACCCCACTTTGCAGCCTTGATTATTGGAAACTCTGAGCCAAACCCCGTTTTTTTCAAGTTCCACACATTGTTTGGATTTTTGTTGTTGGTTTTTTATATTTTTTTCAGTCGATAATGATAAGTTCAATCTATCTGAGACACCTACTGAGTCGCGATTCTTGGGTGAGTTCGTTTTGTGTAAAAAAGATTTTGTAAAAAAAAGTAAATCGTAAAACGTGAAACTTTAAAAATTTAACGTAAAACATTTTTATGCAAAACGCAAAACGTAAAACATTGTATTATGTAAAAAACGTAAAACTGTAAAACGTAAAACATTTTCGTGTAAAAACGTAATACGTAAAACTTTTTTATGTAAATTGTAAAACGTACAACGTAAAATGTAAAAACTTTTTAACGTAAAACTTATAACATAAACTTTTTAACGTAAAACATAAACTTTTTAACGTATAACGTATAACGTAAAACGTAAAACGTAAACTTTTATGTAAAAACTTTTTAACATAGACGTAAAAAAATAATTATGTAAATTGTAAAACGTACAACGTTAAACGTAAAAAAACGGCGCGTAAAAAACAGTGTGTAACAACGGGGCGTAAAAAATGGCTCGTAAAAAAACCGGGTGATAAAACGGCGCATAAATAAGGGCGTGAATACGGGGCGTAAAAACGGCGCGAAAAAACGTGAAGTAAAAAACGACGTGGTAAAAAACGGCGCATAAAACCGGGCATAAAAAACGGCGCGTAAAAACAGGGCATAAAAAACGGCGCGTAAAAATGGGGTGTAAAAAACGGCGCGTAAAAGCGGGGCGTAAAAACGGCGCATTAAAAAACGACACGTAAAACCTCCCGTAAAAAAACGGTGTGTGAAAATGCCAGGCTTAAAAATGGCGTGTGAAAACGCCGGGGCTTAAAAACGGCGTGAAGACACAACGTGCAAAAAATTGTTTTTCTTTAAAAATCTAGATCTAAAATTGTTTTTAATAAAAAATTCTGTTTTAAAAAGAACAAGTAATATAATAATACAAAAAAAGTAATAAAAAATAAAGACAAAAAGACAAAAAAGAGTAAATTTACTAAACTGCCCTTTTGCATTAAAATATTAAAAACATAATAAGACAAAAAAGTATTTAATATTAGTTTTAATTACTTTTAATCTCGTCCATCCATCTTGAAGATCTAATGGTTGGAAAGTGGTTCTCTCGGTTCTTACAACTGGGGGTTGTTTTCATTTTAGCGACCCCCTATATATATAGGGGTAGGATTTAGAGAAAACGGGGGAAAGTGTGAGAACGGTTATGGATCGTCAGATCAAAACAATCCGTGGACTAGATTGCGCGGTGGCGTTTTCATAAATAACATCAATTTTATTATGTGGACGCGCTTAATTAAGGGTAAAAGGGTCATTTACCGCTCAAATTCAAAACGCCAACAAAAATGATAACACGCCATTAAAAAAAATAAAACGCCATTAAATAAAAAGAGCCAAAAATTAGTGATAAAACGCGTTAGAGATTACAGGAAGAGGAAACAACACAGTAACTGAAATTCAGTTATTAACATTTATTAGAAGAAATTCCCTCCTAAATTACGCGCCAAAAACATCATTATATAAACGACGTAAAACGTCGCATCCATAATCACTTCAATCTATCATTTCTACAAAAACACCTTTTACCAAAAACGCCAATTTATCCAAAACGCCAAAAATGGCAACCATCTTTTGGTGGAGATACACTCTGGCAATCAGGCGATTCGTCCTGCGTTTTGACAACAGAAGGAGGGTGTATGTTAGGACGATCAAGGCAATTTTGAAGATGGAATAAGAGGTACAGAGGGGTATCCAATCTCTTGGCATCGCTCTGGATAACGAATGCTATGTAACACATATGCTTATGAAAGCATTAACAAGGAAATTTGGACCAATCAAAGCAGATGGAAAGCTGGACCCTATCATGACATCATGCGTTTTGATGATGAAATAGACATGGTGACCGTTATATACGACAGCGGAGAGCAGGAAGACTACCTGCTTGAAAACATCATTGTAGGATCGAATTCTGACCCGAACGAGTCTATCAGAGGAGTTTTGATCAGATACAGGTGCGGAAAACAAGTACCTGACGTAGAAATAGCTAGATCTTCACTTAAATCACTTTATTGATTGATATAACAACGTTTACAACCAAATCTCACACCGGCAGCACCTCGGTATGGAAAACAAGAACGTTACAAATGATTTCGCTCATGTGGTATATATAGGGACTAGGTTTCGCTTATATGGACATGTACACAAAAGCGAAACCCCCTTATTGTACGTATAAGCGAAACTAATAGTTTCCCACATTTGGACATGTACACATAAGCGGAACTAATAGTTTCCCACATACGGACATGTACACATAAGCGGAACTAATAGTTTCCCACATACGGACATGTCGGGAAATCTCGTACAATCAGCCCTAATCTAACATTCTAAGACTAAGACACGATACAAGACGAAGTCGACAGATGCATGCACTAACAGACTCCCCCTCAGATGTTGACGAGTCTTAAGTGTCGAGTCTTCGCATCTTCAGACTTGATCTGTCTCTTGGCTTTACTCTCTCAATCTTTTCTTGCAGGTCTTCAAACTCCCCCTTGCGATATGCTGGCATTTCTTTAGTTCATCAGCATCATCAGCTTTAGGATCGTTGTCTGGCTTTCCATCTAACAGCTTCTCAATATCAATCAGCTTGGCTCTTCATGTCTCAAGATCATTGCCTGGCTATCTCCAATCAGAGTCCTCAGGTATTGGAACCTGGCTCTCATCTAGCTCGGATCTCAGGAATGAATAACCTGGCTCATCTTATCCTGCAAAAACTCTACCTCAAAGTAAATTTCTCTTACATACATATTTCAAAATAAACAAATGCAATAACTCAGACTTACTCTCAAAATCCAAACAAAATGATTTTTCAATCTGATGAACCATTTGAAGGTTTGATAAAAATAATCAGTGTTAAAACTAACTCCCCCTCAAATTATACTCATCATGTTTAGCACTCAGAATTTTGAAAATCAGCTTTCCAATATCAGTTGTCAAAAATCTTTTTGAGTTTTTGAAACTTTATGCTAAAACACACTGAAAATCTTTTTGGATTTTGTAATAAAAAAACATGAAATGCAGTAAAGAAATATTTACAAACAATATTTTTGTGAGTTCGTGTAAGAGGATCATATCAGTTTTTGAGATGGGTCACCAACACCGTTAAGCTTCATTTCATTTTAAGTTCTAAACAATTCACCTAGATTGTCAGTATATTTGTCCACTTAAATTTCCACACAAATTTCAATTGATCCGAGATACAATGTTAATGTTTTAATGACTTGAACTTATCTGTGTGTCCCACTTCTTGAATATACTCCCGTATCCAGATCCCAATATTCAGTCTTACAGGTGAGTATACCACAGATGATATCTGTAAAGGGGTTAGATGCGAGGGCCGTGAGAGCTCAGGTCGATACTTCCGTATACGCAGAGAGATGACGGCTTCGACTTTTCGGTGTGTCCCCTTTAGAGGATCTTTTGATTTCAACAGCAGCGAGTATCAATTTTATTGTTTCATCAGCTTGCTGAGGGCGATGCTATGTTTCAAGCATTTGTAGAAAGCATTATCCGGGGACTAGGTCAGTATTTCCATACAGCAGAAGTCCCGGGGTAATACCCCAGATATCACTGAGCATAAAGACCTAGTATCTCAGAATAAGGGACCTTTCAAACAAGATTTCAGGGGTTACCTATATATCCAAGATGTTGTTCCCCACAGAATAAGCAAGTTTGAATTTTTAGGTTTATATCTCGTCACAATCTACTAAATGTGCAAAAACCTACTGGCACATCCGCAGTGAGATTGTTTATCACATTTTAACTTTCCAATTCTTTAGCATGTTGTGACAGTCCACTGATGTACTATCATTTCCTCTTTTCACAACGAAACTCAATTTTGAATTTTATCATGTTTTTGGCTTTTTCAAATTTTCTAATATTTTTGGATTTTTTGAAATTTTCTACTCCCCCTAAAATGCAAACACATTAAAAAAAATTGAAAACTATCTAAGCTTTTGACCCACTTGAAGAAAATTCAAAACAAACTATACAGAAACATGACAACCGATATCAAATTGCCTCAATTCGCCATTCACTAGGCATAAACAATCTGAACTCCCCCTTTCACAAACCATTTTCTCATTTAGATTTCAAAACACTTAAGTTTGTTTTAATCAAAATGATTTTTCCGGAAAATGAGTTTGTTTTTACCACTTGTAAGTTTATCACTTGTTTAAGTACGGGGATATGGTTCATCATCATGTCAGTTTTATCAAATGTAGTAAATCAAGTACAACTTAATGTCCTTGATTCACTGTTTGCAGTCAAGCAACCTCTAAACCACTTGTAAGAATAACCACTTGTAGGTATAACCAATCAATACCAATTGTAGGAATGAGTCATCTACATTTTATCCATCAAAGTGCCGATTCCTGCTTCGCACTTACCAACCTGGAAGCTCCGGCGTAGTCATTCAACCTGTAAAATTTTAACAATTTCAAGTATTTTAAAAAACAACCTTATTAAACATGAAAGATGCCGATTCCTGATCCACGATTACAAACTTGGGATCTCCGGCAAGTCAGGTTTTTCAAGCAAAGAAAATGTCCACCCAAGCCTGACCAGCCTTGGGTGATTTCAATTCAGATTTTGTTGGAGGGTAAGTTGCTTTCTTTGTAGCGTAAAAGTCTTTTACCACTTTCACCTTTCCATCAACCATTTTTCCGAAAATCTTCTTAACTTTCCCATTAAATGCTTTCTCAACATCAAAATTATCCTTTTCAGAATAACCCTGACTTGAGATTTCAGTCTTTCCAACTTTTCTTTTAAAATTCTCAGTCCTCAATGGTGGAAAGTTCTCGTCATCCATTGAAGGAACTGAGTTTTCATCACTCTCATCAAACTGTGGCTCCCCTGATTTTGCGGAATCAGATTCATCGCTAGATTTTACTTCAGATTTCTTAACAACCCATTTTTGGTTGTCAAGTTTTACACTTCACCTGTAAAATCTCTTCGAACACTCACCAACTTCAAATTTTGAATTTTTGAAAACTTTAAATTTTTCAGTTGGTGGTTCGGATTTATCAACAAAAACTTCTTTCAGTTTTCCAGAAACTCCCTGTTTTGTCTTGGTTGATTTAGGACAATTCCATGCAATGTGTCCAACTTCATTGCATCTAAAACAGGTTCTAGTTTCTTTTCTCTGAACTTCATTCTTCTTTTTCTCAGCAAGGAATTCTTGATTTGATTGTCTCCAGAATGAGCTCTTCTTTTCCTCTTCAGCAGATGGTCCTGAAACAAATTTTGTATTTTTAGAAAATTTTTCATTTTTATAGTTTTCAGGTGGAATAAAACCAAGTCCTTTCTTTTTGTAGCTACGATTTTGGTTTGGTTTCTTTTGAAAACCAGAACCAAAATTGTAACTCTTTTTCTTGTTTAAACGTTGTTGTACTCTTGAGGTGTAAGGTTTAGGTTTTACTTTAAGATTTTCATCTTTTATTTCAGAAATATTAATTTCTGTAAGTTTGAAAACCTTTTTGATCAATTCATTTTTAACACCTCTTATTGGAAACTCTTTATCAAAATATAATTTGTCAGAATCATTCAAAGTATACACAACTTCAAATGTTTCATCATTCAAATTAGATTTTGACCACAAAAATTCTTTGCTATAAACCCGTTTTCCCGACGATTTTGAACTCTTTTCGGACGAACTCGAACTCCCAACTGACTGACACGAACTTTCGGACTCGGACTTTGACTTTGACTCCTCATCCTTATCCAACACCTGATCGACCACTCGTTTTATCAGTTCGGACTCATGATCTGTGTCGGATGCTGTGAACGTGACGTCAATATTGTCTGGTAAAACATCGGTTATCTCAGATTCTAGCTTAATATTGACCGCCTGTTTAGTTCTTCTTCATTAGGTTTTCTAGGTGAGTACCCTTCCCAAATCGGAGGCGGACACTTATTATAACAGACACCCTGTTTCTTACCAGTATCCTTTTTCTTCTTCGGCTTTGTTTTTTCATCTTTAAACGCTTCAAAACCTTCAACTGTCGGATAAATTCTATCGATTATGTAGTCACAACCTTTGTAACTTTGCAGCAATCTTCTGATTCTTTCATTCTCAGCTGCTTCACTATCCAACTCTTTCTTCCACTTTGCACATTCTTCTATGTACAAGTTGATCTCTTTCTGCTCTGTCATCATGGTAGCATTCATCATCTTCAAAGCTTTCTCCCTTTCTGAGTTAGTCTTCTCCAGACTACTCACATATCTGTTCAATACATCATACGACTTTTTCAAATTCTTTACATCAAACAACAATTGTTCTTTCAACTTTTCTAACTCACTAAACCTCTCATCTTTTTCGATACATTGTTTACAAGACACTAAACATGTAAGACAAGGTTTTGTGATTTCAATGATCTTCTCGACTTCAACTGTCTTTTCAGCTTCCACAATCTTCTCAATCACTTTGACTTCTTTCATTTCCTTTGCAGCTTTCTTCTCTTTCAATTTCTTCAATTTTTCTGCAAAATAAAATTCAAAAGTGTCAGAAGATAAATGTGTTTTTCCAAGATTTATCTTTTCCATCTCTTCATCATCACTTGATCTGATGAACTGTTTTCAGATGAAACAGATCTTTCATCTTCACTTTTCTCTTCATCAGATAACACCTCCATCCATTCCTTCAGCATTTCTGGCTTTCGAACAATATGTGCAATAAACGCTTGAACATTTGAATCAGCTGGAATAAACTTGTCCCAGCTAAAACCTTCAGCCATTTTCTCATCATCTTGATCAATGATGCCATAATAAGCTTTCCTGTTTGCATCCTCGATCATTCTTCCATGTGCCATTTGAGCTTCCTTTTGTTGATGCGGTTGATGAGTGATTTGCTGATAAATGGTTTTTCTATAATAATCATCTTTCCCAGACGACTCCTTTGCTCCTCTTGGCTCCTGATTCTTGCACTCTCTTTTAAAGTGGCCTTTCTCCCTGCAACGAAAACAGACAACTTTAGATTTATCAAATCCTAGATTAGAAAGATTTGCATCCAAGAAGTCATTTCTTCCTGTAATCAATCTAAACTTTTCTGCTCTCCTCAAAACACTAGCTAATGCCCATTTAATATCCATCAGTTCCAGCTCCTCTGCATCGATTTGGTCATAATCTTCCTTTGTGAGCATCGGATTGCCAATTCTTCCGGCAATCAACCCTTCATAAGACTCCAATGTAGTAACCAATAATCCCATATGATTCTTTACAATCTCTTCAGAATAATTTTGTCCATTTTGAAGATGTAAAGCCACATTGCACTGAATTAGATGACCATTTCCAGCAGATGAACTTTGAACACTTGGAGGATTCACCGTTGAGAACCCACTAGTGTTGACTGATCCTTGACTGCTTGGTGTAGATTGATTTCCAGCACTAAATGCAGTTTGTATCTTTGGACTTGCTTCAGCAGTTTGAACATTTCCTTTATAGTACAATTTAATATCTTGTTGATGAGTAGAACTGTTCATTCTAGCAATTTTCTGCTGCTCCAGATCTGTGCCTCCAACTTCTCTATAAATTGTGCAATTGATAACCTGCTAAACTGTCCGGAATTCTTCAATATCATCAGATATGTACCCCATTCCTGTTGCGGTAACGCATCAGCAAGTTTTTCAACCCATTCTACTGGAGTTTTAGTAGTCTTCAACTGTGACATGGTGCGTACAAGATGACAGTATCTTTCAATAAGAGTCTTTGTTGTTTCACCAGGCATGCACGTAAACAGTTCAAACTCCCTTTTCAATAAAGCTGCTTTACTCTGTAACATTTCAGTACTTCCCTCAACTTTCTTTCTAAGAGCTTCCCAGATAGAATAAGCATTTTCATCATGTTGAAGCAACACAAAAATATCCTCTTTAACAGCTTGTTGTAACAAATTGATCATCATCTTTTCTGCTTTATAACTCTATCTTTCTTCCTCCGTGAATTCTGAAATGATTTTACCGACTCCCATTGAATTCTTTGGCCTCTCATATTCAGTTTCGATGCTCTCCCAAGCTTTTAGATGATTCACCTGAACCCAATTCTCAAACCGTTTCTTCCATCCGTGATAATCCTCAATTCCCATAAGTTTCGGAGGTTTTTGCATTGTTCCGGTTTCAATCTCCATTGTCATGGTCTTAGTAATGTCGGATGGACTAGTCGGAGTTGTAGCAAACGCATTGTAGAATTCAGAATCCATGTTTCTAACTGGTTCACCTCGTAATACACCTGTATCACCTGAAGTAGAAATAGCTAGATCTTCACTTAAATCACTTTATTGATTGATATAACAGCGTTTACAACCAAATCTCACACCGGCAGCACCTCGGTATGGAAAACAAGAACGTTACAAATGATTTCACTCATGTGGTATATATAGGGACTAGGTTTCGCTTATATGGACATGTACACAAAAGCGAAACCCCCTATTGTACGTATAAGCGAAACTAATAGTTTCCCACATATGGACATGTACACATAAGCGGCACTAATAGTTTCCCACATACGGACATGTACACATAAGCGGAACTAATAGTTTCCCACATACGGACATGTACACATAAGCGGAACTAATAGTTTCCCACATACGGACATGTACACATAAGCGGAACTAATAGTTTCCCACATACAGACATGTCGGGAAATCTCGTACAATGAGCCCTAATCTAACATTCTAAGACTAAGACACGATACAAGACGAAGTCGACAGATGCATGCACTAATAATCATGACAAAGCAAGGGCTTGGGTTCATGGAAGAATTGCATAATGCCACTTGTTTGAACACAGACATGGACTCAAAAATGGTGTTAATGCAAGACATGTTCAAATGGAGGCTTGAGAATCTTCAGGAACAAGAAGCCGATGAAAGTGAAGGTGATGACATGGATGAAGGTCTAGATGAAGACTCCGAGGTAGAAGATGACGCAACTGATGGATACTTCTCGGATAAAGTACCTTCTGACAAAGAGTTTTAATTTTTTTTTTTTGTTAGTTTTCTTCTATGTAATTTTTTTATTAAGATAATTAAATGATATATTTCTCTATTTATTTGCAAAACGCCAAAAAATACTACAAAAAGTTATTGCTTACAAAACACCAAAAATAATAAAAAAATATTTTTCCTGCTTAATATTTTCTCCGTTATTGTATTTTGTCATCTTGGTCTGCATAACGCCATTTAAAAAAAAGCCAAATTTGGAAGATGGGACGTCTATCACCCTAGAAACTGATAAAGCTGAACAAAACAGTAAATACACACAGTAACTAAAAAGACGGTTACTTTATTACTATCATTTATTATAATAAAAAATCACCCTAAACTACGCGCCAAAAAACTCCTATAAGAGAGGGGTCTCTACACAATGAATTGATCACACCCAGCAAAACAAACGCCATGTTCCCTAGAAATCACTCACTTTAAAACGCCAAAAAGTTAGTTAAAAATACCACAGATGGCAAAGCTTTCAATGAATGCATTCTTCTTTGAGGGGGTTATCTCTATAATCTTTTGCTGAATGAGATGGACAAATATTCAAGAAAAAAATACTGATGACAGTGATATGTCATCATGTGAGCTTTGTTCTTGATGACTATATGCATGGCATAAAGGGATCAACACAAGTGTAAAATGCTATTTTGGACTCCATTATTATAAATAGCATTCAAGCAAGAGTTGATCTTCAATGACATGCCATCAAACAAGAATATCACACCAAAAAACAAGATGCCACTAAGAAAGCTTCGTCTAAAAAAGACGGGGTTTATGTAGGAAATTTGCCATCTAGATAAGGTATTCAAAGGTTCAAAACGCCAAAAGAAATTCAAGAAGAAGAGGGTGATGACAGTGAAGATTCGGATGAGAGATTAGATTACCATTTTTAATTTTTTTTTCTTTTTCATTTTATATTGTTTTGTAATCAAATTATTTGTTGTTTGTTATCTAATTCTCTACAAATAAAATACATTATTATATAAAATGCCAAACACTACAAACAACAAAACGCTAGTAGTATGAAAACAGTGAGAAAACAGTGAGAACGGGTGCTGGCAAAGCACCTTTTCAATGTATTAAACGCCAAAAATATTGACCTAACGCCATAAAAAACATTTGGTCTTATTGTAATCTTATGAAAATATTAATGACTCGTAGTGAATTATTATACAATGCCACAAAACGCCAAAAAAATTGACCAGAGAAAAGCTATAACGCCAAAAAAATTATCTATGTGACACAAAAACAATTAATTCAACGCCAATTAGTTAATGAATGCATTTAACGCCAAAATAATCTTAGACGCAAAAAATAAAGCAGCATAAATTGGGAAAATAAAAGAAGATTGAAAAGACAAAAAAACCCCTCACACGCTGATCATATCTCACGCCACGTGTTGGGCCAGGATGCGTTCTCACCGTTCTCACACTTTTGGGTGTTTTCTCCTGATCCCGTACCTATATATATACATATATATATATATATATAGATTCTGCGTTATATAAAAATCACCGACATAACCTATATCTCAATATTGGTCCTTGACCGATATCCGATATTTTACAGCATAGACCTTACTCTATTTAAATTTCAAATTCAAGATATTTTTTGAATTTGTTTATCTTATTTAATCTATTACCTGATAAATAAATATAACTAGAATTTAGGACCCGCGCTTTGCGGCGGGTTCGTTGAACTACGCACATGCGATGCAGCCTTCCAAAAATTAGTCCGAAACGTAAAATATAGAAAGTAATAAATGAGTCGGCTTATGACTCGCAAATCGTAAAAAAATAGACATATTAATGTTGAATCACACATGTGCGTTGCATTGTGTTTACTCGCAAGATTTAGACCGAAACGTAAAATGACAAATTGGTAAACGATGAAAAGAATAGAGGACTAAAGTTGAAAATGGAAAAGTGTTGGAGTTAAATATGAAAAATGAAAACTAAAGGGGTTGTAGTATTTTATCAAATACAATAGTTAAATTATTTTGGTTTCTTTTTATGAGTGAAGGTATGTAAATATATTGAGATAAGATAAGATTTGATAGTTAGGTAGGAAGAAAAAGAAACACTAATGCATTATGTACTTGTAAAGCTAGCTTTAATGTTGGTAAAAATTGAACAGTATTTTTCCTCAAAAACCAAATTTGAGGATTAATGTAGGGGAAATGTTAGACACGTGTTACTACCATTAGGCAAGTAAATGAACTGAACGAACACCAACATAGGCATGTTCATGTTCGTTCATTTAACTTTAAACCAAACACGAACACGAACATATAATCAAACACATTTTTATTGTTCATGTTCGTTTATTAAGAAAATGGGCATGTTCGTGTTAGTTTATGTTCATTCACTTAGAACCTAAATGAGCAGTTCACGAAAATAAACAAACTTAGACGAACATAATTTAACAAATAATAAACAACACAAATGAACATAATTGACTAAACCTAAACGAATATAAAGTAATATTTATACAAAATTGATGACTAATTTCGATATATTCCATTAGAAAACCTATTTTTATTACTAGAATACTCAATTACCAATCAGTTATATTTATATAAATAGTTAGAAAGATCCTTTTATGTTTAGTATTTATATAAATATAAATAACTAATAAACATAAACAAATGTAAATAAATGAACATAAACGAACATTCATGAACATAAAATGAACGAACAAAACATATGTTCATGTTCGTTTTAATTAAATGAACAAAAAACCGTGTTCATGTTCGTTCGTTTATTAATAAATGAACATAAATGAACTTTTCGCCAAACCAGTTTACGAAAATTCATGAACGTTCGATTCGTTTACAGGCCTAACCATCATTTTTTTAGCCCAAATCAATCTGTAAACCTAAATAAAGAAATGTATTGCAAAGCAGGAAAAAGTAACTAATCATATTTTAATATTATCAATTCTTTTTTACCCATCTATGACATAGTAAGTTAACCATTAATTTTGAAAATATTTTATTCGTCAAATATAAACCACTAACTAGGGGTGTTCATGAGCCGATCAGATCCGAGCGAGGGTCTGCTCGTGCTCGGATTGAATTACAACCAAGCCGATCAGATCGGATCGAATTTGCAAAACCGAGTACAAAAGTGATACTCGTGCTCGGTTCGAATTTTAATCGAGCGGATCATATTTGCTCGGTTTTTCTCAGCACCTAAATTAAAACATGTGCAGCAACAAAAAAAACTGAAATCAAGACTATTACAAGGTTGCATTCAACAAAAACAAATCCTAACATAATTAAAACATGTCCAACACCTTACTAACAAAAGCAATACATAACTAAAATCATGATCCTAAAAATGTTCTTAGCAATATCAAGAAGCACAAAATAAAGTGCGAAATACAAATTGTCATTTAGCTCAAAAGCCATAAACTTCTTCTTTATGCTTGATCATCTCCATCCACAAAATTCAACTTCAAATCAACATATATAACCTACAAACACAAGCATTAAACAAAACCATTAAGTTCTACACATTACATAACAACTTTTATGGTTTGTTAATTATAAAAATACCTTTCATTTATTATTAGATCCGTCTGGAGTCAACACATCAATTTCCAATTTTTCTTCATCTCTTGTAGCTTGCTAAACATTAAAAAAACAAAATACAAATGTTAATGCAAAAACAAAATACAAATGTTAATGCATAAACTACAAGTAGATTGCAAACTCTTTCAGCATGATTCCATTCATCAACTGTGGCGGACCATACAAAGTTGGAATCTCTCAACGCATAACCTAGAAAAGCTTGTTTAGATAATAATTTTATAATAACTAATTATTAATTAAATTTGCAAAACATTTATTAGCAAAAATAACAAATCTAATTTATGACATACCAATAAATTTATTTTCATTCATTTTAATTAGGAGTTATATTTAAAAGATACAAAACAATAAAAATTATTATTTGCATACACTATTATATGTAATGTAATACGTAATTTTATTGAAGAATATATATGTAGTGAAAGTGTAAAATACAATATTTATTAACGTGCGATGCGTACGCATGAAAATTATAACGTGCATAATAATTTTATAACATGCGTGATTTTTGATTTTGTTCATGCGTGATTTCTAATTTTGTTCGTTCATGATTATTTGTTTTTGTTCATGTGTGATTAGGGTTTGATTTTTTTTTATAGCATGCGTGATTTAATATCGTACGCATTGCACGTTAATGAATATTATACGTTAACCTTCCCCTATATGTATGTTTGTATGTATTACAAATTTTTCAGTATTCAACTCATGTAATACACAAGCTGTCATGGTATTTCAGTGTTACTAATTAACATATACTGGTTTTGTGATAAATAAAATTAGTTGTGTAAATTGTCATAAGCTAATAAAAATACATCACTTATGTGAATTTTTTATAGATTATATAATTATATAGTTTCTATTGTATAATCTGTGTAATACGTGTAATACTGTTAAAATGTAACATGTTTACATTTATTATTTTCTCTTGTTAATTCATACAGTTTATGTTTAAGTTATTGGGCTCATTGATGTATTGTTGGGCTTGTGTTGTGGGCTGTTGTTCAACTGGCTATGTCGGTTGTTGGTTTTGGGCTCAAAAGTTGTTGCAACTAATCATGTTCCAAGTTTGTATTTTGTACATTGTTCAGGGGTGAATGTGGAAGATTTCAGGGACTTATGTGTAACATTGCTAGATATTTTATATAAAAGGCTGGTTGTTGTTGATCTAGGGTTTCCAGATCATTCTGTTCACTCTCTCACATCTCACTTTCCTGTTCGTTTATTTCTCTGGATTCGTGTTGAAGATCTGGAGCTTGTTGAAGATCTGATGTTGATCTTCTTTTAGTTGTTTGTTGTATAGTTAGATCCTGTGGATCTTCGTCTGTTTGGTTGTATCGTTTCATATGATCAACTGATTTATCATCAGTTGATCTATTGTTCTTGTATTGTTCTTCGATCTTACATTTTGTAAGATCAAGGGTGGTTGGGTGTTTTTCTGGGTTGGTAAATAATAAAAGTTTTATGTCACCGTTTTATCGCTATTTCTGGTGTTATTGTTGTTGATTGCTTTGCATAAAACTGTTTATACCAATTTTACATGGTATCAGAGCTTCATCGCTCCTGATCTGTTATTTCCGCTGTTCGATTCTGATTTTTTGTTTGGTGTTTGTGTTTAGGTTATTCCCTAGTGTTCTAGGGTTTGGATCGGCTTGATCTTGGGCATATTAGTTCAGATCTGTTTACTGAAACCCTATCTTAGGGTTTCTTGTCTTGTGTGAGGGTTCGTTTGCTGCTGGTGTTCATACTGCGTTGGTCTCTAAAACTCTTGAAGGTTTTAGGGCAAACTGACCTGTGTGACACTTGGTCTTCTGGACATCAGGTTTAGTAGTTCTTGAAAACTACGAATCTGATATATTTTCAAGGATTTGCACCCTCTGTAAGATCGTTCTATCCTTTTTTTTCTGTTGTTGGATAGTTGAAGTCGGGGTAGTGAGGACCGGCACATATTTGTATTGTTTGGTTTGTTTTTTGGTTGATTATTGTTAGCTGTTGGTTTACTATTAGGGTTCGGCTCCTGAGTAAAGGCTTGTCCAGGCACCTTGAGTGATGAACCTGGAATCTGGTCCCTGACTCAGCTTCGCCTGTGTCTTGGTTGTTTGATTCTTTGTGTGTGTTTTTGTTGATAACCTGTTGTTGTCTGTTTGTATATTTGGTGTCTATTGTTGCTTGTCATTATGCCTGCTGAAACTGCTCCTAGTACTTCTCAGACGTTGATTAGTAAATTGGATATAGGAGATCCGTTGTACTTACATCCTAGTGATTCCAGTAGTTTAACTATTGTTAGTATTAAACTCAAAGGAATTGAGAATTATGCTGTGTGGTCTAGTGCCATGAAATTGGCTTTAGAAGCTAAAAACAAGTATGGATTTATAGATGGTAAGGTTGAAAAATCTAAAGATGATGAAATTTTGGCAGCCCAATGGGATAGATGCAATTCTGTAGTGCTTACTTGGTTATTAAATTCTATTTCAGAAGAATTGTTTCTTGGTCAAGTTTTTTCTAAACTAGCTTCTGAAGTTTGGACTGATTTAAAAGAATCCTTTGATAAGATTGATGGGTCAGTTGTCTATGATTTGTATACAAAAATAAACTGTATTTCACAAAATGGTAGTACAGTTGCAGAATATTATAACAGGTTGACAACAATGTGGAAGCAGTTTGATGCAATGCTTCAACTGCCTTCATGTTCTTGTCAAGCTGCTAAGGATTACAATGATTTTTCAGCTCTTATAAAGTTAATGCAGTTTCTCATGGGGCTTGATGATGTGTATCAGCCTGTGAGAACTAATATTTTGACAAGAGAATCATTTCCCTCAGTAAAAGTGGCCTTCTCTATTGTATCTAGAGAAGAGTCACACAGGCTTTCTAGTAATGGATCTAAAAGTCAGAATGTGTCATTTGTCTCTAAGGCTAGCCAAAGTTTTGAGAATAAGAAAAGATCAACTAGAGGACCTAACAATCTTAAATGTTCTCACTGCAATATGTTAGGTCATACCATAGACAGATGTTTTGAGATTATTGGTTATCCATCAGGGTTTAGAAGAAGAAATAACAATAATACTAATAATAACTCTTCTAATAGAGTTAATTCCACTAGTGTTAATAATAATAATAAGTCTAATTCTTCTGTTGGTAAATCTGCTGCTTCTTCTGTGTCTGGATTGCCATTTACTTCTGAGCAGATTACCAAGCTGTTAAATCTTGTTGGTGAAAGTTCTCAGTCAGAGTCACAGAATTCTAATATAGGAGGTGAGTGCTTTAATGTGTCTAATTTTGTGAGTTGTTCAAGTTCTAATGTGTTTAACAATAGTTATGAATGGATTGTTGACTCAGGGGCGAGTCAACATATGGTTAATTCTGATAAACATTTGATAAATAGTGTTGATGTTTCTGAATTTAACATTACTGTTAGTCATCCTAATGGTACAAAGGTTAAAGTGTTGAAAATTGGTAACCTTAAACTAACTGAAGGTGTTGTTTTACAAGATGTGTTCTATGTTCCAGACTATTGTGTGAATTTGTTGTCTGTCTACAAGTTAGCTAAGGATAATTGTGTATCTGTTGTGTTTAATGAGGAGTGTTGTTTACTTCAGGATTCCAAGTCAAAGAAAGTCCTGATGAGTGGTAGACAAGATAGTGGTCTGTATGTTGTAGGAAATAATGGTAATTTTTCTCATGCTTGTTTCAATAGTTCTGTGAAGTCTGTCACATGGCATTCTAGGTTAGGGCACCCCTCTGATCAAGTCTTGGCTGTGTTAAAACAACATCTTAAATTGAATTCAAGTGATCATAGTCCTTGTGATATTTGTCATAGGGCAAAACAAGTTAGGGTCCCATTTCCTTTAAGTGAGCATAAAACCAAATGTGTAGGTGACTTAGTACATCTGGACTTGTGGGGTCTATACAAAGTCACAAGTTATGAAGGTTTTAAGTATTTTTTGACAATTGTTGATGATTTTTCCAGGTCAGTATGGTGCTATTTTATGGCAAGTAAAACTGAAGTTTTTGAGAATTTAAAAGGGTTTTATGAATTGATTTTAACTCAGTTTAAAAAAAGAATTAAAGTGTTCCGAAGTGATAATGGGACTGAGTTTGTAAATAATAACATAAATATGTTTTGTAAAAATAATGGTATTTTACATCAAACCACATGTTCCTATACACCACAGCAAAATGGTGTGGTGGAAAGGAAACATAGGCATCTCTTAAACACAGCTAGGGCGTTGATGTTTCAGAGTGGTGTTCCTTTAAAGTTTTGGCCAGATTGTGTTCTAACTGCTGTATACCTGATTAACAGGTTACCCTCTTCTGTGTTGAATAGTAGGAGTCCTTTTGAGGTTATGTTTGGCTTTATACCCTCTTTGTCTCATCTAAGGAACTTTGGATGTTTGTGTTTCAGTACTGTTTTAAATGAACCTGATAAGTTTGCATTTCATGCAGACAAGTGTGTTTTTCTTGGTTATTCTAACATAAAAAAAGGGTATAAAGTGTGGAGTTTAGATAATAAGAAAATTTATTTTTCTAGAGATGTGAAATTTTATGAAAATATATACCCTTTTAAACTTAAAACAATTGATAATCAAGAAAAAGTATTTGAATTGAATTTGAATCATTTAAATTTTTTTGATATTATAACATCTGAAGTTCCTAACATGCCCAATGATGAAGAGGGTACAAGTGGTGCACATGATCCTGTTAGTGATGATCAGCAACCACTGTCACCCTCTACATCAGCCCCTGTTTCTGGAGTTGAGCCTGGACAACACACAGAACAGGCTGGCAGTAGTGGTGTTGGTAACAGTGGTAGGGTAGAGGACACTTCAGGATCGCATGGTGACACTGTCCAATCTGAGGGCACACCGTATGTTAGACGTTCTTCTAGAAGTGTTAATTTGCCTAAAAGATTTGATGAGTATGTTGTAGAGGGCAAAGTGAAGTATGGTATAGAAAAGTCTGTGAATTATTCTAGTTTGTCGATTGATAATTTTTGTTTTGTGTCAAACTTGAATAAAACTTGTGAACCTGCATGTTTTACTGATGCAATAAAAGATCCTAGGTGGGTAGATGCAATGAATAAGGAAATGGAGGCATTATATAGAAATGGTACTTGGGTTTTGGTAGATTTGCCAAAGGACAGAAAAGCCATAGGTTGCAAGTGGATTTACAAAATTAAATACAAATCTAATGGTGAGGTTGAGAGGTTTAAGGCCAGATTAGTGGCCAAAGGTTATAGTCAACGTGAAGGGATTGATTTCGGAGAAACTTTCTCTCCTGTGGTAAAAATGGTCACTATTAGATGTGTATTAAGTATGGCTGTTAAGAATAATTGGCAAATGTATCAATTGGACATTAATAATGCATTTCTCTATGGTTCGATTACAGAAGATGTGTATATGAAGTTACCTCCTGGATATTTTCCTGAAAATGAAACTAGGGTTTGCAAGTTGGTTAAATCTTTGTATGGGCTGAAACAAGCCCCTCGGAAGTGGAATGAAAAATTGAATGAAACCTTGTTTAAAATGGGTTTTGTGCAGAGTTTGTGTGATCATTCTATGTACATTCTGTCTGCTAAGTCTGTGTTTGTTGTGCTGTTAGTATATGTTGATGACATAATTGTCACTGGAAATTCTGATGTTGAGATTGTTAAAATTAAAAAGCAATTAAGTGACAGTTTTCAAATTAAAGATTTAGGTGTGTTAAAGTATTTCCTAGGTATTGAGGTGATGTATGTTGATGATGGTGTATGTTTGAATCAGCGTAAATATTGCCTTGAGTTACTTAGTGAATTTGGATATCTTGGTGTTAAACCAGTTAACACACCCATAGAACAAAGTCATATTATTGCTAATAAATTGAGTCTAAATCAAAGTGTTGTTAAAGATGTCACGAATTTTCAGAAATTGATTGGTAAGCTTATATATCTGTCCATAACCAGACCGGATATAAGTTATGCCGTTCAATTTCTTAGTCAGTTTATGCATTCCCCTCAAGAGTGTCATTTGCAAATTGCACTTAGACTATTAAAATACTTGAAGATGTCTCCAGGTAAAGGAATTTTGTTTAGAAGGGAAAATGATTTGGTTTTAAAGGGGTTTGTGGATTCTGACTGGGCCAAATGTTTGGCCACTCGAAAGTCTGTTACTGGTTATGGGATTTTCTTAGGTAGTTCACTTATATCTTGGAAATCGAAAAAACAAAGTGTTGTTGCTAGATCAACTGCAGAAGCAGAATATAGGGCTATGTGTTCTGCATCTTGTGAAGTGATATGGGTTTTAAATGTGTTAAAAGAGTTAGGTGTTGATTGTAAATTGCCTGTTCAGTTATTTTGTGATAGTCAATCTGCCATCTCTATTGCTTTTAACCCTGTATTTCATGAACGGACAAAACATTTTGAGATTGATTTGCATTTTTTGAGAGAAAAAATTGCAAATGGTGTTATTGTTCCTGAAAAGGTTATGTCTGAAGATCAGTTGGCTGATCTGTTTACCAAAGGGTTAAACAGTTTGCAGCATGATAGTTTGTGTAGTAAGTTGGGAATGTTGGACTTGTTTGCTGGTTAAACTGTATGAATGAAGGGGGGATGTTAAAATGTAACATGTTTACATTTATTATTTTCTCTTGTTAATTCATACAGTTTATGTTTAAGTTATTGGGCTCATTGATGTATTGTTGGGCTTGTGTTGTGGGCTGTTGTTCAACTGGCTATGTCGGTTGTTGGTTTTGGGCTCAAAAGTTGTTGCAACTAATCATGTTCCAAGTTTGTATTTTGTACATTGTTCAGGGGTGAATGTGGAAGATTTCAGGGACTTATGTGTAACATTGCTAGATATTTTATATAAAAGGCTGGTTGTTGTTGATCTAGGGTTTCCAGATCATTCTGTTCACTCTCTCACATCTCACTTTCCTGTTCGTTTATTTCTCTGGATTCGTGTTGAAGGTCTGGAGCTTGTTGAAGATCTGATGTTGATCTTCTTTTAGTTGTTTGTTGTATAGTTAGATCCTGTGGATCTTCGTCTGTTTGGTTGTATCGTTTCATATGATCAACTGATTTATCATCAGTTGATCTATTGTTCTTGTATTGTTCTTCGATCTTACATTTTGTAAGATCAAGGGTGGTTGGGTGTTTTTCTGGGTTGGTAAATAATAAAAGTTTTATGTCACCGTTTTATCGCTATTTCTGGTGTTATTGTTGTTGATTGCTTTGCATAAAACTCTTTATACCAATTTTACAAATACACATGTCTATAACCTAGTACAATTTATAACATAGTACAATTGATAAAGAAAGTAACTTATGTTCTAATAACCAAAGGGTTTTTGTCCTAATGCCATGGTATCAAAGTCTTGAATAAGATTTAGCCTTTCCATATAGTGAGAGTTCAAATCTCATTAGTAACAAAAATTTAAGCCGTTATAAAATAACTATGTTCTAATAATGGTCTAGGTAGATGTTTAAAACTTAAATAAATATAGTTTACATTTATTACTTTACCCTTTGAATGAAGTGAGAAAAATTTTTTGGTGACACAATATAATGTATTATCTTGTTATGAATTTGGATAGACGATCTCACCTAAAAAGAATTGAAGCCTTCACATGGACAGTTGATGGTTGTCGTTGTTATACCAGACATCCTTCCTGTTCCTATTTCTATCATTTTGAAATTTTTTATTATTCTTTTCCATTTCCTAAAATTAAAAATTATAACATGTATATTAAATATGTCTTAAAAAAACAAAGGTTACCAAGAAAGGTATTTTGAAATTTTCGCCTTTTGTCAAAAAAAAAAAAAAAAAAAAAAAAAAGGAAAGAAAGAAAGAAAGGTGTTGACTTTTTGCTATGTGTCGTAAGAAAGGTGTTGACTGGAATAAGTAAGTTGGCCTAGCTAATTTACAACTGCATATATTGTTTTAAAATACCAGAAACAAAAAGCACAACACAAAAGGAAAACAAGTATATAGATTTTAGCAGCTATACACCCGGCCGGCCCGGCACGGCCCGACCATATTCGTTATTCGGAAACATGGTCATGGTCTTGTGCAGTTGTACACACCTGCTCATATTTAGACCGGTGAGTTTTATCTTTCTGTAGACTCTTAACTCGTTCAAGGCTTTCTCTTGTCCACCTTTACATGAAGATTATACCACTTTTTCTTTGCCTTTTTGTCGTCTTTCAAAATAACCCGTTTTTTACTACTACTGCTACTGCTATTTATTTGTGGGGCGGTTGTGTATGAAGCTTGTATCTCGTGTCTTTGTTTAAGAAGCTCGTCGATCTACAAGATAGAATGATAGATACCCTTTATCAACCACAAATCTTAGTATGTAATAATTAAGACGCAATTTGAAATAAGTAACTTTAAACAGTTTGCAAAAGCATGTCTGAATTCAATACCGTTTGCATTTCTTTTGTGTATCTGCTTGTCATATCCGTGAATTGTGCAAGAACCTGAGAGAGAATGCATCAGCAAATTTTATAACGAAATTAAAAGAAAATACAGATGTAGTATTCTTCAACGTCTAAACCAAACCTGTCTATATTCCGTTTCAAATTTGGAGATTTCCGTTCGTTTCGTAGAAATATGTGCTTCCACAGCACGCAGATTCTCCTTTTCGTTAACAAAAGAAGCTGTAGAAAGAATCTCAATTGTGTAGCTAGCACTTTTAAAGAAATTATCGCCTGTAAACAAAAAGACCTTTGTCAGATATGCAAACATAAGACGTTTTTTTTATTTAAAAAAAAAAAGAAAAATCATAAATCTAACCATAAACAGCGAATGTATGAACGCCAGCTTTTAATTCGGTAATTTCACAGGGCTGAAATCCTTCCAGCCTCCTAAAGAAAGCAGTATCCGGATCCTTCTTAGCCATCTGGAGCCACTCATCAGACGAATATATAAGTTGAAATGAGCTACATACAAGCTGTAAGAGTAAGATAACTGAGTGTGTGTTGGTACTCACTAAGCTAGACTGTTGATCCAATTTATAGACAGGAAAACCAAGGAAATACATTCCAGCAATAGTCACCTTTCCTTTTTTTGCACTATCTTCCTGAAATGGGAAAAATCATAAACTTCAGTTTTATATATAACTTTAATAATATAATCACATTATTAAAGTACTAAAACACAAGATATAAACAAGTTTACTGCACACCTGCAGAGCAAGATTCAGTCCACCGTTTTCGTCCCGCTCAAAGTATAAAAGCTGCAAAACAGATATCTTATTAGTCAACGTGTCAAACCATGGACACTAATGTAAATGCATAGAGAAATCATTAACTCATATAATTACGAACCTTGAACTTGCTCTTTTCTGCTGATTGCACTCGGCAAACTATTCCAGCCTGTGCTTCCTTCTCGGTTATCCTAACAGAAAAGAAATGGGCAGATTGCTTTTCGACCTGTTAACAAATGTGAGATGCCATATGAACACACACAAATGAAATAAAATATAATAATGGAAGCAGAAACAAACCTTTCTAGAAACAGGCTTCCCCAAAGCAAGGGGATGGGTCGGGACTGTACCATTTATAGCCTCCTCTAACACGGTTGCTGATACAAGAGTTTTTATTGGAACTCCAAGTTTGCTGTCACATTTCCAAAAAGAAGAAACTTAAATTAGGAGTTTTTATAGTAACTCTGTTGGGTTAATCGAGTTTGTTCACGGGTCACACAGGTTGCAGGTTACATGTTTCAGTTCGGGTCAGCGGGTCCGATCTGAACTGGGTCGTATACATATATGGTTCAGGAAAACTGGGCCTGAACCAACAAACTCGGCATGAATAAAATGAAATGAATCAAGAAAAAACCTAAAAAATGCAGCAACCATGGTACTCATAGCTCCCAAACTTGAAAGATCAAGCTCCAAATCCTGGGTTTCAGCTTCAATCGCCTGAGTACAAGATTATACTGTCAGCACGAATTATTACATATTAAAATTCAAATTCAAATTCAACAGTGGAATGTTACCTCAAAACCAGCACTGTCATACTGGTTCCGTTTATCGGGATCAGATAATATATTATATGAATATGTGATCTCCTTAAACATATCAGCAGCTTTAGGGTCATTTGCATTCTTGTCAGGATGGTACCTAAGATAAAACATCAACAAACATATTTTTGAGACTCAAAAGTCCAAATCAAAGATTAAAAAAAGGCAGATTATAAATTTACATGAAAAGGGAACAACAAGTATTTATAGGCAGCAGCAATTATAAATTGGCAACCCATTTATTACAGACAGATTTTGCAACCAACATCTTAAAACTGAATCTTGTAAATAGCTCAATCACAACAACAACACAAGAAGAATATTCAGAATATATAATAGGGAAAAGAAGATACTTCAAAGCCAATTTACGGTAAGCGGTTTTGATTTCTTGATCTGTGGAGCTAACAGAAACACCAAGAACCTCATATGGGTCTCTCCTTAATTGATTTTCTCCCTTATTCTTCTCCGATTTCGATCTGTGACCCGGCATTTTGAAAACCCTAAAATGTTTTCAAGATAAAACGAAGGTTTCTTGACAAAAATCTTTGTTATGAAGAAGAAGAAGAAAGAAACGGCATTTGGGAGACACCCTTTAAAGGAAAGAAACAGATCAGAGCCCCCTTTGATTTGCTGGCTCGTTGGAGGAGAAAGATGTAAGCTTTCTTTTCTTGGAAAACAAAATTGGAAATCATAGAAATGGAGGGGAAATTAGTTGGAACTCTTTGCTTTTCATCTAATATCTTATTATGTTACAATACACACCCTTAACATATATATTACTACGCTTTTGTTCCTATTAAATTATTCTACAAAAACTTCTAATTATAAGAAGTATAAAAAGGATTTATAGAGTGATAAATATCCAATAACCTAAAACCTAAATACACTACATCACCACCCAAAACCTAAACACCCACCATCACTCCACCACCACCCAAAAACCTAAACCCCCCACCCCCACCCAAAAACCTAAACCCCCCCCCCCCCCCCCCCCGCAAAAATAAAATAAAAATAAAAAAAACTACACCTCACAAAAAAAAACCTAATCTCCCCCCCCCCCCCCCTACGCCAAAAAACCTAAAAAAAAAAAAAAAAACTAACCCCCTCACCCCCCCCCCCAAAAAAAAAAAAAAAAAAAAAAAAAAAAAAAAACCTAAAAAAATCCTAAACATCCACCACCACCCAAAACCCTAAACCAATTTTTTTTTGCCCAGGGGGTTAGGTTTTTGGGTGGTGGTGGGTGTTTAGGGGTTTTTTTTTATATAGTGGGTTTTTTAGAAGCTTTTGTACACTTCTTACAATTAGGAGCCTTTGTATTTGATCCTATTCCTTAACTTATCCGGTATAGGCGTTAATAAAAAGTTAGCTAGTTATGTGGGTGTTTGGGATTCGTTTTGAAAATGACTTTTGGAGCTAAGAAGGACTTTTGAGAAGGAAAGGAATCACAAACACCATCTGAGAAGTACTTTTAAAGTCAAAAGAAATCCCAAACACTATGAAAGAAGGACTTTTGGAGCTAATTATGTCTTCAAAAAAGAGAAAAGAAGAAGTCAGGATTTCTTACTTATTGCTTTTGAGAAGGAGAAGTTGAAAAGGAATCCCAAACACTCCCTATATCATAGTATAATAGTCAAGGGGCTAATATTATTGATGTGATAACAATTTCAAGTTTTCAACTACCGTTTGAATTGGTAGTTAATCGTTAGCTCAGGTGCATATACGAGAAACGACTATGTAACACTCATTCATAAATAGAATGTACTCCCTCTCACTAGCATCCTCTCTCTACCTAATAGTCGTATGAGAGCAGTTCTACCCTTTTGGACTGCTTATCACCGGTGGCAACCTAATCAAGACACCCAAGACGAATCATGGAAACAAATACTCGCAACTAGGAATTAGAGAAGCCGCTCATGGAGCATGTATGAACGAATACTCTGCAAAGAAAACAGAGAAATCATTCGAAGATTTACAAGAAACATAATTTTTTTTCTTTGGAGATGGCAAAAATGCGACAATTAAAAGATGTAGTTTGTAATTTTCATTTTTTAGCTACAATGGCAATCAAAATCTTGGTAATAACCATATAAGTTTGTGGAAATAGCATAAAAATAGATAAGGTAAGATCAGATTAAACCATCAATCGATTTTGTAAAACCCGAATTTTCAGAGTTCAATGGTAAGGATATGGAGGGTTAGTTAAATCATTGTGACTAGCTCTTTATAACTGATAAGGGTCGAGCATTTTAGAATTATCGTACACGACTATTTATCTAGATTGGACTGGTTTACAATAGAACCATTCATACATGTGAACCAGTGGGTCACACTTGGCATGGAATAATAACATACGATCATTGACAAAGGTTTTTAGACTTATTATTGGAAGATGTTATGGGTAAGCTAACATCAATTGTATAGTCAGGTACACCGATTAATTATTGTATGGCTTTTGACTCCCTATTACATAAAGTCACTATGTGTGACGAATATGCAATAAACATATCTGTAAAGGGTCTAAATTCAGAAGTCAGATGTCTAGTACGGATGCTTAAACCCACCAATTTCAAAGATTCTTACTAGTATATGAATATTACTACATGTTAATTATACATATTGTTCCATATTTTAACTACTGTGTTATATGTGTAGGGAATGATCTCATCATGAATTTGTGTATGTTGTCATTGTTTTGCTAGGTGGATTCGAAGTCTAAGTAAACACTTCATTTGCTTAACTACATTTCCCGTTTCTGTCTATTTTTATTTGTTTATGTTTATTTTAGTTTAAACTTACGAAAATACCAAATCATATATATCGTTGACTAAATAATGATAAAGGTTTAGTATCTGGATCTCTCATGTCAATGGATGGACATTTGATTCTTACCGATATTGTACTACATATACGATGAGTATACTTGTCTATTTGTGTGTCAAGTCTTGTATGAAGCAACAATGGAACTTTGCAATACATATACGATAGATACGATTGCCTATTTGTATGTGGTGTAGTTATAAGGTGAAAACCACTCATAAAAATTTAAACCTAAATTGCATGAAAATATCTATTAAAAAATAAATATATACACCAACACATCACTTATAGTTTAGCCAAACTATTGGATGATTTATATCTCACGGTAGCTACATCACAAGGGAATAGGGGGATTAGAACAAGTTTTGGTTAACAACGAAACACTACAAGGAGTGGTACATCAGCTAAAGTGTTAGGGGGTGTTTGGTGTTGCGTTTTCAAAATAGATTTTGCATTTTCAAAACTGCGTTTTGAAAAAGCATGTAGGTACATGCTTCTCCAAAACTGCGTTTTGGAGGCAGATAATCACTTTTTCATCCAAACACTTATTTAGATTATTTATGTTTTACAAACACAATAATCAAATAATCACTTCAAAACGTAATCCCAAACACCCTCTTAGTGCCCATCAATGCGTCTAAACGAACCCTATAACCACCACCTGGAACTTCAACTAACACACAAAAGAGTAAGGGTTCAAGAAGATTCTCAAGCAAAGAATTGGAATACAAACGAACTTGTGGTGAATGTTATTGATGCAATGAGCTTCTTGTGCCTAACCATTGATGCATAAACATGATGATTTCATGTTAGAAGTATGTGTCGAGGAAGAATAAGTTGGATAGTGGAAGTTACTTTAACTTAACCCGTGTAAGAATCATTAATCTCCTTATATGCAATAATAGGTATTCCCTCATACTCCATTATGAAAGTTATGGGTACCAATGGGAACAAAGAGCTTCAAATCATAATAGATTTGAATTTACCCCAAACTTTTTAGACAAACTACTTGCTACCAAACTGTCCATCTAGAGAAGTAAATACATGAAAATAATAATTGCTAATGATAGTTTTCTTCCGTGTGCTAAAATATGTAACGAATTTCAATGGGTGACGCAAAGTACTTAGTTTACAACTGAGGAACTAATAATATCGCTCAAAAATTACAATATGGTATTGGGTGTTCAATAGCTACAAGAATTAAATTATATAATTTGGAATTTCAAATGGCTAGTTATGCAATTTAATGTATAAGGGAAAGTGTTGAATACTAATTCTAAGTTTTTGTTCGACTAAAAAATATGTTGGAAAATTTAGTAAAATGTGGAGATGGCAAAAATGCGACAATTAAAAGAAGTAGTTCGTAATTTTCATTTTTTAGCTACAATGGCAATCAAAATCTTGGTAATAACCATATAAGTTTGTGGAAATAGCCCAAAAATAGACAAGGTAAGATCAGATTAAACCATCAATCAATTTTGTAAAACCCAAATTTTCAGAGTTCAATGGTAAGGATATGAAGGGTTGGTTAAATCATTGTGACTAGTTCTTTATAACTGATAAGGCGTGAGCATTTTAGAATTATCATACACGACTATTTATCTAGATTGGACTGGTTTACAATAGAACCATTCATACATGTGAACTAGTGGGTCACACTTGGCATGGAATAATAACATACGATCATTGACAAAAGTTTTTGGATTTATTATTGGAAGATGCTATGGGTAAGCAAACATCATTTGTACAGTCAGGTACACCGATGGTACGTGCGTGACTATACATATTTTTACAATGAAATTACACACGAATTGGTTTTAAATTTATAAAAGTGATTATTACTTTTACATCAAAACACACACGAAAGGGCAAGTGTACCCCGTCATATATGTAGTAAAGTATCGGTAAGAACCAAGTATCGATCCACGGAAATGGGCGGAGAAATAATACTAGACCTTTGCCACTAAATTACCGGTAAAAACATACGTTGTTTTGGTTTTAATTAAACTAAAGTAAGCATAAATAAATACATATAAAACATAGTAAATTATATATAAATAGCCTTCCTTAATACACAACCAAAGCATGTCAACTAAGTCAGTTTTGGCACTAGAAGCATTCGGTCAATTTTCCATTTTGAGACAATTAGTATCCCTTTCGGGAATCCTAACATGACAATCATTCGGAAAGTTAAAACGATAAACACACTTTAACCACCTAAAATTGTTCTTTAACGTGCGATTGATTAATGTCTACAAAAATCTCCTAAAAATAAGTTAGTCATCCGTTAGGAGTTTTCTAACCTCACTTAATCAAGGAAAGCAACACCGATAAACACAATGCAACCACCGAGACAAGCATAAACTAGATTAAATCACAACCGAGTTCATTTTACAAATCTTGCGCATAAATTCACCAAGATAGCAATTTTGGCCGAAACTACTAACTAAGCTAACAAATCATGGCAAGAATTCGTAACAACACCATCTAACCCGTTAGAGTCCTTCCGTGAGGGCAAGCTCTCTTGATTAATAATAATTACATTTTATTAAACCACTAACCCGTTAGAGTATCATGGTGCCTACATTTTAACCAAGTTAAACTAGTTAACCAAATTAAAAGTTTACTAATACATGATTAAATAAGCTTCATTTTGCAACTATCTTACCTAACCAAGCACCAATCATCCAACACAATTACTTATAATCAAGAAATCAATATCAATAACAAGGTTGCAAACTAATCATCAAAGATAATCATAGAAAACACTTCCAACTTTCATTACAAACATAGATCAACATACTAATGGTTATAATCAAGCAAGGGATTGTTGTGTTTTTGCCCAAAGGCTTACATTAATACATAATAATCAGTCTAAATGCTTGAAACATAACAAAATTATGGAAAGATTTGAGAAACCAAACCATAAACAAGCATAAGAATGAGAATCTGGATAGTAAATGAGCAAAACCGGGCAATGTGGCTTGAATCCGAGTGAAAGCAGAAGCCTTCGGAGCCTCAAAATCGTCTGCAGAGCTCCCAAAATGTCCAGAGTTACTAATAGAATGGTTCTGTTCTGTTTTTATGCTTTTTCGAAGTTGCACGGTCGTTCTTGGTTTGGCACGGCCGTGCACTTTAAGCAATTATTGGTGGTGGTCCACCATACCGTGTGACATCAGCAGAGTTGACTGGTCTTCGGTCTCGCACGGGCGTGCCATGGGGTGCACGGGCGTGCATATCCGGGATCGGGGCTGGTCATCGAATCCGCATGGGGGTGCAACCTTTCGCACGGGGGTGCAACCAGTCGCACGGGGGTGCGTTGCCGGGATTTCGTTGCACTCCTGATCGCACTGGGTGTGCAACGCCGATCTGAGCCTTGTTGTCGCATCCGCACGGGGGTGCCACCAGTTGCACGGGGGTGCAACTTGCCCAGGTCAGAATTTTCCACAGAATGTTCGCAGTTCATTCGTTTCGCCCGGAAAATCCTCGTTTTCACTATCATCTTGTCTGGTATGTTGTTTTAGGCCTGTAAACAAAAGTATACATGATTAAGTATCCGCATGACGGTTTTACGGCCGAAAACGCATAAAATGGGGATAAAATGGGGGACTAAAATATGTGTAAATTAGCGAATATCAAATCTCCCCACACTTGAACCTTGCTTGTCCTCAAGCAAGCTAAACTAAAATGCAATAAAAGATAGAATCAAACAAGAACGATAATTTACACACTATTTATTAAAAGAACTACAAACGGTTAGCCGGTTTTTCGAAAGACAACATCAAATGAATCAAACCCAAACAAGCATATGCAAATATATGGTGATAACCAAAAAGCCGTGACTCACTTTCAATTGACTTAACATGCTAATCTTCACACAACTCACAATGTTCACACACACTCGGTTTTCTTTGTGAAACATACATAAAATGTGTACGTGTAAACACTCAATGCCTTGTCAATGAAATGTGCAATATCATAAGCTTGTCATAAGATCTCGTCTCCACCAACTAACATGTGAAAAAGTGTAAATCAAGAGGTCTTTACGGGGTGTAACGTTAGGCTTGGGCGAAGGGTATGGAAAGGGATATTTAAAGTGGTGAAACGGTTAAAACTCGGTAGTTACGTTTAACAAGCGCAATACAACAAAACTATACATACAAATGCCTTAAAAAGGCGACTTATGCGACAACGAGCTCATAAACAAGATTTCATCATTTTATCAATCAAAATTGCTCGAATTTTGTCTACTTCACCCTATTTTAGGGTGTTTTATTTTCTGTTTTTTTTTTTGTTTTTTGTTTTGTTTTGTTTTGTTTTTTTTTTTGGTTTTTTTTTTTTTTTTTTTGCAAACTAATGGATTTATACAATGAATAATAAACTATAACAAGCGCTAGTTAAACGATTATTTTGACCGAGTTTCAACACTAAAAGGTTTAAAACATAAAAAGGCTAAATTTGGCTAAGTGGGCGATTATGTTGGGTAAACAAAGGTAAACGGGAAGGCTCGACATGGTTAATCCTAAAGGGTAATGTACGGTTTACGGGAAACATAACACAAAGAACAAGGTTAACAACAAAGGGGTAATCTAAGTGCCTCTATCACTTCTACACAATTCCGCAAGTTCATGGTCTTAACAAGCATTCTAGTGACAAGTTCTAAATTACACATGACATCCGGCTCACTCCTACTCCGAAATGAACAAATACATGACAATATCAAGGCTCAAATATGCTCACGTAACGGAAGGAATGGGTAAAAGTGTGAAAACTATCATGCAAGTCTTTTTTTTGTTTGTCACGCTTTCCGGTTTTCTTTTTCAAAATTTATTTTGCTTGTCGGGTTTTTATCAAGTCCGATGCTTTCTAAAACACAATCAACCGGTTTATTTACTAAAATATATACAAAATACAGGTATTTTTGAATGATTTTTCTGATTTTCTGATTTTTTTTAGAGGACAAACAAAGTTAACAAAGTTAACCCCCTCCCCACACTTGAACTTCGCATTGTCCCCAATGCGAAACCGAAATATAGAGAAAAAGGATAATAGTACTCCCCTCAAGATGATATCTGATGAAACAAGACTTCCAAAGCTGTGTCTGTCATATGCTCCGGTCCAAGATATGTCGGATCTGCAAGTATGTCACATGTACACCAAAACAGAGCAGTAACAGAATAAACATAAAAACCATAATGTACATAAATAGAAATACTAGAAATCCCAACAAAGACAAGAGATAAAGTAAAGTGTTTGAAAATAAAATACAATCCGGGGTTGTTTGAAATACTACGCAAAATGAACACCCGAAATATAAAGTACTGAAATAATAAAAACCATCAACGAACAACACCACCATCTCCTACTCGTCATCACCATCATCATCTCTTGTGAAGGACGGGCCCGCATCACCTTAACCAGGTGGGTTCCACGGTGGGAACTGTGGGGGGTGCTGAAAGTAGTCGGGATATGCATGATGCATCTCCCCGAATAAGTATGAAAATCCAGCACTCACTCCCTGGTACAAACTCTCCTGGTTATGCCTAAGCTGATCCTGAGTGGCCCTGAGCTGATCCTGACTAGTCCTAATCTGGTCGATATAAGTCCCACGCTGCTCCTGCGTAACTCGCATTTGTTGGAACTGCTGGTAAAACTCTGGCCACTCCTGATGCTGGTGGTAATCATGGTGCTGTGGTGAATGTGGTGGTGTGTGTGGTTGGTGCTGCTCGTGCTTCATGCTCAGCCGAACACACAGTTATGAAGATTCTGTCAAACTGATCTGGGTGTTTCGCACGGGCGTGCGAATGGACGCATGGTCATGCGTCACCGAGATCAGTGGTGGTGCGGTCTTGATTATCGAAACATGACGGGATTGCACGGACATGCGACTGGTCACATCACCGTGCACATCCAACACCACAGTTAAAAATCATGGACGACCCGCATACGCACGACCGTTCCATGTACAGAACGACTGTGTGATCCCGTTTTCTGCAGATTCTTAACCCCGAATCAGAACAGTCAAATCTTTTTGAAATTTTTCAAGTTTCTAGTGACAGGGGTTTAGGAAATCAGCCGGGTGTTCATGATTTGTGAAGTTCTTGCAAGGGCTAGGGTTTCGATTTGTTTATGAAGGGAACCCTAAAAAGCCTTGAAGAAATCGGAGAATCTAACCCTAGAAAGCGATAAAAACAGGAAATCGACAAGAAAAAAAAAACAAACCGTGCGAGAAGATCTGAGAAACCGTGCGAAAAATGGTGCGATTTTGGGGAAATATCGACCAGGAACGAGAGTGCAGTAGGGTTTCGCGAATGTGAGAAGTGGATGCAGATGAGGGCTTTTATATGGAACAATGACAAAATGCCCCTGACCATGCGCATGGTCGTGCGGATTTTCGCACGGGGGTGCGGATTTTCGCACGGGGGTGCAGATTTTCGCACGGGGGTGCGGATCCGATGTTGACCCATTCTTGCACGTTGACCTCGGTAATGCACGGGGGTGCGACTCGAGGTGCAGGCCAGCCCGAAATCGCACGGGCGTGCGCCCCATGGCACGGTCATGCCAAATCTGCAGATGTGTCTGTTTGCTGCAGAAACCAGTTTCAGCACTCTTTTTGGCCATTTTTCGCCATTTTTACCATCCGCAACATGTTTTAACAATATTCCCACGTAGACCCTTCACTCGGCACGTATAAAAACTGTACAAACAAACGGAAACTACCAAACACTCCTAAATTACGCTAAAACTAGAAAAACACATAAAAAGACGATACTACCCCTAAAGCGCTTTTGACGCTCTTGCTACATTTTTAATCCGCGAGTCAGTAGCGTAGACTCATGCTAAATTTTTGTCGGCGAGTCGATAGCAAGACTCATGCTAAATTTTTGTCGGCGAGTCGATAGCAAGACTCATGCTAAATTTTTGTCGGCGAGTCGATAGCAAGACTCATGCTAAATTTTTGTCGGCGAGTCGATAGCAAGACTCATGTCCCCACACTTAAGCTGTATGCGGGGTGTGGAGCTCGATAACCTCCACCGCCGACTCGATCGGCCCTCCAATGTAAACCTTTAACCGATGCCCATTTACCTTGAAAATAACGCCGTCCGCGTTCTCTATTGCAACAGTCCCATAAGGAAATACCTCTTTTACTGTGTATGGTCCTGTCCAACGTGAATGAAGCTTTTTCGTAAACACGCTTCTTGTCGTTAGCCATGATGATGTGTCCTTCGTCGGCTGGGCCCTCTGTCTCAGCGGATACCACCTGCTCGTCCACAGCTGCTGCGAGTTGCAGCGTAACCGCACGGGATCTCTAATGAAGACGTCTCCTCAGATCACGCTCGGGTTCGTCTGAAGGCTCAGCAGCGTCAGGAGCAGGGGTTGAGGACACGAAAAATTGCTCGACAAGAATATTATATTATTATAATAAGGCTGTTTTTTTTCTTTTTTTTTTTTTGCTGCAAAGAAACAGAATATTATTTTAAATGGGCTGAAAAATTTATAAAAATCCGAAAATGGGCCGAAATTTTTATAAAAATTAAAGCAAAGAAAATAATCGAATCGGCTAGTGCAAAAACGATTTTTAAGAGCCGAAAATTCAACGAATATATGAATAAATAAATCCGGATTAGAACAAATAAATAGAATAAAAATTTACAAGTGTACAAAAGAATCATGAAAACGAATAAATTAAATTAAAAACAAGAAATATTAACAGATAAATCAACGAATAAATAATCACGAAAGTATACACAAATATTAACAAGTATATACACCGATAACACAATGACTCGGGTCGTTCCTAAAACTCGCCACTTCCCCGGCAGCGGCGCCAAAAACTTGGTACGTGCGTGACTATACATATTTTTACAATGAAATTACACACGAATTGGTTTTAAATTTATAAAAGTGATTATTACTTTTACATCAAAACACACACGAAAGGGCAAGTGTACCCCGTCATATATGTAGTAAAGTATCGGTAAGAACCAAGTATCGATCCACGGAAATGGGCGGAGAAATAATACTAGACCTTTGCCACTAAATTACCGGTAAAAACATACGTTGTTTTGGTTTTAATTAAACTAAAGTAAGCATAAATAAATACATATAAAACATAGTAAATTATATATAAATAGCCTTCCTTAATACACAACCAAAGCATGTCAACTAAGTCAGTTTTGGCACTAGAAGCATTCGGTCAATTTTCCATTTTGAGACAATTAGTATCCCTTTCGGGAATCCTAACATGACAATCATTCGGAAAGTTAAAACGATAAACACACTTTAACCACCTAAAATTGTTCTTTAACGTGCGATTGATTAATGTCTACAAAAATCTCCTAAAAATAAGTTAGTCATCCGTTAGGAGTTTTCTAACCTCACTTAATCAAGGAAAGCAACACCGATAAACACAATGCAACCACCGAGACAAGCATAAACTAGATTAAATCACAACCGAGTTCATTTTACAAATCTTGCGCATAAATTCACCAAGATAGCAATTTTGGCCGAAACTACTAACTAAGCTAACAAATCATGGCAAGAATTCGTAACAACACCATCTAACCCGTTAGAGTCCTTCCGTGAGGGCAAGCTCTCTTGATTAATAATAATTACATTTTATTAAACCACTAACCCGTTAGAGTATCATGGTGCCTACATTTTAACCAAGTTAAACTAGTTAACCAAATTAAAAGTTTACTAATACATGATTAAATAAGCTTCATTTTGCAACTATCTTACCTAACCAAGCACCAATCATCCAACACAATTACTTATAATCAAGAAATCAATATCAATAACAAGGTTGCAAACTAATCATCAAAGATAATCATAGAAAACACTTCCAACTTTCATTACAAACATAGATCAACATACTAATGGTTATAATCAAGCAAGGGATTGTTGTGTTTTTGCCCAAAGGCTTACATTAATACATAATAATCAGTCTAAATGCTTGAAACATAACAAAATTATGGAAAGATTTGAGAAACCAAACCATAAACAAGCATAAGAATGAGAATCTGGATAGTAAATGAGCAAAACCGGGCAATGTGGCTTGAATCCGAGTGAAAGCAGAAGCCTTCGGAGCCTCAAAATCGCCTGCAGAGCTCCCAAAATGTCCAGAGTTACTAATAGAATGGTTCTGTTCTGTTTTTATGCTTTTTCGAAGTTGCACGGTCGTTCTTGGTTTGGCACGGCCGTGCACTTTAAGCAATTATTGGTGGTGGTCCACCATACCGTGTGACATCAGCAGAGTTGACTGGTCTTCGGTCTCGCACGGGCGTGCCATGGGGTGCACGGGCGTGCATATCCGGGATCGGGGCTGGTCATCGAATCCGCATGGGGGTGCAACCTTTCGCACGGGGGTGCAACCAGTCGCACGGGGGTGCGTTGCCGGGATTTCATTGCACTCCTGATCGCACTGGGTGTGCAACGCCGATCTGAGCCTTGTTGTCGCATCCGCACGGGGGTGCCACCAGTTGCACGGGGGTGCAACTTGCCCAGGTCAGAATTTTCCACAGAATGTTCGCAGTTCATTCGTTTCGCCCGGAAAATCCTCGTTTTCACTATCATCTTGTCTGGTATGTTGTTTTAGGCCTGTAAACAAAAGTATACATGATTAAGTATCCGCATGACGGTTTTACGGCCGAAAACGCATAAAATGGGGATAAAATGGGGGACTAAAATATGTGTAAATTAGCGAATATCAACCGACTAATTATTGTATGGCTTTTGACTCCCTATTACATAAAGTCACTATGTGTGACGAATATGCAATAAACATATCCGTAAAGGGTCTAAATTCAGAAGTCAGATGTCTAGTACGGATGCTTAAACCCACCAATTTCAAAGATGCTTACTAGTATATGAATATTACTACATGTTAATTATACATATCGTTCCATATTTTAACTACTGTGTTATATGTGTAGAGAATGATCTCATCATGAACTTGTGTATGTTGTCATTGTTTTGCTAGGTGGATTCGAAGTCTAAGTCAACACTTCCTTTGCTTAACTACATTTCCCGTTTCTGTTTATGTTTATTTTAGTTTAAACTTACAAAAATACCAAATCATATATATCGTTGACTAAATAATGATAAAGGTTTAGTATCTGGATCTCTCATGTCAATGTGTAGGTAGTATTTTTTAGGTTATATACGTTTTCGACCCCCCGGATTTATAATTTTATTAGGTATATACGTTTTCGACCCCGGTCAGAAATCTCAAGCTTCGCCACTTACTATAAGATGATTCCAATCTCACACTAGTTACACCGTAGGTGAACCAAGGGTTCATAACAAGTCTAGACTGAGGCAACAATGGAACTCTGCAATACATATACGATAGATACGATTGCCTATTTGTGTGTGGTTTAGTTATAAGGTGAAAACCACTCATAAAAATTTAAACCTTAATTGCATGAAAATCTTTATTAAAAAATAAGTATATACACCATCACGTCACTCATCGTTTAGCCAAACTGCTGGATGATTTATATATCACGGTAGCTACATCACAAGGGAATAGGGGGATTAGAACAAGTTTGGGTTACCAACGAAACACTACAAGGAGTGGTACATCAGCTAAAGTGTTAGTGCCCATCAATGCGTCTAAACTAACCCTATAACCACCACCTAGAACTTCAACTAACACACAAAAGAGTAAGGGTTCAAGAAGATTCTCAAGCAAAGAATTGGAATACAAACGAGCTTTGTGGTGAATATTTTTGATGTAATGAGCTTTTTGTTCCTAACCATTGATGCATAAACATGATGGTTTCATGCTAGAAGTATGTGTCGAGGAAGAATAAGTTGGAAAGTGGAAGTTACTTTAACTTAACCCGCCCGTGCAAGAATCATTAATCTTCTTAGACCAGACGGTATGGGGGACAGTTTGGCCACGTCCAGGCCCAGCGTCGAGGCGGAACACTGCCCCATTGGCCCGTCGACGTCCTTGTCGTCTCCCCGTTTCCGCTCTCGACGGCCCCCCTTTTTAAAATCTAGCCGTTTACAACGGCTATATTATTAAAAAAAGTTTTTTTTCTTATTTTAAATACTCACCTCCCTCTTCCTTTTTTTTTAAATAATACCCACATTCAACCAAAATCTACCCACTTCTCTCATCCATTTTTTAAAAAAACTCCATCTTTTTATAAAAAAAATCATGAATCCCTTCAACCCAAACAATCCCAACCCGAACCATCCGAGGTTTACAGGAGGATGAAAGAGGAAGTTAAGAAAAAATGGATCTCGTAGGTTAATAATGTTTTCTTTTTTTAAGATTCGTAATTTTATTTTTTAGGTTATGTAATTTTTATTTATGTTATGTTGGATTTAATTATCTTGTTTTATGTCTTATTTTTATTTAATTTTTGAATTGTTTTTATAAAGTTAACCAAATAAAAAAGTTATACAATTATAAATAATTGGTGTGGGGTAGCCCCATCCTCCACCCCCTTGTTATTGCTTGGATGGTCATCCTATGAAAGATGGGGATGTGGCGTCCTACGTGGCGGTCCATCCCCATAGAGATGACCCTCCCCATACCTTCTAATTTATATGCAATAATAGGTATACCCTCGTACTCCATTATGAAAGTTATGGGTAGCAATTAGAGGTGTGCAGAATTCGTTTCGAATTTGAAAAATTCGAAATTCGTTTAAATTCGATTCGATTATCAAGTATTCGTTTCGATTATAAGAATTCGAATTCGATTCAATTCGAGTCAAGTAAATCAAATACGAATCGAATACGAATTTATAATTTCAAATTTGATTCGATTCGAAATTCGAATAAAAATTATACATATTTATTTAATATTTTATATATAATACATATATAACTTTTATTAAGCTATACTATAAATTATTTCCAAATTTTTTTCCAAGTATTTAAATTACCCATTACCAAGCCCACTACATGACCCATAACTAAAACCTAAGTAACAAATCTATCAATAGATTTCTAACCATAAAAATATTAACTTATAATGTGGAGTGGTTATTCTCAACTTCTCGTTTTGAATTTTAGACTTGTGGTACTTTATTTGGAACTTTTTAATGTGATATCGTGCTTTATGGCTGCTTTAAAATTTATGTTTCATTTTGAAAGCTTTTTACATGTCTTTAAAGAATCTGAATTAAATCGAATCTATTCGAATTCGATTCGAATTCAAATTTTTAATCGAATACGAATTGGGTTTTTTATTCGAATACGAATTCGAATTCGAATCGAATTCGGTAGGTTTTAATCGAATTCGAATCGAATACGAATTCAAGGAAAAATAAAAATTATTCGAACAATTCGATTCGAATAATTCGAAAATTTGATATTCGATTCGATGAACACCCCTAGTAGTAATGGGAACAAAGAGCTTCAAATCATAACAAATTCGAGTTTCCCCAAACTTTTTAGACAAACTACTTGCTACCAAACTAAAATGTCCATCTGGAGAAGTAAATTCATGAAAATAATAATTGCTAATGATAGTGATCTTCCGTGTGCTAAAATATGTAACGAATTTCAATGGGTGACGCAAAGTACTTAGTTTACAACTGATGAACTAATAATATCGCTAAAAAATTACAATATGGTATTGGGTGTTCAATAGCTACAAGAATTAAATTATATAATTTGGAATTTCAAATGGCTAGTTATGCAATTTAATGTATAAGGGAAAGTGTTGAATACTAATTCTAAGTTTTTGATCGACTAAAAAATCTGTTGGAAAATTTAGTAAAATGTGGTTTTACTGATGCAATGATGAATGGGAAATCGATTAGTTGTGTCACTAAACATGTCATGACATATTTTAACTTATTTTACAATAAATTGTATGGTTAATAACTTATTTTCAATAAATTGGATGGTCAATATAAGCTCTTAAGTCTTAAAGATGTTTCATAAATCTCAAAAGTAATTTATTACAATTCAGTATTTCATTCAACTCTTGATTAGTGGGCATAGAAGTTTTGGTTCGTGTAATTTTATAATGAATATAAAGGTTCATTTTATGTACAGAGAAAAAAATCTATGGATTTTACTAAAAATTACACCAACTAAGAAACCTTAGTATATTTCTTCGTTCCACACGAAACTAGAGAGGGTCACTCTCTATAGGTTCAACTCCATTTTTTCAAACTTCTAATACACTAATTTATCTGATGTAACATCAGGCGTATGCCCTTCTCCGACAATACATACTGCTTCTATTGTTGTACTACAGGAGACGGACGCGTGGTCTAAGTAAGGCGTGAAATCTGTTTTAAGGGACCCGTGTTGAACACCAATCCTCAGCCACAACCGTCAACATTAGTTTGTTCATTCTTGCACCCAAGAAGGATAGTACAAAGACGAAGCAGAAATTGTACAAGAAGACGCGGCTTAAGTTCTTATTGAATATAACGGTCTGAATCACTATATTTATATAAAATTGCATCTATGTTTATTTTTCGTTTGGATTTGTACACGGTTCAGTACTATAATTTCCTAAATGTATAAAGAGATTATCTTTTATTATTTTGATAATATAATTTTAATAAAATTGTGACCCCATATTGTACAAAATATAAGTGATCGGATACTCAAACATGACACCTAGTTAAGTGGATCACAAATGTTTAGTTTGCATGCATGGACATCTAGTCTTTTAAAATGAAGAATGTGTAGCTACAACTACAGATTGTAGATCAGTTAAGGGTGGTAGGGGCATTTTGTGTGTCACACTCCAACCGATGGCGGAAACATCGGGGTGAGTCACTAAGCAAAACAGATTGTCCAAGAGAATTCATAACATTATAAGTGACAATATATTTAGCGTTCATGTCCCATACCATAAACATATAAAGCATAAATAGTTATTACAGACATTGTTCTCAAAGACAAATAATTGTTCCGACAACTCAAATTTTATTAAATAACGTTTCTAGACCACCTATTCGTTTCACCATAGCAAGCGAGCATCCTAAACACCTGTCACATACATTAAAATAAAGTCAATACACATAGTGTAAAGGTGAGTACACAAGTTTAATAGCATATAGTAGCGAAAAGCGATTTACGCATAACCATCATGTAACACGTAGAAATGTGAAGCAAGTAGGCTATCGACAATGAAATATGCACAGACATGACTGCGAGTTGTAGAATGCGCAACACATTATCACCACTACGACCATGTGAAGTAAAACCGTTAACAACCCCTGTCCACGACAGGTGCTGAGTCAAACTATAGTACTATCGATGCTAAGGTGTCAGGCAACAATCACTGTGTAAACATAACATACAAGCATTCATCGAAAACACGTATAACATGCAGAGCGGTTAGCGTATAAAAGTGGTTGCGTTGTGTGTTGATGTGATTTTGATATAGGTAATGTATGTAACACCCAAAATTGCGTTAAGCAAAAAGGGATTGAGTATACTCACAAAGCGTGTTTAGTAAATAAACATAGTCTTGGATTGAAGGGAGTGCTTGAGAGATTAGCCTAATCAGAGAACGATAGTGTAAGCGTTGAACAGTGCGTGAAACAACGTGTCGATCGGATGGTGGTTCGATCGGATGACCGACCGGACGGATGGTTATCCGGACAGATGGTCATCCGAATGGATGACCATTCGATCGGTTGGTCATTCGACTGAAGGAGTGTATTTGTGAAATGTTTGAACTTTTGAAGTTTTCGTTGTAGTATGAATAAAGGCATTCGATCGGATGGTCATTCGGACGGATGGCCGTTCGATTGAAAGCTGATATTCTTTGAAGTTTTGCAAGAAGTTAAAGTGTTGAGCTTATCAAGTTAAGTTACCTGGTCGGATAGTCGTTCGATCGGATGGTCGTCCGATCGGACGACTATTCGATTGAGCAACCTTCTGTTTGAAAACTTTGTGAAACCAGTTAAGTTGAAAAGTTTGCGGTTTGACGGAGACGGCATGATGGCGTGTTAAACAACAGAATTCACATCAAGTCAAACTCGTCCGATCGGACGGGAATCACCCCGTTCGATCAGACCCAACTGTCCTTGACGGAGTTTCATATTCAACCCGTGAATCGGTCGTCTCTTTGGTAGAAATCCATTCTCAGATCGGTTCTCCACTAGAGAATGAGTAGAGAACTTGAACGAGTTTGAACTCCAACTGTTTTCGAGTAAAAAGTGATGAATGTTGAAGAAAAGTTTGAATCTAGTTGAAAATGTTTAGATTTAGTCGAAATCAGTGTAAAAACATGTGGAAATCCTTTAGATCCGAACCGTTCTTGATGAGATGAGGTTACACTTCAGTGTTCATAAGAACCCATGGTGACGTCACTCTAGAACAGCCCCAAATCAGATGATTTCATGGTGAAAATGTAAGATTTGTTGGAGAAGATGATGAGAAAGTGTGTAATGAAGATGGAAGTACAAGATTTAGGAAGAAAACTTACAAGAATCGCGAGGAATCGAGTGAAAAGTGCTTCGGAGTGCGTGGGTCGAACGGAGATGTCACATCAATGAACAGTTGATGTGACAGGAGGGGTATTTATAGGTGAAGGGGTGAGAGGCGATGTAGGGTTAATGGGTCGGACGTCCGTTCGATCGGATGGCCATCTGATTGGATGGTCATCCGGTCGGATGTCCATTCGATCGAATGGTCGTTCGATCGGTTGGCTCGTGCGGGTTAGTTTTCCAACTTTCGTTTCATGCGTTGAGCGTTGTGTTGCGTTCAAGCGAGTTACGAGGAAGCGATGCGATAGTATTAAACAATAGCTGCACAAATAACATAACTAACACATAAAAGCATACCAGTAAGTAAATTTGCGTTTCGAGTTTGCGATGAGATTGCGTTGCGATAGAGTTGCAGTTGCGTTTGCGAATAACACCTCAAACAAATATAAACATGCACAAGTAAAGCACATAATAACACACACACATAGAACAAAACCAATAACTTGCGATTCGAATTGCGATGCGATGGCGATGTGATGTAACACCTCGAAAATTCATGTCCAATAAAATGAAGACACGTGTCATGTGAGACAAACGTGTCAGGAACCCGGATCAAATAAAGATGTATGGTAGGATTTAAAAAGGGCGACATGTTATTAAAACACCTCTGAGCGACCCAAATTATAAATCCCAAGATCCTTAAATCATTCTGATAAACATCTGATATATTAGCTGGTTGTTCTAAATAAATAAAATTCCATCTTTATATGGAAATTTGGATTCTATGAATTGTTACTACAACCCTCGGTAAATAAATTCTGGATTTAAAGAACTACACTTGAAATATTATTCTTGTCCAAACATGAATTCTTGATATATCCGTCACTTTAAACTTGCCACTAATTGCCAAAGGAGTGTAAAGGCATGCAAGGCATGCAAAGGCCTACCCATATGGTCCCCTACTACAGAACATACATGGGAATTGGTCACCACACAATTGCATGGTCAAATTGTGGAAGTTTGCAAGATTTTTGTTTTCTGGCCATCGGTTACGGACCGTATGGCTTTAAGCTTACGGTCCGCAAGGAGCATACCTGGGCGATTTGAGCAAGGGTTGGTTATGGACCGCAACCGTACAAGCATACGGTCTGTAAGAGTTGCATACGGACCGCAAGAGCTTGGGCTTACGGTCCATAAGCCTGTCGCTGGCAGCAGAAAATGGACATCTGCCTGTTCAGCCTGTTGCACCGCCTTAGTAATGTGGTTTTCGAAATCAGGAGCATGATAGGCAGTATATAGCCACACAGGGGCACCTGGGATCATCTTGCAACCTTAGTAGACTAATTTGGCATCATCTTGTGGCATCTTGGTTACTATATAAAGAAGTGAAGGTTTCAACATTTGTTCATTCATATTGAAACTCACTTGGAGCATTACTCTGGAACTTCTCTGGACTTCAACAAGCTTCTCTTAGGTCCCTAATCCTATTTAGGACTCTTGTAAGTGTCCTTAATCCTTTCTAATCCATTTTAGCTTAGTTAATCAGTTAAAAGTCAAACGATGGTAATTAAGGTTTGACTTCGAGATTAGTCAATAATTACTCAGTCAAATCTCGAATTAAAAATACCTATAAGTAGGTAATTATGTGGGTAACAAACCCTTAAAAGGGTACTTTTAGATTCCCACTCTAACTATGTTAATTGTCGAGTCAAAGCTTACCTTAAAAAGTCAACAGAATGTTCATTTTTAAATTAATGCATAATTAGCAATGTAGGATACATGCAACCTGTTTGATCATTAATATAACTTGGTAAACATTTTAAGAACATGTCCCAACATGTTCAACTCGACAATTTTCAGTATAGGCTCGGTTTGGAACCGAAAGTCACATAGTTTGACTTCTGCTTTGACTTTCAGTTCTGACCCGTTTAAGCCAAGTTAGGATTGCCTTAGAGCTTCTTTTGGACCTATTTACATGTTAGTATAACCCCTGTGATTATACAACTTGGTCCATTAGATATCCTATTCACATGCATGTTTCCGTTAAATGCTTATATGTTGACCATTATGACCAAATGACCTTAAAATATGATTTTTGGAAATGTAAAAGGGTAGACACCTTAGCTGCTGATTTATAAACTTGCACCTAAAATTTGAGATTAGTTTGAGGTATAGATTAAGAGTTATGCTCATTAGCGTAATTAGAAGCTTCTTTAGTAATTAAATGGCGTAAATTGCATATAGCCTATCTAAACCCAATTTTTTATACAAAACTTTATACCTACTATTATAAAATAATATTTTGGGATTTTTAGAAATTTTTGTTTAATTTTAGGCTGAGCATAACTTAGTGTTCTAAGCTTAATTCGGCCGGTTTTGCCCTTTTGGGCTATAAAATGAGTTTTATAAATCCTATTGACCCCAAACCTTTTTCTACTGATCTAATATGTTAAATAAAGTATTTTGAGCCTTCTGGAATTTTAAAAATATCAGCTTTCTATACCAAACTCGGAAATGGCTCTAAATCGCCTTTTTAAGCGTTTTTAGCACATAAGTATGTACTAGAACTTTTTAAGCATATGGGGTTGAAACCTACTGATGTATTCAGTAAATTTTTATATTCTAACAGTAGGCAAATATTTTAAACTCAGAATTTCCGGTTCTGACCTTTTAGGCCTATTTGAAATTACCGAAATGCCCCTGCGGAGCATAGTATGGTTATAAGTAATAAATTTCACATATATATGATACCCTACTGTTATAACTTAGTAAATTAAGTATATTTGCTGATTTAATCAGACCTGTAACTCAGGTTATTATTTAAACTCTTTTACACCCTTTAAAATGACCAAAATGCCCTTATGAGGCATAGTTTTGGTTTAAAACCATTTGGGGCATAATGGAAGGTATCTTACTGATATTACAACATGTTTAAGGCATATTAACTTAGGAAACTTGTATATGACTCTTATGGTTACTCGTTACGCACTTTACGCGTTCGGATCGGCTTATGTAACTAGTTTACCCATTTTAGCCGAAACGGGTGAAACCATATCTTTTCTGTCTCAAAATCCAGAATGTGATTAAGTTACCCATATTAAACAAGTATGCAAGCTTGTCGGGTCAAAACCACATTCTAAAACGGTCTTCGCCTTATCGTGCGTTTAAACAGGTAATCTTCGTTTAAAACTAACAGGTCTAAGCTAAGGCTAAATTAAAAGACCCGTTAGGATTCTAATAGGTTATTAAAAACCTTCATTCCAGATATAGGAGCCCAGTAAAAGCTATCTGTACTTACTGATTTGATACGGCTGGGATTAAATTTATATTTAGCTCAGGTAAATACGTTTAACTTATTTTCCCTATACGGGCTTGGGGTACGGTATATAAAATACCGCTTGGACAGGTAGTTGACCTTAACCGGTCGGTGGTTAAGTGTTGTCAAAATAACCCGTTTGAAAATGTTGTTTTGTTTGTTTAACGCCTTTGGGGGTTTAATGACCATGTCCCGGATATCCTTGGCATCATTCAAAGAATGGCCACGACCTTAGCACACGGGTGTAGGCGTACACCCGTAGTGCATTAAAATCAATAAAGTATAACAGTCGGTACGAGAAGAAATCTCGCGGCGGAACTATACTATGTGGTGTGTCTATTAATCTTTAACCTGGTACGACCCGGACAACTGAACGCATAACAAACATGTAATTCTTTTACAAGATTATAAGCAAATAATGATCTGAAGTTATAAAAAGTTTTGTGCTGCGGGCATTCAAATCAATTTTAAACCTTTTCAAAATGAGTCAGTTAAATTGTATTTACCAGTGTAAACTGACGTATTTTCCAAAAAGGCTAAGTGCAGGTACTACGCGTAATAGGCTGGCCACTCCTTAGCATCAGTATAAGTCTTGCAAGCTTAGGATGCATGAAGTCTAATGAATAAAAGTCTCCTCTTTGTTTTGATCCGCCTGTGGATCTATTTCAACTGTTTGTGATACTGGATATTACAATTTTGTTTGGTTGAAATAAATCTTTCTTTTGCTTCCGCTGTGCATTTATATTTTGTATTGTTTGACTATGACGATATCAACTACGTCACGTAACCCCCCACCGGGCCCACCGGTGACACGTGGAAAATAGGGGTGTGACAGGTTGGTATCAGAGCCAATGCTGAGTGAATTAAACACTAGCCTTTTGTGTTTAATCTCAGTTTAATAAATGCACATTCATCGAGTTCCGAGTCTAGACAAAGAACATAGGACAAACTCTGTTTTGTTTTGTTTTATTCGGTCTTTATTTTATATATTTGTTGTTGTTATCTTAATCATGTTTGCAGGTTAAGAATGCCGCCAAGATTTTTTAAAGGAAGAGGCAAGGGCCCAGTTACGGGCCATGATCATGAGGCCGGGCCTTCGCACTGGCGTACCCCATCGATTACAATGAGCACTAGCCCTCAGGAGCCGTGGAGGGTTTACGTCGAACCCGGGAGACGATCAGTCTCCTTAAGTTCCTCACCGTCCTATTTGCATTCTTTCGGGCCGCAATCCGAAAACGAGCCCGACAACCCTCCGCCTTCCTTCATACCGTTGCAGCGGTCAAACTCGCACCATTCTTTTGGTGACCCCACCCCTGCTTTCCAAAGCCGGTTCAACCCTAATTTCATTCAAGAACCCGTGGGTTTTAACCCACTAGGACCCGAGGATCACTTCTCGGGTGAAAATGACATGGATGAAGATACGGATCCCGTGGAGCCTGCAACCGGGACCCCGAACCATCCCATCGAAATCTCCGATGGGTCATCGTTTCACGGATCACCTTACCGCGGTCCTGACAGCTACCAGGCGAGGTTTAACCAGTGGGACTGGTATTTCACACCCTCTGAACACTCATCCCCATACCAGCAGCAGCAACAGCAGCAGGATCCTTCCGAGGATCCCTGATTTGTGGCAGTCACTCCGCCACCACCACCAGTGGAGCAACCGCTTCTGGAGCCACCGAGGTGGAGAAGGTCAAACGCGCGGATGTCCGTGCGAGGGGGAGTCCGCATCAGCACTCCTCAGCCCTCGAATGGCAGTCATTATCCGCCACTCAAGGAAGAAGAAGACCCGCAAATGGGGGGACCATCAAACCCCGTCACGGAGGCGAACTCTGCACCTGTGGTGCCACCATTGGGTTTTGATAACCCAATCCCTGCTTATGCCGGTTCAGCGGCATATAACCCTTTTGAGCAGCCGGCTCATACCCATTACGACTATGCCAATGTGGACCCATACCAGGAGGCATGGGACTATAATGCTCATCACCCAGAGGGACCCTATGGTGGTCTTTGGACCACTGGTTACCCAACTTATGGGTACCAGCGTCCACCACCTCCTCAACCTCTGTACCAGCCGCCGCAGCCGCAGCTAATCCCGCCGGAACGTCAACAAGAGGTCCTCGATAGATTGGGCCAATGTGAAAAGGAAATCCGAACGGTGCGCGTAAACAACCGAGGCTTCTTCAAGGGTCTGTCAGACTTGCTCAAAGGGAAGTCCAAAAGAAGGGGTCATTGAAGACCTTTGTTGTTTATTTGTTTAGTTGTAATCAGTCCCTGCGTGGACTTTTTGTTTCAGTACTCAGCTCCTGCGTGGGCTTGTCTTTTTGTACTCTGCCCCTGCGTGGGCATGTCTTATAGTTAACCCCTGCGTGGGTTTGTTTGTTGTTTGTTTTCGCCCCTGCGTGGGCATGTTATTTTTGTAGAAGTCCCGTTTAGGGCAATTGTTGTACTTGTTACATTTTGGTAATGGAACGGTTGAATTTAAATTTTCATATTTGTTTATTATTAAGTATATGCATAAACTTAAAACATAAAGTAAAATGAAAATAACATTCCTATAAAAGATCTACCATTATATTAAAGTGGCAAAAATCTAAAAAGGACAAGACCTAGCCATGTGTCATTCTAAGACAAGGCCAAGATGGTATCTCCATAATTAGATTCAGATCTATAATTAACATCTCAACTTAGGATTGTTCTGCATTTGATATTAAAAGAGAATCTTAGGGGTAAAACCTAGCCACGTGTCATTGTAGACATGGCCAAAATGGTAGAACCTGTCCAAAAGATTCCAAAATTTTGTTAATCTCTATAAGTATGTTAACATGCTGGGCAAATTGTGATGCAGTAAAAATCACACAGGCCATCTTTAAAATTGGGTTAATTTAAATTCCCTGTAGTTATATAACCATCCTTTGAGGATGAAGTGCCTTCGGGTAATAACTAACGTCCTCTGGGACTAAAAGACAGTAGAAGTCCGTAACTCACTGTCTAAAGAAGGGTAATGAACTGTGATTCAGCCCGAATACCTTGATTCTTGTAACACCCCAAAAACGGGTTTGGTAATCAAACCACGTTAATATTAATGACTTGGTAAAATACCGTTAGTGGTAAAATTTAACCTGGTGAATATTAGGACTTAAATAAATAATCCTAATATTAACTAAAAGGTGAATAAAAGCTTTTAAGGAAACAAAATGGATAAAAGGCCCGAGTTAGCGGGACCTAAAATAAACTTAGTCATAAATATTCCCGAACCCGCTAAGTTAACTAGAAATGTAAAACCTAGTTAATAAGTGGGAATATTATTGAAAGTAATTTAGGTTGTAACCTAATTAATAACTAACCAAACACGAGGGACCAAAGCCGGGTAACTTGAAAATGAATTACAAACTTAAAAATAAAACACAAACACACACACAAGAGTATGTGTGCGTGTGTGAGGATCGACCAGGAAGAGCTTTAGGGAGCTCAAACCCTAACTTCAACAAATCCATCAAATTGAAGGTCAAATCTGGTCCAAATCGGATGCATGAACACATATTAATGATCACCAAGTCATGGGGATCACAAGGTATGTTGAATCTTATGATTTAGTGATACTTTGAAATTATGATGAGCAATCATAATCAAAATTCTGGAATGAATGTTGAATCTATGAGTGTTATTGTGATGAAATCCATGTTTAGGAACAACCCTAGTTAATAATTTGATAAACTAGTGTTGAAAAATAAAAATTTGATGATTACCCCTATGTGTGCTAAGTGGGTTTTATGACAAGAAGATGAACACTTGAATTAGAGTGTTAAATTGATGAATATTGATGTTATGATACTAGTACTAAGTGTAGTTCATGAACACTAGACATGAAAGTTTGAATTTTGATGTTAATCTTGGTTAAAAATAACTAGTTGTGAACTAGTTAGCAAATGTGTAGAAGTATGCCTATTAGGTGTTTGATAAAATGCCTAAATGAGAAGTAAAGTGTTGAAATTCAATTAAAACGTGTAATTGGCAAGTTTGACTAATTACATGAGACATGGGATAAAACGGGTTCCAATCATAATGTTGAATTGCCTTGATCGTGCATATTATATGATTAAAGGTAGTTGACTTTAGAAAGTCAAACTAACTAGTGATGAAGTCGAATATTAGTTTCGACAAAGAAAATAAGTACGGTGGAATAGTCATGATTGTTAATGACTAATCTAACCACCTTGTAAATCTTGAAAATAGTTTGACGCTCAACGAGCTAGGTGAAAGGCTTGGGGAAGGAAGCGGGTCAAACGAATCAAGAATGAAGGAAAAAGCATAATTCGGATGCAAGGTAAGTATAGCTTACACTAGTCTTATATGTTAGAATATTCTCTTATCGTATTAGTTACGAATAAGATAAATACATAATTTAAGTATGATGTTCCGACGTGTAAACGTACGGAACAAGGTAGTCGAGCATGACAAGAAACCGTGTTGATGGTTTAAAAGAAATTAAAACGGTAAATTGGTCATGCGTTGACCATAACTATTTGTTTTGAAAGTCACTGTAAGGCGTAAGCCATGATAGGCTAAAAAGCGTTAAGAAAACGATTAGTACGTGAAATGACCACACGGTGTAAACCGAAGCGAGTCATATAGATGAGATGGTCATAAATATCATCTCGCCAACTTAATCGGTCACTTAGACCAAATGGGTCAAAAGGTGAAAAAAAAATATATCACCCTTTGACAATAACGACTAATGATTATTGTCGAGCTATATTATTTCAGGTGTAAATGTCAAATGGGTATTAGCAACGCTATGAATTAGCGGTTATAAAAGCAAGGTATTAAAAACGGGTCAATAGATTGATCTGCGCCAGGTATGTGAAATAGGGTAACACTCATTTAGAACATGTGGTTCAAGAGTGTTAAAAGAGGTCAAATGGACATTTGGTTACTTGATGAGTAAACCAAATGTTTTAAGTAATGAACATAGCGTTTGGAAAGCTTAATGACTTTTCAAACAAAATCATAGGTTAAAAGAGGAATTATGGGTCAAATATACTTTCAAAGGTCCTTCATTGTTAATAAAAGACTAAAATGGACCAAAACGCCCTTGGAGGCTAAATTGAACAAACAACCTTTAAAAGTTGTTTGGAAATGATTTTTACGATTAAATAAATACATAGGACAAGTATAGAAGTTGAAAGATGTAATACGTTAGTCAAACGGCTCTATTTGAGTCCTTGCCGTAAAATAGTGAGTAGAGGGGTAAAACTCGGTTTGCATAGATTACCTTAGTAACACACCATAAATATAGTTGTGGTGGAAGATCATTTAACAAATATTGCGAAATTAAGAAGCTAGAAATAAATAATTATGAATTATGCGGAGAAGTGCTTAAATACCCTTAACGGGTCAAAATAAGCACTTGAGTACAAACGGGTTTAAGAATATACATGAACTCGTGAATTGAACCTAATAAGATAGACAACATTGAAATTACAGATTTATGTGACATAGGAATCAAACAAATACGTTTGTTTGGTAAAACCGCGAATGGGTAAAAATTTGGTAAAAAGGGTAATAAGACGAAGACTTAAAAGTCTTAAATTTTTTTAAGCCGGACGTCGAATTTTAACTCCATGTGATGGAGAATCAAATTACAATCACGTAGGAAGAAACGGTAGGTTAAACGGACAAGCGGTTTGAAAGATACGAAAGATTTCGTGTCAATTACGGCAAAAAGGAAACTGGGCTGTTACAGAGTCCACCGTAACTTACGGTGCCACCGTAAGTTACGGTGGAGATGAAAATGATACGGTGGGTTTCTACTGTTGTACGGTAGAAACAGATTAAACCAGAGGCCACCGTAACTTACGGTTCCACCATAAGTTACGGTGGAGGCCAGGATTGAAAATTTTGTTTTGGTGATCGATTGTTTCTCGAACTCGTTTAGACACATTTTAAACCTCGTATGACTAAAGCATTTCATGTTTATGAAATGTAGGTACACCACGGATGCCGGAAGACGATCAAGCTCAACGAAGAACCGAACACGATACAGTTACATGCTTCCGCACTTTGCCACGTTGTAATTTTTAAGCAACGAATTCGATCACGTAGCATTTTTCAATGTTTCATCATTTTTTTATGCTGAGGGCGGCGCTATATTTCAAGCAATTTGCAAAGTAATATACGGGGACTAGGTCAGAATTTCCATTCAGCAGAAGTCCCGGAATAATACCCCAGATATCACTAAGCATAAAGACATAGTATCTCAGAAAGAGGGACCTTTCAAACAAGATTTCGGGGGTTACCCATATATCCAAGAAATGTTACCCACGATATAAGCAAGTTTGAAATTTATGTTTATATCTCGAATATAGTCTACTGAATGTGTAAAACCCCACTGGCACATCCACAGTGAGATTGTTTATCACATTTTTAACTTTCCATTTCTTTAGCATGTTGTGATAGTCCACTGACGTACTATCATTTTCTCTTTTCACAAAACTCATTTTTGCATTTACCATGTTTTTGGCTTTTTCAAATTTTCTAATGTTTTTGGACTTTCTGAAATTCTTACTCCCCCTAAAATTCAAACACATTTAAAGAAAAATTGAAAATAAACTGTACAAGAAAATTGACAACAGATATCGAATTGCTTCAAATCACCATCCACTTGGCATAAACAATCAGAACTCCCCCTTTCAACAAAACATTTTCTGATTTAGATTTCAAAACACTTAAGTTTGTTTTAATCAAAATGGTTTTTCCGGAAAATAAGTTTTGTTTTAACCACTTGTAGGTTCGGGGTTCATCATCTTGCTTTTTCAGAAATATCACATGCATGAAGATTACATCAAGTTCAACTTATTGACCTTGACGAATCATTAATAAGATCCAATCTCTTACCACTTGTAAGTTTATCCAAATCATTTAACCACATGTAGGAATAAAACATCTACACAAATTCATTTAACCATAAAGATGCCGATTCCTGCTTCACACTTACCAACCTGGAAGCTCCAACAAGTCACACTTAACCTATAAAATTTAAAAATTTTAAGATTCAATTCACAAAATCAATTTAAGAAAGATGCCGATTCCTGATCCGCGATTACAAACTTGGGATCTCCGGCAAGTCAGGTTTTTCAATGAAAGAAAATGTCCACCCAAACTTGACCAGCCTTGGGTGATATCAAGTCTTCTTTAGTCGGGGTGTAGGTTGCTTTCTTTGTAGCATAAAAGTCTTTTACCCCTTTAGCCTTCCCATCGATCATTTTTCCAAAAATTTTCTTTACATTCCCATTAAACGCTTTCTCAACATCAAATTCATTTTTTCAGAATAAAATAGATTAGAGATCTCAACTTTCCCAATTTTTTGTTTAAAATTCTCAGTCCTCAATGGTGGAAAGTTCTCATCGTCCATTGGAGGAACTGAGTTTTCACTCTTTTTAACAACATGTGGCTCCTCTGATTTTGTGGAATCAGATTCATCACCAGATTTTGCCTCAGATTTCTTAACAACTCACTTTTGGTTGTCAAGCTTCACACTTCTCCTGTAAAACCTTTTCGAACATTCACCAACTTCATATGTTGAATTTTTAAACACTTTAAATTTCTCAGTTAGTGGTTCGGTTTTATCAACAACTACTTCTTTGAGTTTTTCTGAGACTCCCTGTTTTGTGTTAGTTGCTTTGGGACATTTCCATGCGATGTGTCCAACTTCCTAACATCTATAACAGGTTCTAGTCTCTCTTCTCTGATGAGCTTCACTTTTCTTCTTCTCAGCAAGAAATTCTTGATTTGATTGTCTCCAAAATGAGCTCTTCTTTTCTTCTTCAGCAGACGGACCTGACGGACCTGAAACAAATTTTGTATTTTTAGAAATTTTCTCATTTTTATAATTTTCAGGTGGAATAAAACCAAGACCTTTCTTTTTGAAATTACCATTATGGTTTGGTTTCTTTCGAAATTCCGAACCATAATTGTAACCCATTTTCTTGTTTATCCTTTGTTGAACTCTTGAAGTGTATTTTTTAGGTTTTTCAGTAAGATTTAAATCTTTTATTTCAGAAATATTAATTTCTGTCATTTTAAAAACCTTTTTGATCATTTCAAATCTAACACTTCTTATTGGAAATTCTTTATCAAAATATAATTTGTCAGAATCATTCAAAGTATATGCTACTTCAAATGTTTCATCATTCAAATTAGATTTTGACAACAAAAATTCTTTACTATACACCCGTTTTCCCGACGACTTTGAACTTTTTCCAGACAAACTCGAACTCCCGACTGACAAACACGAACTTTCGGGCTCGGACTTTGACCCTGACTCCTCGTCCTTATCCAACACCTGATCGACCACTCTTTTTATTAATTCGGACTCATGATCTGTGTCGGACGCTGTGAATGTGATGTTAATGTTGTCTGGTAATACATCAGTTAACTCGGATTCTAACTTTATATTGACTGCCTTTTTTTACTTGTTCCTCATTCAGTTTTCTAGGTGAATACCCTTCCCAAATTGGAGGCAGACACTTATTATAACAGACACTCTGTTTCTTACTAGTATCCTTTTTCTTCTTCGGCTGTTCGTCTTCAAAAGCTTCAAAACCTGCAACTGTTGGATAAATTCGGTCAATTAAGTAATCAGAACTCGAATAACTTCTTAGTAATCGTCTGATTCTTTCATTTTCAGCTTTCTGAGTTTCCAACTCTTGCTTCCATTTCGCACATTCTTCGATGTAAAAATTTATCTCTTTCTGCTTTGACATCATTGTTGCATTCATCATTTTCAAAGCATCTTCTCTCTCCGAATTTGTTTTCTGCAAACTATTTACAGTTCTGTTCAATACATCATACGACTCTTTCAAATTCTTGACATCAAACAGCAACTTTTCTTTTAACTTTTCTGATTCACTAAACCTCTCGTCTTTTTCTTCACATTGTTTGCAGGATTCCAAACATGTAAGACATGGTTTTGTGACTTCAACAATCTTTTCAATCTCCACAATCTTCTCTACTTCAACTATCTTCTCCACTTCAACTATCTTCTCAACAATCTTGGTTTCTTTCATTTCTTTTGCAGCTTTTCTCTCTTTGAGTTTCTTCAGTTTATCTTCAAAATAAAATTCAAAACTGTTAGAAGATAAATGAGTTTTTCTAACATTTATCTGTTCAATTTCTTCATCATCATCACTGCCTTCTGTTGAACTGTTTTCTGAAGAACCAGATTCTTCATCTTGACTTTTCACTTCATCAGATAACACAGCTATCCATTCCCTCATCAACTCTGGCTTTTGAACATCGGAGCAATGAAAGCTTTAAGATTTGTATCAGCTGGAATGTACTTGTCCCAGCTAAAACCTGGAGCCACTTTCTCATCATCTTGATTAATAATGCCATAATAAGCTTTCTTATTTGCATCTTCGATCATTTTTCCATGTGCCGTTTGTGAATCCTTTTGTTGATGCGGTTGATTGGTGATTTGTTGATAGATAGCCTTTCGATAGTAATCATCTTTTCCAAAAGGACTCTTTGCTCCACTAGTCTTCTGATTTTTGCACTCTCTTTTGAAGTGACCTTTCTCCCTGCATTTAAAACAAGTAACTTTAGATTTATCAAAACCCAAAGCTGAAAGATGAGCATCCAAAAAGTCATTTCTTCCTGTAATCATTTTGAACTTTTCAGCTCTTCTCAGAACACTTGCTAGACACCATTTGATGTCCATAAGCTCCAATTCCTCTGCATCAATTTGATCATAATCTTCCTTTGTTAGCATCGGATTACCAATTTTTCCGGCAATCAATCCTCATAAGATTCCAAAGCAGTGACCAGTAATGCCATATAATTTTTAACAACTTCCTTAGAAAAATTTTGTCCATTTTGCAGATGCAATGCCACATTGCACTGAATCATATGCCCATTACCAACATTTGCACTTTGAACACTTGGAGGATTAACATTTAAAAATCCACTAGTGTTGACTGAACTTTGACTGCCTGTTCCAGATGAATTTCCTGCACTAAACGCGGTTTGAATATTTGGACTAGCTTCAACAGTTTGAACATTTCCTTTGTAGTACAGTTTGATATCTTGTTGATGACTTGAGCTGTTCATTCTGGCAATCTTCTGTTGTTCAAGATCCTGTGCCTCAAGCTTTTCAATAAACTGACCAATCGACAATCTGCTAAACTCTCCAGAATTCTTTAAGATCATGAGATAAGTACCCCATTCAATAAACTGACCAATCGACAATTTGCGGTAAAGCGTCAGCTAGCTTTTCAACCCAGTCTGCTGGAGTTTTAGTAATTTTCAACTGAGACATGGTACGCACAAGATGACAATATCTCTCAATGAGAGTCTTTGTAGTTTCTCCATGCATACTAGTAAACAACTCAAACTCCTTTTTCAGCAAAGATGCTTTACTCTTGAGCATTTCTGTACTTCCTTCAAATTTCTTCTTAAGTGCTTCCCAGATCGAAAACGCACTCCCATCATGCTGAAGCAAAATAAAAATGTCTTCTTTGACAGCTTGTTGTAGGAGACTAATCATCATTTTCTCTCCTTTATAACTGTCTCTCTCTTGTTCTGTGAATTCTGAAATGATTTTATCAACTTCCCACACAGACTGTGGTCTAACATACTTGGTTTCAATACTTTCCCAAGCTCTCAGATGGTTTGCCTGAAGCCAGTTCTCAAAACGATTTTTCCATCCATGATACTCTTCAATTCCCATAAGTTTCGGGGGTTTTTGTAAAGTTCCGGTTTCGTTTTCCAAGTTCATTGTCACACCCCTAATTTCCACGTGTCACCGGTGGGCCCGGTGGGGGATTAACGTGACGTAGTTGATATCGTCTTAGTCAAACAACACAAATTATAATGCACAGCGGAAGCAAATATAGATTCATTTCAACTTAAATTATTGTAATATTCGAGTATCACAAAATGTCGAAATAGAATCCACAGGCAGAATCAAATAAAAAGGAAACTTCATTTCAACAGACTTCATGCATCCTAAGCTTGCGAGACTTCTATGGATGCTTAAGGAGTGACCAGCCTATTACGCGTAGTACCTGCACTTAGTCTTTTTGGAAAATACGTCAGTTTACACTGGTAAATACAATTTAACTGACTCATTTTGAAAATGTTTAAAATTGATTTAAATGCTCGTGGCATAAAACTTTTTATAACTTGGGATAATTATTTGCTTAATAATCTTGTAAAAGAATTACATGTTCGTTCTGCGTTCGGTAGCCCGGGTCGTGCCGGGTTAAAGATCAATAGACACACCATTTAATATAATTCCGCCGCGAGACTTCTCTCGTACCGACGATTATACATGTTGTACAACACTACGGGTGTACGCCTACACCCGAGTGCTAAGGTCGTGGCCATTCTTTGAATGATGCCAAGGATATCCGGGACATGGTCATTAAGCCCCCAAAGGCGTTAAACAAACAAAACAGCATTTTCAAACGGGTTAATTTGACTGCACATAACCAAGACCGGTTAACGTCAATTCCCCGACCAAGCGGTATTTTATATACCGTACCCCAAGCCCGTATAAGGAAAACAAGTTAAACGTATTTACCTGAGCAAAGTATAAACCAAATATAACGAGTGCACATAGCTTTTACTGGGCTCCTAGATCTGGAAATTAAGGTTTTAATAACCTATTAGAATCCTAACGGGTCTTAAGCTTAGACCGGTTAGCTTTATATAAAGATTACGGTTTTAAACGCACAATAAGGCGAAGACCGTTTTAGAATGTGGTTTTGTCCCAACAAGCTTGAACACTTGTTTTATATGGGTAACATAATCACATTCTGGATTTTGAGACCAAAAAGTCATGGTTTGACCCGTTTCGCCTAATATGGCCAAACTAGTCACATAAGCCGATCCGAACGTGTATAATGCGTAACGAGTAACCATAAGAGTCAAATACAAGTTTCTGAAGTCAATATGCTCAAAATATGTTGTGATATCAGAATGATACCTTCCATTATGCCCCAAATGATTTTAAACCAAAACTATTGCCTCATAAGGGCGTTTTGGTCATTTTGTAAGGTGAAAAAGGGTTAAAATGATAACCTGAGTTACAGGTCTGAATATATTAGTAAATATACTTAATTTACTAAGTTATAACAGTAGGGTATCAAATTTATGTGAAATTTATTATCTTTAACCTTACTATGCACCGTAAGGGCATTTTGGTAATTTCACATGTGCCTAAAAGGTCAATTTCGGAAATTCTGAGTTCAAAACATTTGCCTACTGTTTAAAATATAAAAATTCACTGATTACATCAGTAGGTTCAAACCCTTAAGCTTAATAAGGTTCTAGTGCACACTTATGCGCTAAAAATGCCTAAAAGGCGATTTGGAGCCATTTCCGGGTTTTCTATAAAAAGCTGATATTTTTAATATTCCAGAAGGCTCAAAATAATTTATTTATCATATCAAATCAGTAGAAATTGGTTTGAGGTCCAAAGGATTTGTAAAACTCATTTTATGGCTAAAAAGGGTAAAACCGGCAAAACCGAATAAACCTTAGAACTCTAAGTTATGCTCAGCCTAAAAATAAATAAAAATCACCAAGAATCCCAAAATATTATTTTATAACAGTGGGTAAAAAGTTTGGTATAAAAATCTGGGTTCTGATAGGCTATACGTAATTTATGCCATTTAATTAGTAAAGAAGCTCTTAATTACGCTATCAAGCATAACCCTTAATCTAGACCTCAAACTGACTTCAAATTTTGGGTGCAAGTTTATAAATCAGTAGCTAATGTGCCTACCCTTTTACATTTCCAAAAATCACGTTTTAAGGTCAAATGGGCATAATGGTCAACATATAAGCGATTAACGGAAACATGCATGTGAATATGATACCTAATGAACCAAGTTGTATAATCTCAGAGAGTTATACTATCATGTAAATAGGTTCAAAAGAAGCTCTAAGGCAATCCTAATCTTGGCTTAAACGGGTCAGAACTGAAAGTCAAAGCAGAAGTCAAACTTCGCGACTTTCGGTTCCAAACCGAGCCTAAACTGAAAATTGTCGAGTTGAACATGTCGGAACATGTTCTTACATTAATTACCAAGTTATTTTAATGATCAACCAGATTGCATGTAACCTACATTGCTAATTATGCATTAATTCGCAAATAACCTTTCTGTTGACTTTTTATAATAAGCTTTGACTCGACAATTAGCATAGTTATAGTGGGAATCTGGAAATACCCTTTTAAGGGTTTATTACCCACATAATTACCTACTTATAGGTATTTTTAATTCGGGATATTAATGAGTAATTATAGACTAATCCCAAAGTCAAACCTTAATTACGATGGTTTGACTTTTAGCTAAATAACTAAGCTAAAACAACTTAAAAGAGGTTAAGGACACTTACAAGAGTCCTAAGAAGGATTAGGGATTTAATGAGAGCTTGTTGCTGTCCAAGGAAATTCCAGAGAAGTCTTGAACCAAAGTTGCAAGTGAGCATGTAAAGTGTTCATAACTTCAAGCTCTTATATAGTGAACCTTGAGGTCCAAGATGATGCCAAGATAGTCTAGAGTGGTTACAAGATCATCCCAGGTGTCTCTATGATGCTATATACTGCGTAGCAAGTCCCGGGTTTCGAAAACCATTCATTTAAGTCGGTGAAACAGGCTGAACAGGCAGCTGTCCATTTTCTGCTGCCAGCGACTGCCTTACGGACCGTAAGCTTAAGGCCTTGCGGTCCGTAAGATCCTCTTGCGGACCGTATGCTGAAACTGTTACGGTCCGTAACCGACCCTTGCTGAAATCGCCCAAGTACCCTCCTTACGGACCGTAAGACTGGGGCCTTGCGGTCCGTAACCGGTGATCAGAGGACAAAACTTTTAAAACTTTTAAGTCATGACCATGCAACCAAAACAATTCCGAATTCAGTCCATCTTTTTCAGTTGTGGGGCCATCTGCTCAGCCATTGCATGCTTGGATGGTTCTTACATGTCCCCTCCTTTATTTGACTTCTTAAGGGACTTGCAAGATGACGGAAATACCAAGAACATGTCTTGGATTCTCATAATAGTTTAATAAGCTACATAACTATTCTTGATTCCCTATTTACAAGGACTTTATTTAGCATTTTTCAGTAGTAACAAACCTACTAATCCGAAGTCCATAATAAAGATGGAATTTTATTTATTTGGAACAACCGGTTGGCATATAAGATGTTTATTAAACAATTTAAGGGTCTTGGGATTTATGAATTCGGGTCGCTCAGAGGTGTTTTAATAACATGTCGCCCTTTGGGTCGTTCAGAGGTATTTTAATAACATGACGCCCTTTTTATTAAAAATCCTACCATACATCTTTTTATTTGACCCGGTTTTCCTGACACGTCTGTCTCTTATGACACGTGTCTTTATTTTAAAGGACAAGAATTTTCGAGGTGTTACATCCTCACCCCCTTAAAAGAAATCTCGACCTCGAGATTTATGGAAATAATTGAGGGTATTTTTCTTTCATCGTGGACTCTAACTCCCACGTATATTCAGGACCTCTGCGGGCGTCCCACTTTACCTTGACAATAGGTACAAGCTTTCTTCGAAGCTTTTTCACCTGTCGATCTTCAATCGACACAGGTTTTTCCGCAAATTTTAAGCTCTCGTCTATATGCACATCCGTGTGTGGTATGACTAGTGACTCGTCAGCTAGACATTTCTTCAGATTGCAGACGTGGAATACATTATGAATACCATCGAGCTCCTCAGGTAAGTTTAACTTATAAGCCACTGATCCTACACATTCGATGATCTCGAATGGTCCTATATACCTTGGGCTTAACTTACCTTTCTTACCAAATCGCATCACCCCTTTCCAAGGTGATACTTTGAGCAAAACCTTATCGCCAACCTCAAACTTGAGAGGCTTTCGCCTTTCATCCGCATAGCTCTTCTGCCTGTCTCGAGCAGCTTTCAGACGGTCGTGAATTTGGACAATCTTGTCCGATGTCTCGAAGACTAAGTCAGGACCTGATAATTGCGTATCTCCCACTTCTGCCCAGCAAATGGGCGTTCTGCACTTTCTACCATATAGTGCCTCAAAAGGCGCAGCCTTAATGCTAGTATGGTAGCTATTATTGTAGGAGAACTCAACCAACGGCAAATGCCTGTCCTAACTTACTCCTAGATCAATTACACATGCACGCAGCATATCTTCCAACGTTTGAATGGTACGCTCACTCTGCCCATCAGTTTGAGGATGGTAAGCCGTACTGAAATTCAATTGAGTGCCCAGAGACTATTGGAAACTCTTCCAGAAATGAGATGTGTATCTAGTATCCCGATCTGAGATAATAGATACTGGTACGCCATGCAAGGCCACAATCTTATCTACGTACAATTGGGCTAGCATGTCAGAGCTGAAGGTCTATCTAATGGGCAGGAAATGTGCTGACTTAGTCAGTCTATCAACTATGACCCATATAGTATCATTTCCCTTCGGCGTCTTAGGCAATTTGGTGATGAAGTCCATCGTCACCATTTCCCATTTCCAAGTGGGAATTTCAGGCTGTTGTAGTAAACCTGATGGCTTCTAATGTTCAGCTTTGACTTTAGCACACATCAAGCATTTAGCTACATAAGCAGCTATAGACTTTTTCAAGCCTATCCACCAATAATTCGCCTTTAAATCTTGGTACATCTTATCAGCCCCAGGATGGATAGAATACTTGGAACTGTGGGCTTCCTTGAGGATAACATCTCGAAGTCCTCCATATACAGGAACCCATATTCGTCCATTTAATCTCAACATCCTGTCTTTGTCGTAGGACAACTGTTCTTCAGTTACTCCTAATTTCTCCTCAGGATAGTTAGCTTCCAACACAGCTTCCTTTTGTGCGGCTAACAACCTTTCATTCAAACTACTCTTGATTTCAATGCTCTTGGCATTGATCCTTATCGGCTTCACCCTTTCCTTCCTGCTCAAAGCATCTGCGACTACATTGGCCTTGCCTGGGTGGTACCTTATTTCACAATCATAATCGTTCAAGGTTTCCATCCATCGTCGCTGCCTCATGTTCAAATCCTTCTGATTGAACAGGTGTTGAAGGCTCTTATGGTCGGAATAGATTACACACTTCGTCCCATACAAATAATGCCTCCAAAGCTTTAGTGCAAATACAACGGCACCCAACTCCAAGTCATGGGTGGTGTAATTCTTCTCGTGCACCTTTAATTGACGTGAAGCGTAGGCTATGACCTTGCCCTTTTGCATTAACACACAACCCATTCCGGTGTGTGATGCATCACAATACACCACAAATTCTTCAATGCCTTCAGGTAGAGTCAGCACTGGTGCGTTACTTAACTTCTGCTTCAAGATATCAAAAGATTCTTGCTGCTTAGGCCCCCAATTAAACTTAATGTTCTTACGCGTTAACGAAGTTAAGGGTGCAGCAATCCTTGAGAAGTTTTCAATAAAACGCCTATAATATCCAGCCAAACCTAGGAAGCTACGAATTTCTGAGGGTGTCTTGGGCTCCTGCCAGTTCATGATAGCTTCTATCTTTGCTGGATCCACTTGAATTCCACGCTCACTCACAACGTGTCCAAGGAACTGGACTTCGCGAAGCCAAAATTCACACTTTGAAAACTTGGCATAGAGCTTCTATTGATGGAGTAGCTTAAGAATGCACCGAAGGTGCCTCTCATGGTCAGCTTGGTTCTTTGAATAGATGAGGATGTCGTCAATGAAGACGATGACAAATTTATCCAGATAAGGCTTGCATACGCAATTCATGAGATCCATGAATGCGGCAGGTGCGTTAGTGAGTCCAAAAGGCATCACTAGGAACTCGTAGTGACCATAACGAGTCCTAAACGCGGTCTTATGTACATCCTCCTCCTTAACTTTCAATTGATGATAGCCTGACCTGAGATCTATCTTAGAAAAGTAACTCGCTCCCTGCAGCTGGTCGAATAGATCATCGATCCTAGGCAAAGGATATCTGTTCTTGATAGTAACCTTGTTTAGCTCACGGTAATCAATGCATAGACGCATTGATCCATCCTTCTTTTTAACAAACAGAATTGGCGCTCCCCATGGAGATGAACTAGGTCTAATAAAACCTTTAGCTAGTAAATCATCTAGCTGTGTCCTTAATTCCTTCATCTCTGTTGGTGCTAATCTATATGGTGCTCTAGCTACTGGTGCAGCTCCGGGGATGTTGTCAATCTTGAATTCCACCTGCCTATCTGGTGGCAAACCAGGTAGTTCCTCCGGAAAAACCTCTGGATAGTCAGAAATGACTGGTATGTCTTCGATCCTGGGCTTCTTCTCGTCAATGGTTACTTGTGCCATATAAATGACGCAACCCTTACTCGTGCATCCTGATGCCTTAAGCATGGCCACATGCTCTGGTATTCCGTGTTGAGTATCTCCCTGAATAGTGAGCGGCTCATCAGATGGGGTCTTGATTACTACCTGCTTCTTGTTGCACACTATCTGGGCTTGGTTACGCGATAACCAATCCATTCCTATTACTACATCAAAGCCTGCTAGCTTAAAGGGTAACAAGGACAAAGGAAAAGAGTGGTTCCTAATGGATAGGACACATCCATCTGACACAGTCGAAACTGTTTCTATCGCTCCATCAGCTAATTCCACTTCATATTTCATACTTAAAACTTTAACAGGTAATTTCAACAGTTCACAGAACTTATTATCTACAAAGGATCTATCCGCCCCAGAGTCAAACAATACCCTTGCGTAGACATCATTAATGAGAAAAGTACCTGTTATGACATTATCGTCCTGAATAGCTTCCTTTGCATCCATGCGGAAGACTCTTGCATTAGTCTTCTTTCCTTCCTCCGTTTTCTTGGCAAGCTTCGGGCAATTGGGTCTAATATGTCCCTTCTCATTACAATCGTAGCAGGTGGCATCCTTAAGTTTCTTGCAATCTAATGCCTTATGATCCGGGGACTTGCAAATCCCACGTAGTTTCTGCTGAGATTGGGATCTAGACTCCTGCCTGCATTTCCCGAAATGGTGCTTCTTACAAACTTTGCACCTAGGCTTTTCACTCGACTGTTGATCCCCCTTCCTGGATCCCGACCCTTTCTTGTGGTCGTCATTGCCCTTTCGCTTCTTATCTGAGCGTCGCGAACCATCATCTTCGCGTTTTCGTTTTTCGGCATCTGCAGCTCTCAGGGATCTCTGTCTAACTGCGTCTTGCGTAAGGGACAGAGATATGTCAGCTACTGATCGAAACGTAGTGGGCCGAGAGGCCTTGACACTCGCTTTAATTTCTGGGGCCAGACCCCCAATGAAACGGGCTATTCTTTTTGGTTCAGGTGTTACAAGATAGGGAACCAGCCTTGACAAGGTGTTGAAGGTTGTGAGGTACGCCTGGCAGTCCAGGTTCTTCATGACTAAGGACAGAAAATCAGATTCTATCCTTTCCACCTCGTGTTGGGGACAGTAATTCTCCTTGATTAGGGCAACAAATTGTTCCCAAGACATGTTGTAAAGAGGTAACTTCCCGGTGGTTTGAATTAGTGACTTCCACCATTGAAGTGCATCACCTTTGAAAGATTGTGTCACAAACTTCACAATATCTCTTTCAGCACAGCCACTTATGTCTACTACTGTCTCCATTTCATCAAGCCAAGTCATCCAGTTCACTGCCCCCTTCTCCCTAGTGAAATCCCGGGGTTTACAAGACACAAAGTATTTATACGTGCAACCCTTGGCACGTGGGGCATCATAAAGCACAATCTTCTTGGACTGATTATCATTTTCATTCGAAGAATGTCTATCATCCTCCTTCTTAGATTCCTCCTTTTTAGACTTGGGTTGGACAGAAGGTGGCTTGCTGTGAGCCTCCGAATGAGTCTTAGACTTATTATGCGGTGTAGACAGGGTTCTACTGTACTCACTGTACTGTCTTTCTAATGCCTTTGTAACCGCATCATCTACCAGTGCTTTCAACTCCGCACCAGTTAACTGTATCTTTGCATTATCGTGGTTTTCCACCGGACGACTATTCACTTCATCCGACCCCGCCATGTAGCTTCAAATGCTACATATAACAATAATGGGCAAGGTTTTATTTAACAGGTAATACAGTATTTTATGCATTTTATTAACCATGGTTTTAAATAGCCATTGCAGGTTAATTTATTAATCAAATATTAATTCAGGATCTGTATTGTAATCCTATATTATAGTTAAGAATTAACATATAACTTAGTCACAAGGACAGTGTTAGTTTATAACCCGGATTCTTACAGAATCAAGGTATTAGGGTCTGAATCACAGTTCATTACCCTATTCTAGACAGTGAGTTGCAGACTCAAACTGTCTCTTAGTCCCTAGGACATTAATTATTACCCGTAGGCACTTCATTCTCAAGGAATGGACATTTACTTACAGGGAATTTTAAATTAACCCAATTTTCAATGATGGCTTATGTGACTTTTACTGTGTCACAATTTGCCCAGTATGTTAACATACTTACAGATGTTAACAGAATTTGGAATCTTCTAGACAGGTTCTACCATCTTGGCCATGTCTGCGACGACACGTGGCTAGGCCTTACCCCTTAGATTCTCTTTATAACGCAGATCAATCCTAAGTTGAGACGTTAATTATGGACCTGAATCTAATTATGGAGATACCATCTTGGCCTTGTCTTAAAATGACATGTGGCTAGGTCTTGTCCCTTTTTAGATTTTGCCATTTATATTAATGGTAGGTCTTCTTTAATTTATGAAATGTTATTTTCATTCTTTTACCTTTTTATTTTAAGTTTATTCATATACTTATTTATAACAAAAATCATGAAAATTTAAATGCAACATTTCACTAAATAAAGATTCAACAATACAATACTTGCCCTAAACGGGACTTCTACAAACAACATGCCCACGCAGGGGCGAAATACAACTAGCAATAAACAAAATAACAAACAAACCCATGCAGGGGTTAACTGAAAGACAAGCCCACGCAGGGGCAGTATACAAAAAGACAAGCTCGCGCAGGAGCTGAATACAGAAGCAACAAGTCCACGCAGGGACTGATTACAACTAAGCAACAAACAACAAGGTCTTCAGTGACCCCTCCTCTTGGACTTCCCCTTTAGCAAGTCTGACAGACCCTTGAAGAAGCCTTGCCGCTCTCTGCGGTCTTCTCGAACTTCTTGTTCGACCTGGTTCAACCTATCAAGAACCTCCTGCTGACGCTCCGGCGGGATAAGCTGTGGCTGCGGCGGCTGGTACAACGGCTGAGGAGGTGGTGGCTACTGGAACACATACGGAGGGTACCCGGTAGTCCAAGGACCACCATAGGGCCCTTCAGGGTGTCGAGCGTTGTAATCCCAAGCCTCCTGATATGGGTCCACGTTGGCATAGTTAAAGCTGTTGTGGCCCGACATTTCAAACGGGTTGTATGCCGCAGAATAAGCAGGAATTGGGTTGTCAAAACCCAACGGAGGCGCCCCAGGCACTGAGTTGACATCTGGAATGGGGTTTGATGGAACCCCCATCTGTGGTTCTTCTTCTTCCTCCTGAAGTGGCGGGTAATGACTGCCACTTGATGGTTGGGGTGTGCTGATACAGACACCCCCTCGCACGGAGATCTGTGCGTTCGACCTCCTCCGCCTCAGTGGCTCCGGAGGCGGCTGCTGCTCCACTGGTGGTGGTGGTGGCGGAGTGACTGCCACGAAACGTTGATCCTCAGAAGGATCCTGCTGCTGCTGTTGCTGATACGGGGACGAGTGCTCAGAAGGCGTGAAGTACCAGTCCCACTGCTTGAACCTCTCTTGATAACTATCCGGACCGCGGTATGGTGATCCGTGGAAAGATGACCCATCCGAGATTTCGATGGGGTGGTTCGGCGTTCCTGTAGCAGGCTCCATTGGATCAGTATCCTCGTCCATGTCATTTTCCCCAGAGAAGTGGTCTTCCGGTCCGAGTGGGTTAAAACCCCCGGGTTCTGGAAAAACGTTGGCCGGGTTGAATCGGCTTTGGAAAACTGGGGTTGGGTCACCAAAGGAATGGTGCGAGTTGGATCTCTGTAACGGTATGAAAGAGGGTGGTTGTTCGTTGGGCTCATTTTCCGATTGGGGCCCAAAGGAGTGCTGGTAAGAAGGTGAAGAGCTGAGGGAAACTGACCGTCTCCCGGGTTCAACATAGAGCCTCCACGGCTCTTGTGGACTAGTGCTCATGGTGATGGATGGGGTACGCCGGTGCGAAGGCCCGGCTTCGTGATCGTGACCCGTGACTGGTGCTTTGCCTCGACCGCGAAGAAATCTTGGTGGCATGTTGACCTGCATACAAGTTTTAGATAACAACAACAACACAATAATAAGACCCAAAAATAAAACAAAACAGAGTTTGTCCTATGTTCTTTGTCTAGACTCGGAACTCGAAGAATGTGCAATTCATGCACTGAGACTAAACACAAAAGGCTAGTGTTTAATTCACTCAGTGTTGGCTCTGATACCAACCTGTCACACCCCTAATTTCCACGTGTCACCGGTGGGCCCGGTGGGGGATTAACGTGACGTAGTTGATATCGTCTTAGTCAAACAAAACAAATTATAATGCACAGCGGAAGCAAAGATAGATTCATTTCAACTTAAATTATTGTAATATTCGAGTATCACAAAATGTCGAAATAGAATCCACAGGCAGAATCAAATAAAAAGGAAACTTCATTTCAAGAGACTTCATGCATCCTAAGCTTGCGAGACTTCTATGGATGCTTAAGGAGTGACCAGCCTATTACGCGTAGTACCTGCACTTAGTCTTTTTGGAAAATACGTCAGTTTACACTGGAAAATACAATTTAACTGACTCATTTTGAAAATGTTTAAAATTGATTTAAATGCTCGTGGCATAAAACTTTTTATAACTTGGGATAATTATTTGCTTAATAATCTTGTAAAAGAATTACATGTTCGTTCTGCGTTCGGTAGCCCGGGTCGTGCCGGGTTAAAGATCAATAGACACACCACTTAATATAATTCCGCCGCGAGACTTCTCTCGTACCGACGATTATACATGTTGTACAACACTATGGGTGTACGCCTACACCCGAGTGCTAAGGTCGTGGCCATTCTTTGAATGATGCCAAGGATATCTGGGACATGGTCATTAAGCCCCCAAAGGCATTAAACAAACAAAACAGCATTTTCAAACGGGTTAATTTGACTGCACATAACCAAGACCGGTTAAGGTCAATTCCCCGACCAAGCGGTATTTTATATACCGTATCCCAAGCCCGTATAGGGAAAATAAGTTAAACGTATTTACCTGAGCAAAGTATAAACCAAATATAACGAGTGCACGTAGCTTTTACTGGGCTCCTAGATCTAGAAATTAAGGTTTTAATAACCTATTAGAATCCTAACGGGTCTTAAGCTTAGACCGGTTAGCTTTATATAAAGATTACGGTTTTAAACGCACAATAAGGGAAGACCGTTTTAGAATGTGGTTTTGTCCCAACAAGCTTGCACACTTGTTTTATATGGGTAACATAATCACATTCTGGATTTTGAGACCAAAAAGTCATGGTTTGACCCGTTTCGGCTAATATGGCCAAACTAGTCACATAAGCCGATCCGAATGCGTATAATGCGTAACGAGTAACCATAAGAGTCAAATACAAGTTTCTGAAGTCAATATGCTCAAAATATGTTGTGATATCAGAATGATACCTTCCATTATGCCCTAAATGATTTTAAACCAAAACTATGCCTCATAAGGGCGTTTTGGTCATTTTATAAGGTGAAAAAGGGTTAAAATGATAACCTGAGTTACAGGTCTGAATATATTAGTAAATATACTTAATTTACTAAGTTATAACAGTAGGGTATCAAATTTATGTGAAATTTATTATCTTTAACCTTACTATGCACCGTAAGGGCATTTTGGTAATTTCACATGTGCCTAAAAGGTCAATTTCGGAAATTCTGAGTTCAAAACATTTGCCTACTGTTTAAAATATAAAAATTCACTGATTACATCAGTAGGTTCAAACCCTTAAGCTTAATAAGGTTCTAGTGCACACTTATGCGCTAAAAATGCCTAAAAGGCGATTTGGAGCCATTTCCGGGTTTTCTGTAAAAAGATGATATTTTTAATATTCCAGAAGGCTCAAAATAATTTATTTATCATAACAAATCAGTAGAAATTGGTTTGAGGTCAAAAGGATTTGTAAAACTCATTTTATGGCTAAAAAGGGTAAAACTGGCCGGCATAACCGAATAAACCTTAGAACTCTAAGTTATGCTCAGCCTAAAAATAAATAAAAATCACCAAGAATCCCAAAATATTATTTTATAACAGTGGGTAAAAAGTTTGGTATAAAAATCTGGGTTCTGATAGGCTATACGTAATTTATGCCATTTAATTAGTAAAGAAGCTCTTAATTACGCTATCAAGCATAACCCTTAATCTAGACCTCAAACTGACTTCAAATTTTGGGTGCAAGTTTATAAATCAGTAGCTAATGTGCCTACCCTTTTACATTTCCAAAAATCACGTTTTAAGGTCAAATGGGCATAATGGTCAACATATAAGCGATTAACGGAAACATGCATGTGAATATGATACCTAATGAACCAAGTTGTATAATCTCAGAGAGTTATACTATCATGTAAATAGGTTCAAAAGAAGCTCTAAGGCAATCCTAATCTTGGCTTAAACGGGTCAGAACTGAAAGTCAAAGCAGAAGTCAAACTTCGCGACTTTGGGTTCCAAACCGAGCCTAAACTGAAAATTGTCGAGTTGAACATGTCGGAACATGTTCTTACATTAATTACCAAGTTATTTTAATGATCAACCAGATTGCATGTAACCTACATTGCTAATTATGCATTAATTCGCAAATAACCTTTCTGTTGACTTTTTATAATAAGCTTTGACTCGACAATTAGCATAGTTATAGTGGGAATCTGGAAATACCCTTTTAAGGGTTTATTACCCACATAATTACCTACTTATAGGTATTTTTAATTCGGGATATTAGTGAGTAATTATAGACTAATCCCAAAGTCAAACCTTAATTACGATGGTTTGACTTTTAGCTAAATAACTAAGCTAAAACAACTTAAAAGAGGTTAAGGACACTTACAAGAGTCCTAAGAAGGATTAGGGATTTAATGAGAGCTTGTTGTTGTCCAAGGAAATTCCAGAGAAGTCTTGAACCAAAGTTGCAAGTGAGCATGTAAAGTGTTCACAACTTCAAGCTCTTATGTAGTGAACCTTGAGGTCCAAGATGATGCCAAGATAGTCTAGAGTGGTTACAAGATCATCCCAGGTGTCTCTATGATGCTATGTACTGCCTAGCAAGTCCCTGGTTTCGAAAACCATTCATTTAAGTCGGTGAAACAGGCTGAACAGGCAGCTGTCCATTTTCTGCTGCCAGCGACTACCTTACGGACCGTAAGCTTAAGGCCTTGCGGTCCGTAAGCTCCTCTTGCGGACCGTATGCTGAAACTGTTACGGTCTGTAGCCGACCCTTGCTGAAATCGCCCAGGTACCCTCCTTACGGACCTTAAGACTGGGGCCTTGCGGTCCGTAACCGGTGATCAGAGGACAAAACTTTTAAAACTTTTAAGTCATGATCATGCAACCAAAACAATTCCGAATTCAGTCCATCTTTTTCAGTTGTGGGGCCATCTGCTCAGCCATTGCATGCTTGGATGGTTCTTACATGTCCCCTCCTTTATTTGACTTCTTAAGGGACTTGCAAGATGACGGAAATACGAAGAACATGTCTTGGATTCTCATAATAGTTTAATAAGCTACATAACTATTCTTGATTCCCTATTTACAAGGACTTTATTTAGCATTTTTCAGTAGTAACAAACCTACTAATCTGAAGTCCATAATAAAGATGGAATTTTATTTATTTGGAACAACCGGTTGGCATATAAGATGTTTATCAAACAATTTAAGGGTCTTGGGATTTATGAATTCGGGTCGCTCAGAGGTGTTTTAATAACATGTCGCCCTTTGGGTCGTTCAGAGGTATTTTCATAACATGACGCCGTTTTTATTAAAAATCCTACCATACATCTTTTTATTTAACCCGGTTTTCCTGACACGTCTGTCTCTTATGACACGTGTCTTTATTTTAAAGGACAGGAATTTTCGAGGTGTTACATTCATGTCTTGAGCAATGGCAGCCGGAGTAGTCGAAGATGTAGCAAACGCGTTATACAACTCTTCTTCCATGATTCGGCAACACGTTTTTCTAAAAACAACACTTTTCAAGCGAAATCAAGTTCAAGCGGAATACACTCTCAAGCGGAATACCCTGAAATAATGTTTTCAAGTGGAATACCCAACTAATAGTTTCAAGCGGAATATCAACTTTGGAGCAGAATCAGGCAATTTGGAGCGGAATATCAGATTTCGCTTGAAATTTCAAGCGGAATAGCAATTTTGGAGTGGAATCAGGCTATTTCAAGCGGAATCTCTGATTTCACTTGAAAATCTCAAGCGAAATAACAATTTTGGAGCGGAATCAGAAGGTACTCGTACAAGCGGAATCACCTATTCAGTCCATTTTAGTCATTTTTAAGCCGAATTTTGTTCTGAAACTCTCAAGGATTTGTTAAAATGCAGTTTTACACAATATGTGGAAAAAATAGCCGATTTTAACTATAAAAACTTGTTAATTTTGCAAAGAAGGTGTTGAAAACAAAAATTTTGAGCTGAATCGGAAAGAACTCCTCCTCCTGAGCTCTGATACCACTTGTAGGATCGATTTCAGACCCGAACGAGTCGTTCAGAGGAGTTTTTATCTATTTCAGAGGCGGAAACTAAGAAATAGATTTCGAAATTGCTTGCAAATCATTTTAAACAGCTTTCTGATTGATATAACAGCAATTACAATCACGGGATAAACCGGCAGCACCTCGGTTTCCAAATTCAGAATCGTTACATATGATTCCGCTCGAGTGGCTTTATATAGACAAAGGGTTCCGCTTGAAAGTGACAGGAAACATTTCAAGCGGAATGAATTACTTGTGATTTCGCTTGAAACAATCACTTGTCATTTCAAGCGGAATCAACATGTTCAAGCGGAATCAGCCTAATTAACACATAAATCTGCTATTTTCTTGTACAACGTGCCCTGATCTAACATATCTAGTGTAAGACTCGATACAAGACGAGGTCGACAGATGTATGCACCAACAGTCCCAACTAAAACCTTCTGCCACTTTCTCATCATCTTGACCTATTATACCATAATAAGCTTTCTTATTTGACTCTTCGATTGCTTTCTTCTTTCCATCTTCAATAACATTTGATGATGATGGTTGTTGAGCAACTTGTTGATATATTGCTTTTCGATAATAATCATTATTCCCGAACGGATTATGTGCTCCACCAGCTTCTCTATTTGTGCATTCCCTCTTGAAATGTCCTTTTTCCCTGCATCGAAAACAAGTAACTTTAGATTTATCAAAACCTAAAGTAGAAACATTTGCATCACAAAAATCATCTCTGCCTATGATTATCTTAAATTTCTCAGCTCTCCTCAACACACTTGCCAAACATCACTTTATATCCATTAACTCCATCTCTTCAGCATCAATTCGATCGTAATCCTCCTTTGTCAACATAGGATTCCCGATCCTTCCTGCAACCAACCCCTAATATGATTCTAACACTGTGGCAAGTAAAGCCATATGACTTTTAGCAACTTCTTCAGAAAAACTTTGACCATTCTAAAGTTGCAATGCGATGTTGCACTGTATCACATAACCATTTCCGTTGTTTGAACCCTGAGACTGATAACTTGAGGTTGAAACCTTCGGACTAACATTCGAGTATGGAGAAAATCCACTGCTACTGTTCGGGCTTTGATTAACTGATCCAGATGAATTTTCTGCGCTAAAAGCAGTTTGGACTTTCAGACTTGCTTCAACATTCTGAACACCACCTTTGAAGTACATCTTAACATCCTGTTGACCACTAGGATTATTCATTCTCGCAATCTTTTGTTGTTCAAGATCTTGTCCTTCAATCTTTTCAATAAACTGGGAGATTGTCAATTTATCATATTCTCCAGTGTTCTTTAAGATCATCAGATAGGTACCCCATTCTTTTTGAGGTAGAGCATCAGCTAATTTGTCAACCCATTCTTCACGATCTTTGTTAATATCTAACAGTGACATAGATCGCACTAAATGACAATATCTTTCAATCAGCATGTTTGTTGTTTCACTCGGTAAGCTTGTAAACAAGTCAAATTCTTTCTTTAATAGTGATTTCTTGCTCCTGATCATCTTCTCACTTCCCTCAAACTTAACTCGAAGTGCTTCCCAAATTGAACGTGAAGTGTTATCATGTTGAAGTAATACGAAGATGTCTTCTTTCACAGCTTGCTGTAACAGACTGATCATCATCTTTTCTGCTTTGTACATGTCTCGTTCTTTGACTGACAACTCAGAAATCGTTTTGTTAACACCCAAATATGTACGAGGCTTAACATACTTCTTCTCAATACATTCCCAAGATCTCAAATGATTTGCTTGAACCCAGTTTTCAAACTGATCTTTCCAACTATAGTACTCTTCAATACCCATCAGTTTAGGGGGTTTTTGTAAGGTTCCTGTTTTATTTTCCATGTTTACGCTCTGAGCAATGGTAACAGGAGTACTCGGAGCAGTAGAAAATGCGTTGTAAAATTCTTCTTCCATGATTCGGTTCATAAAAATTCACAAACACAATTTTCAAACGAAATGACAACTCAAACGAAAAGCCTTTTGAAACGAAATGACTGATTCGTGCAAAATAACTGGGTTCGTACGAAATAGATGATTTCGTACGAAATAGCTGAACTTTCAAGCGAAATGAAGTGATTTCGTACGAAATGGGTAAAAACCTTCCAATTTGTGCGAAATGAACCAAACTGAGACGATTTCGTGCGAAATGAACCTGTAAATGCTATTCCAAGCAAAATGTAAGATTCATTTCGTGCGAAATACTGCTGATGTCATCATACCGGCCAAGTTTTTGTCAAATTAATCAGGTTTTAGGTTGATTTTAGGTCCAATTCTTTCAAGGCTTTGTTAAAACAATGTTGCGCGTATAATGTGTAAAATTCAAATCATTTTTACCGTCAAATCTTAAATTTTGAAAAGAAGGTGTAGAAGTCAGAAAAATGATGAAATCAAGCTGAATTCGATAAGAACACTTCCTCCTAAGCTCTGATACCACATGTAGGAACGTTTGCACGACCAAATGAGTCGTTCAGAAGAGTTTTTGTCCAATACGAAAGGCGGAAACAGACGTATCGGAGTAGAAACAGCTTGATATATACTTTAATTATCTATTTGATTGATATAACAACGATTTACAGAACGAGTAGACACTTCGGCAGCAGTTCGATACTGAAACCGGAAAATTACAAATGAAATCACAAGGCTAGTATTTATAGGCCGGCCTATTTCGCACGAAACAGTTGAAACGAAATCAATTTTACACGAAATAGTCATTTCGTGCGAAATGAACAATTGATTTCATACGAAATACCTGATTCTTATTTCGTGCGAAATACCTCTAACCTATACAACTTCTCGAATAACGTGCCCTGATCTTTCTAATCTAGTACAAGACTCGATACAAGACGAAGTCGACACACATGTGCACTAACAGATTTGGAGCAGGTGACTCTCCAGATTCCACACCCTAGAAACTACACATTTATTGATAAAATTAAAATGCCAAAAACATCATAAAACTAGCATAATGTAAATCGAAGTTAGCTTACTCTGTTTTTTTGCCTCTGTATCTTGTTTGATCTTTAGATGCCATAATATTGTGGTTTCGCGTTTTCTAGGGTTTTGGCGTTGTTTGTTGGAATTGGGGAGGTTTCTCTGAAAAGTATATATGTTTCAGTCACGTTTTGATGGGTTTTGTAGATGCACATTTACCTTTTTGCCCTTAATGAAGCACGCCCATGTAATAAAGTTGATGTTATTTATGAAAACGCCACCGTGCCAATTTAATCCATAGATTGTTTTAATCTAACGGATGAGGTGCGTTCTCAACGTTTTCACATTTATTGGCATTTTCTCTCAATCTTGCCAATATATATATATATATATATATATATATATATATATATATAGAGAGAGAGAGAGAGAGAGAGAAACGGGATCAGGAGAAAACGCTCAAAAGTGTGAGAACGCTTCCTGACCCAACACGTGTCCCACCGCTTAGAAAAGGGCGGAGTGGCTTTTTTGTCCTTTCATCTTTTGCTTTTCCAGTTCCGCTTTTCCCAATATTGTTGGTTTTTAAGATTTTTGGCGTTAACCAAATTCAATATTTAATGGCGTTTAATGGTTTCATTGTATTAACATTTTGGCGTTTATGGCGTTTATTCAAATCGTATGCCATTATCTATTTGAATGGCGTTTTCCAAGGCGTTTTAAGCAAGATGGCCCATTGTTCTATTTTTTTATAAACTTTTGGCGTTTGTGTTATCTTGGCGTTTTACTATTGTTATATTATATTTCAATCACAGGAAAAAAAATATAAGCGAAGAAAATAAATTAAAAATCCTAATCGGATATCTCTTCCCAATCTTCACTTTCATCAGTCTCTCTTTTCTTTAATAGTATTAGAACTGTCACCAAATATATGGCGTTTTATGTAAAACTTAACAAACCCATTGGTTTGATTTTTTTGCCTGCTCGTCTTTTGATCTAGCTTTTTTGTGAATGTTTGGGGACATAGATCTATGTCGTGTGAGTGGGTTTTTCACTTTTTCTTTATCTTGATCTTCATCTTTATAATCAACCCACTCTTCATTGTCATTGATCTCTTCTCGTAATCCAAACTTTTCTTCAAGAACAAAAAATACAAAATGCCATATGACTGGCATCAGTATCTTTTTCTTGAATTTTTGTCCATCTCATGCAGCAAAATCTTTCTGAGTTACTCCCTTCTGATAATAATTCATGCAGTGAAACTTCACGAAGAACTATTATGAATATCCAAGAAAGCATATTAGCCATCTTTGATTTTTTTTGGCGTTTTTCAGTGAGAGGTAATTAGTAGTATTGGCGTTTGTTTTTTTGTTTGATCAAATGGAAGTTGCTGAAACGTATCATTTTATAGGATGTCTTTTTGGCGCCTAAGTTAGGCGGTGCATTATTATAATAAAGTATTCATCTTTCAGTTACTGTTTGTAATTATTTTTTTTGATAAGCTTTATCTCTGAAGTCTGTAACACGTCCCATCTTTCAAGTTTGGCGTTTTAGATTCTAATATAATAATTTTTCCCTATCTTCAGTATTACTGATTTGTATTTTTTGTTTCTAATTACATTTTCAAGTTTGCTTTTTATTTTTTATTTTATAGTTTTTTTGGGTTTTTTTATAATACTTTTTCAAAGTAATTTTATTATAGTTTGGGAGTTTTTGGTGGCGTTTAACGGGATGATATCATTTAAACAAGCATTTTGGCTGTTTTGGCGTTTTTGTTATATATGGCGTTTTTATTATACAACAATCAACTGAAAAGGAAAATAAAAAAAAGAATACATAAACAATTGATCTTACAAATCTTCACTGTCACCAGTCTCTTTCTTCTTTTCTGAATCATGTTAACTGGCTGGTTCGACTTTCGTATGATTCATTTTGTTTTTTTGTTTTTCAAGTAGTTTTATGTGTGGCTGTTTGGAAGCACACAGTCTGACATCAGCATCTTTTTCTTGAAGATTTGTCCATCTCAGCAAAATGTTATTGAGTTTAGACCCTTCAGCCAACAATCTTGAATTTCACAATGAACGATGTTGATTTGTTAACTTTTTTGACGTTTTATCGATAAAAAGAACGCCACGAAATAAGAGCACCTTAAAACTCAAAATTTGATCATGCTAAAATCAATAATGTTTTGCTGTATGAGATGGACAACATTGTTAATCCTTTGTTAAGAAAGATAACTGACAATGTTGTCCACCCCATATAGCTAAACTTTATTGACAACAAAGCTCAATAATGTTTTTGTATGTTTTGGCGTTATAAATTGGATGGAAGTTGAGGATTAGTCAATAAGATTTTACTCAATGAAATGGACATCATCCTCACTTAAGGAATTTGTCCATTTCATTGAGCGAAATCTTATAGACAACCAAACTGAATTTCAAAAAATCGTTTAGGGTTAGAAGGGATTTGATGTTTGGGTTTTTTGGCGTTTCTAAGGCGAATGGGATATATGAAATACGGCGTTTGGGTTTTTGTGTGTGTTTTTAATTGAAGGTCTGAGATGTTGTATATATAGGATTTTTTTGGCGGTTTTTTTAGGCGGGATTTTACTCTAATTAAGTTTGGCGTTTTATATATAATGGCGTTTTTACTGGGAATGGTCTGTGATTTTTGTTTTTGGCGTTTTATTTCATGAGATGGTGTTTTGTGTGGAGAAGTCAAAAGACCCTTTTACCCTTAATGAAGCGCGTCCACGTAAGAAAATTTATGTTATTCACGAAAACGCCACCGCACCAGTCTAGTCCATAGATTGTTTTGATCGGACGATCGATAAGTGTTATCACCGTTCTCACACTTTCTACCGTTTTCTCTAAATCCCGACCCTATATATATATATATATATATATATATATATATATATATATATATATATATATTTAATTGAGAAGAAAAAGAACAAAGGGTAATTTTGTAAAACATTAAATAGTTTTTTTACTTATCTCATTTATTATCATTTTTGACTAATTAATTAGTCATAAAGACTATTATCCTTCACGCTAACTTTTTTTGCCTACACACATCAAAACTTATCCTACATATTTCGAAATTCATCCTACACATTGAAATTTATCCTACACAACTCGTAATTTATCCTACACAACTCGTAATTTATCTTACACTTTAAATTATTTTATTTTTTTGAAAAAATATATTTTTTGAAGATAAGTTACAAAAAGTTTAATGTAGTTAGCTATTAAAGAGGAAGACTACAAATTAATGACCTATTTAGATTTACCAATGTACCCTTATAGTAACATTAAATACTTATATTAAATGAAGTTAAATAAATCATTCTTATTGGTTGAAATTTCTTCTTTTTTTCTTACAAAAAATTTCTTCTCATTTGAACTCTCCACTATATATATATATATATATATATATATATATATATATATGGCCAGGATCATTTCAGAACCATAAATATTTACAGAACTCGCAGAACTCCTAATAAACAATCTTTTTATTTATATACTTTTATGTTTAGGATAATTTTATCATTTATTATGTGTATTTTTACGATTACATACATGTTAAGAGTAATTTTATCATTTTTTATATGTAATTTTATAATTACACATATGTAAACTACACACACACACAGATATATATATATATATATGTATATGGGGGCCGCTAAAATGAAAACCACCCACAATTAAGGGAACCACGAGAACCACTTTCCAACCATTGATCTTGGGAGATGGATAGATGAGATTAAAAGTAATAAAAACAATATTAACTTCTTTTTGCCTTATTATGTTTTTAATATTTTAATGTTAAAAGGTTAGTTTAGTAAATTTGCTTGTTTTGTCTTTATTGTATTTATGGTTTTTATTACTTTTTTGTCTTATTAAATTACTTTTTTTTAATAAAATCAGATTTTTTTAATCAAAAACATTTTAAAATCTGATTTTTTTTACAAAAAAACACAATTTTTTTTTTACAAAAAAACGTTTTTACGAGCGGTTTTTTACGCTCCGTTTTTTACGCGTCGTTTTTTCGCCCAGTTTTTTACGCCTCGTTTTTACGCGCCGTTTTTACGCTCGGTTTTTTTACGTGCCGTATTTACGCCCCTTTACACCCCGTATTTTACACGTCGTTTTTTACGCCCCTTTTTTTAAGATCCGTATTTACGCACCGTTTTTTTACGCCCCGCTTTTTACGTGCCGTTTTTTACGCCTCGTTTTTTACACCCTGTTTTTATGCCCCGTTTTTAATGTGCCTTTTTTACGTGCCGTTTTTTCTTACGCGGCGTTTTTTACGCCCTGTTTTTACTCGCTGTTTTTTACGCGCCGTGTTTTTTTACACCCCATTTTTTACGAAAAACAAATTTTACGGACAAACTTTTTTTTGAAAAGGTTTTTTTACGAAAAACTTTTTTTTTCGAAAACTTTTTTACAAAAGACTTTTTTTACGAAAACTTTTTTTACGAAAACTTTTTTTACGATGAAGTTTTTTTACAAAAAAAAGAACTTTTGATTATGGAAAATTTTTTTATGGAAAACAAAACATTTATGAAAACTTTTTACGGTTTAAACTTTTTTAACGGTTAAAAGTTTTTTTTTTTTTTTTTGACAAAAAACAGTTTTTTACGGCTGTAAAAAAACATTTTTTTAAAAAACAAATTTTTACGGTTGTAAAATAACATTCTTTACAAAAAGTTTTTGCGGTTGTAAAGAAATATTTTTTGCAAAAAAATTTTACGGTTGTAGAAAAAAACATTTTTTTACAAAAAACTTTTTTTCCAAACAACAAAAAATCTAAAAAACCAACAAAAAAAAAACAAACAAACTAAAAAATCATGTGTGGGATCTTGAAAAAACGGGGTTTGGTTTAAAGTTTCTAATACTCATGGCTGCAAAAGTGAGGTTGCAGGTCAAAAACCTACCCTCCACCGTCATTGCCGCGCCATCGTCATCAAATTGTCGGAAAAAAAGTTCTCGCCCTATCACTGCCAACTTGAAATCCCTATATCTTTAATTTAAACCCAAAATATCTAATATACAAAACAGGGGGATCAAATATTTAAACAGAAGGAACAAAAACCAGCCAAAATAAATCATTAAAACTCACTTTTTCAAACAGCTTACCACCCCCCTCACCGTCACCGTCAAATCAAAGATCAAACCAGCCAAAATCAAAGATCAAAACCCACCCCCCTCACCGTCGCCGTCAATCCTCACCGGCAACGTCGCCGTTAAAACCCACCACCACCGTCAAAACAGTGGCCCGGAGAAACGATGGGGTCAGCCCCTGTTTCGAGCAAGACAGAGAGAAATTGCCGACCGTTCGACGTGATGGAGGTGGTGGTCGGAAGTATATCGCCGGGACCTGGAACTGGCCACCGACACTTCGACGGCGAAAGTCAGGTCAAAGTCTATGATGTGCACAAAATGCAACATATAAATTACATCAATTGTGGCATAAAACTCACCCTTTTTTAGTACTAATGTTGGAAAAAGTGTGCTTTTGTCTTCCTTTTGTATTTACAGAATTAAATGAGCTCAAATGAACAAAAGAAGCAAAAATACAGCTAAATCTAACATAAATACAAGAAAAGGAACAAACGTGGCATGCCCGACCTCCCGACAGCATCTTCCCAAAGCAAAACAAGAAGACAGAAGACTGAAGACTGAACACGCCCCGTGCTCAGTGAGCACGGGGGCGTGCCCAAGTGTCAGCAGAAAAGACAAAGTGATAGAAGCTTCTACTGCCCACCACGGGGCCGTGCTCAGCGGACACGGGGGCGTGGTCAACTGTTGCAGATGCATTTAACGAAATTGCGAATTGCAATTAATGAAGAGAGAGAATCGGATGGACACGGGGCCTGCCAGTGGACACGGGGCCGTGAGCAAGCTTCTGTTCAGCCTATAAATAGGAGTGCTTGGAGCTCTTGCAACTCATCCCTTGGCACACCACCTCTCTCACACTTCACCCACCACCATCACAACACCATCATCCACCACCATCATCCATTGTCCATCATAGAGTGTGTGAGTCGTCTCGGGATCCAAGATTGATCGTAAGAGTTCTTGACAATCAAAGGCCATGTTTGCCTAAGTCTCTTACATCACTTGGTGAAGACAAGTGTTTAGTGTAATACTTTTTATTTTTAATCTTTTGCACTTTTTAATTGGTTTTGTATTAATGACTTTAATTACTAGTTTCTTATGTTGAAGGTGATTCTTCCTTATCGTTTGTCCGTGGTGTCTTGGCATTATTTTACTGTCTATATAAAATAAAAGATTTTCACCATTCATATCTCCACGGTCTATATGGAGGTATGTTGGCTACCTGGTCGGGGGTTAAGGGAACGGTTTGGTAAGAGTCTTGCCATTGTTCAGTGTATAGATCCTGCAAAGGACCTGGGTCAAATTTAGTAGGACCTCCTTCAATACCCAACGGTATTGGATGGCGGGGGTCCAAACTCTTTGATCCCCTCATAAGTTAAACTACTATTAAAACTTTAACCCGGCTACTTAGGACTGTATCCCCGCTGACTCAGACTACTTAGCCGAGGGTAACGTCGCCTTAAAAAGAGGGGCCTACCACATTATGCATTAATAACTTAATTAATTATCTTTCAACAATCCAACCCTTTAGGATTGTGTCCTTGCTGACTCAAACTACTGGGTTGAGGGTAACGTCACATTCAAACGAGGGGCTTACTACAATAACTAAGATAATCTCTTAAACAAGTGCAAAAGTGCGAAAATAATCAAAGGTTATACTACACACGAGTCGGATCCAAGTGATTCATCTTGTCTATCTGTTTTTACTTTTATTTTCTTTTTCAGCATTTTAGTTAGTTTTATTTTTCTAGTTTAAAAATCTTTTTCTAACATTTTGATTTGATTAGACGTTGAGGATAAACCGGTACTAAAAGCTCTTGTGTCCTTGGACGACCTCGGTATCTTACCAACACTATACTACGTCCACGATGGGTGCACTTGCCCATATGTGTGTTTAATGTTAGTGAATATCGTGTTTATAAATTTAAAACTTGGCTAAAAAGTGTAAAAAGGGCTTAAAATATACACCTAAAACATATATACACTGACACGCATCAAGTTTTTGGTGCCGTTGCCGGGGACACAAGGATTTTAAGAAAGTTAGGAATCAGCGGCCTAATCATTTTTTCTATTTTATTTTTATTTTTTAGGATTTTCTTAGTTTTTCAGCTTCTGCAGAACTCAGCATGGGTCGTGCCCGCTGAACACGCCCCGTGCCCAATCATTGGAACTGTCAATCTTGTTTTAAGTCAGACAGTAAGCTGAACACGGGGCCGTGCCCACTCAACACGCCCCCATGCCCAAGATTCAGTTACTGAAAATAGAACCGTAAGATCCCGACGGTTGGTAATTTCTGACACAAAAATCAGTGATAATGATATTTTTTACTTTCGGCACTCTTATGGTACGTGGTGTCAATTATGTGGAGGCGGTCATAAAGAATTAGAATGCTATTTTCTAAACTATAAGCCCCACTATATAGACCCATTGTTTTCCTGTAGCCTTAAGAGGGGCGAAAGTAAAAATAATCCTTATCTCTCCCTCGAATGCGCCCAACCGGACATTTTAGGAGAAATGCTTCTTGATGAACTATTTCAACTAGAAAATCCGGTTCTTAATAGGTTAAAAGAACTTAAGATGGATTTCCTTAATTCATCTCAAGACGATGACCAAGAAGAATTGTTGGGTTCGCATTCAAATAAAAACAACCTCGTTGCTCCCAACAATACCTTCCACTCTAGCGAGGACCTGGATGATAGTCGTCCCTGTGCCGATTGTGCCGTGAAGGACTCCCCATTGACTTCGTTCGATGCATACATAGACCTGAGCGATTCGGCATACACCTTCTTTAACGAGAGCCCGGAAAAGGGTTGGACTTGTCCACCTACATTTAGCATAGGAATCACCCTCACCGACAACCTCTTGCGTTCTCGTCTTAATCTAGAGCAATTAAGGTATCTTAGGCACTTTGGGGTTGTCCCATCCAGTAAGGAACCGCCCGATCCGGATAAGTTCCTTGAAAATAGACAATCTTCATAATCAGCCTTTCGACACGGGGCCGTGCCCAGCCAACACGCCCCCGTGTCCACCAAAAGATTCCCTTCTGACTTTACGTCAGAATACAGACAAAATGTGTCAGGATCTTGCCTGCACACGGGGCCGTGTCTAGCATGCAGTCGTTTTCTATAAATGCAGCCAAGAATCCTGCACATTTGGACCATCCAGGGACAGAGATTTGAAGGGATCTTCTCTCCTACCATCCTAGGTATGTTCTAAAAGAAGGTTCCAACAACTATCTTGTCCTTTCCTCTTTTATCCATTTCCTTCTTCTTCATCTTTCTCCAAAACCTCCATTAAAGCTTGAGATTTCAAGCTTTATTGTAAGGATTGTTGAAGTTTTGTTCAAGGAATCTTGTTAAAAATAAGTTGCATAACATTGTTTTAAGTTATTATTACTCAAAAAGGCTTCACAAATTGGAAAAATAACTTAAAACTTCGAGGTTCCTTGATCCAAAATTCTGCAGAAAGGTGAACACGGGGCAGTGCTCGTTGGGCACGGGGCCGTGTCCAAAGTACTGTTTCATTAAAATAAGCTATTTCTGGTTTGTTTTCATAGAATGTCTAGTGAAAACAGTGGAACATCTTCTGTACATTCAAGAAACAGTCGAAGAGGGAGAAGGCCTTCCATTGAAGCTACCCTTGTACACTACGTCATGGCACTAAGGGAAGCTCTCGATGAAATGACTTCGGTGGAGGAGGTCCTAATAGAGCGTATAAATTATCTTACAGTGGGGCTGGAAAATAGTTTTCAAGAAATTAACCTCTTGCACCAGAGGTTAAATATTCTTGTAACACTTCCCATGGAACCAATCCTCCCTCAAGAGGATTGGAACCTAGCACTTGGAGTCAACAACCCTACCGGATGGGATGACATTCCAGCGGAACCTCCCATTGAAGATCTACAGGAAGTCCGGTGGAAGTTGTACCTCCTAAAACCGACGCCAACGAGCCCGCCTTCTTCTTCCCAAGGGAGATAGAGGAATGGCTCGCCGACGTATGAGGAACCCATGCCCGGATGAAGGAGTTCTTTGAAGCCACGTCTAACCGAGAGAATTATCTCTTCGGAAATTTTTCTAATTAGAATAACTTTTAGGCTAGAACTCCTTGGTTTAAGCTTCTTGTGCTCGCTTATCTAAAATATTAACTTCCTAGGATTATGTATTTCTCTCTATGACTTCAATGAAATGATGGTTTTAATGTTTAGATGGTGTTGTAATGAATAAAACACACTCGGGATGGTCAAGGATAACAAGGGAAACGAGAAACATCACCCCATGCATGAAAACAGGGCCATCCGACCTTCATTTCAGCAAGTTCAGCACGGGCCGTGTCCGCCCAACACGGCCCCGTGCTGCACAATCTGCAGAAATCGCCCAGTTCAGGTAACTGGACACGGGCCGTGTTCACTGAACATGCCCCAGTGACCAGGCTTCTGTTCCTCTTTATTAAATTTTGTCACTGGCACCTAAACACAGGGCCGTGCCCGGTCACCACGGGGCCGTGTCGAGAGTGCCAATAACATAAAATTTTGCTTTTAACACCCTTTTACACATTCAATCAACCTAAAAACTTATTTTTGGGACACATTGAGGACAATGTGTAATTTAAGTGTGGGGGGATGCTAAAACTTTGAATCTTGCAAGTCCTAATTAACAAGCCTTACACAAAACTCTATTGGAACCGCTAATCACCCCAAATTTTTTCAAAAATTTTTTTTATTTTTTTTACTTGTCTAAGTTTAAGTTGGGAATTTCAAGTTCTAACAAGGTTATATTTTTACAAGTTTACAACCGATAGCGTCGTGATAAAAAGAACCAACATAAGAAAATTATGAAACGGCATGACAAGCTTAGTTAAAATTTGATTATATATACTTGATCACATAAAAAACCATTCCCACAAAAGTGAGTTTTGAGCCTTTATTGAGCATACAAATACATATCTTTACACTAAATGCTCATTTTTCGTTTCTTGTGTGAATAGCTGCTTGGTTCGTACAACTCTAGAACTTGCCACGACAATGCATTCCCGGTCCTTACCAACTTAAACCCGAGTAAGTAAATGATGGAGGCATTAGGACTAACCCTTTTTTTCCTTCTACATCATTATTTTTCATTTTTTTACCACTTACCCAAAATCCCCCTAGTTAACCCCTTTGAGTCTAAACCTTTTCATTTCTCAACCCAAAACAATCACTCTTTTTACCCATCTAAACCTTTTTATTTTAACCCTTTCTTTTAGTAACAAAGCTCGGTTTTTTGTATGACTTTTCAAAAAAAAAAAGTTGATGAAACCAAATAAACAAACAAGTTCATCAAAATTAACCTTGTTTGAAAGAAATGGTTCATCAAAATAAAAAAAAATTGTGAAAAATAAAAACCGATGCTTTTTACGCTTTTTCGCCCTTTTACTAACCACTAACCCAACCACACACCTTTAGCCCAAGCCTAACCCTTCACCCAAAAAGTCATCTTAATATTTACAAAGGTATATAGTTAAAAAGAAGGAGGATTGATTGCTTGGCAAGCCTATGGTAGGAGTAAGTTCCATGCCGCTCTTGAGTGATTCACTAAAAATACTCCTTCGGCCGAGTGTTGAGTGATCTCCCATGAGGTATGTGAACTTGTATATAAATGGAATTTTAAAAAGGCATGTTATGCCCTAATAAATAATTTATCTTATGAAATGTTTTTAATAAATCATGACGAATAGGATTGTAAATAAATAAAAATAAAACTTAAATAAAGAATCCTGGAAATCCCGACACTCTATGACAAGTCCAAAAACCTTCTCTTCTACCCATTCCATTCATTCCATTTGGGAGTGAAAAAGCCACATTATAAAGAGTTTTGCTTGAGGACAAGCAAAGATTCAAGTGTGGGGGTATTTGATGTGCACAAAATGCAACATATAAATTACATCAATTGTGGCATAAAACTAACCCTTTTTTAGTACTAATGTTGGAAAAAGTGTGCTTTTGTCTTCCTTTTGTATTTTCAGGATTAAATGAGCTCAAATGAACAAAAGAAGCAAAAATACAGCTAAATCTAACATAAATACAAGAAAAGGAACAAACGTGGCATGCCCGACCTCCCGACAGCATCTTCCCAAAGCAAAACAAGAAGACAGAAGACTGAACACGCCCCGTGCTCAGTGAGCACGGGGGCGTGCCCAAGTGTCAGCAGAAAAGACAAAATGATAGAAGCTTCTACTGCCCACCACGGGGCCGTGCTCAGCGGACACGGGGGCGTGGTCAATTGTTGCAGACGCATTTAATGAAATTGCGAATTGCAATTAATGAAGAGAGAGAATCAGATGGACACGGGGCCGTGCCTAAGCTTCTGTTCAGCCTATAAATAGGAGTACTTGGATCTCTTGCAACTCATCCCTTGGCACACCACCTCTCTCACACTTCACCCACCACCCACCACCATCACAACACCATCATCCACCACCATCATCCATTGTCCATCATAGAGTGTGTGAGTCGTCTCGGGATCCAAGATTGATCGTAAGAGTTCTTGACAATCAAAGGCCATGTTTGCCTAAGTCTCTTACATCACTTGGGGAAGACAAGTGTTTAGTGTAATACTTTTTATTTTTAATCTTTTGCACTTTTTAATTGGTTTTGTATTAATGACTTTAATTACTAGTTTCTTATGTTGAAGGTGATTCTTCCTTATCGTTTGTTTGTCTGTGGTGTCTTGGCATTATTTTACGTCCACGATGGGTGCACTTGCCCATATGTGTGTTTAGTGTTAGTGAATATCGTGTTTATAAATTTAAAACTTGGCTAAAAAGTGTAAAAAAGGCTTAAAATATACACCTAAAACATATATACACTGACACGCATCAGTCTACATCCAAACGGCTCTCCCGGTGTACGACGTGACGGAGGTGGTGGTCAGAGTATATCTCCGTTGATGAGAGGGATGAGAGAATGGTGGTGAACATTTTTGAAGAGAGAGAGAGAGAGAGATGAGAGAATGGTGGTGAAGAGAGAGATGAGAAATCTCTGCTTATTTAAAAGCAAACAGGACAAGACAAGAGACACAGAAACGGATGATGGATATGACATGTTGAGCAAATGACCAAAATACCCTTTAGAATATAAAATAATAGTGCACAATTCGCATGATCTGATTGGTGGAGAGTGGTTCTCGTGGTTCTCGCAACTGGGGATGGTTTCTATTTTAGCGCCCCCTATATATATGGGAAGGTTTAAATGCGAACACTAAATATTGTGAGAACCGTGAGAATGAATGAAAAAACCACAAGAACTTGGTAAAAAACAATTCAAATTGAAAATTTTTTTACACTTATCATTATTATTCGAATACAATATTGGAAATTTAATTTACACGTTTAAATTTACGTAAATTCGTAAATAAAGAAAATTTGCCATTTACACATGTGTAAATTTGTTATATTTACACATGTAAAAAATCTAATAACAGTGATTTTCAGAGGATAAATGAATTATTTGATATTGTAAATTCTTTTTTTGATGTTGTATCTTAACTACAATGAGGTTTGTATTACAAAATTTGGTTTTGATTAGTTTTTCCATTCGTTCTCACGGTTCTCGCAATATTTAGCGTTCTCAAGATAACCCTCAAAACACCATAATGCCAACCATAAAACACACTCAAAACCCACAAATAACCAAGTAAAGATTACTAAAACGTCATATTTGTAGGTTTTGTGTTATGTTTGGATGATAAGGCTCTGATTATCGAATGACTAACATTAGTGTGTTTTATGTTGATTATTATGTTGTGTTTTATATTAAGTTCTACAATTGTGTGTTTGAAATTTTTATGGACTGTTAGGGTTTGGATATTATGTTTTAGTGATCTTCACTGTGTTATTTGTGGGTTTTGAGTGTGTTTTATGGCCGAAATTATGGTTTTTATGACTTTGTACACTCTGTAGGAAAAATGGACTTTGTAGCCGAACCCCACCCTATATATATATAGGAGAAAGATCCGTTAGGAACCACCCTTTATTGCGAGAACCGCGAGAACCAGTGTGAACACAAACAGTAATTCCTAAAAAATCTAAAAAACACCCAAATTTTTTTTTGTTGCTATTGTTTTTTGAAAAATCGCTATATTTTGTTAATAAAAAATAAAAAAATTTCCAAATTTTTTTTTCGAGTAACAGTTATCCATGCACATATGCATATGTATCATTTCTATGATAAATTCCGCAATTCATTACAAATATTAGTCAATTGCACTTTCATTTACACTACCACGTATAATACACTACTTTTTACGTTAACAATATTAGAAATGCACATGTGCATCTATATGTATCAGCATCAAATAAGGTGTTTTGAATACACTTTCTCTTTCATCTATCATTCCATCCATAATACACAAACATGCACATGTGCATATGTATCATTTCTTTGACAAATTTCGTAACTCGTTACAAATATTAGACAATTGCACTTTCATTTACACTACCATATGTATTACACTACTTTCTACATTACCAATATTAGAAATGCACATGTGTGAGAAGTTTAAGGATCCTGTAAAAAGTGGCAAGTGTGTGAGAAGTGTAAGAAGTAATATAGTGAGAATATGTGTCTTTAATTAAAATGAGAGATTAAGGGTAATAGAGTAATTTCAATAATAATCATTTTAATTAACAAAATCTTTCCATAACCGTTTTAAGGGATTTTAAGAAACCGTATATTTTGTATCTTTCTATTATTCAAAATCTAGTATCAAGTATTGTTTAATCCATAAAATTCGTATCAACATCTTTGTTATTTCGCAGGTATAAAACATCGTACGAATTCCAAAAAAAATACCACAGCTTGAATCCAATACAATCACAGTGTTTTAACATCTGAAATGATTTTGATTATTTTGAAAGTATAAAACACCATTCAAATTCTAAAAACACCACGACTAGAATCGTAATACAGTCATGGTGTTTTAACATCTTGAATGATTACATTACACACTATTTGTGGTTTTTACACCTGCAATTCCAGTAGATCTTCTTCGTATGATATTTTAAACCTGTATTCATGGTGTTTTACACCTATCCTAGTAGGTGTTCTTCATATGGTGTTTTACACCTGCATTCCAGTAGTTGTTCTTCCTATGTTCTTCGTATGGTGTTTTACACCTGCATTCTAGTAGATGTTCTTTGTATGGTGTTTGAAACCTATATTACAGTAGGCTTCATATCATGCTATATGTAAAAAATTTCTCTATACAAATATAGCAATATTGTACTCGTATTAAAGATAAAATAAAGCTCGTTATTATGGTGTAATTTAAAAAAAATGAGATGTATAAAAATTTATTGACGTTTAAAAAAGATGGGTGGAACTTACATGTGCATTGAAGTTGATGACAATTTCTTTATTTAAATAATACAATACAAAAAGACATTATTACCCCTAATCTAGCCAAATTAGTCAAAAAAGAAAACATAATTTATATTTTAAGCCCTTTTTGATCTCAACCATTAACTACAATATCTAATGGCTTAAAACACTTTTTACACATCTCACAAAACCACCCCTTTTACACTAACCATACCCGTATATATATATACAACGTTAGGTTAAAATGAGAACCACCATGAGTTGTGAGAACCATGAGAACTAGGTCATCCAAAAGTTTTTCTAAAAAAATCTCTTGTTTCAGCAAAAAAAAAAAAAAATAAAAAAAAAATGCCGCATACACAAATTTACATGAGGTGTAAAAAAAATTATCGTCATAACAAAATTTACATCGGTGCGTAAACTAAACTTACATCAGGCAAAACTTCCGAGTCGACAATTTTTCTTTGCTTTTTTTACAGAGGTGTTTATAATATTTTAATCTACGTTTGTACAAAAAATTGTGGCCCAACTCACGCGAGAAATAGGAGTTCTCATGGTTCTTACAACTCGTGGTGGTTCTTATTTGAACCAAAGCCTATATATATGTATACAAACATAGGGTAAGGTTCATTTGAGAACCACCCTTATTGCGAGAACCGCGAGAACCAATGTGAATACCAAATAAAATAAAAAAAAAAGCACTCAAAACTTTTTTTTAATATTTAAAAAAAAATCGCTATATTTCGTTACAAAAAAAAAACCTTTTTTTTTCGAGTAACAGTTATCCATGCACATGTGCATATGTAGCATTACTTCGACAAATTCGGTAATACGTTATCAGTATTAGATAATTACACTTTAATTTACAATACCATCCGTAATACGCTACTTTTTACATTACCAATATTCAAAATGCACATGTGCATCATTAGGTATAACCATGATATAACGTGTTTCTGTACAAAAAGTTTGTGATTTTGAATGGAGAACTAGGCCCATATACATGTTTTTTGGTTAGTTATATCTAGTGGTTGATGGTTTGGTTATAGTTGTCAATTTATGATGTAATATATTGATTGGATGGTATAAATGGTGTTTATATACATGTAATAAAGTGAAAGTATTGGTAATGGTATTGTATTATGGATGGTAGGAGATAATGGTATTGTATTATGGATGGTAGGAGGTAATGGTAGTGTATAATGGATGGTATGATAGATGAAAGAGAAAGTGTATTCAAAGTAGTGTATCAAAACAACTTATTTCATGTTGATACATATAGATGCAAATGTGCATTTCTAATATTGGTAATGTAAAAAGTAGTGTATTACATATGGTAGTGTAAATAAAAGTGGAATTGTCTAATATTTGTAATGAATTACGGAATTTGTCAAAGAAATGACAAAAATGCACATGTGCATGCTTGTGTATTATGGATGGAATGATAGATGAAAGAGAAAGTGTATTCAAAATAGTGTACCAAAACACCTTATTTCATGTTGATACATATAGATGCACATGTGCATTTCTAATATTGTTAACTTAAAAAGTAGTGTATTACACGTGCTAGTGTAAATGAAAGTGCAATTGTTAAATATTTGTAATGAATTACGGAATTTGTCAAAGAAATGATACATATGCATATGTGCATGGATAACTGTTACTCGAAAAAAAAATTTGAAATTTTTTTATTATCAACGAAATATAGCGATTTTTCCAAAACAAAATAGTAAAAAAAAATTGGGTGTTTTTTAGATTTTTTTTAGGTATTACTGTTTGTGTTCACACTGGTTCTCGCAATAAAGGGTGGTTCCTAACGGATCCTTCTCCTACAAACATATATATATAAATATATATATATATATATATAGGGTCGGGATTTAGAGAAAACGCTCAAAAGTGTGAGAACGGGGAGAACGCTTATGAATCGTCAGATCAAAACAATCTATGGACTAGATGACGCGGTGGCATCTTCATAAATAAAATCATTTTTATTAATCTGGCGCGCTTCATTAAGGGTAAAATGGTCTTTTGACTTACATAAAACGCCAAACTCACGCTATTAAAATCCGCCTCAACACACGTACACTTCATCATAAGATAACGTCATAGATATAAAACGCCAAACTTTGTTTTTTAACCGATAAAGCTGAACAAACAGTACTAAAATGACGTAACTTTATTACTAGCATTTACTGCAATAAAAATCGCGCCTAAAAACGCGCCAAAAACTTCCTATATACACAAACTCTCAGAATTACTAAAATCCAAACCAAAACCACCAAAACCTATATTTTCCTCTACACCATTCATCTTATAAACGCCAAAAATATTAAAGATTCAAATCCATGTTTCTTTGATATACAAAATTTTCTCAATAAACTTTCACTCTATGCAATGAGCAACATCCTCAATATAAACGCCTAAATATACAAAAACCACAAAACTTCAAAAAAAGCCATTCATGGAGATTCTATTTTTGTTCTCTATAAAGTTTAGCTAAACGGGATGGATAACATTGTTACACATCTTTCTTGACTGAGGATTAACAATGTTATCCATTTCGTTCAGCAAAACATTATTGAGTTTAGCACGACCAAAAAATAGAAGTTTATGGAAGTTTTATTTAGTGGTGTTATTGTTTTTTTTTTTTTTTTGTCGTTTGATTTCCTTGCCCAATCTTATATTGTTTTTTATTTAACTTCGAAGCAGCATGTTATGAACAAAGAGATAGAAAAAAGAAAAACATGCAAAAAAAACGCTAAACTGAGAAATGTTTGTGTTCTATAGCATTGAAATAAAAAAACGCCAAAGTCCTCTAAACTGTCCCAAAGACAACTGTATGTGATCTGTAAGAATGACAAATACAAAACGCCAAACTACTCTTCACTGTCTCTCGAAGACCTTGTCGATCTTCTTTTAATTACGGCCTGTTTGCATGTTGATGCGTAGTGTCCATAGGCTTTGCAGTTCTGACACTGTCTTTCTTTGTTCCCGGGTTTCGACTTTAATTTCTTTCAGGCACTTCCGAGAACTAGAACCTTTGGATTTATAACCTACAGGGACTCTTATCGGATTTTTGTCATTTTTATATTGACCAGTTATCTCGGCAAACCTATCCCTAGAACTAGCGGGAGGAGCAACAATCTGCATATCTTGAACCTTCTTCATATAAGATTGAACATGATCCTTGTATAAGGAAAGCTCCTCTTTATTATCAGATAAACGGTTCAAAGTGTATTCGGTTGAATAAATAACATCTCGCATCATACTTTGCACATCAGGATCAAGCTCAGGCATATATTCACGACTAATTGAGAATTCAGGAGAGCAGTTTGGGGAGGCCTCTTTGCGCCATCTATTCAGAATGTATTGTTTTGGAAATTCCATGATGTCCATAAGTCTCAAAACATAGAATATATGTCTACATAGCAAACCAAACTGTTCAAAATGTCTGCATGTGCAATCAGACTTACGGAACAATACCTGAAAAACGCCAAAAACAATATCTCTATAACGCCATGCATAGAATGTTTGTCTAAAAAAAACTAAAAAAGAAAAGAACACATTGCATATGATAAAACACCATTAACAGAAAACGCCATAAAAACCAAAACGCCATTATTTACCTCAAATAAGGATGTACAAAGCTGTTGGAAGTCATTTACATAAAACTTAACAAACCCATTAGGCTGATCTTCGTAACGTTGATTTATGCAATCCGCAACTCCAATAACTCAGCTTAAACGTCACAAAAAATACTTTTTGTATATATATCAACAGCTTGCCCTTCCAACACTTTGTAACTACTCTTCAACTGGGGTCTTTTGTATCGAGATTCATGATCATTTTTACAATGTGTGTGACGCCGTGCTTCTATTGCAGTCTCATAGTGCGTCATGAACTCAACAAGAGTAGCTTTCGAATTGCACACTTGACCAAAAAAATGATTCTCACTCTCCGACCTGGATGTCGTTCGCATAAGACCAGAAATAGGCTCCATTCTATAGTACGCAGGGATCCAAGTTTCCCTAAGTGCAAAAATATCAGATAGCCAGTCATTATCTTCTAAATTGAATTCTGCAATAACCATTTCCCATTCTAATTCAAACTCTTCAGGTGTGAGAATATCCGTCCACACAACACCACAGATATGTTCTTTAAAATTGGTGGAATTGCATAGCCTAACACTAACCTATAAATAACACGAAAACGCCACACATATATAAAAAAACAAAAGATAAAACTAAATTAAAAAAACAGTAACAAGGTACAAAACGCCATGTATCTTAAAACACATTGAATACTAAAACGCCAAAGGTAAAAAAAAAGCATAACAACCTTCAGAGAAAGTTTATGCATCACATGCCACATGCATAACCGATGCCTCGTGTCAACAAATACAGTAGAAATAGCCTTCTTCATCGCTGGATCTTGGTCAGTGACAACAACTTTTGGCTGAGAACCAACAGCTTTAAGAAAAACTCTTAACAACCAAATATACGTTCAAACTCTTCAGGTGTGAGAATATCCGTCCACACAACACCACATATACGTTCTTTAAAATTGGTGGAATTGCATAGCCTAACACTAACCTATAAATAACACGAAAACGCCACACATATATAAAAAAACAAAAGATAAAACTAAATTAAAAAAAACAGTAACAAGGTACAAAACGCCATGTATCTTAAAACACATTGAATACTAAAACGCCAGAGGTAAAAAAAAGCATAACAACCTTCAGAGAAAGTTTATGCATCACATGCCACATGCATAACTGATGCCTCGTGTCAACAAATACAGTAGAAATAGCCTTCTTCATCGCTGGATCTTGGTCAGTGACAACAACTTTTGGCTGAGAACCAACAGCTTTAAGAAAAACTCTTAACAACCAAATATACGTATCAGCAGTTTCTGACGCCAACAATGTTGCACCAAATGTAACATTGCAGTGATGATTGTCTATACCAGTGAACGGTACAAATACCATAGAGTATCTGCATATGAAAATGCCATGATAAATGAAACAATAATAAAACGCCATTGAATGTAAACTAGTAAAACGCCATTGCATGTAAGCTAAAACACGCCATAGCATGCAAAAGAAAAAAACGCCATGAATGTAAAATTAATAAAACGCCAAAAAACAAAGAAGTTGAATTATAAAAAAAAATTACTTGTTGGAGCGATACGTGGCGTCAAACGAAATCACATCACCAAACACGTGGTAATTACATTTGGCTTGATCATCACACCAAAAAAGACCCTTCAAACAATTGTCTTCGTCTGTGATGTAATCATACGAGAAATTAGGCTGCGAATGTTTTTTTCATTCAAATGTTTCACAACCATATCAGCGTTACATTCCCCTATGAACAAGTTTATTTGCCTCTTATAGTTCTTAAATTCAACTTTCCTTGCGCCCATATCTTCAAAACCACCAAAACAAGTCTTCATAACATTAAACGCCTTGACAGGACCCAAATTCAGCTTAGACATGCTGTGTATAACATGCTTCTGGAGCTGAGTGAGATGTCGTTCAGTTGGAAGAAAATGCTTATCAGGACGTTCAACAAGTTCATGATTGTGCTCCTCGAAAAACTTATACACCTTCCAAAATCCATTCTCATATTCTACACATAACAGTGCACCACAATCAGTCCTCTTGGAAAAGTTAGATCGCACTACTCGCTCTTTTTGATTGGGGTCCAACGTATCAACCTTCTTGTCCTTATATACCCCAGCTCTCGTACACAAAAAGTACTTAATATGTAACACACCTTTAGAGTTTGTCTTTGTAGTCCCTTTCCTGACTGAAAACCCACACTCCTTAGCATACTTAACATACATTGAACAACAATCATCAAGGCTTGAGAATAGCATGTCCTTTCTGGGCTTTAATTCTTCACTGGCGTCAGGAATGATAAATGGTAGTCCAGTTTTGGGGCAATGCCTTTGACTCGAGGAAGAGACTTCGTCTGAGAAAACACAGGGAGGAACAGAAAAATCAGAAAAATAAAGTGATGTCTCGTAATAACATTATACATTAAAACACCATTAATTGAAAAATAAACAAGACATAATAAACACATAATGAAAACGCCAAAATTAACAAAACTAATGTTTCCACAAATTAACAAAATAGTAATAACTAATATTCACAAAAACTACTAAATAAAATTCAAAACTAATCAAATAGACGAAAAACGCCAATGATCGCAAAAACATAACAAATACACAAAAACGTAAACGACAATTAAAATTAATATCGAAAACTCCAATTGCAGTTATGAATATAAGATTAAATATCAATTAAAACGAGATCTGCATAATTGAATAACGCTATGGAAAATCATACAACACATTATAAATTAAATAATACAAAAAAAACGCCATAGAACAATGATAAAAGAGCAAAACGTCATATCTATTGCATGATTTGCTGAAACGAAAATAGAAAACGCCAACGAATATTACTTTGTCGAACAGAATCCACGTTAAACGCCATAGATCTGAGAAAGCTTGCAAAGCAGGTAACAACTAACAATAAATCTTTGGAGTTTTAATTTGAACGGGATTTATAACGCGAATAAGGAGGGAACGTATAAAAGGACAATCGTACCCCCGCATAACAATTAGGGCCCCCTGCCACGTGTTGGGCCAGGATCCGTTCTCACCGTTCTCACACTTTTCACCGTTCTCTCCTGAACCTGTTTATATATATATATATATATATATATATATATATATATATATATATATATATATATATATATATATATATATATATATATATATATATATATATATATATATATATAGGGGACCTCTAAAATGAGAACCACCTCGAGTTGTAAGAACCATGAGAACTACACCGTACGGGACGAGATGGACCAATTTTTTTTTCAAAAACGTAGATGCGGGTATTATAAACACATTTGTAAAAATAATTCAAAAAAAAAAAAGTCGTGTGTGTAGTTTTAAGCACCACAAGTTTGTGTTTACGTGTACCGTAAATCCTACCAGAAAATTTACGGTACCCGTAAACACACACTTGTGGTGCTCAAAAACTTTTTTTTGAATTTTTTTTTACAAATGTGTTTATAATACACGCATCTACGTTTGTGAAAAAAAATTTGGTCCACCTCGCCCCGTACGGTGTAGTTCTCACGGTTCTTACAACTCGAGGTGGTTCTCATTTTAGCGAACCCCTATATATACATATATATATATATATATATAAAAGGTGGGGTTCTAGAGTGAACACTAGTGTATTTGCGAAGTGAGTGAACAAATCCTGACCATTGATCTACACACGTGTATGGCCAGGATCTCATCATCAAATCGTAAAATACACTAGTGTATTTCAACATCAAATCCTGGCCATTGATCTACACACATGTATGACTAGGATTAGTTCACTCAGTTCACAAGCTACACTAGTATTCATTCTTGAATCTAATCCTATATATATATATATATATATATATATATATATAGGCCGGTTAACCTACAATACCTCTTATCCTACATTATGTACGCGATGCCCTCAGCCGTACGATCTTCAATCGATCAAACGCGAGCGAAACTAATTAAAATGATTAAATTAATCATTTTAATATATCTAAATCATACCAGGAAGGTTAAACGTCATTGCGAGGTCATAAATCTCTGTAATTGACCGATGATAGTTCAAAATCAAACCCTAAATCAAATTCAAAAACCTGAAAATCTTCTTCCCCAACCTCCCTTCGTTCCTTTTAGTGCGATATCGATAATAAGAACTACTAATTTGGGAGTTGTAAGGGTCAAACGGAAGAAGACAGACAATGATCGACCAACAATCGAAGAAGATGAACAGTAACACACACACAGATTTTTCACATGCGATATTCAATTTTCCACATGCGATTCTACACACCCCATGCCATTTTTCACATTACCCCATGCCATTTTTTCACATATGATATTCAATTTTCCACATGCGATTCTACACACCCCATGCTATTTTTCACATTACCCCATGCTAGCCATTTTTTCACATGCGATATTCAATCTTCCACATGGGATTCTACACACCCCATGCCATTTTTCACATTACCCCATGCCATTTTTTCACATGCGATATTCAAATATTCCACATGTGATTTTGTCACACCCCCAAAATCCACCTGCGGATAGCACCCGCTTCGAGGGCGTGACCGACCAGGATCCAGCCACCAATTATACCGAATACTTGAGTTGATATTAAAAGTAATACTTACTATTCATAAGCATAGCAAATATCAAGTTCAGAGTTTAAGGTTTTAAGTTCAAACAGTTAATAAGTAGCGGAAGCATAAGTAAAACAAAGTTCATATTTCAAATTAAGGTAACACCCAACACAAGGGTGAACAAACACTACACGTTCCCAAGCAGCAAGCTCCATCGTCACGGGTTACCTGCAAAGCATGCAGTAAGGGGTCAACAATAATGCTGAGTGAGTCCACTAGTTGTCCAGTTTTAATTACCAAAAACATTGTTTCACCGGTTAATTTATCCGTTTATACATGCCCTGGGGAGCTACCCCAAAAGTTAGCGACTAAACTGATTTTCCAATACCGAACACTAGGTAACCGTTGCGTATCCGCAGGATGCCCCGATGTCAATGTTCTATCATCATTGACGAATTTCTGAGTACATTAGTTCACGCCCGTCCCAAACCAGGGCACGGTGTGAGGCTGGTAAACACCTAAATAGCGCTATCAACTAATAACCCGTTCGCCTAACCCGGCGACTAATCGGTATTTGTAGTAGGGACTTGAGTGATAGAGTTTCGTTTAGTGCCGTTAGTTGCAATCCGTATAAACAGTAATTAACCAAAAGGTTTCCCAATACCCGGGAAGGAAAAGTAAGTTTTGTTCCCAATAACTAGGGAAGGTATGTAAATGGTATCCCCTTTTACCAGGGGATAGGGTTGTTAGTCTCGTGTCCCAAACCACCGGGACGCATGCTTTTAAGTTGTGAACTCACCTTGGGTTGCTCGGTAGGTTTAGGTTACTTGTCAATCACGTTGGTCACCACGTCCTAACATGGTTACCGGTATAGGTCAGGTTCGGTGTTCAAGCATTTACGAAAAACACATACAAGGCACGTAACATACATACAGGTAAACAGTCATTGGGTTATTGGGCCGGCCTAAACCATTAAACAGTCAACAGCAACACAGCAACACTTAGTTCACTTAACAGATAGCCCAAGTTAACACAGAATGGCCCAATAACCAAAATGGACAGCCCACTCGCAACCAGCTGGTCTCGAGTCGCAACCAGGTGGTTTCGGCCTGCCACGCTGTGGTTGCGAGTCGTAACCGTGGTCTCGAGTCATCATGCTGTGGTTGCGAGTCGCAACCGACGTAGTCTCGAGTCGCAATCACGTGGTTTCGACTTGTCATGCTTTGGTTGCGAGTCGCAACGGTGCGGTTTCGAGTCGGAAGGCTGTCGTTGCGAGTCGTAACCTGTCACTTTCATGTACACGTGATGATGCAGATGCATCAGTCCCTTTTGTACCAAGAATTCAGGCCCATTTTAGGAAACTACCAATAAGGTTTCACTAACACTTTGCCAAAGCTGAATACTAGTAAAGATAGATCAAACTTTGCCATTTTACATCTTCAAGTCATATTCAAACAAGTTCATCCTATCTTCATATTTTTCTAGGGTTTTCACCATAACAAATCACACATTTATGAACCAAAAATCACATATTTCTAGCAAGATTATGATGCAAGAACAAGTAAAACATACACTTAGTGGCATTAACATAACTCGGTTGGCCCTAAACATCCTTAAACCATTATTCCATAACCATTTAAGCATGTTAGTAAGTATCATTCATAAGGTTTAACACACATAGTCAAAACTTCACAAACTTCCTAAAAATCATGCATAGTATTTCTAGCAAGCAAAATATTTCTAACCAAACATGCATAAAAATCTAGTTCATTTAACCCACATAAATCTTATACACAAAAGATAACACAAAAGATAGCACTAACCGGTTATGAAAAGAGGAGCCGAAAACAAAGAAAAGAGAACCGAGAAGATGGTATGTCCGAGTGATAGTCTTGACCGAGTTTCTTGTCCGGGATCTTTGCTTGAACCGAGAAGAGAAGGAGAGAATGGTTTGTTGTTTGAGGGTTTTCTTAGTTGAGAGAGAATAAGAAGTGTATGTGTTTGTGTGTAGTGCCAAATGAAAGGAATGAGGGAAAGGTTGGATATATACAAGGGGTGGTTTTCAGGTTGGGCTTGGGGTTTCGGCCCAAACCGGTTACGGTCCAAAGGCCCACTCGAGACCGAGTGGCCCACTCGCAACCGCCCGGTTGCGAGTCATGGTCTCGGGTCGTGGTTTCGGCTCTCATATAAATATATATAATACATACACAACACATATCAAGTAAAAATCACGTTTCCATTTAATAATATTTATATACACACAAAATATTACAAGGTGATCGTTCGGAAAAACCTCGAGTGTCACATTATCCCCAAGTTTTAAGAACTTTCGTCCCGAAAGTTGAAGCAGCCACTGCCAAGCTAGCGTGTTTCAACGGGGTGTCACATCATCCCCCCGTTAGTTTGGAATTTCGTCCCGAAATTCGGTTGTAGCTTCAGTGCTGGGGTTTTCGTTTGGGAATAACTGGGGATACTTGGACTTCATCTGGTCCTCCCGCTCCCAGGTAAACTCTGGGCCGCGCCGTGAGTTCCAACGAACTCGCACAAGGGGTATCTGGCTACGTTTGAGGGTTTTGATTTCTCGATCCGTGATCTCAATCGGTTCCTCAGTAAAGTGTAGCTGTTCATCAATCGTCAGTTCCTTAAAAGGAATCACAAGTGTTTCATCCGACAAACACTTCTTCAGGTTAGATACATGAAAGACGTTGTGCACTGCACTCAGCTCTGCAGGCAGGTTCAATCTATAAGCAACCTTACCGATTTTCTCGGTAATTTCGAATGGTCCAACATACCGTGGATTCAGCTTGCCCCGTTTACCGAAACGGACCACACCCTTCCAGGGTGAGACTTTTAGTAGAACCCGGTCCCCGACCTGGAATTCTAACGGTCTCTTACGCTTGTCAGCGTAGCTTTTCTGACGGTCACGAGCTGCCGCCATGCGTTGCCTGATCTGGGAAATCTTTTCCGTTGTATCTACCACTAGTTCTGGGCCTGTGAGCTGACTGTCACCTATTTCCGCCCAGCAAAGAGGTGATCGGCATTTACGACCGTACAATGCCTCAAAAGGTGCCGCCTGAATACTAGTGTGATAGCTGTTGTTGTAGGAGAATTCCACCAGCGGCAGATGCTTCTCCCAGTTCTTGCCAAAATCGATCACACATGCTCTAAGCATGTCTTCCAGGGTTTGGATGGTGCGTTCAGACTGCCCATCCGTTTGCGGGTGATAAGCGGTGCTCATGTCCAAACGTGAGCCAAAGGATTTGTGCATAGCTTGCCACAATTCGGAAGTAAAACGAGCGTCTCGGTCAGAAATAATAGAAGTTGGCACCCCGTGCCTGGAGACTACTTCCTTCAAATAGATTTCTGCCAAGGTAGAAAACTTGTCTGTTTCCTTAATGGCCAGAAAGTGTGCAGACTTAGTCAATCGATCTACTATCACCCAAATAGTGTCATTCCCGCGTTGAGATCTAGGTAGCCCTGTAACAAAATCCATGGAAATCTGTTCCCATTTCCATTTCGGGATTTCGGGTTGCTGTAGTAGGCCTGCTGGTTTCTGATACTCGATCTTGACTCTTGCGCAGGTCAAACACTTGCCAACATAGGCCGCTATGTGGGCTTTCATGCCAGGCCACCAGTAGGTGGTCTTCAAGTCGTGGTACATCTTATCTGAACCAGGATGTACTGAATAACGGGACTTATGAGCTTCGTCCATCACAAGCTCTCGTAGATCTCCGTAAAGTGGGACCCAAATGCGCCCTGCCACATAGTAGGCGCCGTCTTCTTTCTGTTCTAGTTGCTGTCTCGATCCTCGCAGGGACTCAGCCCTGATGTTTTCCGGCTTCAGAGCTTCAACCTGAGCATTTCGAATCTGGGTAGGGAGACTAGACTGGATAGTAAGTTGTAATGCTCGCACGCGCCGTGGTATAGTGTCCTTTCGGCTGAGGGCGTCTGCCACGACATTGGCCTTGCCCGGATGATACTTGATGGCGCACTCGTAGTCATTCAGAAGTTCTACCCATCGACGTTGACGCATGTTTAATTCCTTCTGCTTAAAGATATGCTCGAGACTCCTGTGATCGGTGTAAATGGTGCACTTGGTACCGTACAAGTAATGTCTCCATATCTTAAGCGCAAATATCACTGCTCCCAGTTCCAAGTCGTGTGTTGTGTAGTTCCTTTCATGTGTCTTAAGTTGTCGAGAGGCGTAAGCAATAACTTTCTCGCGTTGCATCAACACACAACCGAGCCCATGAATAGACGCATCGCAGTAAACCACAAAGTCGTCCGTTCCTTCAGGTAACGATAGAATAGGAGCGCTGCAGAGGTTATCCTTTAATTTCTGAAAAGCAGATTCCTGCGCTTCGTTCCACTTGTAGGTGACGCCTTTCTGAGTGAGTGTAGTGAGGGGTTGAGCGATCTTTGAGAATCCCTGAATGAATCTGCGGTAGTAACCTGCCAATCCCAAGAATTGGCGAACTTCAGTCGGAGTCTTAGGGGTAGGCCAATTCTTTATAGAGTCGATCTTAGCTGGGTCGACGTGGATTCCGTCCTTGTTAACCACGTGCCCAAGGAAATGGACTTCTTGAAGCCAGAAGTCGCATTTCGAGAACTTGGCATACAGTTGCTCATTGCGAAGGAGTTCGAGGATAAGGCGTAGGTGCTGTTCGTGCTCTTCCTGACTTTTCGAGTAGATCAAGATGTCGTCTATAAACACGATCACAAATTTGTCGAGGTAGGGTTTGCATACTCGGTTCATGAGATCCATGAACACTGCAGGGGCGTTGGTCATTCCAAAGGGCATAACGAGGAATTCATAATGACCATAACGAGTTCTGAATGCGGTTTTGGGAATGTCTTCGCTACGGACCCTTAACTGATGGTAGCCTGATCGCAGGTCAATCTTAGAATAGTAGCTTGATCCTTGCAATTGATCAAACAAATCGTCGATTCGCGGGAGAGGGTAACGATTCTTGATGGTAACCTTGTTCAACTCACGGTAGTCTATGCACATTCGGAACGTGCCATCCTTCTTCTTAACAAAGAGTACCGGTGCTCCCCAGGGTGATGAGCTAGGACGGATAAATCCTTTATCCAAAAGTTCCTGTAGTTGAATAGAGAGTTCCTTCAATTCTGCGGGGGCTAGTCGATAAGGTGCACGAGCTATAGGCGCTGCTCCGGGAGCTAGCTCGATCTGGAATTCGACCTGACGATGGGGAGGGAGTCCAGGTAATTCCTCAGGAAATACCTCGGGGTAGTCACGCACTACTGGAAAGTCTTCAATCCTCTTTTCCTTTTCCTGCGTGTTGGTAACAAGTGCTAAGATAGCGGTGTGCCCTTTCCGTAAACACTTCTGAGCCTTCAAGAACGAGATAATGCCGGAGATTTCTCCACTTTTGCCACCTTGTACAATGAGGGGTTCGCCAGAACGGCGAGGAATACGAACTGCTTTCTCTTGACAGAGGATCTCAGCGCGATGCTTGGATAACCAATCCATACCAATAACGACTTCGAAGCTTCCAAGAGTAACAGGGAAAAGGTCGATACTAAATGTCTGACCAGACAACTCTAGTTTGCAGCCTTTGACAACATGTGAGGCCTCGATGTTTCTACCATTAGCTAACTCGACGATATGAGGAGAACTTAGTAACGAAAGCGGACGCTTAAGCTTCTTACTAATACGTAGGGATACATAACTAGCATCGGCACCGGAATCAAATAACACAGAAACATAACGATCATCGAGTAGGAACTTACCCGCCACGACATTGGGGTCATTCCTTGCTTCACCAGCTCCAATCACGAAAGCTCTTCCTCTAGCACCATTCCCAGCATTGTTGTTCTGATTGTTGTTCCCAGCTCCCTGATTATTGTTGCGGTTCTGATTCAGTTCAGGGCAATCCTTCTTAAAGTGCCCCTCAGCTCCACACTTAAAACATGCCCGGTTGTTTCCCTGCTGCTGTTGCTGTTGAGGTTGTTGCTGGTTCTGTCTAGCTGGGAACTGACTTCTACAATCCTTGGCCTCATGCCCCATTTTGTTACATCGCTGACACTGGCCCTTCACACACTGCCCGCTGTGGTGTCGATTGCACTTGTTGCACTTGGGGTGGTTTCCACGATAGCCACCCTGTTGCTGGGTGCCTTTGTTGTTTTCGGTTTTCCTTTGCTGTGTTGGGGCCTGAGTGGGGTTAGCATCCTTGCTTTGACTTCCTTCCCACTTACGCTTGCTGTCACTAGAAGTTCCGACCGTAGCACTGATCCTTTTGGGCAACCTGCCCTCCTCTACAGCCTGATCAGTAAGTTTGTGAGCAAGCCGAACAATTGGCTGAATGGTAGTGTGGTTAGCTGAAGTGACATGGCTTCGAATCTCTGGAGCCAAACCTTTGATGTACAGTTCGATTCTTCGATACATGGGTCGAGACATATTCGGGCAGAGAGCAGCATAGTCATTGGACAACTTGGTGTAGGTTTCAATCTCTGACCCAACCATCTTGAGCTCATAGTACTCGTTCTCAAGCTTGTGGATGTCATCCCGGTGACAGTATTCATCCTTAATCATATCCTTGAAATCCTCCCATGCGGTAGCATTAGCAGTTTCCAACCCAAACATCTGAATCTGCGCCTTCCACCAAGAAAGCGCGCTTCCTTCAAGCGTAGCAGTAGCAAACTTCACCCAATTTGCAGGGGGACACTCGCAAACAGCAAAGACAGCTTCAATTTTCTCAATCCAATGCAGAAGACCTATGGCACCCTCAGTGCCGTTGAAAGGGAGAGGCTTGCAATCCATGAAAGTTTTGAAAGTACACACTGGTGGTTGCGCAGGTGCATGCTGACCTGTTCGTGAGAAGCGAAGCGTATAGGTTTAGAGGCGAAAAGTCGATGTGGCGGTAGGACCTAAACATCCTAAAACAACGAGCTTACCTAAAGGGTGAGCTGCAAAAGCCGCAGCCACTGTGTTGAGCAGGTTAGTGAACTGAGCCTGCGTCATGTTAATGTTTCCTCTTCCGCGTCCACTCATTGTCTTCATAACCAGAAAACACAGTATGAGTGTGATGTCGTAGTGTAGCGAGAATGAGATAGAAGAGAGAGGTGTATCTATCTAGTTTAAGCATACTAGTACGTATAGCAAATCAGGAAACATAAAGTAAGCAAACAAGTAAACACTGGTCCGAGCTATGAGGTCAAATGTGTCGAGCCTTGCACTTGGAGTGTAGTGTCGTTACGAGTCACGGGTTATAGTCTGGTTTTCTCCAAAAAGATTTTCCCCTTTTTAAAACCAAGTTCACTATAACCAATGGCTCTGATACCAATCTGTCACACCCCCAAAATCCACCTGCGGATAGCACCCGCTTCGAGGGCGTGACCGACCAGGATCCAGCCACCAATTATACCGAATACTTGAGTTGATATTAAAAGTAATACTTACTATTCATAAGCATAGCAAATATCAAGTTCAGAGTTTAAGGTTTTAAGTTCAAACAGTTAATAAGTAGCGGAAGCATAAGTAAAACAAAGTTCATATTTCAAATTAAGGTAACACCCAACACAAGGGTGAACAAACACTACACGTTCCCAAGCAGCAAGCTCCATCGTCACGGGTTACCTGCAAAGCATGCAGTAAGGGGTCAACAATAATGCTGAGTGAGTCCACTAGTTGTCCAGTTTTAATTACCAAAAACATTGTTTCACCGGTTAATTTATCCGTTTATACATGCCCTGGGGAGCTACCCCAAAAGTTAGCGACTAAACTGATTTTCCAATACCGAACACTAGGTAACCGTTGCGTATCCGCAGGATGCCCCGATGTCAATGTTCTATCATCATTGACGAATTTCTGAGTACATTAGTTCACGCCCGTCCCGAACCAGGGCACGGTGTGAGGCTGGTAAACACCTAAATAGCGCTATCAACTAATAACCCGTTCGCCTAACCCGGCGACTAATCGGTATTTGTAGTAGGGACTTGAGTGATAGAGTTTCGTTTAGTGCCGTTAGTTGCAATCCGTATAAACAGTAATTAACCAAAAGGTTTCCCAATACCCGGGAAGGAAAAGTAAGTTTTGTTCCCAATAACTAGGGAAGGTATGTAAATGGTATCCCCTTTTACCAGGGGATAGGGTTGTTAGTCTCGTGTCCCAAACCACCGGGACGCATGCTTTTAAGTTGTGAACTCACCTTGGGTTGCTCGGTAGGTTTAGGTTACTTGTCAATCACGTTGGTCACCACGTCCTAACATGGTTACCGGTATAGGTCAGGTTCGGTGTTCAAGCATTTACGAAAAACACATACAAGGCACGTAACATACATACAGGTAAACAGTCATTGGGTTATTGGGCCGGCCTAAACCATTAAACAGTCAACAGCAACACAGCAACACTTAGTTCACTTAACAGATAGCCCAAGTTAACACAGAATGGCCCAATAACCAAAATGGACAGCCCACTCGCAACCAGCTGGTCTCGAGTCGCAACCAGGTGGTTTCGGCCTGCCACGCTGTGGTTGCGAGTCGTAACCGTGGTCTCGAGTCATCATGCTGTGGTTGCGAGTCGCAACCGACGTAGTCTCGAGTCGCAATCACGTGGTTTCGACTTGTCATGCTTTGGTTGCGAGTCGCAACGGTGCGGTTTCGAGTCGGAAGGCTGTCGTTGCGAGTCGTAACCTGTCACTTTCATGTACACGTGATGATGCAGATGCATCAGTCCCTTTTGTACCAAGAATTCAGGCCCATTTTAGGAAACTACCAATAAGGTTTCACTAACACTTTGCCAAAGCTGAATACTAGTAAAGATAGATCAAACTTTGCCATTTTACATCTTCAAGTCATATTCAAACAAGTTCATCCTATCTTCATATTTTTCTAGGGTTTTCACCATAACAAATCACACATTTATGAACCAAAAATCACATATTTCTAGCAAGATTATGATGCAAGAACAAGTAAAACATACACTTAGTGGCATTAACATAACTCGGTTGGCCCTAAACATCCTTAAACCATTATTCCATAACCATTTAAGCATGTTAGTAAGTATCATTCATAAGGTTTAACACACATAGTCAAAACTTCACAAACTTCCTAAAAATCATGCATAGTATTTCTAGCAAGCAAAATATTTCTAACCAAACATGCATAAAAATCTAGTTCATTTAACCCACATAAATCTTATACACAAAAGATAACACAAAAGATAGCACTAACCGGTTATGAAAAGAGGAGCCGAAAACAAAGAAAAGAGAACCGAGAAGATGGTATGTCCGAGTGATAGTCTTGACCGAGTTTCTTGTCCGGGATCTTTGCTTGAACCGAGAAGAGAAGGAGAGAATGGTTTGTTGTTTGAGGGTTTTCTTAGTTGAGAGAGAATAAGAAGTGTATGTGTTTGTGTGTAGTGCCAAATGAAAGGAATGAGGGAAAGGTTGGATATATACAAGGGGTGGTTTTCAGGTTGGGCTTGGGGTTTCGGCCCAAACCGGTTACGGTCCAAAGGCCCACTCGAGACCGAGTGGCCCACTCGCAACCGCCCGGTTGCGAGTCATGGTCTCGGGTCGTGGTTTCGGCTCTCATATAAATATATATAATACATACACAACACATATCAAGTAAAAATCACGTTTCCATTTAATAATATTTATATACACACAAAATATTACAAGGTGATCGTTCGGAAAAACCTCGAGTGTCACAGATTTTGTCCATCTACACACCCCATGCCATTTTTCACACTACCCCATGCTAACAATTTTTTCACATGCGATATGTATTGAATTCGCACCAGATCTGCACCTGATCGAACGACTGGGATGATCGCATACGTATCGTACGATAAGCGCATTTGTATTTTACTCTTTACCTATATTTATATATGGGATGTTCATTTGAGAACAAAATTAAATTGAGAAGAAAAAAAAAACAAAGTGTACAATTGTAAAACATTAAATACTTTATCTCTCATCTCATTTAATATTATATTTGACTAATTAATTAGTCATAAAGAGCATCATCCTCTACACTAAAAGTTTTGATTCCACACATCAAAATTTATCCAATGCGTTTTGAAAATTTATCTTACGTATATTGAAATTTGTACTACACTCTCGTAATACATCCTACACACCTCGTAATTTATCTTACACTTTAAATTATTTTTTTCTTTTTTTTTTGGAAAAATATAGTTTTTGAAAATAAGTTACAAGTTTAATGTAGTTAGTTATTAAAATGGAAAACTATCAATTAATGATCTATCTAAGTTTATCAATATACCCTTACACTAATATTAAATGCAAAAATTAAATAAAGTAAAATGAAACATTCTTATTGGCTGAAATTTCATCTTTTTTATTTCTTACAAAAAAATTTCTTCTAATTTGAACCCTCCACTATATATATAGGGGATGGTTCAAATGAAAACCACTTTTAACGTGAAAACTCAAAAACTAACTAAAAAGGCCTAAAAACACACCAATTTTTTTTATAATTTTTTATTAAAAATCGCTAGTTTTTGTATATAAAAAAAATTCAAAAAAAAAAAAGTTGTAGTACACATGTGTACTATTATGTGCACTTCAATTTTTTTTTTTTGAAATTTTTTTATTTATTTCAAATAGCGAAAATTGGTTAAAAAATTGTACTTTTTTAGGGTTTTTTTAGTTAGTTTTCAAGTTTTCGCGTTAACTATTAGTTTTCATTTGAACCTTCCCCTATATTATATATATAGAGTAAGATTAACATACAAAAAGCCTTATCATACATCACGTAGGAGACAATGGTAACCGTTGGATCAGGGGTATAATCACGCATGAGACCACATAATCACGCATGGGACCACATAATCACGCATGGGACTATAATCACGCACGTTCTATGATAATAACGCACGTTATATTTTTTGTCATGTATGTTAATGTAGGTTAAGCCTTGAAGTACATTATACTTTCTCTCTCTCTCTCTATATATATATATATATATATATATATATATATATATATATATATATATATATATATGGTAGGGTTATATAGAAAACCTTAAAAATTTGAGAAAACCCTAGAAAATCCAACCTCCCGACATTTTTTTTGAAAAAAATAACACATGTAATATACATGTTTTTAAGAGTTTTGGGCCAAAAAAACAAAAAAGCGCCGAAGGAATATTTAAAAAAAAAATAAACAAGTTTCAACATTTTTTGTCCAACACATATTAGTCACAAATGTTGCTGAAATTTGTTTATTTTTTTTTAAATTATCCTTCGGTGCTTTTTTGTTTTTTTTGGCCCAAAACTCTTAAAAACATGTATATTACATGTGTTATTTTTTTCAAAAAAAAATGTCGGGAGGTTGGGTTTTCTAAGGTTTTCTCAAATTTTTAGGGTTTTCTATCTATACTTAGCACACACACACACACACACACACACACACACACATATATATATATATATATATATATATATATATATATATATATATATATATATATATATATATGTATATGTATATAGGGAGGGGCTCATGCGAGAACCACCCTTATGGTAAGAACCTTGAGAACCAATGTGAACACAACCTAAAATAGCTAAAAAAACCTAACCCCCACCCCCCCCCCAAAAAAAAAAAAAACCTACCCCCCCCAAGCTAAATGCTAAAAAAACCTAACCCCACCCCCCCAAAACCTAAACCCCCCTCCCCCACCCCCCAAAAACCTAAACCCTCCCCCCCCCCAAGCTAAAATGCTAAAAACTAAACCCTCAAAAAACCTAAAAAAATCTAAAAAAAAATCTAAAAAAATCAAATAAAAATCTAAAAATTTTTTTTTGAATTTTTTAATATTTTTCATGTTAAAATCGCTACTTTTAGAAGCAAAAAAAAAAAATTTTTTTTTTTTAAAATTTAAAAAAAAAATTTTGGCTTCGAAAAGTAGCGATTTTTTTATAAACAATATTAAAAAATACAAAAAAAAATTTTTGTGTGATTTTTAGCTATTTTTAGGCATTTTTTGTGTGTTCACATTGGTTCTCGCGGTTCTCACAATAAGAGGTGGTTCTCGCATGATCTTCTCCCTATATATATATATAGGGGCTGGTTAACGTACAAATGCGCTTATCGTACATTACGTACGCTACAATCTCAGCCGTCAGATCATCTTCCCGCATTGAAAATCGCATGTTGTTTTTTGTAACAATTTCGCATGTTGGTTTTTTAACATGCGATTTCTTCAAAATTACCACATGCGAAATTGTTACAAAAACCAACATGCTATTTCATCAAAATTATCACATGCGAAATTGAATTACCACATGCGAAATTGTTACAAAAAAACAACCTGCTATTTCATCAAAATTATCACATGCGAAATTGAATTACCACATGCGAAATTGTTACAAAAAAACAACCTTCTATTCATCAAAATTATCACATGCGAAATTGAATTAACACATGCGAAATTGTTACAAAAAAACACTTGCTATTTCATCAAATTTATCACATGCGAAATTATTACAAAAAAAAAAAAACATACGATTTTCATTGCGGGAAGATGATTGGACGGCTGAAATTGTAGCGTACGTAATGTACGATAAGGAAATTTGTACAGTACCCTTTACCTATATATATATATATATATATATATATATATATTTATAGGATAAGGATCATGTGAGAAGTAGTAGGCTATTTGAGAAACTTGAGAAGCATTCTGTACCACACATTTTCCCTAAGCAAAAAAAATGCAAAAAAAAAAAAATGTAAAAAATGGAGTTTTTTTTTTTTTTTTGAAAAATCGCAGCTTTTTCTTTAAGGATTTAATTTTTTATTATTTTTTTAAATTTTTTTTTTGAGATTTATACACATGTGTATATTGTTAATCTTTTAACTATACATATATGTATATTGTCAATTATACATATATGTATATACATGTTTAAAATTGAAAAATAAGTGTTATTTAGGGTTTAGCATTAGGGTTTAGGGTTTAGCTTTATGGTTTAGGGTTTAGCTTTAGGGTTTAGCATTAGGGTTTAGTAATAGTATTTAGGGTTTAGCATTAGGGTTTAGCTTTTGGGTTTAGCATTAGGGTTTAGCTTTAACTTTTGGGTTTAGCTTTATCTTTAGGGTTTGCATTAGGGTTTAGCATTAAGGGTTTAGTTTTAGTTTTAGGGTTTAGCATTAGGGTTTAGCTTTAGGGTTTAGAATTAGGGTTTAGCATTAGGGTTTAGAATTAGGGTTTAACTTTAGGGTTTAGCATTAAGGTTTAGTTTTAGTGTTTATGGTATAAGGTTTAGGATTTATAACACATATTTTTTCAATTTTAAACATGTATATACATATAGACAAAATTACACAAATCAACCTTTATGTTATACCTAAACTGCACTTCGTACCTTTCACTATGAAATCGGCCAAACTCAACCTTTATGTTCATGTTTTGTTACATTCTATAACCTTTACAACTAACCTCATCCAAAAACTCAGTTAGGTTACCTCACATGTTTTGCATGTGAGGGGTACTATGGTCTTTTATAGCATAAAGGTTGATTTTTGCAAAAATATTATTTATAACATAAAGGTTGATTTGTGCAAAAATATTATTATTATATATATAATAGTAGATTATTTTTTTTTCAAAAAACATTATTATTTGTTAATAATTATATATTTGTTGGTCCCTCGGATGGGATCTTCCTGTTCGTAAACGTAGTTGAATCGTAAAGTGGTCAATGCGCGGAATTCATGTAATCACGTAGCAGATATACAGAGACAACATTCTACTCTGAATCACCGTCTGATATTCTATTGAATGATGTGAAAGTGTACAGGAGCCAGAGAGAACTCAGACATACAAAAGGTAGGTAGCAAGTGAAAGTGTCAAAAGGTCCTAAATAAATTGACCTACCAGCTATTTATAGGCAAGGACAGAATAAGAGAGTGCTGGCCGATCGGCTGGACTAGCCGATCGGCTGACAATGCTAACCGATCGAGTAGCCTGCTCGATCGGCCGGGTTGTCCGATCGGCTGGGCTAGCCGATCGGCTGGCATCAACATCACTTAACAAAAACTTCACCGATTCTGTCCTGCTTTACATACACACATACAAAAACATACACACAACTATACAAAATATGACTACATGTTGACGGAAGCTACATACGTTATTGCACTAACAGACTCCCCGTCGGATGTAGCTGTAGTTCCTTCCAACATAGTCTTTATTTCCTCCTGTTGCGTCTCCTCTCTTTAACCTTTTGTCTTCTATGTTCAACTCGTTCCTCTAACATTCTCCTTCTTTTATGCCTGCCCTCATTTATCCACCACTTTCGGTATTCTGGGTCGCCATCACGCTTTCGATCCCACTTTGGAATTTTGTTCTCTTCAGAATCAATAGGCGTTTGATCTGTAGGCGGCACATACCCAAGATTTCTTCTTCCCCTCTCTGCAGCCTTTTTAGCTATCTCTTTCTGTCTTTGACTTCGCTTGTACACCTTTAGGAACTCATCAACTTCAAGATCTCTCCATTTTGTCTTCCAATTTTTCCCTGAATTGATTTCTTTTGCGAAGCAAACATCTATCACACATTGATACTGCATAGCTATCTCTTTGTCTTTCTTATCATAGATTATCTTGTTGACAAACAGACAATCTATATCTTTCTTCGAACAGTTGACCAACCACATAGGGTCCAGGATACTTATTCTTCGACCTTCTCCAGTGGACTTGTCAAACAAAGAAATAACTGCTTCAGCTGTAGAGGGATTATATAGCTAAGCTTGAAATAGATCGTAGAAATCTTGTTCAATGGCTCTGAGTGGCATATTCTTCAAACATCTTGGAGGCTTCACATCCAACGTGATATCTTTTTCTCCACTCTCCAAGTAAGTAACAATCTGCTTCGGATATTGTGGTTTCCAATCTGGATAATTATTCTTTGCTTGCCATTTGATGTAATTCCACAAATCCTGATCACGTTCTCGAACTTCTGGACCGTAGTAGTATTGCTTGATATTCTTGGTAACCACCAACTCATCTACGTCCCACCAGGGTAAAGTAGCTATATCAGCTAAGAATTCAAAATACTGTACACCCTGCTCCCTTCTGATTGCATAAACTTTCAAGTCTTCCAGATATCCCCAAGATAGAATATCTCCCCAAGAAAGATCTTTGTTATGAGTGAAGTATTGAAGAGCCCTGAGAGTCTTTCTTTCTTTTGGCATATTCTTGAACCATCTTTTTCTTTCTTCAGCTGTTATCTCTCTAGGAACCGGTTCAGGAATATCTGCTGTAGCAACCCTTTCTTCAATCTTTCTTCTCAACTCATCTTCATTCTTTTCTTGAAACAACTCTGTGAAGGTAGGAAATGCAACATCTTCACATTCATAATGAAAATCCACCCTATCTTCTTCTGGATCAGACGCGCTTTCAACAATCACTTCATCATAATGATCAGCTTCATGAGGGTATCTAGGCTCGAAATCTTTTGCAGGTGAGTGGGGAATTTCATCTTCGATATCAAATTTAAATTTTCCATCTTTCAAACCCAATTCCTCTAACATTTCAGCCCGTGTTCTTTTAACCTCTACCTCTCCTTGTTGTTTACCAGATAAGTAAATGACAGTAGGGTTAGAAAGAAGTACCTGATCAACAGATTGTTTTCCAGACGACGATGCTTCATAATCAACTTCATCCTCCTGCTCATTTATTTCATTATTCATCAGCTCATCCACTCTTTCTTGAACATTTGGTTCACTGATTAATAAACCCGAAGCACCTTGATCATTATCGTCATCGCCTTTGTCATCTTTATCAGACTTATCATCAGCTTTAGCATCTTTATCATCAGAAACATTTTTATCATCAGAATCATCTTTATCTTCTTCATCATCTCCAAACAATTCTCTATCAGAATCTTCATCCACAATCTCTCCACGTGCTATCCTTCCTTTTCTTTTTAGATCCAGAAACTTTAACAACTTTGCCACTTCTTTTGAATTATATGGCACAGGGTAAGCATTTCCAACTAACACAAATTTGTCAGTTGTATACTCCAGCAGTAGTACTTCCCTTGCTCTTCTTCTCCTTTGAATAATTTCAACTCTTCGAAGGACATTTTTAGCAATAATAGGCTCAGAAGGCTCACCAACAATCAAGTATTCTGGTTCATGAGGCTCTTCAGCTTCAGTTTCAACCATCTCTTGATCATTTTCAACAACTTCTTGTTCTTGAACCTCAACCTCTTCAATCATTTCAATATCAGGTTGCGAAGAAGAACCTCCAACCTCTGGTTGACTTGAAGATGCATCAACTATCTCAACCTCTTCAACTATTCCTTTGTTCTTTAGGTTTGCTTCTTCAGCCATTTGACGTTCACGCTCCATTCTTCTTTCGTTTGCTCTTATCACATCAATTTCATCAAACACAGCATGAATGTTCATCTTTAAATGACTTTCAACTACAGCAACCAGCATCTGAAGTTGTTGATCTTTCATTACTTTATCAGCTTTCATTGCCTCTATCTCTAATTTCATTGCCTTCATTTCATTAGACGAAGCTTCACTCATCTCATTAAGAAGCTGATTTAACGTTTGATTCACATTCTCCAGATCCTTTATCTTGGCATTCAAAGAAGATATCTCTTGTGTTAACGACTCAAACACTTTAGAATTACCCTCGGCCTCATCCTTCATTTGATTCATTCTTTTCTCCTTTTCAACCAATGCTGCAACTATTTTATTGTGAGCTTCCATCAATTCATCAATTTGACTTCTTAGCATATTACGTTCTTCCTCAGCTTTTGCTTTCTCTTTTTCCAGTTCTTTAACTTTCTTAGTTAGATCTTTAACCGCCTGATCATTGAACATATCACTTTCACCTTCAGGCATATCTTCAGAGAAAATACCAGTAGTCGAACCAATATTATCAAAATCAAAGTTAAAGTCTTCTACTTTCTGTTGTGATGACTGAGGAATCTCTTGTTGAGCGGGTTTTGGACTAGCAGCTCTGAATCCAGTGATCTCTACATAATCATCATCACCTGTCTTCTTTTCTGTTCCCACAACTGGAACTTCTTTTACTTTCACCTCCGGTACTTTTGGAACATCAACACTTGGTGATTTTTCTTTCTGAACATGTTGAGCTGTCTTTCCTTCTTTATCTTTTTGTGACTCAGCTCCTGATTTCTTTGATCTGACATTTCTGGGAATTACACCAACTGGAGCTGCCTTTCGTTTCTTTCTTTGTTTCTTTGACTTTTCAGGATCATAAGGAGAATCTTCATCATCTGAACCTTTTTGTTTCTTTGCAGGTCTTTTCTTCAACTGAACCTTTCCTTTACCAACAGTTTCAGGAATTAATTCAGATTCAGATTGAGTAGCTTCAGAATCTCCATCACTTGAACTCCTTAAAGCTTCTGTATCTGGTTGAACCCTTGTAACCTTTTCAGCATGAACACTTGTTCCTTGAGCTTGTTGTGCTGCAATCTCCTCATTCTTTTTCAAATAGCTTTCCAAAGATTGTTTTAACAAATCAGCACCTTGTTCAGTCACCACAGATGGCTCTAGAACTGTCTCATCAATTAACTTCTGTTGTGGCTCTCCAGAAGACCCTACAAGACAAACATAGACAACAAGATTAGTAACATTTAAATCATATGTGATCTAACTGTCTTAATGCTCCCCCTTTCACTATACCCTTTTCTCCTTCTTTAGGAATAACAACCGCAGGGGATGACTTAGGTGTCCTTTTCCTTTTTCCATCTCTAATATGCCACCACCTAGTCTTTTTCTCAACCATCTCACTCATCTTTGAGTCTTCATTGTCTGAATTGCTGTCGTCATGCCTCCATTTATCGTTTTCAGGAGCAACATATGCTTTATCTTTTATTCTGCAAATCATCTGCTTGGTTTTCTCATCCTTATCCTTTGTAACTCTTCCTATTGTTGTCTTATTCACAACACTCATCTCCATCACATCCTCCCAATCCTTCGGAAGATCTTTGATTTTATCATTTAGTAACATCATGATGAATCTAGGATACATGATGTACTTATCTGCTCCAGCTTTGCAATTCTCCTTCATGTATTCAAAGATCACTTATGAAATGTTGTACCTTCTGTTTAGCACCAAGCTTGTTATCATATTCATGATGTAATCAGCAACCTCATCATATGCTCCCTTTCTATGTCCCATTGAGTGTATCATGCAGTGTATTAAGTACCTATATGCTTTAGAGAAGCATCTTTTGTACATCTTTCCATTAATGAACCCAGTAAATCCCATTCTACACCACAAACCTTTTACAAGACGTTCAGACATGATTGTTGGATCATTGTCAGAATCTTGTAAGTCTAGAACTCTCCTCACATCTCCTTCATCAAACTTAAACTCCACATCTATATCCTTTCCAGCCTGATCTTTCTTTCTCAATACTGCATGTATCATCTTGTCTGAATCTTCATATCTAGCAGTGTTCCAGAATGTTCTAACATGTGATTCATAAATCACAGTTTTATCAGACATAGCTTTAGCTATTCTGCTCTCTCTAAAAAACGTTGCCATCTTTTCTACCACAGTACCAGTGGTTGATTCAGAATCAATTTCACAAGGTATGTTATGACTCTTGTCTTTCTCTTTTCCTCGTCCCTGTAAAAATATTCAGTGAATATTATTCAAACAAGAATATGAAAATTTTTCTAACACTATGAAATTTCTATGTGACAACACTACAGAATCGACTGGTCTAGTCGATCGAAGAGCATTACTGTTCGATCGGCTGAGAATGAATATAGTGACAATGCCTGGTCGATCGGCTGGTCCAGCCGATCGGCTGACAAAATGTGACAAAGAAGTTCTTACCTATGGTGTCCGATCGGCTAGCAAATGCTCTTCGATCGGCTGGCAAACTTATGCACAGAAATCTAAGTGTGTAAAGAATACTATCCATTCAACAAGTAATGCTGCCCTATTGACTAACAAAAGCTTTTCAATAGGAGAGCAATTCCTGTTCGATCGGCTGGTCCAGTCGATCGGCTGGCACATTGCTGTTCGATCGGCTGGTCTAGCCGATCGGCTGACAATGCTGTCATGTTGTTCAATCGGTTAGCAATTGCTGTTCGATCGGCTGGTCCAGCCGATCGGCTGACAATGCTATGATCAGACAGTATTCTTCAAAGGATTCAAAACACACAGATTTCAAGGCAATCAACATTCAAACACACATATATCTCAAACAAACACATGATCTTCATTGTTACTCGATCGGATGGGCTAGCCGATCGGCTGGCAACTTCGATGAAGAACAGTTTTATGAACATAAACTAATGATTCAAAAATTTTATGCTAATTATCACAAATTGAGCACAGATCCATGTTCCTAATGTTGTCGCGATCAAAACCCTATGTTCATTCTTGTCTAATTCATCCTAAACAGAGTTTAATTTAACAAAGAACATGCCGACTGCCGTAATGCTTTAATCTTAGATTTATCAAGTTTTAGCATGATTTTTCTGAAATTGAACCGGTAAACTTAAAGATCTTTGCATTGCGAATAAAACCCTATACCTAGATTTCATCAAAACATCCTAAATCTTCCTAAATCTGAGATTAAGGAACCGACATATATGAACATGAAGAACATGAAGGATTTCAAAGATTTTGATGTTAGAAAACATACCTTTGCCATTTGAGATGATGAGTAAGCCAACAAATCAAATATATTGATGCAAAGAGAGATGAAGATCAAATGAAATCAGTGTAATCAGTGAATCGGCTGAGAGTGTTTTTGGTTCGATCGAAGTGCGAAAAAGAACAAATGAAGCATGAACTCCTATTTATAGTGTGTCAATGAACCGGCTAGGCAGTTCGATCGGCTGGTCCAGCTGATCGGCTGGCCTGTTCGATTCAAGGCACTTTGACTTTCAAACCGATTTGACTTTTTTTGACCTTTTCCACATTATCAGTGTTCGAGAAATCCACTTAAGTATCTAGGTCCAAGTTAATGACCCTAGGTACTTAATTTGTCGACCAAGTTCAACTTAATGACCTTGGTTGACCTGAAGCAAAAACAAACTGATATTTTAAACATTTTTCTGAAAATTTTACAAGTTTCAATTTAATGAACTTGCATTTTGACTTTTTATTTTCTTTGTTTGTATCAAGATTAGCTCCCAACTTGTTTTTCAGCTCAGAACAACTTCCTGCAACTTGCATCAGACTGTGAATCTGAAGATCAATCCTCTGCTTTGGTTTGTCAAAAATAAAGCAGAAGTGTAAAATCTTTTTGAGTTTTCAATGCAGATTCTAAACTATAAAAGTATAACTGAAACTGAAAGACAGAATGTAAAGAAATCTATATACAAACATATTTTTGATGAGCGTGTCAGGAAATCATATCAGCTCTTTAGACATGTTACAAGTACCGTTAAGCTTCATTTCATATTCAGGATTAAACAATTCACCTCGATTGTCGATATACTGATCCATTTTAAGTTTTCTCACACATTTCAATTTATTCAGGATACGATTTAGATGTCTTATTAACTTGACTCATTTATGTGTCCTACCTTTTGAATATACTCCCGTATCAAGTTCCCAGTATTCAGTCTTACAGGTGAGTATACCACAGATGATATCTGTAAGGGGTTAAATGCGAGGGCCGTGAGAGCTCAGGTCGATACTTCCGTATACGCAGAGAGATGACGGCTTCGACTTTTCGGTGTGTCCCCTTTAGAGGATCTTTTGATTTCAACAGCAGCGACTATCAATTTTATTGTTTCATCAGCTTGCTGAGGGTGATGCTATGTTTCAAGCATTTTGCGTGAAGTATTATTCGGGGACTAGGTCAGAACTTCCATTCAGCAGAAGTCCCGGAATAATACCCAGATATCACTGAGTATAAAGACCTAGTATCTCAGAATAAGGGACCTATCAAACGAGATTTCAGGGGTTACCTATATATCCAAATAGTGTTCCCCAAAAATTAAGTTTCGTTTTGTATTTTTAAGTTTATATCCCGAACAAATCTATTAACTGTGCAAAAACCTATCGCCACATCATTAGTGAGACTGTTTAAACCTTTTAAAACTTTACAAATCTTTAGCATACCGTAACAGTCTAGCTGATGTACTATCATTTTCCCTTTTACACAAGCTCTTTTTCATTTTTTATTGTTTTTGGATTTTGAAATTTTATCATATTTTTGGCTTTTTGATTTTTTAATGTTTTTGGATTTTCTAAAAAGTATATACAAATAGATTATCAGCATCATCTACAGTGGTATCCTCATCAACGCCAACGATTCAATCCTTCACCGACAAGAGCATCATACCATTTAGTTTTAAAAGATATTTAAAACGTGTTCTATTAAATGCCTTGGTATGTAAATTAGCTTTTTGCTCGTCAGTGTGGATTTTCTCAATTCATATCAACTTTTTCTCGAAACAATCGCGAATAAAGTGATGACGAATTTCTATATGTTTGGTTTTAGCGTGATGTACCGGATTTTTTATTATATTTATTGCGGCCTCATTATCAACAAAAAGAGGAGTGTTAAGAAACTGCAAACCGTAATCACGCATCTGTTGCTGTATCCACAGGATCTGAGAACAGCAACTGCTGGTAGAAATGTACTCTGCTTCACATGTGGATAGCGCCACAGACGTTTGTTTCTTACACTGCCAGGTGACCAAGCGAGGTCCAAAGAACTGGCATCCTGCAGTTGTTGATTTGGCATTGACTTTGCAGCATCCGAAATCTGAGTCGGAATACCCTTCGAGCGTAAAATCGCCTATTCTAGGATACCACAACCCCAACGATGGAGTTCCCTTCAGGTAGCGTAATATCCTTTTCACAATGATCAAGTGCGAGGCTCTCGGGTTAGATTGGAATCTTGCTGCGAGGCACGTTGGATACATAATGTCGGGTCTTGAAACAGTTAGATACATCAAAGAACCAATCATGGAACGATAAAGTGTTTCATCTGCCTTATCTCCGGTGAGATCTGGGTGAATTCCATGATTTGTTGCTAATGGGGTTGCCGCAGGAGTAGAACCTGACATTCCAAATTTCTCTAGAATATCATGAACGTACTTTCTCTGGTGTATGAAAATTCCTTCAGGAAGTTGATCAACTTGGAGTCCCAAAAAGAATTTCATTTCCCCCATCGATGACATTTCGAACTTTTGCTTCATCACTTGTTCAAAGTCTTTCCACAAGTCCTCGTTTGTTGACCCAAAAATTATGTCATCCACATAAATTTGTACTATCAGCAGGTGACCGTCGACTATCTTTGTGAAGAGGGTGGCGTCAATTGTTCCCCGGATGAAGTGATTGGCTAGCAAATGCTGAGATAACGTCTCATACCAGGCTCTCGGGGCCTGGTGTAAGCCATATAACGCTTTATCCAAGAGATACACTTTATTCTTGTGGTGTGGATCGACAAAACCCGGTGGCTGTCCCACATACACTTCCTCCTTCACTTTGCCGTAGAGAAAGGCCGACTTCACATCAAGCTAGTAGACTATAAAGTTTTTCCATGATGCAAATGCTAGGAAAATTCTGATTGCTTCTAGTCGTGCCACAGGAGCGTACACTTCGGTAAAGTCAATTCCTTCCTGTTGACTGAAGCCCTGAACAACAAGTCGAGCTTTATTTCTGACCACTACACCTCTGTCGTCCCTCTTACACTTGAACACCCATTTGGTGTTGATTTTCCTGTGACCCTCTGGTAAATCCACCAGTTTCCAAACACCTAATTTCTCAAACTGGTTCAGCTCTTCTTGCATCGCGTTGACCCAAGAATCTTCAGTAAGCGCCTCTTTATACGTTCGAGGTTCAATCTGCGAGATAAAACAACATAGTGAAAATTCAGATTGTAGAGGTGCTACTGATGAATAAAAACTAGTAAGTCCTTGGTCAATTTGATGTCTGGTGCGAACTCCTGATTGAAGCTCTCCGATGATAAGCTCCTCCGGATGATACGAAAGAGTTCTGGGCATTACTTCACTCGGAACATCCACATTGCCTTCCAGATTAGTGACATTTTGATTTGCACCTTCTTCACTGATAGGATCTGCTTGATCTAAGATCTGGATTTACTCCCCCTCAGATTCAGAATCCCCATGATCAAAAGTTGGACCAATATCAGATGTTGTGTCATCATTTGTTGCCGTCTGATTTTCTAGAGTATCATCTTGTTCACCAGCATTACTAGGACCTGCTTCATCATCATTTGAAGTTTTCTGAGATTGCCTAGAATACTGTGCTGGAAATCTTTCTTCTGATGACTCATAGTCTCTAAGAATATCCAGCTCATCAAAGAAGTCTTCTTCATCCTCAGGTTCTTCCATTACATCAAAGGAATCCCACAACGTGTCGTAATGGTAACGCCATGAATCTCCTGGGTTCTGAGGCGGCATCGTATTACCTTGACATTCAACATTTGCAGCTTCAATAATCCGCTTTTCACTTGGCACGAAGACACGACGCAAAGGACTTGCATATCCAACAAATATACCCTCGATGCACTTCGGACCAAATTTTCCAAAAGGTTCTGTCACCGTACAGGGTGACCCGAACGGTTCAAGATACTTCAAGTTAGGCTTGCGGTTATTGATCAATTCAAAACATGTTTTGTTGAATTTCTTCACGGTGAGAACTCTGTTGAGAGTATAGCATGCGGCAGAAACAGCTTCAGCCCAAAAATTTATTGGAAGTTTTGAATCTGTGAGCATAGTTCTGGCTGTCTCGATTAGTGTCCGGTTTTTGCGTTCTGCTACTCCATTCTGCTGCGGAGTATACGGAGCACTAAATTCATGCAGTATACCTCTTTCTTCACAAAATTCTTCCATCTTGTGGTTTTTGAATTCAGTACCATTATCACTTCTAATTCTTCGGATACGCCTCTGGTACAAATTCTCAATCTTTTTGAATAATGCCATCAGACTGTCAAACGTTTCATCCTTTGTCTTCAAGAAAGATACCCAAGAAAATCTAGAATAATCATCAGTGACGACCAAGCAATAGTAATCTCCTGTAATGCTTTTGACATTCACAGGACCAAATAAATCCATGTGAAGTCTTTCCAGCGGTCGTGTAACTGAATTGACTTGCTTTTTGGGGTGCGACTTTTTCTTCTGTTTTCCTTTAATGCAACTTACACAATCCCCTTCTAGATGAAAACCTTTGATGTGAACTCCTGTAACCAGATCATTATGCACCAGGTGATTCATTTTTCGAAGATGTATATGTCCCATCTTTCGGTGCCACAATCTTGACTCCTTCTCAGTTGCTCTTGACACAAAACAGTGAGCCTGACCTATTGTTGTCGTTGCTATACTCATATCCAATACATACAGGTTGTTGACTCTTGGTGCCCTCATGATGACCCACTCCTCAGGAACAACAAATCCTGGTTTTAGAATCAAACATTCTTTGTCAGTGAAGTGAGTGGTATACTTTCTGTCACAGATCTGAGAAATACTTAGTAGGTTGTTCTCCAGCTCAGCAATGTAATTGACTCTTTCAAACGTTACAATCCCATTGGATAACGTTCCTTCACCAATTATTCGACCACCTTGATTGCCCGCGAATCCAACATATCCTCCATTTATATTCCTCACATCGTACAACAATGCAGTCTTCCCTGTCATATGTCTGGAAGCTCCACTATCCATGATCCATCTTGAAACAAGTTGTGGAAGATCCTGCACATAAACAACCATGATTAAAACATTTCAATAAAGGATGCCGATACATGCTTCGCGATCAAGGAAGCTCCGGCAGTTCAAATTGTTTAGTCAAACATCGAGTCCACCCAAGCCTCATCAGCCTTAGGTGTAACTTTGACTCTTGCAATTTGAATTTTGAAATTTTCAGCCTTGAGAGGTGGAAAATTTGCATCATAATCAACCGTAATTGATTCTTCAGACTTTTTCACCTCGGAAGTTAAAATTTTCTTCTCACTTTTTGGTTTCCAAACTTGTTGAGATAATGGAACCCTTTTCTTTTCAGGAACACTCATCTTTACCGATGTGGTAGAAGATGATTGTTTTTCCATTTTAGAAACCTTTGATTTTGAACCACTTGCTTTTATTTCAACAACTTTCGGCTTCCATGTTTGTTGAGTTGTTGCGACCCGTTTGTAAAATTTATCATTTTTAATTTCCATCTTCTTTACGGGTTCAGTTTTGACTTTGGTGTTGTCATTTTTCAAGCTCTTTTTCTCAACAACCAATGGAGCTTTTTCTTTCAATTCATTTTTCTTCTTTTGATTTTCAACAACATCAGTCTTAGGCTTCAAGTTGGTACACTTTCGTGCAATATGCCCAACTTGATTGCATCTGAAGCATGTTCGGGTGTCAACAACCCGACTTGTGCCTTCAGACTGAGGTTGTGAAGCTTTTTCCTCAAAGAACTCTTTGTTTGATTTTGAAAAGATTTCAGGTTCTTCATTAGAAAATGAACTCGAACTGTTCACAAAAACTTTCTTTTCAACAAATTTCTTGTTTTGAACATTTTTCTTTTAATAAGACTTACCCCCCTGATATCCACCCGACCAATTGTTTCGATTGTTATTAGAAAAACGTGGAGGAATAACGGGTTTCTTGTAGTAAGCTTTATCTTTTTCAAAATTCATTTGTCTTTTTGTTTGGTTCAAACTCTTCACTTCTGTTAACTCAACTTCGATTAATTTGTAAACATTTTTCAATTTGTTGACATTTACATTCTCAATCGGAAACTCAGTATCCGAAAACAACTTATCTGAACCCAACATCTTGTACATGACAAGATTTGGTTCTTCATTTAAGTTGTTCTTGGATTTTTGTTTCGGAATGTATTTATCCAAGAAACAACCATCATCTCCATTTGAATCAGACTCTAATACACTTTCTGCCATGCTTTTGACAATATCAGTCTGAACACTATCATCAGATGATGATGATGAGAATGTAACATCAATTGACTCTGGAAGTTTTATTTCATCTGAATTTTCATCATCATTAACCAGTCCGGACTTTTTCTTTGAGAAATTGTTTAAAACAGGTGGTGGGACTTGATGATATCCCACTCCAGTTCCGTCCGAAAATACATCTTCGCCAGCTTTGTTTTTCCCAATGGGTTTGGGAACAATGTGCTGCAGAACAAAGCTTGCGGAGTTGTAACTGGTTAAGTTTAATTGGATGCGTTCGTTTTCGATTTTTGCTTCTTGAAATTGAAGCTTCAGATTAGCAATTTCATCCAATTATTTGTTTATTAACTCCTCTTTCACCCTTAACACACCCGTTAGGTGAACATTTTCTTTTGTTGTTTTCCCGTTTCGATCATCCGAATCTTTAACCGTTCGCTTAAGCTTCTCAAAATTTTCAGTGACGTGACGATTTTCAAGAATGAGTTTTTCATTTTCTTTCTTAGTTCTTTCTATGTCACTTTTATCACTTTCAATTTTTTCAGTTAACTCTTTTGCACGATCGTTTGAAGCTTTTAGCAATTTATCCCGGTTTAAGATTTGGTTTTCAACCTCTCTGACTCTTTTAGTCAGATCTTCAACCTTTTTGTTGTTGAGATAAGCGATAGTACTACAATCTTTGCAATTTTTCATGCAATTCTTGCAGTCACTTTCGCTTTTGTCTTTCTTACCTGACACTACATTCATGTTTACCTGACTGACCTTGGCGTTTGACTCAGTTCCAGAACTAGAATCTACCTCCAGTTCTTTTGCAGCTAGAACTTTGTCTGCCATCTTCATCAGATTTTCGGTTGTGAGCTCCTGTGATGTATCTATCACCCCATCATCGATCTTCTTTTCTGCCGACTTCACCTTTTCTTCTTTTTCTTCCACTTTCTTTTCACCTTCACCCCACCATTCTCTTTGTCTAGCTTCCTCTTCTTCAGCATATTGCTGAATGATTGCATCAACACTAAGTGAACTTGGATTGATTGCGATATTACCTTGAGGATCAAAATAACATTCTCTGTATGAATCCCACCTTTTATCCCTTTTTGCTTCTTTGTAAATGGTATAGATTCTGCTTACTTTTGTTTGGGCTTTCATTCTTCTGTTCACAAACTTTTCTTCTTCTGTTCTTGTATCTTTGAACGGAACAATCTTTCCTGCTGCGAATGCATAACCAACCGCATCTTCTTCAGGCAATATCTCACTCCAGTCATATCCCTCATCATCATGAATGACTGCTAGAGCTCTTGACTTTTCCTTATCTTTTTCTTCAATCTGCTTCAGCCTTGGAGGTTCCGACTTATTCTGATGGTAAATTGCTTTCTTATAATAGTCTTCTCGGAACGGATTAGCAGACTCATCAGCATACTCGTTTCTGCATTCTCGTTTAAATTGACCTTTTTGTTTGCATTTGAAACATGTCACTTTAGACTTATCGAAACCCAATTTGGTAGATGGACCACCAATTGTTTTCCTGCTAGTTATTTCCATGAAGCGTTGTGCTCGACGAACAGCACTAGCCATAGCCCAACGAATATCAATTAGCTCCATTTCTTTAGGATGTATTTGATCGTAGTCTTCCTTCGTCAGGTTGGTGTTACCTATCTTCCCAGCAACTAACCCCTCATATGATTCCAATACAGATGCCAAGAAAATCATCTGTTGTTTCGCCGACTCCTCACTAAAATTCTGACCATTTTTCAAGTCAACTGCAATGTTACATTGAAAGACATTCTTTGGTGCAGTTTGCTGTTGGTTTGATGTGCTTGAAGATGGTCCTTGACTTGTAGTGTTGGAAGACATTCCTCCATGAAAACCACTGTGTGAGGTTTCTTGAGTCATTGGTTGTGAACTTTCTGCAGTGAAGGCTGTTTTCGGAGATCCTGTCTTTTGAATCAAGCTCTTTGGATAATAAAGTTCCACATTTTGATGATATAACGAGTGATTGACTTTATGTGTTTTCTTTATTTCGAGCTCATGACTCTCAAGTTTCTCTATCAGCAATTCAACTGTTAGAACACTTGGTTGGATTGTATTCTTGATCATCATTGCAAAATATTGCCAATCCATTTCGTCTGGCAAAGAATCAAATAATTTGTCCACAAGCTCTTCTTGAGTAAACACAATCCCATGCCTGGCCAACTCTAACTTTAGATGCCCGAAACGTTCAATCATTTTTGGAACAGACTCATTTTTAAGACAACCAAACAGATCAAATTCCTTTTTTAGTAGTTTCTTTTTGTTTTTAATGATTTCTGCAGTACCGACACATTTCTTTTGTAATTTATCCCAAAGATCCTTTGCATTTGAATAATCAATCAGTGAGATAATATCTTCTCTCACTGATTGGTTAATCAAAGCTAGACATTTTTGTTCGGCCACAAAATATTCAATTTCTTCACTTTCTGACATGTTCTCGAAATCTTCTCTACCATTGTTAAAACCATTTTTTAAGCTTTTCCAACTGGGGTACGCGAAGTCTTTCAACCATTCCTCGAATCGTTTTGCCCACCGGTTATAATCTTCAATTGCTAACAGCTTTGGTGGCTTATTGTAGGTTCCATAAGCGCTTTCCACACTAAGTGCTTCTGTCATCGTCTTTCTCGTACTTGGAGTATTCTCATTAGTTCGGTTTGTTGAATCATCTCCACCATTGCCAGCAAACGCATACATTTCACTGAATGGGTTCATGAATTCTTCCATTGTTAAGTACCTGAGATGTTTATCAAACACTTAGAAAAATTTTGAATTTCAAAGATGTAAACACGAGGACACTTGGATCGAATGGCTCGTTCGATCGATCAGCACACCCACAATCGGCTGGCTCGTTCGATCGAGTGACTCGCTCGATCGGCTGACAAACATAACTATGTAATCAGTACACAATTACTGTCCGATCGAGTGGCGTATTCGATCGGCTAGCAATATGATGTCAGCAACAATATCAAATGTCAACAATGCTGTCCGATCGAATTGCTCGTTCGATCGGCTAACACTGATGATGTCAGCAACACTTGAAAATATCTGAACGGTTATGCAACTGGAATGATGACATCAGTAAGTACAAGAATCGGCTAGGTCGTTCGACCGGCTGACATCAGCAAACATGAACAGTTTTCCATAGATTTTGATCAATTTGAACAAGTTTTAGATTGAATTTGATTGTGAAACTTTGTAGGATTGTAATTCTAATGATTGCGATTCTATTGATAGCAAATTTGTCAATTTTTAACCGTAAAATCTCACTGAATTTTAAGTTTTTCTGGTTTTATGATGTAAAAGTGAAAAGTAAAACTAGATCTGAGAAGAATATAGAAGAATCGGTCAAATTTCCGGCGAAATTTGAGTCGGAATGATAGAAGTAACAAATTTCCGGTGAAATTTGTTTCTGACACAGCAAACACGACTTGAATTCCGGTGAATTCGTCTCTAAATCAACAAGAACGGCTTGAATTCCGGTGAATTCGTCTCTGAAGGTCTCGATTCAGCTTCCTAATGCCCTGATACCACTTGTTGGTCCCTCGGATGGGATCTTCCTGTTCGTAAACGTAGTTGAATCGTAAAGTGATCAATGCGCGGAATTCATGTAATCACGTAGCAGATATACAGAGACAACATTCTACTCTGAATCACCGTCTGATATTCTATTGAATGATGTGAAAGTGTACAGGAGCCAGAGAGAACTCAGACATACAAAAGGTAGGTAGCAAGTGAAAGTGTCAAAAGGTCCTAAATAAATTGACCTACCAGCTATTTATAGGCAAGGACAGAATAAGAGAGTGCTGGCCGATCGGCTGGACTAGCCGATCGGCTGACAATGCTAACCGATCGAGTAGCCTGCTCGATCGGCCGGGCTGTCCGATCGGCCGGGCTAGCCGATCGGCTGGCATCAACAGCACTTAACAAAAACTTCACCGATTCTGTCCTGCTTTACATACACACATACAAAAACATACACACAACCATACAAAATATGACTACATGTTGACGGAAGCTACAGACGTTATTGCACTAACAATATTTATACATATAAACATATATAAAAATTAGTTTTAAATTTATTTTATAAAAATTATGATATTAATATTTTTATAAAGAAAATAATAATGACAAGAATTACTTGTTATATAAAGTATAAATAAAACACCAATTCTTCTAAATAAAATTATTGTAATATCCGGAATATTTTAATAATTATATATAATTATAACGGACGTTTTAAAACTACTTAAACTAAAAAGTATTTTTTAAGTATATGTAAGTATGTGTTTATAAAAAAGTTATTAGACAAATTTATATCGATAAAAGAAACTAATAAATTATTTTGACGTTTAAAAAATGTTTACTAAATTTCAGTAAAAAATTCTAAATATATAATATGTAAATAATACAATTTGTTTACTAAAGTTTACTAACGATTTTTTTAAACGTCAGATTTATTTATTAGTTTCTTTTGTCGATATAAATTTATCTAATATTCTGTTCTTATAAACACATACTTACATATACATGAAACATACTTTTTAGTTTGAGTAGCTTTAAAACGTCCGTTATAATTATATATATTTATAAAAGTATTTCGGATATTACAATAACTTTATTTAAAATAATTTGTGTTTCATTTATACTTTATATAAAAAAGTAATTAATCTTGTCATCGTTATTTACTTTATAAAAATATTAAAATCAGAAGTTTTATAAAATAAATTCAAAACTATATTTTTATATTTATAAACATATAATTATTAATCAATAATAATGTTTTGGCAAAAAAAAAAATCTACTATATGTATAATAATATTTCTACACAAATCAACCTTTATGTTATAAATACTTTTTTTGCACACATCAACCTTTATTTTATAAAAGACCATAGTGCCCTCATATGCAAAGCATGTAAGGTAACTTAACTGAGTTTTTGGACGACGTTAGTTGTAAAGCTTATAAAGTGTAACAAAACATGAACATAAAGGTTGGGCTTAGCCGATTTCATAGTGAAAGGTATGAAGTGCAGTTTAGGTATAACATAAAGGTTGATTTGTGTAATTTACCCTATACATATATGTATAATTGACAATATACGTATATGTATAGTTAAAAGATTAACAATATACACATGTGTATAAATCCCAAAAAAAAAATTAAAAATAATAAAAAGTTTAATCCTTAAAGAAATAGCTGCGATTTTTGTCAAAAAAAAATTGCATTTTTTTCACCTTTTTTTTTTTTTTTTTGCATTTTTTGCTTAGGGAAAATGTGTGGTCCAGATTGCTTCTCAAAGCTCCCGATGTATAGATAGGGGAAGGATGTATAGAAAACCCGGGAAACTCAAAGCTCCCGATGTTTTTTTTTTTTTTTGAAAAAATTTATACATGTTATATACATGTTTTTAAGGGTTTAAGGCAAAAAAAATCAAAAAAGCGCCGAGTAGATATTTTAAAAAAAAATAAACAAGTTTTGGTGTAACACATGTTACATTCATCTGACATATTTGTAAAATGTGTTACACCAAAACTTGTTTATTTTTTTTAAATATCTACTCGGCGCTTTTTTGATTTTTTTTTGCCCAAAACCCTTAAAAACATGTATATAACATGTGTAAATTTTTTCAAAAAAAAAAAACATCGGGAACTTTGAGTTTCCCGGGTTTTCTAAATTAAAATGAGTTTTCTATAGATACTTACATTATATATATATATATATATATATATATATATATATATATATATATATATATATATATATATATATATATATATATAGGGGAAGGTTCATTTAAGAAGAAATTTTTATTGAGAAGAAAAAGAATAAAAGGGTACAATTGTAAAACATTAAATAGTTTTTTTCTCATCTCATTTATTATTATGTTTGACTAATTAATTAGTCATTAAGACTATAATCCTCCACACTAAATATTTTTGCCTACACAAATCAAAAGTTATCCTACACATTTCGAAATTTATTCTACACATATTGAAATTTATCCTACACAACTCGTAATTTATCTTACACGCCTCGTATTTATCCTACACTATAAATGAATTTTTATTTTTATTTTTTGTGAAAAATATATATCTTAAAAATAAGTTACAAATTTAATATAGTTAGTTATTAAAGATGAAACTACCAATTAATGATGTATATAAGTTTACTAATATACCCTTATAGTTAGATTAAGTACAAATAATAAATGAACTCTAATGAAGCATTCCTATTGGTTGAAGTTTCTTCTTTTTTTTTTTACAAAGAATTTCTTCTCATTTGAACCCTCCACTATATATATATATATATATATATATATATATATATATATATATATATATATATATATATATAGGGGCTGGTTAACGTACAAATGCGCTTATCGTACATTACGTACGCTACAATCTCAGCCGTCAGATCATCTTCCCGCATTGAAAATCGCATGTTGTTTTTTTGTAACAATTTCGCATGTTGGTTTTTTAACATGCGATTTCTTCAAAATTACCACATGCGAAATTGTTACAAAAACCAACATGCTATTTCATCAAAATTATCACATGCGAAATTGAATTACCACATGCGAAATTGTTACAAAAAACAACCTGCTATTTCATCAAAACTATCACATGCGAAATTGAATTACCACATGCGAAATTGTTACAAAAAACAACCTTCTATTTCATCAAAATTATCACATGCGAAATTGAATTAACACATGCGAAATTGTTACAAAAAAATACCTACTATTTCATCAAATTTATCACATGCGAAATTATTACAAAAAAAAAAAAAAAACAACATGCGATTTTCATTGCGGGAAGATGATCTGACGGCTGAGATTGTAGCGTACGTAATGTACGATAAGGGAATTTGTACAGTACCCTTTACCTATATATATATACTAGTGGGAAGCCCGCGCGATGCGGCGGGATGACAAACAAGGATGTGTATAGGACGGTTCGGTTAAAACCAGTTGGATTTTTTTATTTTTGATGGATCGTCGGTATTCCTTTTTTTTAATTTTTGTACATAGTTGACTATTGGATATTGTGAGTGATTCTTAACACCTCTTCAAATGATGAATGTAAGTTAGGTAACACATATTTTTAGGTTCTATGATGTTAGATAACACATTAGTGTTTGACGTCGTTCTAAATAAAGAGGCAGACTTTGACTTTTTAAGTCAAAGGAACTATTTTTCAACTTCAAAAAATGTTAATTATTTCAAATATTAATGATTAGTGATGCCTTTTTTATTTACTTATTTTTTTTATCATAACCCAGTTTCACTTTCAATAAACATAAACTTTGATTATGATATCGATCTTCTTGATTTACACAATAACTTATAAAGTATTAATCATCAATAAAATAATAAGCTTCCATATAAGATTATTCAAGAAAAGAAAACTACCAATGAATAAGGTGTAAAACATCATATATTAATTGTTAACACCACAAATGCAATAGCACTTATAAAATATATAAATTCTTTTGACAATTATTTAATGAATAAAGAAAACTTAGTTTGGATATCTGGCTAGATGCAGATGATAGAGCAGCATGGTATTTTATTTTTTCTTGTTGTCTTGTTTTTATTTACAACTCAAGGGATGACTCAGAAACTTCTTCTTCATTTTTCAAGTAGCTGCTTTGTGATTGAGTCTTCTGGCCTTGCCACTATCCTTTGCTCTTCAGTTTTGCCCCATAGTACTGAGTACAGACCAGTTATTATCAACACCGCCCCTAACAATCTATGGCATAATGCTACTCAAGTTGAAAGGTCGTCACGAGAAAATTTATCGACTTTTCAAACAATTCAAAGAAATAAAAGTTAGTGTTTTTTTAATAAGTGAAACGAAGTTACGAGGTGGGTTGGGTACCTTAATTTTTAATGCAAGCTGCGGATCAACGGAATCAAAAATGCAGACAAACAGGAGTTCCAACGACCTGTACGTTGTTTCTAAAGCTTTGAATGTGTGTCGTGCAATGAGTTGCATTCTAATCAAAGACATCTAGATTAACGTAGGATTTTATACACTGAACGAAAGACTTTTTTTATTCCCATTTATGATGGATACCGGTTACAACATATGAAAAGGCCAGCAGTTATAATCCTCTCGGATTCATATTATTATAATCCATTTAAAACAAATCAATATAATTAGAAACTATACCACATAATTAAGTGTAGGGTCATTCAAAAGAAAACCAATCGAAATAGAAACACATAATATAATAATTCATAGTCAAAATCTTTCAACATATGTAACTTACAAATTGAATTTTGCATTCAAATCATTCTATTTAATATTCAATTCAGGGATATGGAAGAGACGATGTAACCATGCATTGAAATTCAACAGGTAATTAAATAATTATTAAATATGCATTGATGTGTAACCTATGATTGCCTTCAAAAATATAACGTTGGAAAAAATAAGTGAGTTATGGGTTTTAATTAAATGATGGTGTTAGAAAGACAAATTCACCCCTAAAATGTAATTAATATATGCATTTGTATGTTGTATACTAAGCATTTCTTCTTGTACCTCTTAATTTTTAAGAAGTCCTTGATGAAATGCTTTATAATATAGTATATATATATATATATATATATATATATATATATATATATATATATATATAGGGTGGGGTTCTAGAGTGAACACGAGTGTATTTGCGAACTGAGTGAACAAATCCTGGCCATTGATCTACACACATGTATGGCCAGGATCTCATCATCAAGTCGTAAAATACACTAGTGTATTTCAACATCAAATCCTGACCATTGATCTACACACGTGTATGACCAGGATTAGTTCATTCAGTTCGCAAGCTACACTAGTGTTCACTCTTGAACCTAATCCTATATATATATATATATATATATATATATATATATATATATATATATATATATATATATATATATATATATATATATATATATTTTACGTCTAGAATCTGTAAATCTTATCAAAAGTTGCTCTTAAGAGAACAAAAAATCAAAATGAGCCAACAATGTTATTAAATTGTAGTGGGGGAAATAAAAATTCAAGAGCCTTTAATCTCGGTGTCTTTATCACACTGTGTTTCAAATTTTCAAGCACCGCTTCATTCCTTCAAATTAAGCACTTTCTTGTGTACCTAATTAACTAATTATGTTCGTCATAAACACGTCTATAATATTATTATAAGTTCATCGTTACGTTTGTTAAGATATAAATTAAAAAGGGTTTCATAATCACATGAATCTTTTACGTTTAATTAGAAAATAAATTTACTCACACAGATATAGAACTAGTCACAGATATGGAGAAACCAATAATATATTCATATTTAATGGAGTCGTCATGCTTTGCAAAATAATTGTATTTAAAACATTTTCTTTAGATAAAATTAAACTATGGTTTTGTTTCCACTAACCTATTCTTTTTCAACAACTACTTTTTATCTTTTTATGATTATAAATTCTTAGTCATCTAGAAGGAGGTGAAAAATGAATATATTATTAGTCACACTTAATCAACTCTTGGCTGGTTTGATTCTTTGGAAAATTAATAAAAGACAGACAAGTGTGCATATACCTCTGAAGAAATAATTTAAAATTGAATAAAATAGTAAAAAATAATTCATGACAAGAAAGGTTCCCTAATATTTGGTTCCCTTGTAAAGAAACCCTAGTAATCAAGCAACATAATTGATACTAATATATATTCTTATCGTCTTTATTATATACAAAATATATTATAGGTTGGTCACCATACAAGTTAAACAAATATATAATAATTAAAAAAAGAAAGAAAGAAAAGTTATTAACTATGCTCTTCAATTCTTCTCCATCAACATCAAGATCATACAAGAACAAATATTTATAATACTAGCTAGCTCCAAGAATTAATTTAATTACATATGATCGATCATGAGTTGAATTTCCCAAGAAATACATTAGTTTGTGGAGGTAAAGAAGATGGATTTTTGGGTTACATGATGGAGTTTGAGTTGGAGCTCAAACTCAATTGAAGATCTAAACCTACATAGTTGTGCTTTAAATTAACCGGTCTAGGAGAGGGTTTGATGGCAGCTGGTCTGCAGTTCCCTCTTGGGTTATCAACATGTGTAAGAGTAAAATTGCATGAATCCCTAAAAGACAGCATATCATCATCATCATCTTCATGCTGACTAAAACTAATGCTAGACTCAAACTCGGGGCCATGAAAATCGCCAAGTTTATAGTGGATATAGGGTTGGAGGTAGTAGTTCATTCTTGCCCTTCTAGCTTGTAATTGCAACCTTTTCTTCTTCAGTCTTTCTTTCTTGTGTGCATTCTGATGACCACCTAATGCTTGGGAGTTTATGAACTCCTTGAAACAATATTGGCACTCGAACTTCTTCAAATCTGTAGGAATTGGATTCTTTTCTATAGTTGGTGAGGATGAATTTTCGCTTTCGTCCCCTTCGGTAGACCTCAAATGGTTGGCTTTGTCAGGATGTAGCTCGAAGCCGAATATCTTGAGTTTTTTCTCAACATATGTTTGTGTTGAGTGTTGATCACTTGCATCTCCTTCTTCCCATGTTGAAGAGAGAAGATCAGACACTTTTTTTTCCATTATATTGATCTTGTGTTATAAACTAGGGTGTGAAACTGATGTACTAATATGGGGTATAGCCTCTCTTCCTTTTATAGCAACTCCAAAAATTGTTTCTTTGTTTTTTATAATTGTGTACATCATGTATAATTATTTAAATCATCACGAAGATAGAGAAAAATATATAAAATAAAAGAAAAGAAAGAAATTAAATCATCACGAAGGTAGAAAAATATATAAAATAAAAGAAAAGAAAGAAAAAGAGGGGAAATAGTCAAGATAGGGGATGGTTGTGGAAAAGCAATATTTGCTGAAGATCTCTTCCACCTAAAGGAGGAGACATACCTTAAATTAAGAGTTTAATGGCACTTTAAAATATAACTTTAGGTGTAAATTAACATCTATATTTGTTGTTTGCGTTAACATATATTTTTAGCTTAATATGTATAGAAATATTTTTAAATAAGTTGATATGGTAAAAGTATAAATGTGTAACTAGTTATACAGAAAAAGAAGTTGCAAAACATCTACTTACTCTTATATTATATTAAATGCATGAATAAAAGCTTTTGTCACTTCATAGCCTATATATATTTATATTAACTGATAATAAAGAAACAACACATGCGAAAGGTAAATTATATGATTTTTGTTTTACGTATAAAGATGTTTATCAAGAAAAACTTAGTTTTCATAAATTTGATATATGATTAAGTCGATTTCAAAATTGATGTAAAGTTGATGATGCAATGAACACTAATTTACGTTTATTTGTACTTCGATTGTGTGATTTGTAATTTTTGTTTAGTAAATTTTCTGACGTTTCACTTTTCCATGAATAAAATAAAATAACTATATATGCAATCGCGGTAGTAATATATTCCATACTTAAAGCTGGAGCAATGTTATTTTATAATATATTTTGTAAGAAAAACAAAAGTCAAGGAAAGAGGGGATGTAATCACCTGGAAAGAAAGACGTCTTCAACTGCAGCAAATCTAGTGCTTTTAAGTATTAATTTATTATATTTTATTATTATTTTTGTTGACCAACATATTAGTGGATTAATTCTTGTAGATTAAATATTCTTTTGCGTTATCTTGGATATATTCTCCCACAATGCTATAATTAAGTCAAATTTCGTTTTAAAGCTTTAAATACTAATGGTCTTTGTACAAGTCCATACATATAGTTTTTTTTTTTTTTTTTTTTGGATTTTCTTAAAAGGGGGTCCACGGACAGCTCTTTTTAATTTTATTTGTTACAACTTAGTGGAGACAATATAGTTAAGGTGTTGTTCCTTTTTGAGGTTAAGGGTTTGAGCTTCGCCAAAGACAGGTTTAATATAATTTAAGTTGTAAAAAAAAAAAAAAAAAAAAAAAAAAAAAAAAAACTTTTATGTGTTACGTATATCATTTAATAAAAATTGTAGTGTAGCAGATCTATATGGTGGGTAATACTTGTGTGGCTGTAATTACCAGTGAATCTAAATGTAAGGTCTTGCAAGGAACTAATGGATATCTTACAAAGGCTCAAGCAACCGTAAGAAAGTCATAGGCATGGTATTTCAAACAACAATATGACAGATGTGGAAAGCTAGAAACAAGAAAGAATTTAATGAAATTAATGTTCTGATCAATAAAATGGCGGAAGAAATTAAAGATCTAACATGTTTATGGATGGAAGGAAGATCGAAGTTCAAGAACGTAATTCGAGAGAGATGGTAGGATTTCAATGTTAAAGATGTAATCATTTAAACGTTTCGTCTTTGTTTTCTTTTTCCGTTTGCTATTTCCTTTATAATGTTGGGTTTTACTGCCTTTGCTAGCCCGTTTTGTTCTATAAACCGTAAAATTTTTCGTCGTTAAAAAATGTGTTATTTATATCACGATTTAGACTGTCCCTTGAGATTTTTTAACATTGTCCCCTTAAGTATATCAATCTACATATGTTGTATTTAAAGAACAAAGTGAAAAGCAAAAATATTTTTTTATTATATTCCATTAAGTATTTTAATTAGTTCTTCTAATTGGTTACTAAACAAGTACACTTTTAAGCCAGGAAACCATGAATTTGCTTGATCTTTATCATTGCAAATCTGCATAATAAAACACGAAATCCCAGCTGAATCAAAAACTTAACACAGATCACATGAAAACCTACCTGATCAAAGGATGATTAAGCTTGATTCTTGGTGTAAAACAACAAAAACAAATTGCATCCTCTTTCATGTTGAAACTTCCACTAATTTTTGGAACAATGAGTAAGAAACAACAGATATAGACTACCAAATTTTCCACTAAATTTTCTATTAGCCACCTCACCCTTCTCACGCATTTCATAGTCTCTGGTAGCTTGAAATGCCTCTTTATTCTACCTATGTGATCTGCCCAAAGTGACCCTGCACCCGAAAAAATCACAAAACTTAAACTCCAAATTTGAGTTAGAACTTTAAATACTTCAACACAAACTCCCACAAACCACAACATCCAGTGAACCAAATCAACAATTAATCAATCCATACATGTCCTGCTCTCAAATTGAAACAATTTCTAGCCTGCTTTATAAAGTATGGATCAAGTATTTTGTAGGTGGTCCATATGAAATATGCATATATTTAATTATTCATGAGCAAAATGAAAGAACCAGTGGTATAAATATGAGTGGGTCAGGTCATTACTCAAAACAGGTTTGTGTTAAAATGAGTAAACTTTTGTGCAATTTGAAATGGGTCAAGTGGGTTGGGATGACCTAATGTAATATTTTTACTTAATATATATTATGTTAAATATTATTATAACTGTTATAATACATCAATAACAATTTAAATTTCTTAATAAAAACAAAGTAGAAAGCTATATGCATTAAAGTTAAAATTACTCTTTAGTATATAAACAACAGTTACATCTAAAAATCAAATTTAATAAAAGAAATATGTCAATACATTCATTAAACAGGTGATTAAATTAACATGATAACTTATAATACCGAAGAGTGGCGGATCTTGACCTAAAACTCAGCATGGGCCGAAAGTCAAGAGACCTAAAAATTTTTTTCCCTCTCGCTATGTTCGGGTTTTTTGTTCGGGTCAACAATCCAATTCGGGTCGGGTCAAAACCAAAATGTTCGTTAAAATTATAAGAAAACATTTTTTTTTTGCAAAGAAACAACTATATAAAATACTAGTGAAGCTATGAAAGTACAAGAATAAAACTTGATTACATCGTTAGAACTCTGCCCATCGACCTTTGAGATTCTTGAATTCATCAATTATGCAGTTCGTATCAAAGCTTTCAACAATCTCCTTTTCTATGTAAACTACCAAGCTATTTGCAAGAAACTCATCTCCCATCTTGTTGCGAAGTCTATTCTTAAATATTTTCATTGCTGAAAATCCCCTTTCTGTTGTTGCAGTAGAAACAGGAAGCGTCAAGATTAGGCGAACGACTCAATCAACTAAATAGTATGTATCTCGTTTCTTATTTTTCACAAGACTTTCACAAAGACTCCCAAGAGTTGAGACACCACCTAGCTTGGGATTCGTGGTCATATCAATCTTAAAAGTCTCCAACTGATATCGTAATTGAACTCTTTCGTGCGCCGTAAAATCTTTTGGATAATACTTCTCAACTAGAGTACAAATCCGATCAATGTTAATCTCTTTCGACATCAAAGTCGAACTAAGAGATAACAATTCCATCGCTTGTTCATTGAATCTGCTATTCAACTCTTATATCTGAGGAATAGTGGTATGAGATCTATCCTGCATTATTCCCTCAAGGACCACACGAGTAACATCAAACATTTTCAACAGACTGCAAACCGACTTAAAATGACTACCCCATCGTGTATCACCGGCTCTTCTTAAAGTACCCACTTGATTCAGTCTCTTCTCTGATTTAATTTCGCCAAGTTCTAACAATGTTTTAATCTCTTCCACCTTGGCCCTTTGTAACTCATCATGGCGCTTGCTAGAAGAGCAAACCACATTGATTATGAAAACCAAGTTTGAAAAAAATTGGTGTACCAGTTTAACATCCCTTGAAGCAGCAACCAAGGCTAGTTGTAATCTTTGAGTAAATGAAAGAAAAGATTAATATGCATAAGAGTATATTAATTAACAAAACACAATAAGTATAAAATATTTTTGTTAACCTGTGAGCAAAGCAGTGGATATAATAAGCATAGGGACAATCCTTAAGAATAGGTGCTTGTAATCCGTTCCATTCCCCTCTCATATTACTAGCACCATCATAACCTTGACCACGGATTTTGCTAACATCGAACTGATAGTGCATAAGTTGTTTCCACAGACTTGTGATGAGTGATAGTGATTAGGTATCTCTAACATGGACCAAATCCAAGAATCTTTGTCGGGTGAACCCTTTATCATCAACAAATCTCAAGACTATGGCCATTTGTTCCTTTTTTTGACTCATCTTGTGATTCATCAACCATAACACAAAAGTATGAATTCCCAACTTCACTTTGAATATGCCTTCGAACTTTATTTGCAATTATCCTAAGAATTTCTTTTTGAATATCTCGAGTAGTGTATTTTGAATTGTAAGGAGTATTCCCTAAAATAACCTTTGCAACCTCATCATTGTAAGAAGCTAAAAGTTCAAGCAATTCAAGAAAGTTACTCCGATTCTTTGAACTATAAGATTCATAATGTCCTCGTAAAGCACATGCTTGTGTAACACTCGTCTTATATTTCTATTATTTTATTATAAAATACACACTTTTTAAAAACAAAAGCATAATTATCAAAAACTTAGTTAAAAACTAAGATGTACATCGTTATAGCGAATTAACATAACCAACCATCAAGTTTAAAAACATTCACATCTAATAGAGTTTACAAAACAACATTGTCTAGACATGTTTAGATTAGCGCGAAAGCTTCAAAACTTGTGTTCGGTTCTTGATTTCACGCTTGATCGGCATCCGAATGAAATGAGCATCACCTAAGGTCAAAACCACATCAATAATTAGTTTTAACAATGTTAAAATAAGCCTAGACAAGCCCCAATAAAATATACATAACAAAAAAATAAAAATCCTGATTTTAGGTCTGTCACGCCATGCGACAGCCTCAAACCAAACCTTCACGTGCCACGGCGGCCCCGCGTGTCGCGCCAGCATTATGTAACCCCGTCGCGTGGCGCGGGGGAGTACGTTTTCCAGCAGGTCCAGTTTCTGGACCTGCATATTTGCCCAGCTCCGAATTTTCTTAAAGTCTAAACTTTAAACTAGCATAACTTTTTATTTACATATCCGTTTTAGCTAATTCTTTTTCCTATATGTCCGTATTAAAATTATGGATCTAACCATGTAAATTTCACTTAACGAAACCCAGATTATGAACGAGTGGTCCACCAAATCCTTGTTTCGATTATTCGACCCGTTAGCTACGTGTGCAAATTATTTGCCAATCCATTCTTTGGCATTCTAATCTTATTTGCCCATTCCCCTGGCTTGGAATTCTTGGCGTACCCGTACCATTACATGGCTTTACGTTTCATGCTTGTTTTCTACAATTTCAAGCATTGCCACTTTATGCAATTCTTGCAACTAGTTTCTACCATTCGACCCGATAACACGGATTCATAGACTTAACTTAGTAGAGCCATTCTTTGCTAAATTGCTATCTAGCACTAGCGCAATATGAGGCTTTCGAATCTTTACACGCAAGATCGATATGAGGACATAGTTTTGACCCATTTGGTTGACGAGTGAAAATCCTCACTTTAATGTCAAGCCAAACTATTTCTAACCAATATTTTGACCCGTTTGACAGTCGAATGGACTTCGCCACTTCAATGACACGTCAAACGCATATACTACAATATGACACCATTAACAAGCTAAAACCAAACGTTTATACGTAATGTAACGGGACCAAAGTCACGTACCTTCAAAGCACACCTTTCAATTACGCGTCACCACCGGCTTGTCCACTTGACGCTCCGGTTCCCTTTCCTATAGAGTTCAACCATAACGCGTTTAGAACTCTTTTGCTTAACATATAACGCATAGTTCGCCATAACTCTACAAACATGCGTTTTAGCTCAAATTTCCAGTTTTAAGTCTCCTTTTAGGCATTTTTACAAACACCTTAAGGGCATAATTTCTCATAATCTATTATCAAGTTCATAACTTTTTGTTTAGCCAAGATTAACATCGATTAGGAAAATTTACACAAATTTTAACATCAACATTTCAGAAATTACTTCATAAAACTCGGATTACAGTAGAACAAGAATCATAATCCTAGTGTTTTTCATGTTTCTACAAAACCCATTAATCACCTACAATTGTGATTATGAATCGCACAAGTATTAAGCAAAATTTTAACAAGAAATCGACTAGGGTTTATCCCTAGACATCATATCACCCCAATTTCATCCGTACAACACTCATGCAACATCAATTTTGAATTCCCCATGTTTATCCAGAAATTTAAATGGAAATTTTCTACAAAATTTACATACCTTATGATCCCTTCATTGAGGTGATCACTAATCTATGTTCGGATTTTGATTTGGGACTGAATTTGGTCTTCAATTTGATCAAATAACATGAACTAGGGTTTTGGAGAAGCTCTGGTCGCCCCCTCTGTGTTTGTGGATCCCAGCACACACATAAATGTGTGTTTTGTGTTTAATAAAATGTTTTTATTATAATTAGTTTCAATTTAAACACCTTTGGTCCCTCTAATTTCCTTTAGTTCATATTTTGAGTGTTTTAACCCACTTATGAGTTACTACAAGACTTGTAACTAACTGGGTTATTTAGTCCTAGTTAGTTTGTTCTCGTTTATTTAATACTTTATAATTCTAATATAAAGCTTTATATTTTTGGGGTGTTACAAGTCCACCCCCCTTAAAAAGGGTTTCGTCCCCAAAACCATAGTACGTACCGAATAATGTAGGGTAGAGCCGTTGCATCTCTTCTTCGGACTCCCATGTGGTTCCCATTTGACCTTTACTTGATTAATCACTTTGTTTCTCAAGCTTTTCACTTTACGATCTAGAATTGCAATCAACTTCACCACGTAGTTAAGACTATTATCCACTTCAATGTCATCATAATGGATGTAAGCTGTTTCGTCGGCTAGACATTTCTGGAGATGTGATACGTGGAACGTGCTATGTATCCCACTCAATTCCTCCGGCAGTTTGAGATGGTATGGTACCTTACCAACCCGTTCGATGATTCTAAATGGCCCGATAAACCTTGGGCTTAACTTTCCCTTTTTTCTAAACCGAATAATCCCTTTCCACGGAGATACCTTTAACATAACGTTGTCACCGACTTGAAACTCAATTGGTCTTCTTCTTTTGTCTGCATATGATTTTTGTCGATCCTGAGCCGCCTTCAAATGGGCTCGGACCAAATCAATCTTCTCATTCGTGATCCGGACTACATCCATATGTGTAAGCTCGCGTGGACCAACCTCATCCCAACACACCGGGGTTCGACATTTTCTACCGTAAAGCATCTTGGTCGGAGCCATACCGATGCTTGCGTGGTAACTTTATTATATGAAAATTCAACCAACGATAGATAGACATCCCAACTACCCCCGAAGTCAATAATACATGCCTGTAACATATCTTCCAATGTCTGTATTGTTCTTTCACTCTGTCCATCCGTTTGTGGATGGTACGCTGTGCTAATGAACAATTTAGTTCCCATTCGCTCTTGGAATTCGCGCCAAAAGTTCGAAGTAAACTGAGTATCTCTGTCAGACACGATGGATATCGGTACTCCGTGGCGTGCTACTATTTCATTGGTATACACCTCTGACATCTTTTGAGATGTATAAGTTTCACGAATCGGAATGGAGTGAGCACTTTTTGTCAATCTATCCACAACTACCCATACAGCATCGTATCCGCGGTTGGTTTTGGGTAGTTTGGTCAACAAATCCATTGTTATTTGCTCCCATTTCCAAACTGGGATGTCCAACAATTGTAGCTTACCGTATGGATTTTGGTGTTCTGCTTTGACTTGTAAACAGGTCAAACACCTCTCCACATACTTCACAACATCTTTTTTCATTCCGGGCTACCAATAGTTTTGCTTTAAATCGTTATACATACATCTTGGTTGCCTTCGGGTGGATAGAATAACGGGATTTATGGGCTTCGTCAAGTAGGAGCGCCTTGACTCCACACGAATTTGGAACCCATATTCTCCCAAAACGAGTCTTTAACCCTTGGTTACCATCCACCAATTTTTTCAATTGGCCAACTATTCTTTCCTTCTTCACATTTTCCTCCTTCATTGCTTCAACTTGAGATATCCGGATTTGTTCAAGTAAACTCGATGTTACAATTAGTTGCATTGATCGTACTCGAATGGGTGTATAATCTACCTTTCGGCTCAACGCATCCGCCACCACATTAGCTTTCCCCGGGTGGTAATGATATCACAATCGAAATCTTTGACAGTTTCTAACCACCGCCTCTGCCTCATGTTTAATTCCTTCTGATCGAAGAAATATTTCAAACTTTTGTGGTCGGTAAAGATAGTGCATTTTACCCCATACAAATAATGCCTCCATATCTTTAAGGCAAATACCACTGCCGCCAACTCGAGGTCCTGTGTAGGATAATTCTTTTCATGAGTCTTTAGTTGTCTCGAGGCATAGGCTATAACCTTGCCCCGTTGCATCAGAACGCACCCAAGACCCGAATGTGACGCATCCGAGTAAACTACCATATCATCAACTCCATCCGGCAGTGTCAATACCGGAGCGTGGGTCAATTTTTCTTTAAGCGTTTGGAACGCCTTCTTTTGATCTTCGCCCCCAAATAAACTTTTCGTCTTTACGGGTTTGTTTGGTCAACGGCGTAGCAATTTTGGAGAAATCTTGTATGAATCTCTATAATATCCCGCAAGCCCCAAGAAGCTTCTGATTTCCGAATGATTCTTCGGTGGATTCCATCTCGCCACTGCTTCTATTTTTGACGGGTCTACCAACACTCCATTCGCGCTAATAATGTGCCCGAGAAATTGCACTTCTCGTAACCAGAAAGCACATTTCTAGATTTTTGCGTATAATTTCTCTCTTCTTAGCGTTTTCAACACTTCTCGTAAATGACTTGCGTGCTCGGCTTCATTCTTCGAATATACTAGGATGTCATCGATGAACACTATCACCGACTTATACAACATTGGCTTGCAAACCCAGTTCATGAGGTCCATGAAAGCCGCGGGTGCATTGGTTAACCCGAAAGACATCACAAGGAATTCGTAATGTCCGTACCGGGTACGAAAGGCCGTCTTCGGTACATCTTCCTCCTTGACCTTCAACTGATGATATCCCGACCTAAGGTCAATCTTTGAGAACCAACTCGCGCCTTGTAGCTGGTCAAATAAACCATCAATTCTTGGGAGCGGGTATCGATTTTTTCACCGTGAGTTTATTTAACTCCCGGTAATCGATACACATGCGCATGCTCCCGTCTTTCTTCTTCACGAATAGCACCGGTGCGCCCCACGGAGACACACTCTGTCTAATAAACCCCTTGTCGACCAGGTCTTGGATCTGAGACATTAACTCTTGTAACTCCGATGGCACAAGCCTATACGGTGCTTTGGCTACGGGTTTCGCACCCGGAATCAATTCGATTCCGAATTCTACCTCCTGTTCAGGCGGTACTCCCGGCAAATCTTCCGGAAACACATCTGTATACTCTCGTACCACCTGTACGTCTTCAATCTTCGGCAATCCCTCCCCGGGTTCATTTGCATAAATCATGAACGCTCTACATCCGCGCCTCATAAGTTTGTTGGCTTTTAACATTGAGCATATAACGGGATTACCCCCTTTTTCGCCATAGATGGTAACGTGTTTTCCACTTGGAGATGTTAATTTTATCTCCTTGCGAAAACACACGACCTTCAGGTGATGTCGGGATAATCAATCCATCCCGACCACTACTTGGAATTCTCCCATCAACATCGGGATCAGGTCTATTGGTTATTCTTCACCGTCGATACTTATCTTACAATCTTGACACACGTCACACACGATAAAACTTTTGTTGTCACCTATTTCTACTTCTAAAGGCATAGGTAATTTTGTTAATTCAAATGAAGGATGTCGAATAAATCCATGTGAAATAAAGGATTTATTCTCACCCGTATCAAATAACACATGTGGGGGAATTGAATTTATGGCGAATATACCTGAGACCACATCGGGTTCCACCTTCGCCTCGGCTGCGGTTAACTTAAAGGATCTGGCTTTTGCTTTTGGAGTTTCTGTATGTGAATCCTTGCCATCCTTCTTCCCGACTAACTCCGGGCATTCAGATGTCTTATGACCCGGCTGGTAGCATTTATAGCACACCGACACTTTCCCCGGGCATAATGCAGCCGTGTGCCCTGTCTTCCCACATATAGGACACGACTTATCTTTAAACTTGCGCTCGCCCTTGTGCCCTTTCCCGCATACCTTACAACTCGGCGACCCGCCTTTTCCTTCGTGTTTCTTTGACGACTCCGTGGTTCGTAACTTCTTTGTAGGGCTTAGATTAACAGTCTGCACCCTTCGTTCACCTCTCTCGATTTGCTTTTTCAGTTTGATTTCTCTTTCCCGAGCCGTGTTTATAATCTCGGTAAAAGTTTCATATTTCGAGGGAGTCATGAACTCCCAGTATTCTGCACTTAGCATATTATAGTAATAATATACTTTCTGTTCTTCGGACGTCACCAACTCGTCACAGAATCTCAGTTTGTCGAGAAAGATCCCTGTGATCTTATCGATAGATTCACCTTTTTGCCTTAGCTGAATAAATTCTTCCTTAATTCGATTGATAACTGCCTCGGGACTGTGGTGTTTAAGGAATGGTAACTTAAACTCGTCCCATGTCGTTGCCCTTGCTGCTTCGCTTCCGATTTCCTTTTTCTTGTTATCCCACCAATCCTTTGCTTGACCTCTCAGCTGACCCGTACCATAAGCTACGAAGTCGTTTGTGTCGCAGTGGGTTCTCTCAAACACCCCCTCAATATCACTTAACCATCGTTGGTATATTATCAGATCCACCTCTCCATTATAAAGTGGTGGTTTACATGACATAAATTCCTTGTATGAGCAGCCCTTGCGCTCTCCAGATTTTTCCTTAGCTATGTTGGTACTATCTTCCAACTTCTTGATTCTCTCATCAACTACCGAAAGTGCCGTGTTTTGGATCTTATCTATAAAACCGGATAGGCTATTTTCGATTGCCTTTCCTACTTCCTCGGCAATCACTTCCTTCATTTGCTCGGTGACTATCGGCACCGCAACATCATTACCTTCTTCCGTCATCTTTAAAACTGAAATGTTTACACCAACCGTTAAACATTTCATCTATAACATATAATTTATCTGCTTCGGTTTAGCCAAGTTCATAACTTGCTTTACCGTTCTTATTTAGTGCACTTTCCGGGTTTGATTGTGTTAACACACTCTTCCCGTGCACATCAATTTATACTTCCCTTCTATATTTAATAAGTCTACTTAAAATAATTAACTCTTACCGTATGTTTGAACAAGCTTGAACCGAACACACCTTATTAATAACCTTGAGCTCTGATTACCAACTTGTAACACTCGTCTTATATTTCTATTATTTTATTATAAAATACGCACTTTTTAAAAACAAAAGCATAATTATCAAAAACTTAGTTAAAAACTAAGATGTACATCGTTATAGCGATTTAACATAACCAACCATCTAGTTTAAAAACATTCACATCTAATAGAGTTTACAAAACAACATTGTCTAGACATGTTTAGATTAGCGCGGAAGCTTCAAAACTTGTGTTCGGTTCTTGATTTCACGCTTGATCGGCATCCGAAATGAAATGAGCATCACCTAAGCTCAAAACCACATCAATAATTAGTTTTGACAATGTTAAAATAAGCCTAGACAAGCCCCAATAACATATACATAACAAAAAAAATAAAAATCCTGATTTTAGGTCTGTCGCGCCACGCGACAGACTCAAACCAAACCTTCGCGTGCCGCGGGCGGCCCCGTGTGTCGCGCCAGTATTATGTAACCCCATCGCGTGGCGCGGGGGAGTACGTTTTCCAGCAGGTCCAGTTTCTGGACCTGCGTATTTGCCCAGCTCCGAATTTTCTTAAAGTCTAAACTTTAAACTAGCATAACTTTTTATTTACATATCCGTTTTAGCCGATTCTTTTTCCTATATGTCCGTATTAAAATTACGGATCTAACCATGTAAATTTCACTTAACGAAACCCGGATTATGAACGAGTGGTCCACCAAATCCTTGTTTCGATTATTCGACCCATTAGCTACGTCTGCAAATTATTTGCCAATCCATTCTTTGGCATTCTAATCTTATTTGCCCATTCCCCGGGCTTGGAATTCTTGGCATACCCGTACCATTACATGGCTTTACGCTCGCATTCGAATTTCATGCCTGTTTTCTACAATTTCAAGCTTTGCCACATTATGCAATTCTTGCAACTAGTTTTACAATTCGACCCCTTCACTGAGGTGATCACTAATTGTTGGGATTGAACCTTACAGAGGAACAGATAATGAAAGCCAAAACTGGATCACAACAGTGGATTCAGAATAAGCAGCTGTTTACACTTTGCTCTCCCCTTGACAGTGGTAATCTAACAGCTGATGGATCTTAAGTACTGCTCACTATAACAACTGATGAACCAAACACTGATGAAACTCTAAAGACTGCTGAAGACAAACACTGTTGCTCTATCTACTGTCGTTTCCTAAGTACTACTGAAGACACAAGCAGTGCTCATTCAAGGACTGATCACCTTTGAAGAAAGCACTGATGCTCAACATCAATGCTCAGGCTACAACAGCGGAACGATGAAGCAGTAGTTATCTCTTGTTTTGTATTTTACTTATAATTAGTTGTTAAACATCAGTAGTTTGTATATAACAGTGTTTATAGGTTGTTAGTTTGTTAGATGTCACTATCATGGTGACGTCAGCTGAGATACCTCAGTGGTTTGGTTTGCCTATAAATGGAGCAGAGTCCTGTACTGTTACATTTGATTGACTGAGTGGATTCTTCTTCTCCAGTCCAATCATTTCATCTTGTGCAACCAACCTTGAGGTATCAGGCTGAGGGGGAATTTAGTATTGTAAGCATGCTTGTAATCCTTTGATTTGTATTATAATCATTCGACTCAAATTGAAGCATGTGTTTATCAAACTATTCTCTTCTTTGGATTGTTTTTACAAAGTTTGTATTCATTTCCGTTGCACTTTTCACTGTTTCATATTTTCTGAATGTTCGATTTATACAAACAACACAATCATGAGAGCCTCCGATCCTAACAATTGGTATCAGAGCCCGGACAGTCAAATTCGATCTAACAATCAATTTGACGTAACAGTTCAGCTCAAAATTCATTGATACTAAGGTTGATTGCATCTAGTTGAAAAACAGAGCAACGAGAAATCATGTTCAAAATGATGGATCAGATACTCTGTAAAACAACCAAGATGTCATAAGCATCCACAAATTTCAAACAACAAGTGATGTCATGCACAAATCACCCATAGTTTTCAGATCTGAAAACATGTCTGGTAACTATGGTATGACTATCTGCATTTAAAATTGATCTCAACTGTTGATATGAAATTTGTGACGATTTCATCATATTTTATACTAAAGTATGAACCTTAGATTAATGAAACTTATGTTCATATAAACATTAGTGTTTTGTTAACATAGAAAAAGGGAAATAAAACTTTTGTCATGAAATCTTATGTGATAAAAAGCAGGTTGAGAATCCTCAAAAGGACCAAATCAACCCTGTCAAAACACATTAAGAAAAACTGGGGTCTAAACAGTCCAAATCATACGTAATGTGAGAATTGGTAATAAAACTTGTACAAATGTAACCAGATCTCTCAAAACATTGCTGAAAATGTTTTTGGATTGAGGATTCTTCTTATGAATGGGAAGGGTAAAAAGGGAAGAAGAAAATGAACAAAACTCAAAAGTGTGCTTATCTCAAAACTTTTGAAGCCAAAAGAAAAATAGTATAAGCATAAAACACTTATGAGGTCGAAGTTGGGTAAACAATGGTCATCATGCTACTGTGTGCATTCATCAAATACAGGAATTGTTCAGGTAACAATGGCATCTCCAGTGATTGGTCTTAAAAGAAGAATTTACAATCAATTGACAAGAAAATGATCCTAAACAGTGGTCAAAATAACTTGAGAATGATATGATCATGAGCTTATTTGAAAAGTTACCAGATCCTTTTGATGATTATTTTCAAAACTTTTACAAAAAAAAAAAATTCTCAGAATAAAACCAGATATATTATTTTTTATATAATATATTTTGTACTTTTACTCATTTTTTATAGTAAAAAGTTCATCTCTGGTCAGGATGTAATTTCCTTATTTTTTGTGTGAAATTACTATTCCTAAAACTGATCAAAAGGAAATGGTACACATGTCAAGGTCATGTCAAGCTCAAGTTAGTTTATCACAGATCAAAAATTGGTTGCAAATTGATTTTAAACTACTGAGATACTCATGTTCTAGTTCAAATAATTAGACACAAAATGAGCAGCCTTAGTAGAAAAGTCTTCATCATCTGGGATGCTAAACCACTGTCAGGAATAATGAACATGTGGCAAAACCTTGAACAAAGATTTCTGAGATAACTGCTGGCAATTTAAACTTGATAATCTACATCTAAAATGTATTTTGTTAGGCATAGCATTTCTGGAGCTTAACAGATATTGGACATGATATTGTGTTTACACAAGACAAAATCAATTCCTACATCTGAACAAGCAGATACTAACATTATTTGTCAAAAGTTAAAACACTGCTGCACTAACAGTTGTTGTACTAATGGTCTTCATTTTATTTTCTACCACTGTTTTCCCTTAACTGCTGCCGTGTTTTCGAACATCTGCTTTCTAAAGTTTGTCCACTGCTGAAAGTCAACCCCTTCTCTTTCATTTTCTTGATAAGCACTGTTGTACAAAATCAGTGTTCTATCCACTGATATGCTATCCACTGATGTAGTAAAAGCATCCACTGATGGTAAAAATCACCCACTGCTCCATTTATTACCGTTGTAACCACTGATGTTTGTTTCATCAGTGGCTCCCAAAACAACTGTCCTCCATTATTTACTTTTCCATCAGGGGTTGGCACGTGGTCAGTTTTTAGTCGTCAGATCGTTATAACCGCTGCCACATCAGCATTCACTTTTTCCCTAAAATAAAACCCTGATTAAACCCAAACAGGGGCTCACATTGTCGAATTGAATTCCAAAAATTCTCTTCTCAAAGCAGTTTCCCACTCTTCTTCACAAAAAACTTTCTTCGATCTTCTTCATCAAAAATGACAAAATCAAAATCAAAGTCAAAATCAAAAACATCTTCTTCCTCCACTCCCACAGACGCCACTCAAATGGCAGCTGAAACCACAGAAATTCGTTACAAAGCTCCTCACAACTATTTGGGTATACTCACAAAACCCACAAACGACAACACCTTCGAATCCATCATCGACATCTTGTCTGCATCAAAGTATAAAACTTTGATAACAGCAGACGCTCCCATTTATCTACAAACCCAAAGAGAGTTCTGGAATAAGGCTACCCTTGAAAAACAAGGAGAAACTGTCACAACCATCAACTCCTCGATACAGGCTAAAAAGATCCAAATCACTCCACAATCTATTTCAGAAATCTTCAAACTCGATGACTTGAAAGGTAAAACCTCATTTTCTAAAACCGAGTTGAAAAAGGATTTCATGAACAGGGGCTATGCAGAGCAACCAAACAGGGATACCTTACAAAAAGGCTATTTCCCTTCTGCACCCAGATTTTTGTTTCACACTCTATTGATGTGTGTTTCTAATAAAACAACGTTTTTTTAATGAAATACCATCAAAAATTCAATGCCTGGGGTATGCAATTTTAAACAATGAAAATTTTAACTACTCCCAGGAAATATTTGATGATTTGGTGAAAACGTTGATAGTAAAACATTTCTGCTCTTTCCAAGATTTTTAAGCTACTATTTTGAACAAAAATTTGTAAAGGAAGATGCAGAATTGCCCAAACAAGGTGCTTCCTTCAAAATAAACTGTTCAACACCTGAAACATTCTCTAGAATGTTGGCACCAATAAAAACAAAAGCAGAGGTGCCTGAGCAGAATTTAGCAGATGAAACTGCTCCTCAGGTATCGGTTGCTGAGCCCACTGCTCCAGGTGATCAAAGCAGCACACCCACTGTTTTGAAACCCACACCTGCCATTACCAAAAAGACCAAAAAGAAAACATCCAGAAAGCCCCGCAAACCCAAAACAAAGGCACCTCTGGAAGATGAGATCCCAGAGTCAATGCCAGTGATAGCACAAAAGTCACCAATAACCACTGCTGCTACTTCCTCACAGCAGATGGAAGAAAAATCTCAACCCTTGCCTCAAACTCCTCATGCATCCTCACAAAAGGATTAGGTTGTAAACACAGGGACCCCACAATATGAAGCTCTGGACCCACTCGGATCTATCTTCCACAGTCCTGATCCCAAGGACATGTCTCTTTCAACTCCTTTACCTTCACCCCCCACATTACCACAATCAATAATACCTTTGTTGCATGCAGTTGATGTTACTCAGACACAAACCAGTTCCTCTCAATCACCTATCACTGAGAGTATACTCCCACAAGTGACTGGGTCTGATGCTGATATCTTTGCTATCCCAGCAACAACTGAGGAGGTTACACTGCAGGAGTTACAAGTAATTCCTGTCAGTAGTTCAAGCGGAGCAGCAACTACAAATGTTGGATCAACAGATCTGCATTTGGCCAGTTGTTTCATTAGTAAGACTCCCTTGAAGGCAATTTCTACAATAACACCTATGATAACCACCAGTGAGTATGCATTGCCCTCTGGTACCCTCAAAAGGTTATCTAGTGTTGAAGAAAGAAGTCCCCAGTACCAAGAACAAGGGGCGTCAATGAATGACTTTTGGGACTCTGTTCCTAAGTCACACATTGGTACAACCACTGCTGGTGGGGATTCAGATGATCCTGTTAATTCGGGTGATGATTCAAAATATCAGGAATTGACGGGCAGGGTTGAAAACCTGGAAACCTCAGTTGCTGAAATAAAGGATATGGTACAGCAGCTGTTAAAAGCTCAGAAAGCCCAATCCACTGCTCCTCTTGCTCAAGCACCTGCTGCAAATGAGTTATGGAACATGTTCCAACCACTGCTGGAAAGACAAAAGCAGTTGCCAGATCAGCAGCATGCTATACATGTTCAAAAGCTGACTAACATGGTGGAATCAAGATTCAAAGATACTCAGGCAGATATTAAAGCTATCAAGGCTCATATCCAAAGTGCCTCTGGAAAAGTTCCTTCCACTGTCCTCTTCATGAACAAACCCTTCCCAGATAATGCCAAAAAGGGGGAGAAGATTAAGTGGAAAAATAAAGGAATTGATGATGGCATTTACATTGAGCCAGAAAATAGCCAAACCAAAGCCACAGTATCAACACACACCATATCACCACACACCACCACAACTACTGCTCCACCATCATCTGTGATCACATCACCAACAACAAATTCACCACCAAAAACTGCCACCCCATCATCACCTCCTGCCAAAAAGCAGAAGACAGCAGATGTTAAAACATCTGCTGTAATGACAACAGTGGTTGAAACACTAGTTGTTCCAACTACTGTTAGTCAGTCACTCATCACCATTCAAACCCCTGCCATCAAAACCCCTGCTAAAAAGCAGAAGACATCTGCTGACATATCAGTAGTTGTAATGACAACAGCGGTTGAGACACCAGTTGTTTCAACCACTGTTAGTCATTACAGCAGATGTTTTAACATCTGCTGTCTTCTGCTTTTTGGCAGGAGGTGATGATGGGGTGGCAGTTTTTGGTGGTCAATTTGTTGTTGGTGATGTGATCACAGATGACGGTGGAGCAGTAGTTGTGGTGGTCCAGTGTGGTGATGTGGTGTGTGTTGATACTGTGGCTTTGGTTTGGCTATTTTCTGGCTCAATGTAAATGCCATCATCAATTCCTTTCTTTTTCCACTTAATCTTTACAAAAGAAAAAGAGAAACAACTCAAGCCACTAATGAAAAATATGATCCTGTTGCTGCAAAATATCCACTGGAACTAGATGCTGTAAAAATTGAGATGAAACAATTTTACACCGAGGATGATCCTTCAAAAAGAAGATTTCCTTCTCTCATAGGCTTCATAATTCCAGAAGACATGGATGAGTATCTCGAAATGAAAGCAAGGCAAGCAAAGATTCGAGCTAAACTCGAATGCAAAGATCAAGGTGATAAAGCCATTTCTGAAAAATTGGAACTCTTACATACAAAAGTCAAGCTGATGAAAGATTATGCACAAGTTCTGAGCAAAGAAAAGACATATCAAAGAAAGGAGATGAGAAAAGAACTTATTGCATATATCATGAAAGAAAAATTCTATCTAGCTGAAGAAAACCAATTTGAAGAATGGCCAATAGTTGCTCTGAAGCATGAAGCAAACAGGATTGAAAGGATTAAAGGTGATCCAAGTAAGAAGAAGACAGCTCCAAATTGGAACAAATATAAAAAGCTAATTGCTGATCTTACTTCTGAATATAAAAAGAAGAAACAGGAGCTGGTGGATGCAAAAATGGATACTACCGAAGCCATATCAAAATGGTCAAAGCAGCAGACTGGTGAAGCCTATGAAAGGCTGAAGAAAAGGAAGATAACTGTTTCAGGCACTTCAAAGAAGCATGAACAAATGCTGAAGCTTGAATAGCAGATTGAACACCTCCAAAAACTATTCAAATCAGCAGAAAATCCTATTCTTGTGTTAAACCAAGAAGAAGGAAAACTGCTGTCTAGTGTAGAGGTAAAGGAAAAGGAAGTTGAGTACTTCAAAGATACCATCATGAAAATGGGTCTAAAAGAAGATACCTATGCAAAACTTCAAAACCTCTTTAAAGAGGTATTAACCAAACCTGCATCACCAAACACTTCAACAGGCATGACAAACATTGAGAGGCAAGAGCTAATTGAAAGAGAGACTGAAGAAGACATAGCTGCAACAAACAATGTCATTGAAGTGGCCTTCAAAAGAATGTCTGAAAGTCTGCAAGTGTTCTCAAGGCCAACATCTTCAAACTCATCAACAAATAAATCTCTCCCAAGAAACCCATTAGGATTAAAAATACTAAAGTGGACGTCTGATCAAAAGACCCACGTATTGACCGTTGTCAGATCCAATGGTGAAGTGAAGTACATATCAAGGAAAGAAGCACTAGGCCTTAGTGTTGAAGATTTGCAGGATCTCCTTAAACTTACACTGTGTAGGGATGAAGATGACACAAGTTCCAAGGATTTTGAAAAAGAATTTAAAAGACTAGCTAAGGAACTTCTAATGAGGAATAAAGGTCCAGAATAATGAAGGGTTTTGGCATTATCTGTTCCAGGGGGAGATTGTTGGGATTGAACCCTACCAGAGGAACAGATAATGAAAGCCAAAACCGGATCACAACAGTGGATTCAGAATAAGCAGCTGTTTACACTTTGCTCTCCCCTTGACAGTGGTAATCTAACAGCTGATGGATCTTAAGTACTGCTCACTATAACAACTGATGAACCAAACACTGATGAAACTCTAAAGACTGCTGAAGACAAACACTGTTGCTCTATCTACTGTCGTTTCCTAAGTACTGCTGAAGACACAAGCACTGCTCATTCAAGGACTGATCACCTTTGAAGAAAGCACTGATGCTCAACATCAGTGCTCAGGCTACAACAGCGGAACGATGAAGCAGTAGTTATCTCTTGTTTTGTATTTTACTTATAATCAGTTGTTAAACATCAGTAGTTTGTATAGAACAGTGTTTATAGGTTGTTAGTTTGTTAGATGTCACTATCATGGTGACGTCAGCTGAGATACCTCAGTGGTTTGGTTTGCCTATAATTGGAGCAGTACCCTGTACTGTTACATTTGATTGACTGAGTGGATTCTTCTTCTCCAGTCCAATCCTTTTATCTTGTGCAACCAACCTTGAGGTATCAGGCTGAGGGGGAGTTTAGTATTGTAAGCATGCTTGTAATCCTTTGATTTGTATTATAATCATTCGACTCAAATTGAAGCATGTGTTTATCAAACTATTCTCTTCTTTGGATTGTGTTTACAAAGTCTGTATTCATTTCCGCTGCACTTTTCACTGTTTCATATTTTCTGAATGTTCGATTTATACAAACAACGCAATCATGAGAGCCTCCGATCCTAACACTAATCTATGTTCGGATTTTGATTTGGGACTAAATTTGGTCTTCAATTTGATCAAATAACATGAACTAGGGTTTTGGAGAAGCTCTGGTCGCTCCCTCTGTGTTTTAACGATCCCAGCACACACACAAATGCGTGTTTTGTGTTTAATAAAATGTTTTTATTATAATTAGTTTCAATTTAAAGACCTTTGGTCCCTCTAATTTCTTTTAGTTCATACTTTGAGTGTTTTTAACCCACTTATGAGTTACTACAAGACTTGTAACTAACTGGGTTATTTAGTCCTAGTTAGTTTGTTTTCGTTTATTTAATACTTTATAATTCTAAGATCAAGCTTTATATTTTCGGGGTGTTACAGCTTGGAATGTCAACCAATGAACTACATCGATCGTTGCTTTTAATCGTAACCGATTCTTGGTTATTTGCTCTTCAGTTTGTGTCAAGATGAAATTATCAACATGTGCTTGTTGGTTCATCAAGTTTTCACTATATGTATGTGCATTTTTATGTTGTGCACTTCTAAGATGTTGCACAAATGAACATTTTTTCCCATTGACCCTTTTAAACATATCAAAATCTTTACTTGTAAATGCATCACGACCATGAATAACATTTGGTTTATCGCTAAATAGATAACAAAGAAAGCAATATGAAGCATGTTTTGTGGGAGAATAATCTAACTAATTCGGATAAATAGCAAACCAAGCATATTGGAATCTACGTGTATGGTCCTTTGAATCTTTGTTAGGGTACTCTTTAAGATGAAGTTGGTAAGCTCCTAAAGTGAGATACACACGTCTTACTTGTTCCCTTATATTAATCAGATACGTCGACATTGGTTTTCGTTGAGCCGGATCTCTTTCAAGGTTGCTAACATCCACTTCATTAGTATTTGATTGTGGAACTTGAGTTCCCAACAAACACTTGTTGATTTTTCATTTTCAAGTCCTTGTGGTTGCGGTTGCGGTTGAGACTCACTTGTTGAAGCTTTATGGCGCTTAGACACTTGTTCATCATCTTTCTTTTTGAAAAAGAATCAATTGTTTTGTTCTTCCCCATTTTGAACCTACTAAAAAACCAATTACGCTAATAATAACAAATTAATAGCTTTATAAAGCAAGAAGAATTGAATTGGGCACCATACAAATCTTTCTATTTGAAAAACAAATTGAACAAATCAAGAAATTGAACTAAATGAACAGTAAAATGTTAAAAAACTTACACAGTAACACACTTGAAGTCGATTGCCTTTGAATTCTTGATGTCGATTGTTGATTTTTGAAGAATGAAGACTTGAAGTGAATCAGTGATGAAGTCGGCACCCAGGTCAGCAAGCTTCACATCGCTGCTAATGTGTGAAATCGATTTTTCTTTTTAGTTTAGAAGGGGGTTTGGTACTTTAGTTAATTACAATTCCAACCCTTCCAATTTTAAAAATAATACAACTAGTTTTATTAATTAAAAATGCTTAAATAACTAAAGTCTAGAGGTTGCACTACCTTAATTACAATGACAAACGTTATATCTCATAACTTCTAAAAATTAGAGCGGGCCTAATGTTTTTTGGAGATAAAATCAGCCTGAGCCGAACCAATACACATTTAAAAAAATTCTCGAAAACCTGAAATTTAACACTACTGGGCGAAAAAACCACACGGGCCGAGGCGCGATCCGGCCTCCTCTAAGCTTCTCCCCTGATACCGAAGAAGTTGGCACAATATTGAAACTGCATCCATAAAAGGAGAAAACCTTCAGAAGGAAGCTTCTCACATAGGTTCACCACAGTCGAGAGCACAATATTCCTACAAAACAAAACAAAACGTTATAAAGTCAACAACGGTCAGATTTATAATAAAAAAATATTCAAACTTTGCGAATCACAAACCTAGTAAGCTTTGGGCCTTTCAGCATCTACATTTCCATGAAATACCACACATTCCATTTCCCTTAACGTGCAAATCGTATTGAATAAAACTTTGGGCATGTCTTTACACCTAATCGTAACAACGGAATAGTCTTTATCATACCAAATAATAACTTTAACATCAAGCCTTTGATTTTCACTTCAACCCTATTATGGTCTCTCATAATCTCTATCTGTAAACATCATCTGGTATAACCGTCTTTTACTGTGGGTCACGCCATGAGAGACCATGATTTTAGCCTCGTTACCTTTGTTGCTACCTTTAAGCACATTGCAAAGCATTTTATTTACAACAGAAAGTTTATCCTAGTCCATAATGGCTAACCCTGACTCCTCATCAGTCACTTGCATTACAAATGCAACCAATGTGTTGTGGGTCCAAACCTCATCGTTCAACACGTTACACTCCACGTGTGTGACGACCGCATGTTGTTCAGAAAGTATCCCATGTCTATCACTTCATATTAACTCAACTACTGTGTGATCTGTTGACAATGTGACCCCGATTGAATCAACTGATGTTGTAAAGCTTGTTTTCGAGCCATGTGCCTGAAAACAAAGCAAAGAAATCATATTTTTAATGAATACATACACTATTCATACCATTAATGTGTTTAGAACACTTCATAAAGTTTTATGTTCTAACTTTTTGATTGTAATCTAAACTTCCACATCAGTGATTTTGTTTCTATCTTGATCATTAACACTAAAAACTATGAAAGAAAGAAAGAACTTATTAAAAACTTAAAACTACTACAAAACTTGACTCGGGTTAGAAAAAAAAGAGATTAAAAACTGAAATATATACCATCCATGCACCACCCTCCATCAGAACTTATGTATGCTTCTGTGAAGATGAAATTAGGATCACTAAGAACTTGTACAAGTTCCAAAAGTATGCCATGTCTGTTAACATTATCCACCTGTTACACCAGCACAGATTATACAACTAATAAACAACACACACTTGAACATATATCATCCACTAAAGAATCATTTACATACATAACTGATCACTCCAATGAAAACGTAGATAGAGTAGCAATTGTTTAAGTATTGATTGATAATAATACTTAAACATTACTTCTATATAAAAGATCAAGAACTGGAAAAGACAAAAGTGTCCAAGGGTTTGTGTGACCCGTCTCGACGTATTTTGACCCCTTAACAAATTCTTCCGGTTCGGCCATTTTCCGTATCTACTACAATACATCTCTTGCCAAGAACTAAAAAGAGTCTACTACAATTAGAAAAGATAGAAACATGTAGTGGCCAATTTCAACCCATACAAACAAAACCATTTTGATATTTTTTCCCTAAATCGACCTGTTTCAATCCAACTCATTTTAACTATAAATCATGTTAGCCGGAAGTAAATATATACTTCTTAAAATGACCCATTTTTACCTGTTATCTGACCGAAGCTGTTAAGCTAGGCTAAATCTTGATTATTGTTGCAATATATTAGACGTGAAAAGAATGCAGAAACATGTGTTGGATTGGCGCAAACCTTTATCTTGGCCAACATAATCTTGTACTGATAAAAATCTTTAAGTGAAGCTGCCTTAGGTTATGGATGATTTAACCCTGGTAAATCTTTGCTGGGTGACAGTTGGTGGGTTAGTGTACCAGTTTGTGTACATGAAGTGCTTGTTGAGACACACATGATGGCATACCTACTTAAGTTTCTAACCTGTGTTTCATACATCTCAATACAGTCTTCATATATGTTTGCTGGTCAATTTTTTAACACCAAATTCCTGCAACATATTTGTAAGGCCCTATAATGGTGTATGTTTACGCCTATCTTTATCAAACATAATTACAGGCTATTAGGCTTAGCCTTGTAGTGGGTTAGATAGTAATGGAATAAGCCATGTGGGCTAATTAAGGGATTTGGGCCTGTTTGGTTAGTAATGTGCATGTGGGCTTGGCCCAACTTGTAACTAGGCCACACTATGTAACTATAAATAGGGTGAGCCTAGGTCATTATTAGGTTAGACATTTTTAGAGAGTTTGGTTGTTCTTCTTGTCATTTTTTTGATTTCTGTGTGGGTGTACCAGACGGTTCTCTAGAAACCGTGTGCACTTTGGTTAATCAATCAATTATTTATTCTTGTTCTTCTACACTTTTCTCAGTATTCCGCGCTTTGATTAGTGTTTGATATCCGATTGTGTAGTGTTCTTGGACTTACAATTGGTATCAGAGCCTAAGTAGTCTCACGAAGGCTCGGTTCGTTGGATATCATTCGAAGAACAAGAAATTTTTTTTGGATTCCATGAACACGAAGAACAGGGTTGAAGATTCAAGAACAGTTAGAAATTCTCATATTTGATCTGCTTTGGAAAAGTATTAATTGTGTTTGCTCTTATTTCGGAAAGTATTGGTGGAAAGAATCAAGGAAATTGGTTTTCAAAAATTATTCCTTGATTTTCGAGATTTGATTGGCTGCCTCATTATTGTGTGAGTTGTTAATTAAAATTATCTTCACGGGCTCCTTGTGCGACTACGGATTTTGAGAAGACTTGTGCGATTCCAAAGTCAAAATATTTTTTTCTTGTGCGATCAACAGCAGACAATCTTGTGTAATTCAATCATCATCTTCCTTTATCTTGTGAGATAACTCCTTGTGCGACTGCAAACATTCATCATCTTCAACAAAATTGTGCGACTACGGGATCTTGTGCGATTATCTTTGGCTTGTGCGACCGAATTATATTGTGCGATTCATTAAATTGCTTGTGCGATCATCTTCATCAGCAGACAACAATACATCATCTTCATCAATTTCTTATGCGACCGAAACCTCTTGTGCGATCAACTTCTTGTGCGATCAGAATCATCCTCCTTGTGCGATTAGTCTTCTTGTGCGATCAACTTCTTGTGCGATCAAGACATCATCACCATCGTCTTCTCCGATCAACACCGATAACCTGCGCCACCGTTCATCATAACAGTTACCGTTCATCTTAACCTCCACCTGCGACACACCAACAACACCTCCGTTCATTCCTCCACTTTCATTACCGACCCGCCACCGATCACCGGAACCTTCAACTTCATCTTCTCCACATATCGGTTCACACCCACCGGTAACATCACTGCCAGTCGATCATCACGACACCCTCTGTTTCAGCATTATCGTTATCATTACCGCACCCTCTGTTTCAGCATCATCACATCGACCTGCAACTTAATATCGAACCACCTCCGTCATCTCCGGTAAACCTGCAAATCACCTTCGACTCTCGGTGAAGGGGTATGGTCCCAGATCTCGCGTCAGCATCGACCGCGAGTGACCATTACCCTTATCAAAACCCCCACTAGCTAACAACCTACTTGTGCCCATGCGAGAATGCGTCGACACAAGGGTTGAATCCAATCTATCTAGTAACGAAGGAGGACTTACATGGAACATGAGAACGGTAGAGTGATGCGACATAGCATCACATCTGGTGTATGAAAACGGAAGTATTCACAGCGATGCGGCCTCGCACCGCATCCAGTGAACACTTCTATCAATACAAGAAAGCCTTACCTTAGGCATAGAAGAAGATGAACATAACGGTGCGGCTGGCACCGCACCATATGGGCATTTTCGTCACAACAAGGGATGCAGGCAAATAGTCTCCGCGGACGACGATGCGGCTAGCACCGCATCTCGCGTATTCCTTGATCACAAGTAGGAGACGCGGTAACTTCAGACGTTACCGCATGCAGCGATGCGGCTTGCACCGCGTCCTATGCACTCAACAATGGGACTGACACCACAGTGCAAGTGGCACCAATGGCAGTTACCTGTCAGAGCTACGTAAGCAATGGACTGACGTGGCGTAACCTCCACAACCGACAAGCCTGACACACCTGCAAAGGTGCAGCACGTCGTCAGTCCATCCATCATCATCCTCCTTCACTCCTCGGCTATAAATACCAACCCCAAACCAGGTTTGAGGTATCTCTTCACAACTCTCTCACTACTACTACTATCTTACTTTGCTTCTCAAGCAAACTACTGATTCTCACGCCGGAGAGTGGTAACAAGGAGCACCCCCCACCCCATCCTCCTTGTTACGAGTCACGGCTTGTTTCCTTGTGCAGGAGATCAACCACCGGTGATCCAGCCAGCGATCCTCGAGAGGAAGGGATTAACCCCTCTTGACGAGACCAGTGTGTCCGGTTAACCATTGTTTCATCATTGGCGCCCACCGCTACTCTTAGCATTTTCTCATCTATCCTTTTCCCTCTCTCAAGATCATGACTGATCACCAAAACAACACTGCGGATAACCCAAATCCCCCAATCCCACCTCCGGTAGGGGTCAATGCCTCGACCTCCCAACCCGGACACATCGGCACGTCCACACAAAGGAGTCCCTCCTTTATGTTTGGACATGATTTATCACAGTTCGCATCTGTGATCCCACCAGGCATGACCGTTCATACCTGGTACGAGCAGCAGGCAGCCCTGCTGACAGCAGCATACAACCACGCTTGTACGGAAGCGAATATACGAGCTGGGCCTACCCCAGCACCGCACACCCCTGCTGATCGTATTTTACAATACGACGGCAGGGTACATTCACGTCCGGCTTCAAGAAGCCGACGTGAAGACCGCGGATCGTCTTACTGTTCGGTCCACACCCTCAACGAGGACGATTCCTCATACGGGTCCCACACCAGAGGACCGGTGCATACCCGCCCCCATGGCGAGGACAGGAGGCGATCAACCTCCCGACGCGGCCCAGGCATTCAAAGCCGATTGGGCCCACAACCATACACCGAAGGGTACGGTCATACCGACCCTGACGACTGTACCTACCGCGGGGATTCACATGACACCAGCAGCAGACCGGGAGGACGCAACTACGTTCCTCCCAGTCACCCCCGTAACACATACCTCAGGGCGGCTAAGCGCCCTGCGAATGAACCATACAGGCCAATGGCAGCGGCCGAAAATTCCAAGTTCGGTACGCGGATCGCCAACGCCCATGTCACCACGACAAAGTTCCCATTCAACGTTGGGAAATACAGTGGTTCGACCGACCCAGACGACCACATGAACATCTTCATGGGCGCGGGCATCAACGGCCAGTGGGATGAACCCACTTGGTGTAATTTTTTCCCCCAGACCCTTACGGGCCTGGCCAGGGCATGGTTCGATTCTTTGCCAGTGGGATCACTGGATTCATTCGAGGACTTGCGTACCAAGTTCCTCGCCCATTTTAGCCAGCAGCGACGCCACGAACGTGATTCGTTGGACGTCATGAACATCTGGCGAAGGGACGACGAATCCCTCGAGGCATTCGTCGTCCGTTACAATAAAGAGTGCCTGGAGATAGGTGACGTGGCAGACCAGATGGCACGAAACCACTTCATCCGGGCCGTCAAAGACAGAGAGATGATCATGACTATCTCTGGCAAGGAGGGCTTGCCCAAAAAATGGGAGGATGTCATGACCGCGGTCAAGACATACGCCCAGACACAGCGGTCACTCGAACCGCACGTGGCAAAGGCAAAGCCCCAAGCCGAAACGTCCCACCAAGGGTCCAAGCGTAATAATAAACGCAACCGGGACGTTGGAAATCGTGATATTTCCAAACCGTATTTCCCGCGAACCAACACGTTCGACCCAAGGAACTACAACCCCGCCCGAGACAGTCGGGCGTCAAAAAAAGATTCTCGGGACCGCAATTGGACCGAGATCACCATGTCGCCAAGTGAGGTCCTCCTTGCGGACCCACAGTTCTTGCGACCGGCCCAACCAATGAAGTCCAAGAAAAATCAGGACCTCACACTCTACTGTGAGTACCACAAGGACTCGGGCCACACCACCAACAACTGCATCAGTCTCCGGCTGGAGATTGAGCGGGCCTTAAAGGAGGGGAAACTGCAACACCTTTTGCTAGGTGGGCAAAAACCCACCAAGCGCATCACCCCTCATGGCGAAGGTACCTCCTCCGGGAAGAGAACCATGTACGTGGCTTCCACCCACATGATCCACGGAGGTAAAGGCAGGCCGCGCAAAGCGGCGAGAAGGCCGGAATGTGACTGGAAAGACGAGCAAGTCGTCTTTCCAAAAGTCCGAGGCGGACCGCGCGATAGGCGCGCCGTCGTTATTTCAGGCCAACTGGCACACTACTGCACCGAGCGTCTATTCATTGACCCGGGCAGTACTTCTGATATAATCTACGAACAATGCTTCAACCAGTTCGACCAGGAGGACAAAGATCGGTTGCAAGCAGTAGATTACCCATTGGCTGGGTTCGCAGGGGAAACTGTCTTTCCCCTGGGCCAAATTACTTTTCCTGTGCGTCTTTCCAGCGGAAATCGCACAAGGACAGAAGAGGTAAACTTCATGGTTTTACCTCACACCTCCAGATATGACGTACTCCTCCGGAGAGAATCCCAAGGAGATTTCAATATGATTACGTCCGTCCCCCACTCTGCGGTTGGTTTCCCAACCGAATCGGGGGTCGCGATAATCTATGCCCGCAGGGACGTCATGATGTCGGACGAAGTACGTCCGACCAAGGTCGCAAGGCCCACTCCCAACGACCAACCAGAAAAATGGGTTCTGAACGCGAGATACCCAGAACAAAAGGTCACATTGGGTCACGCCTTATCCCCGACCACCAAAGCGCACCTGAAGCAGCTTCTCTTCAGGAACCAAGACATCTTCGCTTGGACACCCGCGGACATGACCGGGGTCCCACGTGATATCGCGCAACATCACTTGAATACCTTGCCAGGTATTAAGCCAGTGATCCAAGGCCAACGCCACCTTGGGTCCGCTAAAAATCAGGCGATGCAAGAGCAGATCGAAGAACTGCTCTCCGCAGGCATCCTGCGGGAAGTTAAATACCAGACTTGGTTATCCAACCCAGTCATGGTAGAAAAACCGTCCGGGGGCTGGCGCATGTGCGTCGATTACAAAGACCTTAACAAAGCCTGCCCCAAGGATTGTTACGCGCTTCCAGAAATCGACGAAAAAGTCGATAATCTCGCACCATTCAGGTGGAAGTGTTTCCTCGATTGCTACAAAGGGTACCATCAAGTACAAATGGCAATCGAGGATGAAGACAAAACGGCATTCCGGACTCCCACCGGAAATTACTGTTATACAAAGATGCCGTTTGGGTTGCGCAACGCGGGCTCAACCTATCAAAAGTTGATGAACGACACTTTCCGCGGGCAAATAAGCAAAAGTGTCGAAATCTACATGGACGACCTGGTCGTCATGAGCATGGAAGAGGATACCATGCTCACGGATATTGAAAGAACATTCCAAACTCTGCGAAGCGTTAACATAAAGCTCAATCCAGGGAAATGCTCGTTTGGAATGGAGGAAGGCAAATTCCTTGGGTTCATCGTGACTAAAGATGGATTCAAGGTAAACCCGGAGAAAGTCCAGGCGATCGAGCGCATGCCATCGCCTTCATCGATGAAAGATATGCAACGGCTAGCCGGCAGGCTAGCGGCACTCAATAGATTCTTAGCCAACCATGCAGCTAAGTCTTATCCGTTCATCAAGACCCTGCGGAGCTGTTCAAAGAAAGAACAATTCCAGTGGACCGCAGAGGCTGAACAGGCCTTCCGGGAAATGAAGGAGTGTTTGATACAACTCCCAACTCTAACCGCACCACGCAAGGATGAGCCACTCATATTATACCTATCCGTCGCGGATAACGCGGTGGGTGCGGTATTGATAGTGGAGCGAAAGGGGGTTCAAACACCCATCTATTACATCAGCAAGATGCTCAACGACCCAGAGACGAGATACTCAATAATGGAAAAATTGGTGCTAGCATTAGTGCACGCTTCAAGACGGTTACGACGCTACTTCGTAGACCACGTCATCACAGTGCTAACCAATTACAGGATCGGCCCGATCCTATCCAAACCCGACATCTCTGGGAGATTAGCAAAATGGGCAATCGAGCTGGGCGCGCACACGATACACTATAAACCGCGCCCCGCGATTAAAGGCCAGATCTTAGCTGATTTCGCCGCCGAAGTACCGGTGAATCGCATCCAAGAATGCGAAGAAGCACAAACTCCTGCACCAACGCCATCCTCCTCAGAAACATGGGCACTATTCACCGATGGTGCCTCCAACGAGGAAGGTGCGGGTGCAGGTCTGCGACCTGTCAGCCCTGACGGCCAAGAGCTTACATATGCAATCCGCCTCGATTTCAAAAGCACAAACAACGAGGCAGAATATGAGGCCCTGTTTGCGGGACTACGTTTAGCAGTCAAACTCGGCGTGCAACACTTGGAAGCGCACGTCGATTCTTTGTTGGTTGCAGGACAAATACGCGGTGATTATGCCGCAAAAGGGGACATCATGATCCTCTACCTTGAACAAGCCCTGCAACTAACATCCCAATTCGCTTCGTTTAATATCCGACATATTAATCGAAGCGAAAACAAGTCCGCAGATGCACTATCAAAACTTGCATCTACTAGCTTCCAACACTTGGCAAAGGAGATACGCATAGAAATTCTACAAAATCCTTCGGTACCCCTGCGCCAAGTCAACGTTATTCAATACGGTTCAACATCATGGATGACACCTATTATCGCATATCTGCAATCAGGTGTGACCCCCGAAAGCAAGTCAGAGGCACGCAAGCTACAATACAAAGCGTGCCATTAATCAAATGGGAGACGGTATCTTATACCGCAAATCATACCTAGGGCCACTACTACGATGCGTCAACCCCCAGGATGCCACATACCTCATCCGAGAGATACACGAGGGCATATGTGGCATACATGCTGGACCACGCATGGTAGTAGCCAAAATCATGAATGCCGGGTATTACTGGCCCGGCATGCACCTGGACGCCGTCAAAGAGTTGCGCAAGTGCATTGACTGTCAACGTCATGCTCCAAAAACCTTGCGGCCAAAGAACAACTTAGTCCCCGTCACAACCGCATGGCCCTTTCAGAAATGGGCAATTGACGTTGTGGGACCATTCCCTGACGCTCCGGGTGCGGTCAAATTTATCATAGTAGCGGTTGATTACTTCACAAAATGGGTAGAAGCAAAACCGCTCCCCTCAACCACCGCTATGATAACAAGAAAGTTCATTTGGGAACACATCATCTGCCGTTTCGGTTTACCAATGTGCATTGTCACCGATAACGGCACCAACTTCGCTGCCGACGAATTTCAGAAATGGCTAGAAGAACTACATATTGAGCACATATTTTCATCAGTCGCACACCCGCAAGGGAACGGCCAGGTTGAGAGTATCAATAAAAGCCTAGTCGAAGGGATCAAGGCACGGTTGGGAACGGCCAGGCGTGGCTGGGTCGATGAACTCCCAAGTATCTTATGGGCTCACCGTACTAGCCCAAAAACAAGCAACGGGGAAACACCCTTCAGCCTAGTCTACGGTTCAGAAGCGGTGATCCCCGCAGAAGTAGGTCTCCCCTCTCCTAGAATGTTGGCTATTGAAAAACTAGACAACAACACGGAACGCAGGATCGATTTGGACCTCTTGGAAGAAAGGTGCGAAAACGCTGCCATCAACGAGGCCAAATACAAATCCAAACTTGAAAAGTACTACAACACGCGCGTCCGCGTTTGTACTTTCAACCCAGGAGACTACGTCCTACGCGACAATGAGGCATCTAATGCCGAGCGCCCAGGCAAACTTGCCCCCAAGTGGGAAGGACCCTACCTCATCAAAGAGGTCTTAGGGAAAGGCGCGTACAAATTACAAACGCTAGAAGGCGAACCTATCGCACGAACATGGAATGCACAACAGCTTCGACGCTGTTATATGTAAGCCATGTTCTTACATTTCTCTATGTAACCTATCGGGCCGCAGGCCATTTGCAAATAAATAAATAAGCAATTTTATACATTGTTGTTTGTTACTACTATTACAAATGCGTGTTCCACTTTGCGGTATCCCAAAAACAGATTGGCAAAATCTTCATTCGAGATACCCATACAAAGTGGTGACCACACACAAATATTGTAATAGGCCAGCAGAAGGCAAAAAGACTTGCATATTTATCCGGCCGGATAAACAAGTTTTTTGTTAACACTTAACACAATTCCTGAGCCCAAAAAGGCAAACAATGGAATTGACGCGTACTCATACGACAAAGGTAGGGAGTACACTTGACCCCATTCACAAATGGATAGAGTTCCGGATATATAAGCTTTTACAAAGCTTACACAATTCCTGAGCCCAAAAAGGCAAACAATGGAATTGACGCGTACTCATACGACAAAGGTGTGGAGTACACTTGACCCCATTCACAAATAGGTAGAGTTCCGGATATATAAGCTTTTACAAAGCTTACACAATTCTAAAACCCTAACGCGGTAAATAACAAAATTGAGGCGTACTTATACGATAAAGGTATGGAGTATACTTGACCCCATTCACAAATGGGTAAAGTGACGCATACATACGTTCAGAAATGCAAGAATTAAAAACACTTGTACAAACTGAACACAAAACTTTATATTCAAAAAATTCAAGCACCCACGTGATGCTTAATGGATTTACATAAAGTTCCTATTATATACAAGAGGAAAACAAAAAGGAGGCACACTAGCCAACCTAAACCCTATTTTGTACCGCTGGTTCCCGCACCTCCTCCGGCACCACCAGCGGGATCTTCCTCTTCCGCATCCGGATACAGCATCCGCAGGCGATCAACATAGTACGCAGCCTCTAAACAATTGTCCAGTTCCTCTACACAGGCAAGGGACGTATCATAAAAGGAGACTTCGGCCGCTTTAAGAAGCGACTCGGTATCCACGTCCCGGAAGCCGGATCGCTCTTCGATATCACCGCCTATAGACATGACGTTCATATGGGAAATACAGCGGCTATAACCAGCTTTAAAACCAGCGTCACGAGCACGCTGCTTGACCAAATCCAAGCCAGCTGCGGTCTCAGGGGCATCCATGATAGCCTCAACAATCTGCAATGAAAAGATCATAAGTCTCGGATGATAATCCAAGCAAATATATAGGCAACGGATACTTACACGCGCGATACCGTGAGTCCGCAACCACTCACGGTCAGCCTTCAGCTGGTCAAAAGAGGACACCAAGGCATCCTTGGCCTCAACAGCGGCATCAGCCCGCTCCTTCGCAACCGACACGCGGGCAGTAAGGTCTGTAACCGCGGTCTCCCGGGCCTGAACCTCAGCCTGTCAAAAAACAGCAAACAGTTTACTCGATAAACATTTTCAAAACAATGAACGAAATATACAACAGAGGCAACGAAACATACCTGCAGGCTGGCAACAACTTTATCCAAACGAATGCGCTCCGCATTCGCCTCTTCAAGAGCCTTAGAAGAACGGCTCTCCTTCTCTTCGGCCTCCTCAAGGGCCTTTGCAGCACGCGCCCCGGCTTCCTTGGCCTCTTCAAGCGCCTTTAGGGCCTCGGCCTTTGCCTGCTGCGCCTTAACCGCAATTACCTCAGCTGCAGCTTTTTCTTTGCCCAAGGCAACGTTCGCTGCCTTGGCGTTCGTCAACTCCTGCCGAGCACGAAACAGAGTGTCATTCTGCTTAGCCCAAGATTCGTTCCACTTCTTACGCTCATTGGACAACTTTTCATTCCAACTCTTGCGTTCATCAGAAAGGAGTTTGGCAAGAGTACGAACCTGTTTAAGCTGAGCAGCGGCAGCCCACTCCGCGGTCTGTTTCTGCTTCTCAAAAGCAGCCCTATCTTTCTCAAGCTGCTCCGCACCCGCTCGAGCAGCCTCGACCAACTTTTCCGCCTCAGCCCGCATGCGAGCAGCTTCTTCCTCGCGGCGGCCCAACACCTTGTAATCTTCCAAAATGGCATTCGCCACAATGGAAGATCCTATTAACATTGTTGAGAGCTGGTTTATACGCAGCTCACGAGGTGCGGCACGGGCACGTTCTACTTCAAAAGGGGTGCCCAAACCACCCAGAATCTCTTTGCACGCAGAGGGGTCATTGGAAATATCATCCCCCTGCATAACAGACCAGGGGGGTCGGTGATAAACAGTACTTCGACCCTGGGTATAGGTGCGGTAGTAATACTCCAATTCAGACTCCCCAGGCTGAATTGGAGGCCCATCATAACCCGCACCACCGGCAGACGAACCGGTACCCTTCTCACCCGCAGGAGACCTCCGCGGCTCAGCATCATGATGCCGCGCTTCAGCATCAGTTTGTTGCGGTTCTGCATCAGACTGTTGCTTCCCAGAATCAGCAAACCGCACACTCAAATTATCTCCCTCATTGGGAGAGATCAGATTGTTGGACGAGTCAACGGTATCGAATATCTGGGTCGCAACCTTCTCTGAGGTACCCTCCTTCCGCACGGTTGACTCAGGCACCACCTTGACAGGAGGTGTCGAAGGTTCCTCAGTCACACCCGCACCCGCATCATGCGGCGGTGACTCTGGAGCATCAAAGATAGTGAAATCCTTATCTTGAAGCTCTGCAAAACCAAATCAAATAGCTATCAAAACACATGTTATACATCACACGTGAGACCAGCTAAACAACACTTACCAACGGTAACCGCAGGTTTCTTCGATGTCAGAACAGTCCTCTTAGACTGCAGCCTCCGACGTTTCGGTCCACCGGCACCAGCAGCCGTCTCTTCTACTGGCCTTTTCCCAGCACCAGACTGCGAGCCCGCAGCTATACCCAAACCCTCAAGGGTATCAGATACTATCACATAATCCAAGTATCTACGAAAAGAAGAGTGAGAGATACCTGCCGCCTGCGGTACCAAATGAGGCACAACAGTGACCTCCGATATTTTCTTTTGGCGAAAGCGCACGCCTTTCACCGTCTGCCTCTTAGGCACGCCCTTCGCATCAGGGTCCCCTAAGGCCCCAAGATCACCTGCATGAAAACCATGCAAGAGGTGAGTCAGTGCAACCATTATTGTTATCACAAGAATAAAGGATTCCTAAACATACCTTTGCCCCGCGGCAACTCAACTGCTAATGCGGCTTCAGTAGGCACCCGGAAGTTATCTCGGATGATAACATTAAACTCCTCCTCGCCATCCGCACAAACAACTTTTTCCACCTGACCCTGGAAATCCGGGGCAAACATCCTCCATACGGGAGCGTCCTCTGATAACAAACGCACAAATCAGTAACGCATACAAGGATAAGAAAGTTAAACAAATGAAAAGTACGTACCACCACTTTTCTCCCGCACCACGGGCTTCGACTTCTTGTTCCTCCTTGACAACATCATGCGCAACACCCACAACTGTGTGTTGGTCAACTTCACAGACTCAATGGTCTGCAACTGCGGAAACCACTCCACAGTTTTCAAACTTGGGACCGCAATGGTCTCTGCTATGATCGTCTCGGTCACATTCCGAAACGTCATCTTTGCAACAATGGCAGCAGCTTTGATGTAAAAGAACTTCTTTTTCCACATCGTCATCCCCTTGGGAGGAGTCATCAGCTTGGGACTACCATCTCGCTGACGGAAAGAAAAGAACCTCAAGGACACCGTCAGTTGATAAAACCGTCGGAAATCTCCAACGGTAGGCTCTATACCAAGAGCACGAAATGTGAATTCGAAATTTCGAATCCGGATCATACCAAACGGACTCACTTGAGAAATGCGGACCTTGTACCACTCCAAAACCTCGACAACAAAAACGGTCAAAGGTAACCGGAGATTGCAGTCACCAAAAAAGTCTGCCCACATGGTCACGTAACCGGCCGGAGCGTCGGCACCAGTGTCACCCTCCGATGGGTAGCAAGCCCCATATTCAGGGGGCATTTGGACATCAAGAAGCAGACGATCAAAGCTCTTCTTGGTCCACTTTAACGCCGGTAAACCACCACCGGCGGCCCCCTCTTCTTCTTCCTCCACCACTACCGGCTGTTCAGGGTTTTCACCCTCCACATTGTGTGGACTTGATGGTTCAGCCATCAGGTATATCAAAGAAACAGAAGACAGTGAGTGGAAAAACTAAAAACCTCACCGGAACTTCAAGAAATATCGTCGGAGAAGACAAAGAACAAGTTTTCTCTCACCGGCAAATTTTTGAAATTTCAAACAAGTGAGGGGAAACCACGAACGGTTTCCCCTTATATAACCATCGCAATTAATGCGGAGGGAGAAAACGAATCATCACGTTCAAAAAGAGCGAATTGCGTGACACCACGTGTCAAGAGCCGTTTTCGCTGACGGTTATCACGCGCGCGTGGCCGCCCACGCGCCTGACATAGGAGACGTTTACACTCCTTGCTACAGTGCATTTAATGCCTCGGGCAGTGCAACTGTCCTCTCATTTCAGCACATGCCAGGAAGATCTCACCAACTTCCACCAACTCACACGTGAGATCAGCCACGTATGCAACAAAAAGCGACTACGTTATCTAATTATAAGCGGCATGCGGTTTCTCTGGTATACCGCACCATAACCCATACCGCATGTCGTTTTTTAACATACCCCTAAAAATAGGTAAAAATATATATCTCTACACTATAAGGGGGTATAATACCTATCCGCACTACCCACGAGCACACGTGGAGTATGCGGACATGACACACACGAGCCCGTTCAGGTGTGTCAGATGCTCAGAACCAGCATTGTTCTTTGGACTCAACCGCATCTCAGACACAGGTAAACCGCATCGCCTTCATTCTCTTCAAGCTTCAAATCCCTCCTGTCCGGTTCACAACCGCAGAGGGTACATGAACACCTTCTTTAACATAAGGAAGGAAGGGAATGTACGCGCGCGCACATCAGCAACCCTGTCTCCTGAACCTTCAAGATCTACATCCGAGCAACACACCCGCTTCGAGCGAATATGGGAATGCAAAACCGCAGATACTCATGAGTAGCTACGGACATAACCATAGCTTCCGCAGAATGGTTGCTACGGAAGAACCAAGCTAACTCCACATCACCGAGCGAAGCTACTTCAAGGCAAACTCGGTATTGGAGCGTGAAGGTAAGTGGCTCCAGAAAGAACGCAGATAAGCGCTCTAAACAAGCCCTTGTCAAACAGCAAGCGTCCGAACAGCGGTAACAAGTCTGCTTATGACTTTGTTTGCCCGCCTATGGGCCGCATAGAATAAACAATGGTGGGCATACCCTTGCCTATGACCATGTTTATTTACCCATAGTACAAATCTACATTGTTCGACCAAACATGGCCAACAATGACGCAACGAGGTAACCGCAAAGGACGTGCGGTTGCTAGAGAGCTATGGCAACGAACACGAAAACCCAACAAAAAAGGGATCGTCATCTCATGACTAGATGCTGAACATAGAGCTTGAGCAAAGCACTTACAAGCATCAACTACTTTTGATCCCGATCTCAGAGATTGATCCAAAGTTTCTTTTCTTCTTCATGCACCAATTCAACAATTGGTTTGAAGACAAGACCACCTCTCAGAGGTTGAAAGCCTGTGCATACCTTCAAACCACCATCTCAGAGGTTGGTTCGAAGTTTGTGCAGCATTACTAACAAAGTCTCCAAGAGACCTTCGGCACAACAACAGGTGGCAAGCCACCTGGTGACATAAATCGGCTGAGAATTTCGCATCAGACGAAATTCCTTCACCGATACGGAAGAGGCGTCAGATGACCCTTCCAGACCTCCAGCTTGATTTACATACAGAAAAGACCACACATGGTCTAGGATCTTCTCCAGACTCCAAACTACCTTCCAAACACCATAGTCCAGTACTCCTCCCACATACAACTTGTATGTGGCAGCAACACTAGACTGGGGGGACTTGAAGGGGTATGGTCCCAGATCTCGCGTCAGCATCGACCGCGAGTGACCATTACCCTTATCAAAACCCCCACTAGCTAACAACCTACTTGTGCCCATGCGAGAATGCGTCGGCACAAGGGTTGAATCCAATCTATCTAGTAACGAAGGAGGACTTACATGGAACATGAGAACGGTAGAGTGATGCGACATAGCATCACATCTGGTGTATGAAAACGGAAGTATTCACAGCGATGCGGCCTCGCACCGCATCGAGTGAACACTTCTATCAATACAAGAAAGCCTTACCTTAGGCATAGAAGAAGATGAACATAACGGTGCGGCTGGCACCGCACCATATGGGCATTTTCGTCACAACAAGGGATGCAGGCAAATAGTCTCCGCGGACGACGATGCGGCTAGCACCGCATCTCGCGTATTCCTTGATCACAAGTAGGAGACGCGGTAACTTCAGACGTTACCGCATGCAGCGATGCGGCTTGCACCGCGTCCTATGCACTCAAAAAGTGGGACTGACACCACAGTGCAAGTGGCACCAATGGCAGTTACATGTCAGAGCTACGTAAGCAATGGACTGACGTGGCGTAACCTCCACAACCGACAAGCCTGACACACCTGCAAAGGTGCAGCACGTCGTCAGTCCATCCATCATCATCCTCCTTCACTCCTCGGCTATAAATACCAACCCCAAACCAGGTTTGAGGTATCTCTTCACAACTCTCTCACTACTACTACTATCTTACTTTGCTTCTCAAGCAAACTACTGATTCTCACGCCGGAGAGTGGTAAAAAGGAGCACCCCCCACCCCATCCTCCTTGTTACGAGTCACGGCTTGTTTCCTTGTGCAGGAGATCAACCACCGGTGATCCAGCCAGCGATCCTCGAGAGGAAGGGATTAACCCTTCTTGACGAGACCAGTGTGTTAACCCTGCCCGGTTAACCATTGTTTCATCACCCTTCAAACAAATATGTGCCTCCAAAGCAAACAGTTAGAAATGAAAATGCTAACCCTAAAAGTGAATGTGCTAACTGTTGCAGACAGGGACATAAGAAGCAGGGTAGAAAGGTTGAAAAGTCTGCAAACAAATCATCCAACAAGCCTTATAACTCAAATCCAGCATCAGTTGGATGGAATGGATCGGGATATGCCCCTTATGTAAAGAAGCAGACTTGCTACAACTGCGGCATACCCGGTCACATTGCAAGAAACTGCACACATCGTCCCTACGTGCCGTATTATACACAACATCTGAAGATTACACCACGGGACAGATCTTATTCCAAGCCAATGAAGGTTGAAGAACCAAAGGCAATGATGAATAAGCATCCCCAGGTTAAACCATCTGATGGGGACTGGAATGCTGCAAAAGCAAAAAGGAAACATGCTTTGAAACCGAAACAAGTTTTGAAAAACAAAAAGGTTGAAAAGCAAACTATTTTGCCCAAGGCTCCTCAGAAATTAGAGAAGCCTAAACAAGTTTGGAAGGCAAAACATAAAGCAGCAACATCACCAGTCCTTGAATCAAAAGGGGGCATGTGCTTTCGAGAAGTATCTTATATTGATGCTTCAGGAATGCCCAGGACCACGATGGCCTGGGTACCAATGTCTTACTAATCTCCTTACTTTTCAGGGACAACCAAGGAGGAGCTGTTAACAATCCTTTGATGTTGATAGCGGTTGTTCCAGAGACATAACGGGTAACATCTCACTGTTGCAAAAAGGTATATTCTTTTACATTTGATATGTTTCGTTTGAAGGAGATAAGGGAGGTAAGACAAGATCAGCGAAAAGGTACAAAATTTGAATTTCGTATTCTAATTTCAATATTGATTAGTCTTAAATCTTATGATGGAACGGTTAGGCAAAAACAACAAAAATATTTTCATTTTCTTTTGTGTTTATCTTTGTACATAAGTATTCATTGTTAGGTAAATTTGCGCGTAAGATTTACGCACAAATTTAGGGGGATATCCAATGATATCTGTAAATAGAGAAAATGAGAAAAATACAAAAACATTCGAAAAATAGAAAAATCAAAAAAACTATTTTGTTGCATATATGGGAAATGAAATAATTTCACTATGTGGATTAAGGCTGACTCATGTAAGACCAATATTGAAATGGTCTGACTCCAGAGTGATGTGTTGGTAGGCTTTATCCTGATGGCTGGACTCTTTGACTGGTATTGCTTAGAACACTAAATTTATTCTATGACCTCAGGAAAGATCGGTCACTTGGAATTAGGACATGTCTATTTGAATGTGTGTGTGACGTCCCGATACACACAATTTTGTTCTAGTTCTAAAATCTTTGCTGTCCAACTCGTGTATCTCCTCTGTTTTGCGTGAGCAAAGACCTGGAGATGCTAGGCAACGTCAGCTTCTGCTGCATCCAGATACATGCTGACCTAGCTGTACGTTGTCACGCTATAGATCAAACACACCCGAAAGAGGCCCTCTAGTGCCCAAAAGAAACCCAAAACTAAAAACCTATATCAAACTGAGAAAATCTCATTTGATCTGTATATTATACCATCTCTGCAAAAGATCTATTCTTTTCTCTTCTCAATCCAGTCCCAGTCAAGATTTCAGAATCCTAGAACGGGCTTGTGAAATATGTGGTAGGGAAACTGCATGTATGATAGCGTGTTCTGATTAAAAATTCCAGGATTTGATTGTGATTGAATTGAGTGCTCATATAAATTAAAATGAAAGCATGATAAATCAGTTGCAGACCCTCACATGAAAAAGGCCTAGGGAGATAAGTTTAAATGGACAAATATACTGACAATTGCTCGGATCACTCAAAGTAAATTAGTGTTGATAAGTGCAGTCTAGCCTGAAACACTGTGATTTGATCCCATTGCAACTGTAATTGTATATTAGTTTCTTTGTTTACTTGTGTTTCGGTTTATATTCTTAGATTCAGAGCTAAAATCAAAAATCCAAAAATAGAGTGTTTATTTGTTTTATTAAAAATTTAACCGTTCTTGAAGATTTGATTGATCATCATAGATTGAAAGAAATTTAAATTGTGAAATCTGAGTACAGATACTTGGATGTACCAAGTGTTCACGTGGTATTTCCCTCTGTTGCACAAAATTGTTTGCTTATGAATTTCTGAGTATGTGCAGAATTTAATGTTAAATCAAGAAACAGGGGTTATTGAAGATTGAGATGCTGTTGGTTGCTGACAAAGCTTGAAGCATCAGAATATCAAGATGTGCCTGAGTCAGAAGAACCAGATACAAGTCATCATCTGACAGTGATAGTGCATTTGAAGAAGTACCTGTGAACCTGCTTGAAATTGAAGACATTGACAAAGAAAAGAGTTGCTGAGAATCCTCCGCTTGCATTCTTTTCAACAAGATTTTCAAGCAAAGCTGATCACGAGTAAGAAGAACAAAAGAGCCCAAGTTTGAAGATGAATAGATGAAGTATCTTCCCACAGAAACATAATGAAGACAACAGTTTGATAAAGACAGCATAAACCTAGGGGGATATTGTAAGGCCCTATAATGGTGTAGGTTTACGCCTATCTTTATCAAACATAATTATAGGCTATTGGGCTTAGCCTTGTAGTGGGTTAGATAGTAATGGAATAAGCCATGTGGGCTAATTAAGGGATTTGGGCCTGTTTGGTTAGTAATGTGCATGTGGGCTTGGCCCAACTTGTAACTAGGCCACACTATGTAACTATAAATAGGGTGAGCCTAGGTCATTATTAGGTTAGACATTTTTAGAGAGTTTGGTTGTTCTTCTTGTCATTTTTTTTATTTCTGTGTGGGTGTACCAGACGGTTCTCTAGAAACCGTGTGCACTTTGGTTAATCAATCGATTATTTATTCTTGTTCTTCTACACTTTTCTCAGTATTCCGCGCTTTGATTAGTGTTTGATATCCGATTGTGTAGTGTTCTTGGACTTACAATATTTGTAAGCATGGTTATATCATAAATACTTTACCAGGATCAAACTTTTCTGGATAGCAAACAGACACAAAAACGAAGTCACTTAAACATGTTCCCATGTTTGACCAACACTTGATGTGGTAAACATGATGCATTTTAGGGATGAAATTATACAATCCTCTATAATTATTAATAGTCATTTTGATGTGGATAGCATCATAAAGTACCTTCTGACGAAAGCTTTTAATTTTTCTTCCTTTTTTTTCTTCTATGTAATCTTCTTTTTTTAAGATAATTAAATGATATATTGCTATCTTTATTAGCAAAACGCCAAAAAAAAAAATACTAAAAATGGTTAATTCTTACAAAACGCGAAAAATAACAAAATATTTTTCCTGCTTAATATTTTATTTACTCCGTTATTGTATTTTGTCATCTTGGTCTGCATAACGCCATTTAAAAAACGCCAAACTTAGAAGATGAGACGTCTATAACCTATAAAACTGATAAAAGCTGATCAACACAGTAAATACAAAAACAGTAACTGAAAAGACAGTTACTTTATTACTATCATTTATTATAATAAAAAGTCCCGCCTAAACTACACGCCAAAAAACTCCTATAAGAGAGGGGTCTATACACAATGAAATTAATCACACCCAGAAAACACAAACGCCATATCCTCTAGAAACCATTCACTTTAAAACGCCACATATGGCAAAGCTTTCACTGAAATGGAACCTTCTTCTGAGGGGGTTATCTCAATAATATTTTGCTGAATGCGATGGACAAATATTCAAGAAAAAGAGACTGATGACAGTGATATGCCATCATGTGAGCTTTGTTCTTGATTAATATAGGCATGGAATAAAGGGATCAACACAAGTGTAAAATGCTATTTTGGACTCCATTATTACAAATAGCATCAAGCAAGAGTTGATCTTTCCAAACAAGAATATCACACCAAAAAACAGGTTGCCACTAAACAGCTTCTTCTGAAAAAGACAAGGTTTATGAAGGATAGTCGGCATCTAGCTAAAGTAGTCAAAAAAGGTTCAAAACGCCAAAAACAAATTCAAGAAGAAAGAGGCTGATGACAGTGAAGATTCGGAAGAAAAATTAGATTACAATTTTTTATTATTTTTGTTTTCATTTTATATTGTTTTGATATCAAGTTATATGTTGTTTTGTTATCTAATTCTCTATAAATAAAATACATTATTATATAAAACGCCAAAAACTACAAACACCAAAACGCTAGTAGTATGAAAACTGGGAGAACGAGTGTTGGCAAAGCACCTTGTAAAGGGTATTAAACGCTAAAAAATTCACTAAACTCCAAAAAAAATTGGTCTTATTGTAATCTTATGCAAATATTAATGACTCGTAGTGAATTATTATACAAAACGCCACAAACGCCAAAAAAATTATCCGAAAACGCCATAACGCCAAAAAATTATATATTTGACACAAAAACAATTAATTCAACGACAAAAAGTTTAAAAAAATACAATTAACGCCAAAAAAAACTTAAACGCATGAAAATATTATACCACGTTGAGAAAATAAAAGAAGATTGAAAAGACAAAAAAAGCCCCTCCACCCTTCTCTATGTCGCGTGACACATGTTAGGCCAGGATGCGTTCTCGCCGTTCTAACACTTTTGAACGTTTTCTCCTGCTCCCGTTTCTATATATATATAGGGTAAGGTTCATGCGAGAACCACCTTTATTGCAAGAACCGCGAGAACCAATGTGAACACAAACTAAAATAGCTAAAAAACCTAAAAAAACCTAACCCCCCCCAATAAAAAAAAACCTAAACCCCCCACCACCCCCACCCCCAAAAAAAAAAACCTAACCCCCCCCCCCAAGCTAAAATGCTAAAAACTAAACCCCCAAAAAACCTAAAAAAAATAAAAAAAAAATCAAAAAACACAAAAAAATGTTTTTTTTAATATTTTTAAGTTAAAATCGTTACTTTTAGTAGCCAAAAAAATTTTTTTTTGGCTACTAAAAGTAGCGATTTTTTTTTATAAAAAATATTAAAAAAACATTTTTGTGTGTTTTTTTAGGTATTTTTGGTTGTGTTCACATTGGTTCTCGTGGTTCTCGCAATAAAGGGTGGTTCCTAACGGATCTTTGTCATATATATATATATATATATATATATATATATATATATAGAGAGAGAGAGAGAGAAAGGTTAACATACAAAAAGGCTTATCGTACATTAACGTAGGCGACGCGCGTAACCGTTGGATCAATACCCTAATCACGCATAAGACACAAAAATAACGCACGGGATCATTTTTTGGTGATAATTACGCATGGGATGATAATCACGCATGGAAAAGTATAATAATGCACGTTATAAAGGTTAAAAAAAATCACGCACGTTATCATGTTTGTCGCGTACGTTAATGTAGGTTAAGCCTTTTTGTACATTATACTTTCTCTCTCTCTCTCTCTCTCTATATATATATATATATATGTATATATATATGGTTGGGTTCTAGAGTGAATATTAGGTTGAGGGTGAACTGTGTGAACTAAACTGGGCCATTGGATTACATCATCTAGAGATTTTTAAACAATGGCAAGATTGTAATTATAATGTTGTAACTTCCATTTAAAATAAATGACATAAGGGTATTTACGTCTTTTGTAAATTGCATTTATTAAATAATATAATCAAAATCCCTAAAATCTCGTTAGTTTCTATATATACAAGATACACAGTTGTTATTGTATACATATGTGTACAGTCCCGCTAGTATCAGTTTATAGAAGATACATAGATGTTAGTTTATACATGTGTATAGTCTCGCAAACTATCAGTTTATACGAAAGTGACAAAAGTGTCCAAACCTCAGGGACCATTTTGGCAGTTTACTCAAAATATAATTTTGGTTCGTAAATTTACTCGTGATAACTGTGTTTCTGTTGAATTTGACCCGTATGGTTTTTCTTTGAAGGACCTACAAACTGGAAAGATACTTTCACGTCATGACAATTCCAGTGACCTTTACCCGTTTACATCATCTTCATGTGCTTTGCTCGATTGTTCGTCAAATAAGTGGCATGATCATCTTGGACATCGCAGCTACCAAGTGTTACAAACTTTGTCATCTCGTTCATTTATTTCTTGTTCTTCATCTTTAAAAAATGGTTTTTGTCAATCTTGTCATTTAGAAAATAGCAAGCAATTACCATTTTTAGATTCGTTATCTTTTACTGTTGCACAGTTTGACATTGTTCATTGTGATTTATTGACATATCCGATTAAAAGCAAATCAGGTTATAAATATTACATGGTCTTGATTGATAATTACACTCAATATCTTTGGGTTTATCCATTGAAATATAAATCAGAGGCTTTTCCAACCTATTCTAAATTTCACAAATTAATTCAAACTCAATTTCACACTAATATTAAAAGTTTTCAATGTGATTTAGGATGAGAGTTTGACAACCATGAATTTCACAACCTTGCTTCCTCTTAAGGCCTTGTTTTTCGCTTTTCTTACCCTCAAAAATCCTCTCAAAATGGAAAAGCCAAGCGGATGATTCGACGGCTTAATGACATGATTTGTGACTTGTTAATACATGTGAATCTTCCACCCTTGTTTTGGTTTAAGTCGTTTCATACCGTTGTATATCTACACAATACTCCCATGCAAGAGCCTCAACTTCAATATACCATGCTCTGCCTTGTACCATCGCCATCCCTCATACGAGAACCTATGAGTCTTTGGATGCGAATGCTATCCAAACATATCCGCCACTCAACCCCATAAACTACATGATCAGTCTGTCCGTTGCATCTTTCTTGGATATCCTGACAACTTCCGGGGTTACCGTTGCCTTGATCCTACTATCAATCATGTTCACATCTCTCGACATGTAGACATCGATGAAGCAACTTTCCCCTATAACCACTAACAACCACCTCATACTTATTACTTTCTAGATAACCCCACCTTACCATTATGTATCAACAATTTTCAACACCTACCACCACCCACCCAAGCCACCCCACCCATCCAAAACTCACCACCCACACATAATGTTCAAACCAAGCAGCCATCACCACTCAACCACATCATCCATCCATTTCCTCAGCCTCTACACCACTCGAGACACCCCCCACCTTGGTTTTAAAAAGCAAGAGGCTCACAAAAGCGACGAGCTCTAAAAAAGAGGCGCGAAGCGCAAAACGCAAAAGCATTTTGCTTTTCGTACCCGAGGCGCAAGAAGATTATATAAATTTTCATATATATCAAATAGGTTTTTAGCATCCCTTATCCAAAATATAGTTATAACTAAGGTTTATATATGATTTTACTAGGGCTGTTCATGAGCCGAGCCGAGCCGAGCTAGGGCAAGCTCGGGCTCGGCTTGATTATAAACCGAGCTGGCTTGGCTCGATTATAAACCAAGCTGGCTCTGCTTGGCTCAGATTTGAAACCGAGCTGAAAATCTAAGCTCGGGCTCGGCTTGGTTTTAAATCAAGTTGGCTCGGATCGGCTTGGTTTGGCTCGATTTTAAAAATAAAAGCTAATACGTAGCTCTGAAAATTCAGTATTCTAAAATATTATTCAATATATCAAAAGAACATATTCAAAATAAGTTCAACCTAATACATTACAAGCCAAAATCACGTTCAACAATGCAAAATAAGTTTTATATTTCAAGTAAATACAATATTTGTTCATTAGCACGATAATCAACCTTTAAATATGTCATAGATATCAAACTACAAGCCTAAATACATGTAAATAATAATCATTTTTTTGTAATATATTATAAGTAAAATAATTCAAGCTAAGCCGAGCCAAGATACCAAGCTAGCCAAACCGAGTCAATTTGGCTCGTCACGAGCCGAGCCGAGCCGAGCTAGGCTCACTTTCTAACCGAGCTGAGCCGACTCGGCTCACTTTCAAACCGAGCCATATCGAGCGAGCTTTTTCCGAGCTAAATCCTAGCAAGCTTCGAGCGAGTTCTGAGCCGCGAGTTTTTTGGACAGCCCTAGATTTTACCTACATGTACAAGCCAAAAAACCTATTGTATAACACTTTCATGCATAAAAACACCCAAAATACATAAAGCGCGCGCCTCAGACCTCAAAAAACCCAAAAAAATGTGCTTTTCTTGCGCTTTGTAGAAAAGTGCGCCTCAGGTGCCATGAGGCGCTGAGACCTACGCCTTAGTGTGCCTCCTGCCTAGGCGCGCTTTTTAACCCCCCCCCACACACACACACACAAACAGATCAGCTCGTCAACAGAACACACCGACCCCCAGCCCATCCTCCTTCTACTCATACCAACGACATACACCCTACGGTCCAGCCTCAAAGCAACACCCACCCAATGACCACTAGAGCAAAAGATGGTATCCATCGACCAAACCCAAAATTTAATCTTTCTGCCACTACATCCATTCCTATCTCACTTTTACCCTAACACACCCCATCCGATAGAGAAAACATCAGGGCGGGACGAAATAGATTGCAAGAGACTTCATAAAGACTAAATGTGACAAGTATTTAAAAGTAAATTTCCATTTGATTGCTAACGGTTCAAGTACATGATTTGGAAACAAAAGTACAACAAGTAACATATGACTAAACTAAATAACGTGCATTAAAGTTTGGTGCGTTTCTAGTCCTTCCTACTAGATTCTTTTCAACGCGTCATGATCACAATCCTGCAATACATATTACAGTAACATGTCAACACATAAAGTATTGGCGAGCATACAAGTTTTTTGTGAACTAGCATATGTATAAAAGAGTTTATCGATGTCACGGTTCCCGACCCGGTTTTACCCGTTTCAGGACCCGCGGAACAGAAAGTTTGCGGTAATCTGTTTATTGTGAGTTTAGCAGCGGAAAATTTATTTCACAGGATCGGCTAAGTTAAAACTTTTCCCGATTATTTTTATTTCATAATTCGGGTTAAAATCCCGGGTAATTTACAATAACAAGTTTTTAGTAATAAAACACATTTCTTTATTTTATATCGAGCCACTATCTTAAGCTTGAAATGCTTCCCTTGCATTTTTCCTGAATTACAGCAGATCACCTGAAATAGGTTTGAAAAAGATTTTGTCAGCGGGGAAATACTGAGTGAATTATTCTAGTTTCTAAAAATGACACATTTGTTATAATTCACAGTGATAAGATCTTTTACAATGTATCCTGATATCAACCAACTACCCACAGTACTTTACCACTCGATCCATTGGCCCATACGTCCAATGGTATCTGTGATTATGGTCATATCACCCAATGGCTGCCCCAATGGTGAAGATTATCAAGTAATGTATACAATACCCCACATACCGGCTGTAATTTGGTGATTCACATAAACTTAATCACTGTAAGTTATAATTCTGAAAATAATTTGGAGTATTGTAAACAATCACAAACTGTGATAAAAGAATTTATAAAAAGAGAATAACTCACTTTGCAGATTTAGTGTTGGTAGAATTTAGATTTAATCCCTGTTAACCTAATTTCACAATAAAGCACACAAAACAGGATTAGTGATCAATACAACGATTATGATAATTCCCCGAGATCAATTTTGACAATGAATGTCCAAATGCAATACTTCGGCTCATTTATCAAAATGACAAACGATAAAGTATAGTACTTCAACTCGTATATCGAATTATCGACAACGACAAAGTACAATGCTTCGGCTCATTATCGAATTATTGACAACGATAAAGCATAGCCCAATATGGGCGGCACTTAGACATTCTTTGGGTATATTGATCCCGGAAACTGAATCGTAATAGCGATCGACTAATTACCCTGTTTTGCGGCAGCGATTCGATAATTGTGTGTGTGTGTTGGACTGTTTTGCTTATAACTCGACCTACGTAACTCCGATTTTCGTCGTTCAAGTGCCAAAATTCAAGTCCCAACCCCTGCTATTTATACTGAAATTTTGACACCGTCGCGTAGCGCGAGGGGTACCCCCTTAGCCGTCGCGCTACGCGAGTGACCACCCTATTTTCATAGGGTAGCCCTTTGTGCAGGTAGGCTTGCTGTGTCGATGGTTTTATAAATTTCGAATTTTATAATGAGTTATGAAGATAATCGTTATTAGGGTTTTGCCCCCCCCTGAGTTTTAGGGCCCCTGATCCTGATTCTGATTGTTCTGGAAATTCTAGGGTTAGTGTAGAATTACTTGGGTGTCTCAATTAGGGTTTTCTTAATAGCTAATTACTATCCTAATTATTTAAAATTTAATGAGAGTTGTTACATCCTCCCCACCTTAGGAAAAATCTCGTCCTCGAGATTCACTGGAATAGATGAGGATATTTGCGTTTCATTTCTGATTCCAGCTCCCAAGTGTATTCTGGCCCTCTTTTTGAATTCCATTTGACTTTGACTAATACCAGTCGTTTGTGTTTGAGAAACTTGATTTTCCTGTCTTCTATTTGTAAAGGTTTTTCTATGAATTTTAGCTTCTCATTTACCTCTATGTCTTGAAGAGGTACCACCAGAGATTCATCTGATAAACATTTCTTGAGATTGGATACATGAAATACATCATGTACTCCAGCTAGTTCTTCTGGTAGCTGTAAGCGATAGGCAACTGGCCCGATTCGTTGAATTACTGGAAATGGTCCAACATATCGGGGACTCAGTTTCCCTTTCTTACCGAATCTTACAACACCTTTCCAAGGAGATACTTTTAAAAGTACTTTGTCTCCTATTTGGAATTCAAGCGGTTTGCGACGATTATCTGCATAACTTTTCTGACGATCTCTTGCTGTTTTTAGTCTTTCCTTGATCTGAGTTATCTTGTCAGTAGTTTCTTGTACAATTTCTGGACCTGATAATTGACTTTCTCCGGTTTCTGCCCAACATACTGGAGTTCTGCACTTACGTCCATACAGGGCTTCGAATGGTGCAGCTTCGATACTTGAATGATAACTATTGTTATAGGAGAATTCAATTAATGGTAAATGGTTATCCCAATTACCTCCAAAGTCAATTACACATGCTCTGAGCATGTCTTCCAGAGTTTGGATTGTCCTTTCACTTTGTCCGTCGGTCTGTGGATGATATGCAGTACTGAGATTAAGTCGGGTTCCCATTGATTCTTGGAAACTTGTCCAAAATCGGGAAGTGAAACGACTATCTCTATCTGATACAATGGAGAGTGGAACTCCATGTAAGGATACTATTTCATCCACATATAGCTTGGCTAATCTTTCCATGCTAAAGGTTTCCTTGATTGGTAGAAAATGAGCTGATTTGGTTAATCGGTCCACGATTACCCAAATAGCATCATTACCTTTTCTGGTTTTGGGTAACTTAGTAACAAAGTCCATTGTTATAAGTTCCCATTTCCATACAGGCATTTCTAATTGTTGCAGTAAGCCTGAAGGTTTCTGGTGTTCAGCTTTAACTTGTGAACAAGTTAAACACTTAGATACATATTCAGCTATGTCCTTTTTCATTCCTATCCACCAGAAATGTTTCCTTAAATCTTGGTACATCTTATTATTTCCTGGATGTACAGTATACCTAGATTTATGAGCTTCTTCTAAGATTTTTGATCTTAAATCTCCTTGTTTAGGTACCCAAATTCTGCTTTGATGAAATTTCCAAATTCCATCATTTCCTTGTTTTAATTCTTTTAGGTAACCTTTCATTCCTTCGGTATCGTCATTGATTGCCGTTTTCTGGATTTCTTTCACTTGTTCCCGTAAATCTACTTGTAGATTTATTCTAAGAGCACGGACTCGCCTTTGCTTTTCAGGGAACTTACGACTTAAGGCATCTGCTACTACATTGGCCTTTCCTTCGTGATATTGAATATCACAGTCGTAATCACTCAGGACTTCCATCCATCTCCTTTGTCTCATGTTTAACTCTTTTTGCCCGAATATATACCTTAAACTCTTATGATCTGTATAAACAGTAAATTTACTTCCATACAGATAATGTCTCCAAATCTTAAGGGCAAAAATTATGGCTCCTAGTTCTAAATCATGAGTCGTATAGTTTTCTTCGTGCTTTTTCAACTGTCTGGAGGCATACGCAATTACCTTCTTGCGTTGCATCAATACACATCCATATCCTAATTTTGAAGCATCACAGTATACTTCAAAATCTTCTGTTCCTTCTGGTAAGGCTAGGATTGGTGCATTGGTTAATTTCTGCTTTAAGATTCTAAAGGCTACTTCTTGCTTTGGACCCCACTCAAACTTAGTGGCTTTACAGGTTAGCTTAGTTAATGGTACAGCTATTTTGGAAAAATCCTTAATAAACCGTCTATAATAACCGGCTAAACCTATAAAACTTCTAATTTCCATTGCGGTTTGTGGAACCTTCCAGTTGGTAATTGCTTCGATCTTAGCAGGATCTACATGAATACCTTCGTGATTCACCATATGGCCTAAGAATTGCACTTCTTGTAACCAAAATTCACATTTCGAAAATTTCGCGTACAACTTTTCTTTTCTTAACAAAGTTAAGAGTGCATACAAATGCTGACAATGCTCGGCTTGACTTTTGGAATAAATAAGTATATCGTCAATAAATACGATCACAAATTTATCCAAATATGGTTTACAGATTCTGTTCATCATGTCCATGAATGCAGCTGGGGCATTGGTTAATCCAAAGGGCATGACTGTAAACTCATAATGACCATACCTAGTTCTGAAAGCAGTTTTAGGTATGTCTTCTTCTTGAACTTTCAATTGATGGTATCCAGATCTTAAATCTATCTTAGAGAAATACCTAGCTCCTTGTAATTGATCGAAAAGATCATCAATCCTAGGTAATGGGTATCGATTCTTAATTGTGACTTTATTCAATTCTCTATAATCAATACACATTCTCATTGATCCATCTTTCTTTTTTACAAACAACACTGGTGCACCCCAAGGGGATGAACTAGGTTGTATAAATCCTTTGCTTAGTAATTCATCTAATTGCTTTTTCAATTCTAACATTTCGGTAGGAGCTAATCGATAAGGTGCCTTGGCTATTGGTGTAGTTCCTGGAATTAGATGAATCCTAAATTCTACTTCTCTGTCTGGTGGTAACCCAGGTAAATCTTCTGGAAAGACATCTGGGTATTCTGAAACTACAGGAATTTCCTTGAGTTCCTTGCCCTTAGTACAAATGATTATGGAAATCATATATACTATTCCTTGGTTCCGTTCATAATTAGCAACTTTCATTACTGATATGAACTTTAACGGCTTCCGAGGTTTATCTCCTGAAATCTTAATTACCTCTCCCGTAGGTGCTTGAATTTCTATAGAATTTCTATCACATATGATTTGAGCATGGTTGGCTATTAACCAATCCATTCCTAACACAACATCAAACTCAGCTAATTTCATAGGTAATAGGTTTGCAATAAACTTATGACCTGAAAGTTCTATTTCTACTTTTTGCAAAACCTGATTAATTTCTATGGAATTTCCATCTGCAGTTTCGACTGTAAAGATCTGCCTAACTGTAGTTAATGGTAACTTAAGAGCCTGACAGAATGAAGTATTTATAAAACTTTGGTTCGCACCAGAGTCAAATAATACTTTTGCATAGATGTTGTGGACTAAAAACGTACCGACGATCACATCCGGAATGAGTTCTGCTTCTTGAGTAGTTAGCTGGAAAGCCCTGGCATTCTTCTTAACAGTTCCTTCAACGGGTTTGCCTTTGTTATCAGTGATTTTGTTCAGTTTAGGACATTCGGTTTTGTAATGTCCTGTCTCTCCACAGTGAAAACAGGTTACAGTTTTCTTCTTACAGTTTTCTTCACTATGGCCCACCGATTTGCAGAAGTTACAAATTGCATAGCATTTTCCAAAATGCTTCCTTTTGCAATTTCTGCAGAATGGCGGGATGGAAGATTGTCTTGTTCCTTTCTTCTTGAAGTTACTACTATTACCCATCCTAAATCCTTGGGTAATTTTCTGAGCCAATTCTTTCTTCCTATCTTCATCTCTTGTGCGTATCAGTTCGTCGGTTAGGGTATTAGCTAATTCTACTGCATCGTCAATAGTGCGAGGTCTCGCAGCTTTAACGATATTGCGAATTTCGCTAATTAATCCCCAAATATATCGAGAAATGAGTATCGGTTCTGGCGAAGCCAAGTTAGGTACTACTCTCGCATATTCGAAGAATGTCGAAGTATAACCACGACAATCTATTCCGGTCATTCGATGATTGAGGAACTTATTTGCCATTTGTTCCTTTTCATACTCAGGACAAAATTTCCTTTCAACAAGATTCTTAAATTCTTCCCAGGTCATAGCATAAGCCACCCGTCTTCCTTTTGCCTGTAGCACCGTGTTCCACCATTCTAGTGCTCCTTCCTTAAATAGGTTTGAGGCATACATGACTTGATCTTCCTCAGCACATTTACTTATTGCAATTACTGCTTCGGTTTTCTCCAACCATCGCAGCGTTGCAGTTGCTCCTTCGTTGCCTGCAAATTCGGCGGGTTTACAAGCAAGAAATTCTTTGAAAGTGCAACCAGGCGTTGCAGACTTTCGCTTCTTAGGGCGCTGGGTGTGCTGAGATTCATTGTTATGATTTATATGGTCATTGCCCCCGTTGATGCTATTACTGAAATTATCTTCAGTAGTATGTTTGCTAGGTACAATATGTTGCGGATTACTTGGATTTTTCATAGCAGCAACGAACATTGGAATTGCGTTGGCTATTCCTTGGGCAACCATATTTTCAATATCTTGTTTAGTCATATATTGATCTTCTGGTTGTTGCTCCGAGTGATTAACTTCATTTACTGGTTCGTTATCGTTATTTGCCATAAGTTATTATGAACAATTAGCAATTAACAATAAATCATTTAAACAAATTATAACACATAAAGCCAAAATTATTGATTTCTCGATTGCATTTCATATCAGTATAGTATGCATCAATACACACCGATATTTTACAATGTTTTATTTGTTATGTTACAACTGATTTCACTATTTACTTTTACTATTATACAAGAATAATTCCACCACCCTCCTATTCGTCATCTCAGAAACGGAATTCCCTCTCGTCGTATTTCCAGGCAATCTGTCCCCCTATTTCCCTAATTCTATTCCCTGCATCCATTAACTCTTCACCAAAGTGGCGAAGTTCAGCCAGGTTTTCATTGCTCATCGGTGGATTAGGTAGGGGTTCTGGGTCGAATTGTGGAAGAAACGAGTAAGGACTGTTGACAATGTTTTGGAATTGCCAATCGTTAGTCCACCATTCTTCTGGTTCTATAGGTTGGTCATGGACTATTGGTTCAGTGATTGTTGGTGTAAGGTTCATCGGTATTGGATTTTCAACAGGATAGGTAAAGATACCTGAGTTGATAGGTTGCATAGTTTCACACTTTCCTAGTAATATATCTATTTGATCCTGAAAAGTAGCTCCCCATGTTTGATTAGAACTCTCTCCGACTTCTACCTGAGTTGGGTTAGAATCTTTTCCTATTTCTATTGCTATTTCTTGAGAGTACTGTTCGAACTGCTCCTCCATTTGCCTAACCTCATTAACGTCAGTTTCCTGTTCTTGTGGATTAGGGTTTTCCTGAATTATAATTGCTTTTCCTTTGTCTAAGGGTTTACTAGTTTTAGGAGTTTTTGTAACTGTCCTTCTCTTACGTATACGACTTCCCCATACATAATTTTTCTTTGGCCTTCTTTTTGGTTTGGTTACTGGTGGAGTAGGGAGTTCTACGGGTTCATCCACATCAGCAACGTATCCCGTAAATTCATGAGAAACTTCAATATTTACTGGGTACAGATTGAGGTTCTGAAAAGCTTCAGAGATCTCGTTCATGCTGTGTAGCATATATGCAAAATGCACAAAATGTCAAGTTAAAACTTTGGAACAAAGTTTACCAAATAAACACAGAAGTTTTATTGCATACTTAATTGTACAAAATACAGGAAACACTCAGTTTTATTTATCTACTTACTGAGAATTACTAGTACTGTATTCAAGATACTTTTTAAAGATTCGCATTTTCTGTTACAGTAGCTAACATATATAAATTAGCCCATTTTTCATCAAGTTTATCTTTCCAAGGGGACTTCTTAAGTAATTCCAGGGTTTCCTTTTTAATTTTCCTTTCCCTGATTTGCTCCTTACTTTTCTTAATAATCATACTCCTTTTTCTAGGAGAAAGCGGATTTTCGTAATTCGCTTTTTGCACAAATATTCCTTCCTCAGGAATTGTAGGGAGCTTTGAAATTTTAGTTTTAGAAGAACTACCCTCTTCGTAAATTGATCTATTTAATTTAAGATGGATATCTTGCAACTTCTGTTTATCCATACTGTAACTAACAAATAATCAGTTAGAAGCATGTAAACACATAATCACATATAGTAATCAGGAAAAATTAAGTATCATTTAAATACTTAATTAGCTTAACTTAGTGGCTCTGATACCACCTTATTTCTGTCACGGTTCCCGACCCGGTTTTACCCGTTTCAGGACCCGCGGAACAGAAAGTTTGCGGTAATCTGTTTATTGTGAGTTTAGCAGCGGAAAATTTATTTCACAGGATCGGCTAAGTTAAAACTTTTCCCGATTATTTTTATTTCATAATTCGGGTTAAAATCCCGGGTAATTTACAATAACAAGTTTTTAGTAATAAAACACATTTCTTTATTTTATATCGAGCCACTATCTTAAGCTTGAAATGCTTCCCTTGCATTTTTCCTGAATTACAGCAGATCACCTGAAATAGGTTTGAAAAAGATTTTGTCAGCGGGGAAATACTGAGTGAATTATTCTAGTTTCTAAAAATGACACATTTGTTATAATTCACAGTGATAAGATCTTTTACAATGTATCCTGATATCAACCAACTACCCACAGTACTTTACCACTCGATCCATTGGCCCATACGTCCAATGGTATCTGTGATTATGGTCATATCACCCAATGGCTGCCCCAATGGTGAAGATTATCAAGTAATGTATACAATACCCCACATACCGGCTGTAATTTGGTGATTCACATAAACTTAATCACTGTAAGTTATAATTCTGAAAATAATTTGGAGTATTGTAAACAATCACAAACTGTGATAAAAGAATTTATAAAAAGAGAATAACTCACTTTGCAGATTTAGTGTTGGTAGAATTTAGATTTAATCCCTGTTAACCTAATTTCACAATAAAGCACACAAAACAGGATTAGTGATCAATACAACGATTATGATAATTCCCCGAGATCAATTTTGACAATGAATGTCCAAATGCAATACTTCGGCTCATTTATCAAAATGACAAACGATAAAGTATAGTACTTCAACTCGTATATCGAATTATCGACAACGACAAAGTACAATGCTTCGGCTCATTATCGAATTATTGACAACGATAAAGCATAGCCCAATATGGGCGGCACTTAGACATTCTTTGGGTATATTGATCCCGGAAACTGAATCGTAATAGCGATCGACTAATTACCCTGTTTTGCGGCAGCGATTCGATAATTGTGTGTGTGTGTTGGACTGTTTTGCTTATAACTCGACCTACGTAACTCCGATTTTCGTCGTTCAAGTGCCAAAATTCAAGTCCCAACCCCTGCTATTTATACTGAAATTTTGACACCGTCGCGTAGCGCGAGGGGTACCCCCTTAGCCGTCGCGCTACGCGAGTGACCACCCTATTTTCATAGGGTAGCCCTTTGTGCAGGTAGGCTTGCTGTGTCGATGGTTTTATAAATTTCGAATTTTATAATGAGTTATGAAGATAATCGTTATTAGGGTTTTGCCCCCCCTGAGTTTTAGGGCCCCTGATCCTGATTCTGATTGTTCTGGAAATTCTAGGGTTAGTGTAGAATTACTTGGGTGTCTCAATTAGGGTTTTCTTAATAGCTAATTACTATCCTAATTATTTAAAATTTAATGAGAGTTGTTACAATCGAGATCCATATGACAATAAGGTATACTAATGTATAACATGACATAAGCTAGCATGCAACGCCTACTTGCCAACCCAAAGATTCCCGCTAACGTATCTTGTCGTAGCAACGACAAGACTATTTTGTTTAATTTAATATGACCTCAAGAACACGGACGGTGTGTTAATCCTATAACGCTATACATGTTAAGGGAGACTTGTACGAAGTTAATGACAAAGTATCGTGCATGTAAAGTTTCTAGCATGTAAGTATTTCTAAGTATAAACGTATAAAGCATGTAAGTTGGATACGATTTCATGAGTAATGTGTTTGCGTATAAGTGTTCGTGTGAGTTTTTATATGATATATGTATTGCACCCAAAAGTGTAAAACTGAAAAAGGGGTCATGTATACTCACAATTTTGCAAAGCTTTCCGATTAAACACGAGTTGACGGTTTGATGAGAGTGGAGCACCAAAGTTACTTTATATTGGGGAAACGAAGGCCCTTGAGTATATAGAGTTTGTGGAGAGTTCGGATTCGGAATTAAGTATAAAAAGTATATGTATGCGAAAATATATATTGTTTAAATACTCGTTTGGACACTAAATTTGTATGTGTTTTCAAGGGTCCTAACTTGCCCATTAGAATCTCAAACGAGGAATCAAGAACCAAGATAGTATCACCTAAGTCCTTAACATCTAACCATAACCCGGTTAATATCAAGATTTCAGATAAGTCTAATATATATATATATATATATATATATATGGTAAGGTTCATGCGAGAACCACCTTTATTGCGAGAACCAATGTGAACACAACCTAAAATAGCTAAAAAAACCTAACCCCCCCCCCCAAGCTAAATGCTAAAAACTAAAACCCACAAAAAACCTAACAAAAACCTAACCCCCCCCCCCCCAAGCTAAAATGCTAAAAACTAAACCCCCAAAAAACCTAAAAAAGTCTAAAAAAATCAAAAAAAATCTAAAATATTTTTTTTAATTTTTTTATGTTAAAATCGCTACTTTTAGTAGCAAAAAAATTTTTTTTTTAATTAAACTTTTTTTTGCTACTAAAAGTAGCGATTTTTTTATAAAAAATATTTAAAAAAAAAATTGTGTGTTTTTTAGCTATTTTTAGGCATTTTTGGTTGTGTTCACATTGGTTCTCGTGGTTCTCGCAATAAAGGGTGGTTCCTAACGGATCTTTGTCATATATATATATATATATATATATATATATATATATATATATATATATATATCCATTATAGAAGTCAAGCATGGAGGTATGAACACCTCATTGTATGATTCATCAAAGCACAAAGTTATCAACATAGATAACCCGGTTGGTCATGAATGAAAGATAAAGTACAACTAACTTGAATGTCAAGTAGCCAAGTAAGATTAACCCGGGCGTGTCATACCCAACATGGCAAATGTTGGAGGCGAGGGGGGGTAACTTACTTTGATTCTAGGAAACTACTTGGTATTCTTGCCACTAGAACAAGTGAGGTAGTGGAACAAGTTTGGAAAGCCATGGCTTCTATGGTTCACAGTTACACATGCACAAGTATTCCAACATTGAAGGTTGGAAGCTTGGATGGTTACAACACTTAGAACAATTTGGGCAGAATTTTGGACAAGGTTTTAAGATTGTTTCTTAGTGAAAATTAACTACAACACACATCCACAACTATGAGATTAGTTGCGAGCTTAGTGTGTATACGATTTCACCAAGTTTTAGATAAAATAAACAAAAGTAAGATTATAAATTCATAACAGAAAGTTTTATGACTTCTTGGATCTCAAATGTGGTGAGGTCCCACCTTAGTTTACGAAGATAAACTTGTGGAGACCTTCCTAGAGGTTATCCAAGAAGTTTAGAACAGAAAAGAAAGAAGAAAATAGATGGATTTGTGAGTGAAACTCACTATGAACACTTGAGAGTTCAGTGATCTTGCTGAAATGTCTTGAGAGAAATGAGAGTTTGAGAGAGATTTGGAGGTGTGGAAAGGATTTAGGAGTGAAAGGAGGCTTGTATTCATAGGCTAATATTTAGGGTTTAAGCATTAAATAAAGTGGTTAGTAGTTGGTGGTTGAATAAGGTGAAATCAAAACTTAAAATATCTATTGTTATAATTTTCACGAATTGAACCTATGCAGACAAGTCCCTCGCGAAGGCTCACCATTTACACGAAGGAGGTGCCTTCGTGTGTGCCTAGGGTGACGTGAAAAAGAAGGGGAGACACGAAGGCAATGCATGCCTTCGTGTGGTGATGAGTTTCATGAAAGAGGAGAAAGGGACACAAGGGCAATGCACACCTTCGTGTGGTGATGTGTAGGAAATGGGGCGAAGGCCCCTTTTGGGCTTGCTGGTTTCGTAGACAACGAAAAGCACAAGCACACCTGTGCTTATTGTTATTTTATTGTTACTATACTATTGTTATTGTTATTATTATTATTATTATTATTATTATTATTATTATTATTATTATATTTATTATTGTTATTATTATCGTAACATTTCCATTTTTTTAAATAAAGTATATAAAAACTTATATTATTAAACGGATAGATTACGGGTGAGTTGACTGTTAGAATTATGAGGTATCTAGACGAATATAGGAACCGTTTAATGATTATAATAATAAAAATACCTTATAATTAACCTTACTCCATTTTCAATGAAACTTAGGTCAAAATGTAGATAAAAATATTCTCGTTCTAATGACATATTCATCGTTTTATAAAATGTCATATTTTAGAAGTTATAAGTGATAAATGAGTGAAGCAGCTGAATTAATTATAATAATAAAATAATATTAAAATTTAAACTAACATTGAAATCAAAATGTACGTGTGTATGGGTACGTGGAAGATGTCGACCAGAAGCAAATAATTCAATTTGGTGTCCAAGTTAGGAAAGTAGTATAAATAGGAACAACATATGCACTTTCACAATGGCTCATATTTCTCTTCTTTCTCTCGCCTCTCTGCTATTATATATAGAGCCCATTTTCTTTAGTAATTCACCCCTAAATTCTATAAATCCCTATCCCATTTTAAGTGTTTTAAGCCCTGATCACTGATTCGATACCCTGTCTGATTGATCTTGAACCCAGCAACGGATGTCAAGGCGCTGCCTAGTTAATGCTATGCTTTGTAAACTACGTTGGGGTTCTGTCTCATGATGTATTGATAAAGTTGAATTGGGTTATTATACTTAACATGAGTGCATTACATATTTTATTAAGAGCTCAGGAGTTATGCCCAAGATTATACCACGAGGTCTGTAGTTGAACCCTAAAGTTACAAGGTGAGTCATTCTTTGTTTTTACCAAATTACTTTATAAAACCCCAAATGTTTTTCAGTTATACTTACAGGGATTAAGTCTTTGTAATCTATAATTATTACCAGTAGTTGGGGTTTTGTATACATAACTAGTCCACAATCACCAAGGGTGTGACAGCAACCGTTACTGTTGGGTGACAGGACCCAAAGTAATATGACCACAAGCACAGGGGAATGTCCTCAGTCGCATACTGTGTTGAATAATTAATAGAAATATACACTGTAATTCCCCATAATACTGTAAAGTATAACAATATATTTTTTATAACAATGGAATGAACTCGCCAGTATTTCTAGCTGATAAAATATTTTCAAAACGTGTTTCAGATAATTTGCTGTAAAGATAATAGAAGCCAGATATGGAGCACTGAATGCTTAAATAAAGTGGCTATGCAAACCAGCTATCAAGGCTTCATATTCAGCCTCATTGTTAGTAGTTTAGAACTCACAAGCTATAGAGTGGGGTATTATGTCCCCCTGTGGCGATTTTAGTAGTATTCCAAGCCCAGTTCCTTTGACATTAGAGGCTCCATCAGTGAAGAGTATCCAAGGATCCTTAGTTTCCTCTAGCTGTTGGACTTCTAATTCAGCTTCCCTTTGCAAGTCACTACTAAAATCTGCCACAAAGTCAGCTAAGGCTTGGGATTTAATGGCGATTCTAGGCTCATATCTTATATCATAAGCACTGAGCTTCACTGCCCACTTAGCCATCCTTCCTGACATTTCAGGTTTCCTGAGAACATTCTTAATTGGAAAATTAGTCTTAACGATAATAGCATGAGTTTCAAAATAATGTCTTAGTTTAGTAGATGCCAGAATTAAAGCAAGAATAAGTTTTTCTAAATGTGAATACCTGGATTCGGCATCAAGCAAACTCTTACTTACATAATAAACAGGATGTTGTGTACCTTCGTGATCCTTAACAAGGACGGCACTTACTGCTTTAGAGGATACTGCGAGGTACAAGGATAACACATCCCCTTTTTCTGGTTTCATCCAGGCAGGAGCTGAGGATAGATAATCCTTAAGAGCTTTGAGAGCATTCTCATGCTTTTCACTCCAGTCAAATTTCTTGTTCTTCCTCAAAATGTCATAAAATTCCTTGCATTTTTCTGAGGATTTGGATATGAACCTGTACAAGGCTGCGATCCTACCGGTTAATCTTTGTACATCCTTATCATTAGCAGGAAATTTGATGTTCACAATAGCTTTGATTTGCTCTGGACTTGCTTCAATGCCTCTTTTCGTCACCATATATCCTAGGAATTTGCCAGCTTTAACACCAAAGTGACACTTGGAAGGATTTAGTTTCATATTATATTTGTCAAGGATATTGAATGCTTCCTCCAAGTCTCTAAGGTGATCCTCAGCTTTTTTAGACTTAACCACCATGTCATCTATATAGACCTCCATAGTGTGTCCAATTTGATCCTTGAACATCATATTGACTAGCCTTTGATAAGTGGCACCTGCATTTCTTAGTCCAAATGGCATAGCAATATCACAATATATACCAGTTGGGGTCATAAAGGTTGTATCCTCTTGATCAGATGGTTCCATCTGAATTTGCTGAAATCCAGATGAAGCATCCATAAAGGTTAACAGTTCATGACCCGCGGTAGCATCCACCATGGAGTTAATGTGGGGCAATGGGAAAGGATCCTTGGGATATGCCTTATTTAAATCAGTAAAGTCGACACATACCCTCCACTTTCCATTTTTCTTTTGAACAACAACCACATTGGCCAACCATCTTGGATACTTGACCTCTCTAATCATACCTGCTCGGAGTAATTTTTCTACCTCCTCCTGGATAATGGCATTTCTCTCTGGTGCAAACTTCCTCCTCTTTTGATGGATTGGTTTGAATGACCTTTCAATGCCAAGTTTGTGAGTAATTATATCCTTAGATATACCTGTCATATCTTCATGCTTCCATGCGAAGGTAGTTTTTCTACTCTTGAGGAAGGATACCAAATCCTCTACTATTTTACCAAGGATCCCTGATCCTATGTAAATCTTGGATTCAGGATCATGAGGATCCATAAGGATTTCTTTCACATCATGCTCTATTGCCTCCAAGACATCCCTTGGAGGATGCTTTAATTGCTATTGCTCCCTTGGCCTTGAGGCTGGTTTCATTGATGATGTGTAGCAATTCTTAGCCTCTTGCTGATCACTCTCAATTTTCACCACCCCCCATGGACTAGGAAGCTTCACACATTGATGATAAGTGGATGGGACTGCCTTCATGTCATATATCCAAGGCCTGCCAAGGATAACATTACAACAAGATAAGCAATCTATAATACAAAATTTTTTATAAGAATGGAGTCCTTCGATATAGATTGGGAGTTTGATGTCCCCCAGAGTGTTCTTGGTCTCTCCACTGAATCCCACAAGTACTGAGGATCTTGGTACAATATCGGATTCAGGAATATTCATCTTCTTTAGGACATCAAGCTGGATGATGTTCACAGAGCTTCCTCCATCTATAAGGATCCTGCGAACAAAATAGTTAGAAATAAAAAGAGTAATAACAAGACCATCATGATGAGGATCCTGCATGTCAACACGATCATCCTCATCAAAAGTTATGACTTTATCCTTGGTAACACTGGATGTTCGGATGGGTCTGTCTCTATTGTCCATCTTGGTTTCCTTGGCATGTCTTTTGGCTGCTGAAAAGGAAGTACCACAAATGTCTGATCCACCGGATATGAAGTTTATAACTTGTGCATATGTTGGAGGAGCAGGAGCTTTTTCTGGGATCCTTTCAGGATCCTGGGTTCTTAACTTCTTTCGTCCCAAAAGTTCCTTTAAGTGCCCCTTGCTTAACAAGTAACCAATTTCTTTCCTTAGTGCAATGCACTCTTCGGTGAGATGCCCAAAATCCTCGTGATATGCATACCATTTTGATTTGTCTTTTGTAGCAACTGGTTTATCATTTTTTCTTGGCCACCTAGCTTTCTCACCTAAATTCTGCATTGCAAGAATTAGTTCATTGTTATCAACAGAAAAACAGTATTCAGAAATTGGAGGATAATCCTCATCATCCTCCTCTTGTTCAACTGCATGCACATTCTGGTTATCAGACTTGTTGTAGGATTTGAACTTGTTATTCTTGAAATAGGATCCTTACTTTTCCTGTTTCGAGGATCCTGCCAGTCTCTCCTGGATCCTTTTGTCATCCTCTAATCGGATGAACCTAAGGGCCCTGGTTCTTACTTCATCAAGATTCCTGCATGGTGTCATAAAAAGATCATCATAGAATAATGAATCCCTAAGTAAACCCATTTTAAAGGCTTCTACAGCCGTGGTTATATCCAAGTTAGGAATATCTAAGGATTCTTTACTAAACTTAGTGATATAATCTCTAAGTGATTCGTTTTGACCTTAAGTTACCCTATATAAATCACTAGTTAAACGTTCAAATTTTCTACTACAAGAGAATTGATTATTGAACAGGTTAACTAGATTAGCAAATGAAGTAATAGAGTAAGGGGGAAGACTTAGCAGCCATTTAAGAGTTGATCCTGTAAGTGTGGATCCGAAACCCTTGCACAGACATGCTTCTTTTAACCTCTCTGGGATGGGGTTGATCTCCATCCTTTCTCTATATTGTGCCACGTGTTCTTCAGGATCTGTTGAGCCATCATACAACTTCATAGTTGGTATTTGGAACCTTTTGGGTATCTCAGCATCACAAATAGGTGGTGCAAAACGAGATATCTTGTGGCTCCCATCTTCAATCTCAGGAATGGGTTTAACCACTCCTGGGACGCTGGATATCATATCCTTAAGCTTTTGTAACTCCCTAGCCATAGCTTGGTTGATACCTGTATCCTACATAAGGCCATGGTTAGTGGTATAAGAGTTATTAAAAGTGTTACCTCCCGGAGGATTCAAGTTTGGAATCCCAGATGTAAATCCATATTGTCGGGATTCTGGTATAATTGAAGGACCAGAAGAAGCAATGGTTTGCATTGGGATTAAGTCTCCTTGATGGATATCTGAACTTCCAAGCTGCAAGTTTCTTAAGGATCCTTGATCCTGAGGGGCATTGGATCCTTGATACGCTGTGAACGGGGGTCTTGGAGGATAATCCATGGATCCGGGAACCTGAGAGGATCCTTGAGGCTGAAAGGAGGATCCTTGAACATGAGAGGATCCTTGAACCTGAGAGGATCCTTGAACCTGCTGCGTCCCCATGTATCCTCATGAGCTAGCGAAGGATCCTTGATGCTGAGAGAAGGATCCTGCTGGTCGAAAATAGGATCCTAGAGCCTGAATCATTGTTGAGGATCCGTAATGCATTCCTCTTATTCCACCCAAGTATTGGACATCCGGAGCTACAGAATGCTGGGAGGTTATGACTGGAGTGTCGAAATTTAGAGACCTAGGCATCAATGGGGAATGATCCTCTACTGATCTCTTCTGTTTCTTGATATCTCCAATTTCTTTGAGAATCTTTTCATTAGTCTTATCCTGCTGCTGTATGTGATCCTTCATCTACAAAATCAAAGTAAAGAGGTCACTAGTAGTAGGACTATAAGAGGCAGAAGAAGTTGGAGGTTTTGAAAAAATAGGAGTCGGTCTCTTTTCAGCATTCTTCTGGGATCCAGAAGGTGATGGAGGCAAAGGTGGAACGCCCTGTGATGAATTGATTGCCGGCATTGCACTTGAAGTGGTTTTTCCTTGAGAAGCCATGTGGTTGAAGGTGATGAACCGGAATGACGGAAATGAACAAAATTTTTCAGAAATGAAGCACCAATTGCCCCACGGAGGGCGCCAAACTGTTTTGGTAAAAAATCAAGCAAAGAAAATCAACCAAATCTTTTGTTGTGAGGTGTGATGCTTGAATCAATGAACAATGTTAAGGATAACAATCAAATGTAGTGAACAAATGACACAAGGATTTATACGAGGAAAAAGCCCTTGATCAAGAGTTGATCTCCGGCATAAAAAACCTTGGGTGATGGCAACTACCGATCACCAATTAAGACTAAACAAATAAACTTTACAACTCGGGATGATAACAAGCTTGTTACAAGGATCACTAGTGTGTAATGTGCAAAACGGTGTATGAAATCGCCAAGTAATTGTTCGAGAGCTGACTGAGAGCTGATTGCGAGTGTGTGTATGCCAAAAATAGCTAAGTGTTCTACTCAAGCTTGTTATCCCCATTTTAAATTAGAAAATAACTATGCTAACAAACTATCCGACAATTATGCAAGCCTCCCACGATCTCCATAACGTCCATAAAAGCTTTGCACGTGTGGAATATTGAAGGAATATACTCCAGGAACTTTGGTAAGACTTGGTCCATGCTCTAGATCCTGCAAAACAACTTCACATTCGAAATGGACAATCGTTAGTATAAGGATAATAACAGTGATCCTAGATCCTGATCCTGCAATACTCCCTGAGGATCACTAATTCAAACAGAATTGAGGATCCTTGACCCTGGCAGCACTTGAGGATCCATGATCCTTAGGATTGTAAAATCCTCCCCTAACACCCAACTTGTGGGTAATTTAATATTTAGCATTTGCATCTGTCGGGTGCATGCTTGCACCCCGTGCATAGGTCGTGGCCATTATTAACTTAAATGAGCCAAGGATATCCAAGACACGGTCGTTAACCCCCAAATGTTTATGTTATCAAACAATACGGATTAAAACGGGTTATACGGATTCATTTAATCACAATCCGACTAAATAATCCCATACCCAACCAAGCGGTATTAATATACCGTATCCCAAGCCCGTATAGGGAAAATAAGTTAAAAGTATTTACCTGGTGATAGCAGTAAAATTCCTAAGGTTCTTGAAGGCACTTTTTACCGGAAGCTATTTAATCTGTATAAAAGATTTAATTAACCTATTAGGATGGTAACGGGTCTTTAATTAAGTCAAGGACTTAGACTGGCTAACTAGAAGGAAACCTTACGATTCTAAACGCTAGATTAAGCGGAGACCGGGATAGAATGTGATTTAGACCCGACAAGCTTGGATACTTGTATAATATGGGTAAACTAAATATATTCTGGAAAATGAGAAGTAAATGATAAGGTTAAGCCCGTTTCGGCTATTTTACGTAAACTAGTCAGGTAACCGATCCGAACACATAAATGCGTAACGGGTAACCAAATGAATTATATGCAGGTTCTAATTGTTACTATGCTTAAAATATGTTGATACATCAGTAGGATGTTAACATATATGCCCAAAAAGTATTTAAAACCATTTTAAGTCCCGTAAGGGCATTTTGGTAATTTTAATACTTATAAAAGAGATTTTATAATAAACTGAAGTTCTGGTCCTTTCTAATTAGTAAAAATATTTAATTTATCTCATTACATCAGTAAGATATTACACATATGTGAAATTTACTATTTATGACCAAACTATGTCCTGAAAGGGCATTTTGGTCATTTCACATAGGCTTTTAAGGGCATTTTTGGAAACCTGAGTTCATAACTTATACCTACTGTAATAATATTTAAATTTGTTTAAATTTTTAGTAGGTAACAAGTCTTAGATGTTAAATATGGTTTTAAACCATATTATGCACCTATTTAGCGTAAAACTCGCTTACTAACGATAATCATGATGTGTTTTGTGAATCTGAGGTTTTGATCAGTTTTGAATGCCCAAAATAATTTATTTAATATATGAAATCAGTAGAAAAAAGGTTTGGCATTCAAATCCTTTGTTAATCTCATTTTATGCTTAAAAAGGGTATTATCGTCATTAACCGAATCATACAAGAACTCTATGTTTAAAACAGATAATAATCTGACCAAAAATCTTAAAATTTCCTAAAAATAATATCTTAACAGTAGGTAATGAGTTTTAGTTCAAAATCCAAGTTTAAACATGCATTATGCAAGATATCGCAAATTAACTAATAAGAAGCTTCTAATTACGATATCGAGCATAATTCCTATTTGGGACCAAGAACTGATGTCAAATTTTTGGGACAGGTCTAAATACCAGTAGCAAAGGTATTAGTCCATTCACATTGCTAAGAATCTCAGTTTTATGATAAAAGGGCGTTTAAGGCATTATTAAGCATAATCACGATCAAGTGCATATAATTCAAACCACTAGGAACCATGCAATATAACTCCAGAGGGTTATACTACTAAGTAATGTGGTCCTAATGGAAACTTAAAACATAGAATAATTAAGCTTGAACGGGTCAGAACCGAAAGTCAAAGCAAAAGTCAAGCTTTTGCGACTTTCGATTATAAACTGACCTTAGACTATTAATTGCCGGGTTAGGACTGATAAAACATGTTTAAATATTAATTACCAAGTTATTAGAATGCTAAATATAATTTAGAACCTTTGGTTTATTAGTTTTAATCATATTTGCAATTTCTGTCCAGTTTGACTTTTTGTCAAACTATTTTGACCCGACAATTAACTGGTCAAACGAGATAATTAGGAGATGCCCTTTTAAGGGTTAATCACCTATACTAATGTGGTCTTATAACTACTTTCAATTTGATCAGTAGTTAAACCATATGAGATTAATATGAAAGTCAAACTTAAATTACGTAAAGTTTGACTTTTAGATAATTAGGTTAACTACAAGGACTAATCAGATAAGAAGAGGCTTACTACAGGTCCAAGTAATCTTTTCTACACTTGATAGTCTTCTCCAAGTCCTTGCAATGCTCCAGAGGTTATAGATTAGCAAATGTTGCAAATGTGCATATGAACTCAAGAACTAGCACCTTTATATAATGTATTGACAAGTGCCTAGATCATTGCAGCTGTTGTTGGAGGCCCTAGGATCACCCCAGGTGTCCTAGTGGTTTATTATTACCGTCCAATAATCCATGGTTTCAAAACAAGTCACTTAAAGTCGGTTAATCAGCTAGAACATACATCTGTCCACAATTCTGCCCAGCGACGAGCTTACAGACCGTAAGGGTAAGCTCTTGCGGTCCGTATCCTTTGCTTTACGGGCCGTAAGTACAAGTGTTTGAGGTCCGTAACCGAACCTGATTTGCATCGCCCAGTTACCTCTTTACGGACCGTAAGCCTAGGACCATATGGTCCGTAACCGATGACCAGAAGACAAAAAAGAATTTCTAACTTTTATACACTTCACCATGCAATTCAATTGACCGAATCTTGAACCATAATTCAGTGTAATAGTCCAAATGGTCAGTTCTGAGTGCTTTAATAACCATGCCATGCAATGTGTCCCCTTGGAGTTATCAAGAGTTGGCAACATATGAAGAAATTGTCGGAATTGCACATGAACTTCATATTCTTGAAAGGCTGGTTAATTCAACACAAAATTCAACCGGATAATTATGCATTCGTTATCAGATTTGTATGAGAATGTATTTATAGTTTTACAAGGCCTTATGAGCATTAAACGGTCACTCATAGGTAGAATTAACATGTTGACACGTTTAATTCCCGGAGCCTTATAATCTTCAGATTACATTCACACGGTTCGTCATATTCATCTAATCTTTTGATTAAGAATATATCTTCCGTGTAGTGTCATTCAGAGGCCCAAGTTTGGCATGTTGACACTTTAAGTCCTTCACAAAATTTCCACACGTTTAAAGTTCATGACACGTGTCTATATATAATTTGAACATGTTTTACGTGGTGTCACATAACAGCACTGGGGAACGGGCAAAATATACATTAGGAGCCGTCTTGTTCAGTATCGAGATATTATCAACATTATTTTCGGATTTAAATTCAATGGATTAATTAAACACTTGGTAACCAACGTTTTCGTAAAACTATGAACTCACCAGCGTTTTCTGATACACTTGTTGCATGCTCGCAGGTCGTTAGATGTCTTGGATTGGAACTTGCTGTCTGGTGTAGCTGGAGTGGTCATGGGTCGAACTAGATGGATACATGGGTTGGAATTATTGATATGACACGTTGGCTTTTGAGCAGTTAAACTATGATTATTTTTATTTGCTTCCGCTGAACATGTTGGTTTTCGTTTAAACTTATTAATAGTACTTTTCATTATAAATTGGCAATTTCATTTTAAACTTGTGATTGGTTCAACATGATTAGTGGCTCGTTATTGGTTTGTCACATGACCAGCAGGGTTTCCATGGGTGGTATTTTGGGGGTGTGACATCTTAAATGACAAAAAGACACTCCTATTTATAGGGCACACATAAGGAATGTCTCCTTATTTACAATTATGTCATTCCCCTATATTTAACAATATAAAACCTTGTTTTGTTCAGTTTCTCGCTATGATTCGTGATTGACGGAAGTGATAGACATTATACACTCACAGACTCCCCCTTGGATATTACTACAGTCAATCTCGTAGCTTTCTGTCTTTTCTCTCTCTATGAGTCTTTATGAAGCTTTGGCATCTTCAGAACCATAGACTCCTCTTTAGCTCTAACAGTTGATTCTGTGTTCTGATTCAGCTCCCCCTTACAATTAACTCATTCTCCAGGCTCCCCATTTCCTTAAGCTTTCGTGCTTTTCAGGATCGACACCTGGCTCTTTGATTACAAGCTCCCCCTTTCTTTGAGCCCGTCTTCAGATTCCCCCTTAGTCTCAGCTATCAGGATCGTAATCTAGTTCACCATCTGAAAATCACAAATATTTAACAGTGAAAGCTTTTTGAATGATAACCTGGCTCTAAACAAAGATGTAACAATATGTAATCTCCCAGAATTATCCGATTCTACTTCCCCTATCAAATAACTCTATATTTGACAATGAAAGCATCCAAAATCCTCACAGATAATCATCCAAGTCCAAATTAATGACCTTGGAGATTTCACAAACGGTTTTTGATTTTTTCGATTAAAAACTCAAGTTTTAAATTAATGAACTTGTTTATTTTCAGAATCATGTTCAGCATACTTAGATTTTGAAACTCAGCCTTCAGACATCGGTTGTCGAAAATAAAGTAGAAGCAAAATCTTTTTGAATTTTCAAAAGTTTATGCTAAAACACTCCGAAAATCTTTTTGTAATTTTCTGAAATATAAAGCAGTAAAGAAATATTTACAGACAATTTTTTTTGTTTGAGTTCGAGTCAGAGGATTATATCAGTTTATGACAAATCACTAGCACCGTTGAGCTATACACACTTTAAGTTTTAAACGATTCACTTAGATTGTCAGTATACTAGTCCACTTAAATTCTCACACAAATTCAACTGATTCGAGATACGAGATTTAGTGTTTTAAGAACTTAACTTATTCGCGTGTCCCACCTCAGAATATACTCCCGTATCAAGATTCCCTAGATTCAGTCTTACAGGTGAATATACTATATTGATATATGTACTCTGGGTTAGTGCGAGACCTTAAGAGCTCAGGTATGAACTACCGTTCAGTCAAAGATATGAAGGCTCGACTTTAGGTGTGTCCCACTTAGGGATCTTCTTTACAACTTCACTTAATTTACATCTTTCAATATTTTCTCAATTTTTATGCAGAGGGAAAGCTTTTTAAAGCGCATAAAGTATTATACGAGGTTTAGGCCAGATATCAAACAATATAAAGACCTAGTATCTCAGAATCAGGCAACCTCTCAAACGAAATTTCGGAGATTATCCATATATCCGAAAGATATTCCCCACGAGATAAGCAAGATATTGATATTTAGGTTTATATCGCGAAATCAATCTACTAAATGTGTAAAAACCTACCATTTATCATATTTGACTTTCCATTTCTTTTTATTTTAACAAAGCACATTTTGGTTTCCAGATTTGTTTTGTTTCAAACTTGGATGTTTTTGGTTTCCATGTTTGTTTTGAAATATCAACTTTTGATTGCCAAATTTGTTTTGATTCAATTTTGGGTGTCTTTGATTTCAGTTTCTAAGTTTGTGGTGATTCAAACTTGGTTGACTTCTGTTTAACAGCTTAGCTTCACTTCGTTGTTTATTCGGTTTAACATCAACAGGCTTCAGATTTGGACATTTACGACCAACGTGTCCAATTTGATCACATTTAAAGCATGTTCTCTTGGAAACATATTTAACCTGTTGTTGTTTTTTCTTTTGCGCATAGAACTCTTCATTAGTCTGTCGACTAAGTTGGAGTTCTTTTTCTTCTTCTGAACTTGTTCCATGAACAAAATTCATATTTTTCTGAAAATTTGCCTTTTCAAAACGTTTTCTTTTGTTTTGTTGCTTTTTATAACCCAACCCAGCCTTCATGTTCTTCTTTTTATAACTAGGTTTGTTATAAAAAGTTTTCATGCTCGCTTTTCTGACAAATTTGTCTATCTCGGATTTCTCAATTTCTACCGGTTTGAAAACTTTGTCAATCTTTTCCGAAATCACATTCTGAATCGGAACTTCAATATCTGAGAATAATTTGTCCGATCTAATCATGGTATAAGCCAATCCTATCGGATCATCATTCGCATTTTTCTCAGATTTTGAATTGTTAAGATAACTTTCATGAAAACTTCCCTCATTTTCATCATGTGATTCGGACTTATCTGTTTCTGTAGTATCCTCTTTCAAAACACTTTCAACGACCTTACCTACCACCTCTGAATCACAAGTATCATCAGATTTGGAATAGGTTATGTGAATATTTTCTGGCAATTGATCAACCATGTTGAAAGCTTTTTCCACCTTTTCTTCATCATAGAATGTGAACTTTTTCTCAAACGATGGTGGAACTTGATGATATTCTGAACCAAATCCTTTCTTGTTTTTTCAGAATCTTTATCATCCGGTTTTATGTTGAAAATACGTTCAAGAACATTTGATGAAGCGTGATAACTATGTAACTTGTTATTATCTTGTTCTAAATAAGCCATTTTACGTTTAAGCTCAGCAACTTCTTCAATATATGAATTTACAACTTGTTTTATTTCATACTGTTGTTTAAGTGTCTGTGACGTTTCAGAACATTGTGACAATCTAGATTGAACAAGTTTCATTTGGCTTTTCACCGCCTCATATGATTCTTTTGTAATATGATATGCCAATTTTATTGAATCATATTCATTTTTAATTTCTTGAACCACATTTTCTTTTTGCAAACATTCTTCAGTCATTGCTGAACACTTTTGTTTCAAAGTCTCATTTTCTTTTTCCAAAACTTTACATTTTTGTATCAGCTTTTCATCGTTATCTATCAAAACCTTTTCTTTTTCAAACATTTCTTTACATTTATCTTTGAAGACTCTTTCAATTTTAGTAAATTCCATGTCTCTGGATCTGAATTTTTCATCTTTTTCAGTAGGGTTAACTTTGTACAATAGTAACCAAGTTTTAAGAGTGTTCTAATTAGGTCACTCATAATTTTTTTTATTCCAATTAGGTTATTCAAGATTCATTTGATGTTTCAATCCTAGATATTTTACCTAAATAGAAGGTCATCCATATTACATGACATTTATTTAGGTTTTTTATTTAAAAAAATTGTTGACATGGCACATAAATGCCAAATGGGTTAGAAAAAAATGCGAAATAGATTTAAATTTTTTTTTAAATTGTAGAAAAGTTAAAAAAATGCAAAAAAAATTGAAAAATGTGATTTTTTTTCAAAATCTCTAAAAAGTTATCAAAATTTTTATAAGATCGTGAAAAATAGTTAGATGTTAGTAAATTTTTAATGGAAGAAAGTATTAAATACTCGTACACCAAAAGCATTTAAATTATAGTTATAAAAGAAGATAAACAACTAACCATAAATAAATGTCATTTCGGATTATAACCTGCTATTCAGGTAAAATATCTATCATTAGAACACCAAAATAAAGTAGAATGATCTAATTGGAACAATAAATTTTATTAGTGATCTAATTGGAACACTCCTAAAACTTCATTACTATTCTGTAACATATTCCCTTTTCATTACAAGCACTACACGTTTCCATGCATTTCTTGCATTGTTCATCAGTTTTATGATCATTTTTATTTAACACTTCAGAATATTCAGGTTGAGTTATTACCTCAGTTTTTGGCACATCGGCTTCTTCTGCCGTCTGCTTCTGAACTTCTTCCAACACCTGCCGGTTTTCAGCTACAGCTTCACCAACCGGCTTCTCCAGATTTTCATCAGCTGTTTTCTGACTTTCTTCACCAGCTACTTCTTCTTTCTTCACCTCTTCATCCTTCTATTCACTTTCACCATCATCTTTACCTGTTGTCTTCTTCAACTCGTTCACCATTTTCTCAACATTCTTCTGTAGTCTCTCTTCTTCAAGCTTGCTGTCATCACATCTCTGATTATCTTATCTAGCTTTTTGAGATAATCTTTATCTACCTCTAACTTCGAACAATACTCTCCGGATAGAGGAATAACTGCAAGTACATCATTGTAAACCACTTTGCTTGAATCAATAACCGGATCTCCTTTGTGATTAATGTAGCATTCTCTTTTCTTGTCCCATCTTCCAAACCTCCTAGCTTCATCGTACTTTTTTACATCTTATCTATTCTTTAATCTGTAAAACTTCTTTCTCTATACATTTTCTGTTGAAGGATTTCCTCTTTCGTTTTCACTTCAGCCACCATTGCAAACTTCTCTTTCGGTAGATACTTGTTCCAGTTGAACCCTTCGTCATCATGAATTGTCGGTAAAGCTTGTGTTCTTTCTATTGATGATCCTTCACCAATTTGCTTTAGATTTGATTTGGATGATTGCTCACTGTTTTTATGATAGATAGCCTTCTTGTAATAATCATTATGAAATGGGTTGACATGATCAGCTACTTCCTGGTTTACACACTCTCTTTTGAAATGACCCTTCTGTTTACACCGGAAACATGTGACTTTCGACTTGTCAAACCCTAGTTTTGGGTTTGAACCTTCAAGACACTGTCTGCCTGTTATCTCCATAAAACGCTGTGCTCTTCAAATGCCACTAGCCAAACACCATCTGATGTCAATGAGTTCCGTCTCCTCTGGATCTATCTGGTCATAATCTTCTTTTGTCATTTCGGGGTTTCCGATTCTCCCTGCTACCAGACTCTCATATGACTCCAGAATTGATGCTAAGAAACTCATCTATTGTTTAGCAGCATTGATACTCATTGTTGGAGAAATTTTCAGCTTCAAAGCAATGTTACAATGAATCTTATCTGGTTCTACTGTGTTTGATGTCGTTGAGGAAGAAAGATAACCTGGATCATAACTTGATGAGCTCTTCCGTGAGTCCATTGACTTTTTGACGCTAAAAGCTGTACCAATCTTTGATGATTGATTGGTTGAGGGTAAGCTTCCTCTGTAGTAAAGGCTCACATTCTGCTGATAAGTTGAACTGCTGATTTTATTCTGTTTTTGCAGCTCCAGCTCCTGTCCCTCAGTTCTCTCTATCAAATTATCTTGGGTGAAATCATCAAACCTTGAATCATTTTTCAAAATCATGACAAAAGTCTGCCAGTCATCAACATGTGGTAACATTTCGATCACTTTGTCAATAATTTCTTCCCTAGTTTTTGTAATTCCAAACCTCTCAAGTTCAATCTTTAAGTGACAAAATCTCTCAATCATTTGTCTCACATTCTCACCCTTCATACAATCAAACAAATCAAATTCTTTCTTTAGTAATGAAATTTTATTTTTCTTGACTTGTTTTCTGTCACACCCTGGCTTTGCGGAAGCGTGGTTAATTTGGTGTGACTTCTCAATACCATAGCTTAATCATAACAAAGCTATATGAATTAAAAACATGCAAGATCATCTATTAAGTTTTGAAAACCAAATACAATACCATTGTTTTAACAGGAATACGCCCTAACAACCACAACCTTGTTCAACAACATTACAAACTTAAATATAGCATAAACACAGTTTAAGGACTGTGACTTGTCCAGGAAAGAGTCACATTCCCTAAACCCTGGATGACCTCGGAAACTAGTGCAGCGGGAAAACGTGCCATACCGTGCCAGATCTTTTAATTCCCTGAAATACATGTAAGTTGAAAAATCAACAATAATGTTGAGCGAGTTCATGTGTTTAGTATGTGCGCGTGAATAAACCTTTATGATCGTTGTAAGTGTGAATATTTTGTAAACTCTGGTATGAAAGCAAATAAGGAAACATATCAGTTAATGTGTAACCACATGGTCCAACCTGCGGGCGCATGGGAGGGGATAGGACAAGGTCACCACATGGTCCAACCTGCGGGCGCATGGGTGGTGTTACGACAAGGTCACCACATGGTCCAACCTGCGGGCGCATGGGTGGTGTGAAGACGAGGTCACCGCATGGTCCAACCTTAGGGCTCATGGGTGGGGTTTGTTATGCTCAAATAGGCCTATCACTTGTATCCCTCGATCGTACTACGAGGACTAATGTTCTTAAGGTTTCACCTACCCAAATCACATAACCTAACAGTTCCTTCCTTAGCTGACCATACCATGTAAGAAATATTCGTAGTCATAGTAACATGTATTTCACCCCCGCAGTTTAGAAAACTGAAAAGAGTTAAGAGAAAAGGGGGACATGAACTCACCATCGGTGCGTCTCTACCAAGTACTCCAAATCAGGCAGCTGTACAACGACCTACATGTGCTAATTCTATTAGACAGACGGTCGTGCCTTAGCTTTATGGTTTAAGTTTTTGGGAAATAGTTAGACAACTATTTCGGGTTTACTTTTCGTATATACTTGGTAGTTAATCTCCTTCCCAAGGATGGGGGATTTAATACATGTGCGTTCGAATTACACCATTAAGTCTCACTTAATATATTTATTTCCAATTCCAAAATATAAGTATTTTCCTCAAAAATATTATATTTTCACTTCACATAATATTCCCCAAAAATAATACGTTGATAAATATACATTCACAATTATTTCCGCATAATGCGTAAGTTACGTTTTAGCGACCGTGTGGTAATAATAATTACCGTTGTAACTTATATGTTTATCGTGGAAGCGTTCGTAATATTTTGGATTCGTCAACGTTCGTAAATATTATTTTTACTCTAAAAATAATATTTGTGTATTTTTCACAAAATAATCATAAACAGTGTTGTGAAAATATATTTACCAAATATATGTTTATCACGTTTAGTTTTGTGAAAATCCCACCTCCGAATATTTGTAAATATAGTCGTGGCGAAATATATTTTGAAAACATGTCAAAACAATTCTAACACTTGTAAATAATTCTAAGTGTTAGGTTTTAGGAAAATTTCGCCAGAGTTTCCCCTGTAACTGGAGGTGGCCACGCTTTCAAGCGTATCATTTTCTTTTACAAAATCATTTCAACAACCTCTTTATTCAATCAACAATTTCCGACACATCAACTAATCGACAAGTATGTAAATCGCATAAATCACATGAACTTGTAGTTTTCCCAAAACTATGGTGTAAATCTCCTTACATTTTGTGGATCTTTATATAAAGTAATTCGATCTCGTAAAAACCTCGTTTTTAAAGTAAATCCGTCTTTTCAACTTCCCGTCATCTTCTTCAAAGATTGTTATTTTGTCGAAACTTTTCATTTCACAAGTGTTTACACACTTGTGGTTTATAAAAATCATGTTTGTTAATGTAAGATCTATTTTTAGAAAACATGACTTCTGTGATATGTGGTTCTTTGAAAATACCACCCGCAGATACGTAGATCTGCTAGTTTTAGATACTATTTTACAAGTAAAAATACTTTTACACAAGTTCATGTATCGCGTGTGGTAGAGTTTCACCTTTTAACCCTTGTACCATTCAACACAAGCTTATGTCAAGATCCATGACCTTAACCAAACCGGGTTAAACGATGATCCGAGCTACCACATCATAGATCGGGCCTAAATAACCAGAAATTCCAATTACTACATCATTTACACAACTTATGATCTTTTAACCAACAATACTTGCATTTTTAGTAGACTTTTGTGCTTCAAATTGTAAGTTTCTGACTTTTAACCGTTACAACACATTTTAACCACCTTAGAATAGTTCGAGAGAGTGTTTTAAGCATTATACCTCTAGCTCGAGGCTAGGGAAGATTCTATGCGAAAAAGGGGTGGATAAAAGCAAGAGAGAGTGGTCCTTCGAACTCCGAGTGCACCAAGACTCCTTATATGCGACCCTTAACACTTGTAGATGATTGAAGCTTGCAAGATCAAACTCGAAAATGGTTGTGGTGACCCAGGGGGTTCGGCCGAAGCCTTTGAGAGAGAGAGAGGAGTGTTTGAAGTTGAAAAATGGAATGTGATGAACTCTTGTGCCAAGTCTACTACTTATAGATAATTAGGAAGTTTTAATCTAATGGTTAATGTGTTGTCTAGATATTAGACAACTAGGATTTTAATATTCAAAAGAAATCAAGTCTTGTCCTCTTGGTTTGGGCCGATTTCCAATGGGGGGGGTGGGGTACTAGTTCGATTTCAACTAGTTAGTTAAGTATTAGTTAGGTTAAACCAAGTTAGATTTAGGGACTAACTCAGTTAGTGGTGTGTTGTGCTATAATGCGGGTGTTAGGGTATTCAGGGACCCTAACTGGCTCAGAAAAAGACCAATATTGTTAATGTCAATATTTTTATGTCCCGGGTAAAGTCCAGTTGTTCGGTTGGATAGTAATCTGTTAAAGTGCTTAACAAAGCTTTTAAGTGTCGTAAATAACATTTTTAGTGACACAACTTATTCCCCGAAGTGTCAGGAATATTTTCCTCATGTTTGGCACTTTACTAGTTAGCCAGAAGCTGATATGTTAATTAAAGTGTTGTGTTTTGTGCTCAGTGTATATTTTAGGCACATCCAGTCACTGTAACTTATTCCTAGAGACGCAGTTCTACAACCCTTGTATCCCTACACTCACTATGGGTGTAGTAAAATATTTCTGGCTCATACAGGCCTTAGAGGCAGTATCTGCCTGATGCTGGCTTTATCAGCATGTTCAATAGGTTATCCATTCAAATGCTACTGTGCTTTTGTGCATCATGTTTGTCACTAGAGTTCAGTATGTAAATAATGTAGTGACGGAAATCAAAGTATGATGCGGGAATATACAAGTATTAGAAATCAAGTAGCAGTTCATTAGCAATTTCAGTTAAGCACAGTAATTAAGCAGTAATTAATTATTAATTAAATAGTACGGATACCTGGTTTAGTGAGGGTTGTCACATTCTCCCCCCGTTAAAGAAATTTCGTCCCGAAATTTTAAGTTCTGCTTGTAGAAGCAGGGTTCTTAGGAAATAAGTGGGAGGTATTTCTCTTTCATTCGGTCCTCACGCTCCCAGGTGAATTCAGGACCATGTCTAGCATTCCAACGAACTTTGACGAGCTTGACACTGCTCCGGCGGGTCTTGTTTACTTTCCAATCCGTGACCTCAACAGGTTCTTCAACGAAATGGAGCGTGTCGTCAACATGAATTTCGTCGGTGGGAATGGCAACGGTAACTTGAGTTGGACTCCTCTTCAGATTGGATACATGGAATGTATCGTGAACTCCATTCAGTTCAGCAGGTAGATCCAACTTGTATGCTACTAACCCGATTCTTTCCAAGATCTTGAACGGTCCAATATATCACAGATTCAACTTTCCACGCTTCCCAAAGCGTGCCACACCCTTCCAGGGTGATACCTTCAATAAAACCATATCACCAACCTCAAACCCTAGAGGTTTCCTGCTTCGATCCGCGTAGGCTTTCTGCCGGTCACGGGCCGCACTGATGCGATCTCGTATCTGTGCAATCTTGTCGGTGGTTTCCTGGACTACATCAGGGCCAACCAACTGTCTATCACCGGCGTCAGACCAACAGAGCGGTGATCTGCACTTGCGCCCATATAAAGCTTCGAATGGCGCGGCACCAATACTGGTGTGGTAGCTGTTGTTGTATGAAAACTCAACCAGAGGCAAATGCTTATCCCAGCTACCGCCTAAATCCATAACACATGCTCTCAGCATGTCCTCCAACGTCTGAATCGTCCGCTCGCTTTGACCGTCGGTCTGCGGGTGAAACGTGGTGCTCATATTCAACTTCGAGCCAAAAGCTTCTTGGAAGGATTGCCATATCCTTGACACGAACCTTCCGTCTCTATCGGAGATAATCGAGAGAGGTACTCCATGGCGTGTAACAATTTCTCTCATGTAAATTTCAGCCAGTTTGCTTGTGTTATCCTTCTCTCGGATAGGTAAGAAGTGCGCTGACTTCGTTAAGCGGTCCACTATTACCCAAATAGTGTCATGGCCTCTTGGCGTCCTTGGCAACTTTGTAATAAAATCCATGGAGATTTGTTCCCACTTCCACTTGGGAATTTCTGGTTGTTGCAGAAGTCCAGAAGGCTTCTAGTATTCCGCTTTCACTTTAGCGCAAGTTAAACACTTGCTCACATAAATAGCAACATCGCCTTTCATCCTAGGCCACCAATAATAACCCTTAAGATCCTGGTACATCTTATCCACTCCAGGGTGGATAGAGTACCGTGACTTGTGAGCTTCATCGAAAATAACCGTTCTTAAACCTCCAAACAAAGGAACCCAAATCCTTTTCTCAAAACACAACGTTCCTTCCTTGTTTGGTACTAATAACTTCTCCATCCCACGGAGATACTCTTCTTCAAGGTTTCTCTCCTTGAGAGCTCCTCTCTGCGCGGCACGAATGCGCAGAGGAAAATCGGTTCGTATAACCATCTCCAAAGCCCTAACCCTTATGGGCTTGATCCTCTCTTTTCGACTGAGGGCATCGGCGACCACAATCGCCTTCCCTGGATGATACTTTATCTCGCAGTCGTAGTCGTTCAACAACTCAACCCATCGTCTTTGACTCATATTCAACTCCTTCTGGTTGAATATATGCTGCAGGCTCTTATGATCTGTGAAGATTGTACACTTCGTACCATAAAGGTAGTGTCTCCAGATCTTTAAGGCAAAAACCACTGAGCCAAGCTCCAAATCGTGAGTGGTATAGTTCTTTTTCGTGCACCTTTAACTGGCGTGTTGCGTAAGCAATAACCTTTTGGTGTTGCATCAACACACAACCCAATCCTTGACGCGAAGCGTGGCTGTATACCACAAAATCATCCGTACCCTCTGGAAGTGCTAAGATTGGCGCGTTGCAGAGCTTCCCTTCCAATATCTGGAATGCTCCTTTCTGTTTGATTTTCCCAATCAAACTTCTTGTCCTTCTGCGGGAGGAACGTCAATGATTGAGCGATTTTTGAAAAATCCTTGATGAATCTTCGGTAATAGCCAGCCAAACCCAAGAATTGCCGAATCTCGGTTGGCGTCTTTGGCGTTTCCCAATCCTTGATCACCTCGATCTTGGTTGGATCCACGTGGATTCCATCTCCATTTACCATGTGCCCAAGGAATTGCACCTCCTCGTAGCCAAAACTCGCACTTAGAGAACTTGGCATACAACTGTTCCTTCTTTAGCGGCTCCAGAGTGGCTCTTAAATGCTGCTCGTGCTCAGCCTTCGTCTTTGAATAAATCAAAATATCATAGATGAATACAATCACGAGCTTATCCAAGTACGGCTTACAAACTCGATTCATTGGATCCATGAATATTGCAGGTGCGTTTGTCAACCCAAACGGCATAACCAGAAACTCGTAGTGCCCATAACGAGTTCTGAAAGTTGTCCTTGGGATACTCTCCTCTTCTATCCTTAACTGATGGTATCCAGATCGCAAGTCGATCTTTGAGTAAAAGCTTGAACCTTGCAGTTGATCAAACAGATCATCAATTCTTGGCAGAGGGTATTTATTCTTGATTGTCAACTTGTTCAGCTCCCGGTAGATGATGTTTATTTGAAAATCATCATCCTTCTTTTTGACGAGTAGTAATGGGGTTACCCCAAAAGGGAATTTTGGTCTGTTATCTTCCTTCTCTTTCCATTGCTAAAACTTCTCTGTCATTCCTTGCATCTCCGAAAATGTAAGTCGCTACGATGCATTGACTACGGGTGCAGTGCCTGGAATTAATCGTTGAGGAGACGATTCCGGCAAGTCTTCGAGGAAGACTTCGGGGTATTCTCCAATCACAGGGATGTCTTCGGGTTTTGGTTCTTCGGCTTCTTTTTCCACGACATGAGCCAAGAATGCAACACATCCTTTGTGCGAAAATTTTTGTGTCTTCTTTGCCTGATGATCCGTAGGAGCGTATCCTGCTCCATGAATCACCATCATTTCTCCGTTCGTCGTCGGGGTGCGGACGACAATCTCCGCTGGGTTGTTCGACAACCAGTCCATCCCAATTATCACATCGAAGCTTCCGTTAGGCTTGTTCTATCGAGAACTGGGTATCTAGGTTACTTACTACTAAAACAACTATATTTTCTGAAGCTAAAATTTGACAATACTGTCAAATAGAGCGTAACATTGACTATTATGAGACGTATCGATATCCACGCTTGGATTCTATCCCCGCTGTTGAGCTTTCATCCACGTGCCTGAGTGTTCTTAGGGCAATACTTCCTGAAATGCCCCACATCACCGCAATTAAAACATGCTTGGCCACAGCCTTGATCGTCACCATCCCTGCCTTGATAGTTGTTGTCGTTGTTATTTCCTCCGCGATTTCCGTTACCATCTTGACCTCTATTTCCACGTTCAGTACCTTGCCGACATGTTTCCTTGACATGTCCCACCTTGCCACAGTTACCACATTTTCCATATCTACACCGCCCGTTATGGTGACGTCGACAGTTGTCGCACTTTGGTAGGATACCCGTGTACTCTTTTCTCTTTTTGGCCTTGTCGTCGCTACTCGACTGGGTACCTTGTTTGAAATTCGCCAACTTCCTCTTGTTGTCCCCAGATGACTCTACATGAGTCTCCTTCTTCTCCTCAGAGGCTGAAAATTTGTTCATCCTGATTGCCTCTTCTGTCAAGGCTACACTTAGATTGATGGCCTCAGAGATTGTGGCAGGCTTTGATGCCGTTACCATGCTCATGATTTGGGGTGCCAATCCCCAAATGAAACGCTCAATCCTTTTAAACTCCGGATCTACCATGTAAGGAACGATACGTGATAGAACTTGGAACTTCTCCACATACTCAGCTATTTTTGGACCTTCCATCTTCAAGTTCCAGAACTCAGTTTCTACCTTCTGGCTTTCTGTTCTCGAACAGTACTTTTTATGCATTAGCCCTTTCAGCTCGTCCCACGATAGAGCATACGCAGCAGCCTCGCCCATTGTCTGAACCTGAAGTTTCCACCATGACAGAGCCTCATCTCGGAACAGCCCGGAAATGTACGTGACCTGGTCTCTTGGGGCGCATTTGCTCGCACGCACAACAGTGTCCGTCTTCTCGATCCAGCGTACGAAGGCTACGACACCCCCAGTGCCGTCGAAATGTAGGGGCTGGCAGCCTAAGAACTGCTTGTAGGTGCAGCCGTTGGGTGGGTTATTTCCTGAGGTACCTCCGTTGCGCTCGGAGTGATGGGCCTCGTATTGTGCGATGACTGCAGCAATGATTCCCTGAAGTTCCGCCTCATTGGTGGGTATGCGTACATCCCGTTTTGGAGGCATCTTCCTATGATGATCGTACGGGTCAGGTCATAGTAAGTAAAATGTGCGTAAGTATACAACAATATCAACACATAACATCTCATGTTATAAATAAATCAATCACATAACATCTCATGTTATAGAACATAAACAATAGATCACTTCGATTGCATTGCCACAAATCGAGACCAGAATGTAAGGTTTACAGGTACCCAACTGTATCATACAACATCAATGACTTAGTAGGTGACGACCCTAGGCAGGTCGTGCGATCGCTGGACATGTTCAGGAAGCTCTGGTTCGTCCATTTTCAAATTCCAGGACTCCATCTCAAGCTTCTGTTATTCCAGTCTTAGAACCATATTTCTCCATAATCATTTCCTTGAGCTCGTCCCAGCTCAGTGCATAGTGTAACACCTCGAAAAATTTCGTCCAATGATGTCTTGACACGTGTCATAAGGTTCCGTTATGTGAAAACATACTTTAGAGGGACTAAAAGTGACAAACAGTGAAAACTATGGAACGTAAGGGTCCAAAGTGTCAACAATGGATAAATAGGCTCTATGATAACCCCACATAATGTTTATAACCTTTAACGGATGGTTCATGGATCATACGACGCGGAAATTGCCCAAAAGTGAAGTATTGTAAACTATAGGGGCCAAAAGTGTCAACATGTTTAATTTATACCTCTGAGTGAACTTTTGGCAGACCCGAAGCTTTGTATAGCTAAAATATACTCACTAGAATATGTGGTAAAAATTTCATGAAGTTTCGTCAACGTATGAGAAAGTTATGGCCAAAACCGTACTTAAGGGACTAGAAGCGTCAACGTCGAATTTCAGGGCTTTGCGGTTGAGCGCAAAGTTATCCGAGGGCATTACCATGTTGGTAAAAGTCCTAAGGTTCTTAAAAACCAAGTTTGGGGGTTTACGGGTCGAGAAAAGTAGCCGAAACATCACGTACAAGTCCAGGGGTCAAAGCTGTCAACATTGGAAAGTTGTTTGGCTGAAACAAGGGTCAGGCGACCCGCCTGGGAAAGCCCAAGCGGGCCGCGTGGGTTGCCCAGCGTGCAGAATTTCGTTTTGGGTCTATTTGAGTCCGATTTTAAGTGTGATACAGCTCATTTGTGTCACACCCCCAAAATCCACACGCGGAGTCTCCCCGCTTGGAGGCGTGACATGACCAGGATCCTAACCACCAATCATATTGAACGTATAAAATAGTTAAGTATAGCGGAAGCATTTAAGTAACCCAAACAATAGTATGTATGATTTAACATAAGTGTTGAAATATCATTCACGATCCTTTGCCCACAACGACCTGCTCCTCCCTGTGCAAGCTCCATAATGTACCTAAGGTCCTGCAAGGCATGCAGCAGAGAGTCAACAAACTAGTTGAGCGAGTTCACAGAAAGTAAGTTCAGTAATAGTATAGTATAGCAAGCATTGCGTTCGATCATCTAATCATGCATCGTATTAGTTCGTTCATTGTTCATGTTTAGTATTAGTTCGTTCATTGTTCATGTTTAGTATTAGTTCGTATCGCGGGCCCTTTCGGCATGTATGCGAAGATTAGTGAAAGTTCTCAAGTATTCTAGACTATGTATATTTGTATCGCGGCCACCCTGGCATGTGTGCGAAGTTTTAGTATATAGTTCGCGGCCTTTCCAAGGCATGTGTGCGAATGATTGTCATAATATCGCGGCCAACCCCTGGCGTGTGTGCGAAGATCAGTTCAAGAAGGTATACTAGTCTAGCTGTATCTCATCATTTACCACCCTCACCCTGAGGACTCATATCATTATGTTCCGTTAACTAGGTATGTACGTAAAATCATCCAATCCCATTCCCACCCTGGGAACCCCATGCCTTGGCTGTGTGAACTCACCTTGGGTTGCTCGGCAGATACACAAAGAGTACAGGTAGCAAGTAAATGGTCAACCACGTCCTATCATGGTTATCACATAAGTCAGGTTCGTATATAGCACGCATATTGTATCACATAGGTTAACACGTTGCAAGCATGCAAGGATTCATGGTAAACATGTACACGTATCAGTAATCCGATAAACAAATCTAAGTATTCGGCCCAACCATAACCCGGCCCAATGACAATAATAGCCCAATCAGATAAGCAGTCCAATTAGCAAAGATGTAAACGAGTCCAATTGTCCGGCCCAAATAGTTGGGCTCGTGTCAGTGTGCAAGTCCAATCGTGTGCACGTGCATGGTCTCGACTCGCAACAGAGATTACGAGTCGCAACAAGGGAGATCTCGACAGATGCATATCCTTCGAGACTAGGTGGTTTCGAGTCCGGTCTCGAGTCGCAACGGGGTTACGAGTCGTAACTACTGGTCTCGGCTCATCATGGTTTGATCACGAGTCGCAACCGGGACTCGCAACCATGGTTTCGGTTTGGCATGGTCTCGTTACGAGTCGAAATCATGACTCGCAACCGTGCTTCCGGTTGATGCTGATGGGGTCTCGACTCGCAACTGGAGGTGCCGAGTCGTAACCGTGTGCTAACAATCTTGTAACAAGTTTCCATGTTTCATGCAATCATACAAAATCAATTATCAGTTTCCAACTAACATTCCGTAATATCAGCAAATAGATCAACCGGTTTCGGAAACAGATCAATTAACATAATTTCCAACTTTTAGTTTAGCATGCAATCGATCAAACAGTCAATTGTCCATCTGTTTTCTCATGAACCCTAATCAGATCATATGAATAGTATTCAAGAACATGCATATTATCATCAAGAACAGTAGCAACTAAAACAAACAAACATGCAATCGGATTGATCACACCAGCCGATTTTTATCTAGCATGCATCCTAACCTTTGTGTAAATAAATCTGCTAATATGATTATCAATTCGTTCGAGCTATAACAACACTATCAGATTTATACATGAGCCGATTACAAGAACATCATCAATCACATACAATAGCCCTAGATTATCATGCAAGAAACATCATCAACCTGTATAAACAACCAACCATAAACACTAACCGATTCTAGAGTGTGCACGAGGGATGATCCAATTACAAGAAACTTCAAGACTTGAGAGAGTCGGCTGCCTTGAGTTCCGATCGAGAGAGAGAGCGTTTGGTGTGTGTATGTGTTCTTGATTGCTAAGTTTGTAAAAACCAAAACCCTAGAGGTAATGTGTGTATATATGCGTGTGAAGGGAAGTGGGCCGAAACTCCCCACTTGGGCTACCTCATGGTTTCGAGTCCAACCATATGGACCGAGTGGGTTCTTGTAAGTGTTTTACTAATCGGTTCAAGTAGTAACATGTGCAATTAAATCACGTAGCATGTAACATTCAATCAATCAATATAATCACATAATCAAGTAACATATAACATATCATGTATTCGTTCAAGTAACATAGTTCTCGTGAGCATATAACGTTACACAAGCTAAGTCTAGAGTACGGGTTGTCACATTATCCCCAACTAATTGGAAATTTCGTCCCGAAATTTGGTATGCACTCACTGAGGAAGCTAGGTAAGTTCAATCGCTTACTGGTTTTCCTGGGGTGTCACATCCTCCCCCCGTTGATCTGGAATTTCGTCCCGAAATTCCGAAGTAGTAGCTTCAGCCTCAGTAGTGGTTGTATTGGTTTCGAATAACTGGGGGTACTTTTCTGTCATCCTGTCTTCGCGTTCCCAGGTGTACTCTGGGCCACGTTTGGAGTTCCAACGAACTCGAACAAGAGGGATTCTCTTGTGTTTGAGGACCTTCACATCCCGGTCCGTGATTTCTACTGGTTCCTCGACGAACTGCAACCGCTCGTCGGTAGTTCGATACCTGAAAGACATTGTGAACTGCCCCGAGTTCAGCTGGTAGGTTCAATCTATAGGCTACCCTGCCTGTACGTTTCTATGATCCCGAATGGTCCCCGACCTGATATTCCAATGGCTTTCTACGCTTGTCCGCGTAGTCTTTTCTGACGGTCGCGTGCTGCCGCCATGCGTTGTCGTATCTGTGCAATCTTTTTCCGTGGCGTCCATTACAATCTCTGGACCCGTAATCTAACTATCCCCCACCTCTGCCCAACAAAGAGGTGACCGGCATTTACGCCCGTACAATGCCTCGAATGGTGCGGCTTGTATGCTACTGTGCTCATGAATGGTTTGTGCATTGCTTGCCAAAGTTCTGACGTGAATCGTGCATCGCGATCCGAAATGATGGACGTGGGCACCCCGTGCCTCGAACAATCTTCTTTAAGGTAGATGTCTGCGAGAGTGGAGAACTTGTCCGTTTCCTTAATCGGTTGGAAATGTGCAGACTTGGTGAGTCGATCCACGATCACCCATATGGTATCGTTCCCACGCTGGGATCGAGGTAGGCTTGTAACAAAATCGATGGAAATTCCTTCCCATTTCCATTGAGGTATCTTAGGCTGCTTAAGTAGGTCAGCTGGTTCCTGATATTCAACCTTGACTCTCGCACCGGTCAAGCATTTTCCGACGTGCGTAGCGATGTGGGCCTTCATACTAGGCCACCAATAGATAGTGCTGACGTCGTAGTACGTTTTATCCGCCCCTGGATGTACGGAGTAGTGAGACTTGTGAGCTTCATCCATCACAAGTTCGCGTAGACCGTCGTAAAGTGAGACCCAAATATGCCCCGTTACATAGTAGGCGCCGTCTGCCTTCTGTCCTAATCGTTGTTGTGTGCCGCGTAAGGCTCCAGCCTTGACGTTTTCGGGCTTCGGTGCTTCTGCCTGAGCATCTCGTATCTGTGCAAGAAAGCTAGACTGAATCGTAAGCTGTAGCGCTCGCACGCGTTGAGGTAGTGTGTCCTTTCGACTGAGGGCGTTTGCCACAACGTTGGTCTTGCCTGGATAGTACTTGATGGCTCACCTGTAGTCGCTAAGTAGTTCCACCCATCGTCGTTGACGCATGCTTCAAGTCCTTCTGCTTAAGAATATGCTCGAGACTCCTGTGATCGGTGTAAGTCGTGCACCTGGTACCGTACAGGTAGTGTCGCCATATCTTAAGCGTGAAAACAACAGCTCCCAGCTCTAAATCGTGCGTTGTGTAGTTCCGTTCATGAACCTTGAGTTGACGAGAGGCGCAAACGATAACCTTGTCGCGCTGAAAGGTAGTCTCCTGGGGCTCTCCCCAGCAATAGGTGACATCCTTCCGTGTCAGTAGCGTAAGTGGCTGAGCAATCTTCGAGGAATCCCTGCGTAAACCGTCTGCAGTACGTGGTGTAGGCCGATTTCTGGTCGAGGTTACCTTGGATGGATCGACACGGCTCCCATCCTTGTTCACTACGTGACCTAAGAAGTGGACTTCACGAATACTATGACGAACTTGTCTAGGTAGGGTTTGCACACCCTGTTCATAAGGTCCTTAAATACGACAGGTGCGTTCAAACATATCAAACCATCCAGCATATCAAACATAAGGTATAGTAATTAAAATAATCCATAAAACCCAATACTATTCATGTTCAAACCAAACTTCGTTTGAGTAACAGAGACATAAAGAAAATCCCAAAACGAGTTATAAGTTCAAACAGCGTCTCCTTGTCCTAGCATGAAAGCTCGACCCCTTGCCTCGTTGCCATTGTTGTTGTTGTTGTTCCCATTGCCCTGGTTATTGTTGTTGTTCTGATTCTGGTTCAACTGTGGGCAATCGCGCTTGTAATGACCTTCTGCCCCACACTGGAAACATCCCCGATTTCCACGCTGTGGCTGCTGCTGCTGTGGGTTCTGAGGAGCTGGTGGTGGAAGTTGCTGATTCTGGTTTGCAGGTCGTGAGCTCCTGCAATCTTTGGCTTCGTGCCCTATTTTGAAACATCTCTGGCAACGTTCCTTGCGACACCTTCCACTGTGGTGCTTGTTACACTTGTTGCATAGTGGGTGTACTCCCCTGTATCCACCCTGCTCCTGACTGCCAGATGATTGCTGACTCGGATTCTGGTAGTCGTTCGTTCTGCGCTGCTGTGCTTGAGACTGATCGGAATCCCCATCCCATTTCCGTTTGTTGTCGCTGGGTGTAGCGGTAGTAGCAGCTGAAGTGACTGTAGCAGTAGCGTTGACACGCTTAGGCAGTTTATTCTGATCCACTGCCTGGTCGGTAATGCGATGAGCGAGGCGTTGGATTTCCTGGATGTTTTCGAGATTAGCCGAAGTAACATGGCTCTGGATCTCTGGCGCCAATCCCTTGAGATACAACTCAATACGCTTGTATGGAGGGTCCACCATAGTTGGACACAGAACAGCCAACTCATTCGACCGTTTAGTATATGCTTCGATCTCTGATCCAACCATTTTCAGGTTATAAAGCTCGTCTTCCAGCTTGTGTATGTCTTCCCGCGTGCAATACTCACGCTTGATGAGTTCCTTAAAATCGTTCCATAGGGTGGCGTTAGCAGCTGCCAACCCTAAGATTTGAACTTGGGCGTTCCACCAAGTTAGTGCTATTCCTTCCAAAGTACCAGTGGCAAACTTGACCTTGCGAGCCTCAGGGCACTCGCACATTTCGAATACGGATTCTAGCTTCTCAAACCAGTGGAGGAGTCCCACTGCCCCCTCTGTACCGCTGAAGGAATTTGGACGACAGTCCATGAAGTTCTTAAAGGTGCAAACTTGCTGCGCTGGTTGACCTGCTTGAGCAGCTGCAAGTGCCGCAGCAACTTGAGCTTGAACGAGAGCCTCTAGCTGGGTTTGAGTCATGTTGATTCGTCCAGACATGATCTTCATAGTAAAAGTAACGTAAGCGAGAGTGGTTAGCGAGTAGGGCGATGACAGAAAAGTGTAAGCACGCAGGTGTTCTCATGTAATAAAGTCATGTGTATCTAAACGTAATGCGAGCAAAGTTCTAAGCAGTTCTAGCAAACAGGCCATAGCATAAACCTTATTACCTAGGATGTCGAGTCTTGCACGTGGAGCGAAGCGTCGTTGTGGATCGTTGAGAGCACTGTTCTGGTTATAGTCTGGTTTTAATAAAAACGTTTTCCCATATTAAAACCTAGTTCTCTATAACCAATGGCTCTGATACCAATCTGTCACACCCCCAAAATCCACACGCGGAGTCTCCCCGCTTGGAGGCGTGACATGACCAGGATCCTAACCACCAATCATATTGAACGTATAAAATAGTTAAGTATAGCGGAAGCATTTAAGTAACCCAAACAATAGTATGTATGATTTAACATAAGTGTTGAAATATCATTCACGATCCTTTGCCCACAACGACCTGCTCCTCCCTGTGCAAGCTCCATAATGTACCTAAGGTCCTGCAAGGCATGCAGCAGAGAGTCAACAAACTAGTTGAGCGAGTTCACAGAAAGTAAGTTCAGTAATAGTATAGTATAGCAAGCATTGCGTTCGATCATCTAATCATGCATCGTATTAGTTCGTTCATTGTTCATGTTTAGTATTAGTTCGTTCATTGTTCATGTTTAGTATTAGTTCGTATCGCGGGCCCTTTCGGCATGTATGCGAAGATTAGTGAAAGTTCTCAAGTATTCTAGACTATGTATATTTGTATCGCGGCCACCCTGGCATGTGTGCGAAGTTTTAGTATATAGTTCGCGGCCTTTCCAAGGCATGTGTGCGAATGATTGTCATAATATCGCGGCCAACCCCTGGCGTGTGTGCGAAGATCAGTTCAAGAAGGTATACTAGTCTAGCTGTATCTCATCATTTACCACCCTCACCCTGAGGACTCATATCATTATGTTCCGTTAACTAGGTATGTACGTAAAATCATCCAATCCCATTCCCACCCTGGGAACCCCATGCCTTGGCTGTGTGAACTCACCTTGGGTTGCTCGGCAGATACACAAAGAGTACAGGTAGCAAGTAAATGGTCAACCACGTCCTATCATGGTTATCACATAAGTCAGGTTCGTATATAGCACGCATATTGTATCACATAGGTTAACACGTTGCAAGCATGCAAGGATTCATGGTAAACATGTACACGTATCAGTAATCCGATAAACAAATCTAAGTATTCGGCCCAACCATAACCCGGCCCAATGACAATAATAGCCCAATCAGATAAGCAGTCCAATTAGCAAAGATGTAAACGAGTCCAATTGTCCGGCCCAAATAGTTGGGCTCGTGTCAGTGTGCAAGTCCAATCGTGTGCACGTGCATGGTCTCGACTCGCAACAGAGATTACGAGTCGCAACAAGGGAGATCTCGACAGATGCATATCCTTCGAGACTAGGTGGTTTCGAGTCCGGTCTCGAGTCGCAACGGGGTTACGAGTCGTAACTACTGGTCTCGGCTCATCATGGTTTGATCACGAGTCGCAACCGGGACTCGCAACCATGGTTTCGGTTTGGCATGGTCTCGTTACGAGTCGAAATCATGACTCGCAACCGTGCTTCCGGTTGATGCTGATGGGGTCTCGACTCGCAACTGGAGGTGCCGAGTCGTAACCGTGTGCTAACAATCTTGTAACAAGTTTCCATGTTTCATGCAATCATACAAAATCAATTATCAGTTTCCAACTAACATTCCGTAATATCAGCAAATAGATCAACCGGTTTCGGAAACAGATCAATTAACATAATTTCCAACTTTTAGTTTAGCATGCAATCGATCAAACAGTCAATTGTCCATCTGTTTTCTCATGAACCCTAATCAGATCATATGAATAGTATTCAAGAACATGCATATTATCATCAAGAACAGTAGCAACTAAAACAAACAAACATGCAATCGGATTGATCACACCAGCCGATTTTTATCTAGCATGCATCCTAACCTTTGTGTAAATAAATCTGCTAATATGATTATCAATTCGTTCGAGCTATAACAACACTATCAGATTTATACATGAGCCGATTACAAGAACATCATCAATCACATACAATAGCCCTAGATTATCATGCAAGAAACATCATCAACCTGTATAAACAACCAACCATAAACACTAACCGATTCTAGAGTGTGCACGAGGGATGATCCAATTACAAGAAACTTCAAGACTTGAGAGAGTCGGCTGCCTTGAGTTCCGATCGAGAGAGAGAGCGTTTGGTGTGTGTATGTGTTCTTGATTGCTAAGTTTGTAAAAACCAAAACCCTAGAGGTAATGTGTGTATATATGCGTGTGAAGGGAAGTGGGCCGAAACTCCCCACTTGGGCTACCTCATGGTTTCGAGTCCAACCATATGGACCGAGTGGGTTCTTGTAAGTGTTTTACTAATCGGTTCAAGTAGTAACATGTGCAATTAAATCACGTAGCATGTAACATTCAATCAATCAATATAATCACATAATCAAGTAACATATAACATATCATGTATTCGTTCAAGTAACATAGTTCTCGTGAGCATATAACGTTACACAAGCTAAGTCTAGAGTACGGGTTGTCACAATTTGCACCTCCAAATTACCCAATAACATGCCATGCATGCCTACAACTACAGGAGCCTCGAAAATTCTGATTTAAATCAAGTTTTGATCTCATTTTGGTCATTTGCAATTGTGAACAAGAACACCAAGACTTGCAAGAACTTCAAGCAAGCTTTCTGGAGGAAATCTGAGCATCAAGGCCGACTTCTAGTGTCCACTAAACCTCTATAGGACTCTTGTAAGCATTCAATTCGTTCTATAATCCGTTTTTGCTTTGATTATTAGTAAAAGTCAAACTGGGTGTTCATAACCTTTGACTTTCTGATTAAACGGATTTCTTTCAGAAATTTCTCGAATTGAAACTTGTTATAGATTGGTATTTATGTGGGAAACAAACCCTCTAAAGGGCACTATCTGAATCCCACTATATGCATGCAAATTGTCGAGTCAAACATGGTTCTAAAAAGTCAACAGAAGCAATTTTTGTGAAAAATAACATGATTAATGATATAGATGACATGCAACCTGATTGATCATTAAAAATGACTTGTAATACATATAAGAATGTGTTCTAATCATCACCAACTCGACAATCTATAGTGTAGCCACGAATCGGAACCGAAAGTCTTGTAAAACGGTTATTTCGTAGACTATCGATTCGGATTCGTACATGCATGTTCAAGATCTGTATTGGAAAGTATTTTTGACTATTTTTATTTTAGTTAAACTTTCTGGAATTTTCCTTGTTCGAGTCTATGTTTAGCCTATTCGAATGCATGTTCCGGTTTATGCATAAAGTTGACTATTTTGCCCTTTTTGAGTTAAAACGGGATTTTTGGAAAAGTAAAAGAGTAGAGATCTTTATTTTTATTATACAAACTTGCACCGAAAGTTTCGGATCAGTTGGTGGTCCAGATTGTGAGTTATGGCCATTAGCGTAAACTATATTTTAAATTTACATAAACGGTCCTTTTCGCGTAGAACCCATTTCTGGCCACGTTTTGGTATAAAACTTTTTACCAACAGATGTAATATAATATTCTGGGAATTTTGATGATTTTTAATTAATTTTTGGCTGAACGGATCCTAGATCGCCTAGTCATTTCGGCTTATGTCGGTTTTGACCGTTTTAGCCATAAAATGAGTTTTACATATCTTTTTGACCCGAAACCTTTTTCTACTGATTTTGTATGATGAATAAATTATTATAAGACTTCTGGAAATATAAAAATCTCAGATTTACTGTGAAAACCCGAAAACGCCCTTAAATCGTATTTTTAGCGTTTTTAGCGCATAGTAAGCGTTGTATTTGTTTTAAACCTATAAGACTTATACTTACTGATGTAAATTACATATTTTCATATAATAACAGTAAGTATAATATTTTGAACTCAGGTTTCCAGTTTTGGCGTTTTTAGCCCTTGTGAAATTACTAAATTACCCCTACGGTGCATAGTTTGGTTTTAAATGATATATTTGACATATGGGTCATACCCTACTGATATAATATGTTATATTAAGTATATTTACTGTATAAACCAGACCCGAAACTCAGATTTCTAATTTTATCCTTTTATTATCTTTTAAATGACCAAAATGCCCTTCTAAGGCATAAATTGAGTTTAAAATTATCCCGGGCAATATAGAACATAACTTACTGATATAATATCATATTCTAAGCATATTAATTCAGGGAACTTGCATTTGAATCTTTTGGCTACCCGTATCGCCCTTTTCGCGTTCGGTTCGGTTTACGTAACTAGTTTGCGTAAATTGACCGAAACGGGTCAAACGATATCATTTTTATTTCAAAATCCAGAATGTATTTAGTATACCCATATTATACAAGTATTCAAACTTGTCGGGTCTAAATCACATTCTATCCGGTCTTTCGCTTAATCGTGCGTAAACCGTACCACTCCTAAAACTAACCGGTCAAAGCTTAAGCTTAAATAAAATGGCCGTTAGGAATCTAATAGGTTAATTATAAACCTTTGTTCCAGATTAGGAAGCCCGGTAAAAGCTACCACCACTTATCGTTTGTGACTTATACTTGCTCAGGTAAATACATTTTGACTTATTTTCCCTATACGGGCTTGGGGTACGGTATTTAAAATACCGCTTGATCGGGCGCACAAGTCCTGCGCCTTATAGGTGTTCAGTCTTGAATAGCTTGTGCGACTTCGTTTAAACAGTCTTGTCTTACTTAAAGGCTTTGGGGGGTTATTGACCGTGTCCCGGATATCCTTGGCATTATCTTACGAGATGGCCACGACCAGAGCACGGGGTGTAGGCGTACACCCGTCGTGTATAACTCTTTGATGTGGTGTGTCAATTAAATCTCTAGCCCGGACAGTAGATCCCGGGCCACCAGAGATATAAGTGCATGTAAATCGTTCACAAGTTTATATTATATAATTATCCCAAGTTAATAAAAATATTTATGCCTTGTGCATTTAAATCAATTTTCAATCATTTTCAAAATGAGTCAGTCGATTTGTATTTACCAGTGTAAACTGACGTATTTTTCCCAAAAGATTAAGTGCAGGTACTATACGGAAATAGGCTGGCTGTTTCCTAGAGAGCGTCCACAATAGTCTCGCAAACTCGGACGACATTTATCTGTTGAACTATTTATTTCTATTTTTATTTGATCCGCCTGTGGATCCATTTCAACTATTGTGATATTTATTATTGCACTTTATTTAAAGTTGAAATGTTTCTATTCTGCTTCCGCTGTGCATTATTATATTGTGTTGATTGTCTATGACGATGCCAACTACGTCACTGTACCCCACACCGGGCCCACCGGTGACACGTGGAAATCGGGGTGTGACAGGTTGGTATCAGAGCCAACGCTGAGTGAATTAAACACTATCCTAATGTGTTTAATCTCAGTTACACAATTGCACATTCCTCGATTTTCGAGTCTAGACAAAGAACTTAGGAAATGTTCAACTTTCGTTTAATTTATTTTTAATTATTATTGCATTGTCTTATATATATTGTTGTGCAACTTGTTTGATTTTGACAGGATCACTATGCCGCCAAGGATGAGAGGTCGTGGAGGATTTCATACATCGCACGATCATGAGGCTGGGCCCTCACATAGGCGAGCACCATCCGCCACGCACAACACAGCCGCCAACGACCTTTGGAGGTCTTTTGCCGAGCCTGCTAGGCATTCGGTTTCCGCGAGCACTTCTCCGTCATTACCCCACTCGTTTGGGCCCCATTCGGAGAACGGGCCCCATGATTCGCTTGGATCATACATACCATTGCACCAGTCACCGCACCAGCATCCAGCGCCAGCCTACCAGGGTTTGTATAACCCTAATGCTTATGTGGAGGAGCCAGTGGGCCATAACCCACTTGGACAGGAGGACCACTTTCCTGGTGGTCACGAGATGGACGTAGACGAGGAGACGGACCCCTCGCTACCTCCATCAGGTACACCAAACCACCCGATTGAGATATCGGATGGGTCGCCATACACAGGATCACCATTTAATGGTGTGGACAGCTTCCAGGAGAGGTTTAAGCAGCATGATTGGTACTTCACCCCTAGCCACAACTCTCCGATGCTTCAATCACTCCATGGTACTCCGATGCTCCAATCGCTCCATGGTTCACCGGTGCACTCGCAGCACCACTCGCAGCAGCTTCAGCAGCAGCCGCCTCTACCGCAGGACCTATCTGAGGCCCTGTGGCGTGACGTGATCACTCCGTCACCACCGCCGCCACCAGTCTTACCTCCTCCGCCTCAGAGGCCAAGGAGGAACGCGCGCATGTCTACGCGCGGAGGGATTCGCATAGGCACCCCTCCACGTGTTAGTAGCAGCCGCTACACGTCTCTACCCGGGGAGTCTGAGACAGGGGAGTCTCAGCATCCCGTATCGGAGGTTACTTCTGTTCCGATCCCGCCTCTGCCGCCGCAGAATTTCGGGGAGCCGATTCCAGCCTTCGCCAGCTCAGCGCCATTCGACCCATTCGCCCAGCTCTATCCTCAGGGCTACGACTACACGGGAGACCCTTATTGGCAAGCTGCCAACTTCAGCTCACTCCCACATAGTGGTCCACTTGGAGACCCTTGGGCTGCTGGCCCATCTACTTTTGGTTACCCTCCGGGTTACCAGCAGCCACCGCAGCCGCAGCCTTACCAGCCGCCGCAGCCGCAGCACTACCAGCCACCGCCACCGGCGCCTATGATGTCGCCGCCGCAGGTTCAGGAGATCCTGCATGGGATTGATAACATGCGACGGGAGATGCAAAATGATCGCCGTCACAACCGTGGCATGTTCCAGAAGGTATTCGATTTGCTCAAGGGTAAGAGCAAGAAGGATCGTTGAATCCTTCGATTATCATTTCATGTACTCATGTCCCTGCGTGGACATTTATTCCAGTACTCTACCCCTGCGTGGGTATATCTATCTTATTCTACCCCTGCGCGGGTAAGTTATCCTGTTAACCCCTGCGTGGGTTTGTTTTATTTTATTTGGTTATTGTTGTACTTGTTTAGCCCCTGCGCGGGCATGTTATTCATGATTATCCATGTTACTTCAAAGTCCCGTTTAGGGCAATTATGTACTGGTATTTTATTGGAAATTTAAATGGTTAATTTGAATTTATCATTTTATTTGTATGCATGAATAATATTAAAATAATGGAAAATATCAATTTTTATTTGATTTGCCATTTTATAAGAATCTTAGTAAGGTATAACCTAGCCTGAATGCCTTATTAACAGGCCTGGCCCTGATGGTAAAACCTGGTTGAAAAGATTCAACTCCCTGTTAACATCTGAGAACATGTTAACATTCCTGGCCAAGCGTGATCTGTAAAATCACACAAGCCACCCTTTTTAATAAAATATCTACAGATTTTATCTGTACACAAGTCTGTTAATGACTTGATACCTACGGGTTATGACTATGTCATATAGTGGCAGTTGTGGTCTATGACTCCCTGCCTAGTAAAGAATTATCTACAGATTTTATCTGTATACAAGTCTATTAATGACTTGATACCTACGGGTTATGACTATGTCATATAGTGACAGTGGTGGTTTATAACTCCCTGCCTAGAAAAGAAATATCTACAGAGTTTATCTGTACACAAGTCTGTTAATGGCTTGATACCTACGGGTTATAACTATGTTATATAATGACAGTTGTGGTTTATGACTCTCTGTCCAGTAAAGGATTATTTGTTTAATTATACAATTTATAATCCTATAAAAATCTAAATTTATAATTTAGTGATTGTCCTTGTGACTAGGCCTATGGTGCCAATATATATATTTTCATTCCTTGATTGCTAATAAGAGCCTGAATGAAATTTATTAAATTAACTGCTAAGGTTTTTGATACCATGGTTAATAAATCGTCTGGGACGATAATACTGTTAGGTTCTAAATAAGACCTTGTCCTTTATTGTAGCTTAAAGCTACGATGGCCAAATCGGAAGAAACCAACAGTCATTCTGGGGAACGCTCAGATAATGCAAAGATTCACGTTACCGGTGCAGAATTGCAAGCACTGATTGATAATGCTGTCGCCAAGGCTATGGATAGGCAGTTCAAAGAATCTAGCGGTACTCAGAGTAGAACCCGCTCAGTGACGCATGTCAAGGCTAAGACTCATTCTGGGGCTCATAGTAAGCCGCCGTCTAAAAAGAGTGAGCCAAAGAAAGTTGAGGATGATAATCATTCCTCCAACCACAGCAGCGTCCCAAAGCAGGAGATTGGACTGAAACGTGACACGTACAGCAGGTCCTGTACGTACAAATACTTTGTATCTTGCAAGCCCAGAGATTTCACTGGGGAAAAAGGAGCCGTCGACTGCATGACGTGGATTGACGAGATGGACACTGTAGTTGATATCAGCGGGTGTGCTGATAGGGACGTCGTGAAGTACGTGTCCCAGTCATTCAAAGGAGATGCGTTAGCCTGGTGGAAGTCACTCCTACAAGCTGCCGGTAAGGCCACACTGTACGGTTTGTCATGGGAACAGTTTGTGGCCCTGATTAAAGAGAATTTCTGTCCGCAGCACGAGGTAGAGCGAATTGAATCGGATTTTGTATCCTTAGTCATGAAGAACCTCGATTGTCAAGCGTATCTTACTACGTTCAACACGCTGTCTCGTTTAGTGCCTTACTTGGTGACCCCGGAGCCGCGTAGGATTGCTCGATTTATTGGGGGTCTGGCACCGGAGATTAAAGCCAGCGTCAAAGCTTCAAGACCTACTACATTTAGATCCGTAGCGGATCTATCCCTCTCCCTCACTCAAGACGTGGTTAGATTAAGAGCTATGAGGAGCTCTGAGGAGAACAAACGAAAACGTGAGGATGACACCTCACGGAGATCTGAAAAGCGACATAGAGGGAACAACGACCACAGGAAAGGGTCGGGGTCTAGAAAAAGTGATCATCAGTCGGGTGAGAAACCCAGATGCAAGATTTGTAGGAGACACCACTTTGGGAGGTGTCGGTTTGAAACAAAATCCCAGTCTTCGGAGAAACGATGTGGAATCTGCAAGTCCACAGATCATAAAGTTGTGGATTGCAAGAAGATGAAGGATGCAACGTGTTTTGGTTGCAACGAAAAAGGTCACATTCGGCCCAACTGCCCAAAGTTTGCGAAGAAGGCCGAGGAAGGGAAGAAGACTAATGCGAGAGTCTTCAAAATGGACGCAAAGGAAGCAGTCCTTGACGATAACGTCATTACCGGTACGTTTCTTGTAAACGATATTTTTGCTAGAGTTTTGTTTGATTCGGGGGCTGATAAGTCGTTTGTAGATAATAAGATTTGTAAACTGTTGAACCTTCCTGTTAAAACCTTAAGTGTGAAATATGAGGTGGAATTAGCCGATGGAACCATAGAAACCGCCTCGACTGTTCTAGATGGATGTGTTATATCCATTAGGAATCATTCCTTCCCGTTATCCTTGCTTCCCTTTAAGTTAGCTGGATTCGACATAGTAATAGGCATGGATTGGTTGTCGAGTAACCAAGCCCAGATTCTGTGCAATAGAAAGCAAGTAATAGTTAAGACTCCGTCTGGTGAGTCGCTTACTATTCAAGGAGATACCCAGCATGGATTGCCCGAGCAAGTGTCCATGCTCAAGGCATCCAGATGCATGCAGAAGGGATGTGTCATTTATATGGCACAAGTTACCATAGATGAGCCGAAGCCGAAGATCGAAGATATCCCTGTTATCTCGGAATACCCTGAAGTATTTCCTGAAGAGCTACCCGGGTTGCCACCGGATAGACAAGTAGAGTTTCGGATAGATATCATACCAGGTGCTGCACCTGTAGCAAGAGCACCATACAGATTGGCACCAACGGAGATGAAGGAGTTGAGGACGCAGTTGGATGACCTGTTAGCTAAAGGCTTTATTAGACCTAGCTCGTCTCCTTGGGGAGCGCCAATCTTGTTCGTTAAAAAGAAGGATGGTTCGATGCGTCTGTGCATCGATTATCGTGAGCTTAACAAGGTCACTATCAAGAATCGGTATCCGTTACCCAGGATCGACGATCTGTTCGATCAGTCGCAAGGAGCAAGTTACTTCTCCAAGATTGACCTGAGGTCAGGTTATCATCAGTTGAAGGTCAAGGATGAAGACGTACACAAGACCGCGTTTAGGACTCGTTATGGACATTACGAGTTCCTAGTGATGCCATTTGGGCTCACTAACGCACCAGCCGCGTTCATGGATCTCATGAATCGCGTCTGCAAACCTTATTTAGATAAGTTCGTCATCGTCTTCATTGATGACATTCTTATCTACTCGAAGAGCCAAGCTGATCATGAGAAACACCTTCGTTGTATTCTCAAACTTCTGTATCAAGAGAAGCTTTATGCCAAATTCTCGAAGTGTGAATTTTGGCTTCGAGAAGTCCAATTCCTTGGACATGTTGTAAGTGAGCGTGGTATTCAAGTAGATCCCGCTAAAGTAGAAGCAGTCATGAACTGGCAGGAGCCGAAGACTCCTACTGAGATTCGCAGTTTCCTCGGATTGGCAGGATATTATAGGAGATTTATCGAGAACTTTTCAAGAATTGCTGCGCCCCTAACCTCATTGACCCGTAAGAAGATTAAGTTTGATTGGGGCCCTAAGCAGCAGGAATCCTTTGACATTCTGAAGCAGAAGCTGAGCAATGCGCCAGTATTGACATTGCCTGATGGAATAGATGAATTTGTGGTGTATTGTGATGCATCACATACGGGCATGGGTTGTGTACTCATGCAGAAAGGCAAAGTCATTGCCTACGCTTCTCGACAGCTCAAGGTGCACGAGAAGAACTACACCACCCACGATTTGGAATTGGGTGCAGTTGTATTTGCCTTGAAGTTATGGAGACATTACTTGTATGGAACCAAGTGCATAATTTATTCGGATCACAAGAGTCTTCAGCATCTGTTCAATCAGAAGGAATTGAACATGCGTCAAAGGCGATGGATGGAAACTCTCAATGATTATGACTGTGAGATAAGATACCATCCAGGCAAGGCAAATGTGGTTGCCGACGCCTTAAGTAGAAAGGAAAGGGTTAAACCGATCAGAATCAATGCCAAGCGCATTGAAATAAGAAATAGCTTGAATGAAAGGGTGTTAGCTGCACAGAAGGAAGCTGTGCTGGAAGCTAACTATCCTGCAGAAAAGTTGGGAGTAACTGAGGAGCAGTTATCCCACGACAAAGATGGAATGCTACGCCTAAACGGACGAATATGGGTTCCAGTATATGGAGGACTTCGGGATGTTATCCTCCAGGAGGCCCACAGCTCTAAATATTCCGTTCATCCTGGAGCTGATAAGATGTACCAGGATTTGAAATCAAACTACTGGTGGATTGGTTTGAAAAAGTCCGTGGCCGAGTATGTGGCCAAGTGTTTGACTTGTGCGCAAGTCAAGGCTGAGCATCAGAAGCCGTCAGGTTTGCTTCAACAACCTGAAATTCCCAAATGGAAGTGGGAAATGGTGACAATGGATTTTATCACCAAGTTGCCGAAAACGAAAAAGGGAAATGATACCATATGGGTCATAGTAGACAGACTGACTAAGTCAGCTCATTTTCTGCCCATCAAAGAGACGTATAGCTCAGATATGTTAGCTCAATTATACGTCGATAAGATAGTAGCGCTACATGGTATACCTATATCTATTATCTCTGATAGAGATACTAGATATACGTCGCATTTTTGGAAAAGTTTCCAACAGTCGTTGGGCACTCGTTTGAATTTTAGTACGGCTTATCATCCTCAGACCGATGGTCAGAGTGAGCGTACTATTCAAACCTTGGAAGACATGCTTCGTGCATGTGCGATCGACTTAGGTGGTAGTTGGGATAAGCACCTACCACTGATTGAATTCTCCTACAACAATAGCTACCATTCCAGCATAAAGGCTGCGCCTTTTGAGGCCCTATACGGTAGGAAGTGTAGATCGCCCATTTGTTGGGCAGAAGTTGGAGATGTCCAGTTGTCTGGACCAGATATCGTCTTTGAGACGACAGACAAGATCGTTCAGATCCGTGATCGTTTGAAAGCTGCCAGGGATAGGCAGAAAAGTTATGCGGATCCTAAGCGCAAAGATTTTCACTTTGATGTGGGTGAAAAGGTGTTGCTAAAGGTATCACCTTGGAAAGGTGTAATGCGATTTGGAAAGAAAGGCAAGCTGAGCCCGAGATACATAGGACCTTTCGAGATAATCGAACGTGTCGGGGCAGTCGCTTACAAGTTAAACTTGCCTGAAGAGCTTAGTGCCATTCATAATGTGTTCCATATCTGTAACTTGAAGAAGTGTTTCGCTGACGATTCACTGGTTATACCGCATACAGATATACACATAGACGAAAGTCTAAAGTTTGTTGAAAAACCTTTGTCGATTGAGGATCGACAGGTAAAGAAGCTTCGAAGAAAGCACGTGCCTATTGTTAAGGTCAAGTGGGATGCCCGTAGAGGTCCCGAATACACGTGGGAAGTGGAATCCACGATGAAAGATAAATATCCCCATTTGTTTGAATAAATCTCGGGGTCGAGATTTCTTTTAAGGGGGTGAGGATGTAACACCTCGAAAAATTTCGTCCAATGATGTCTTGACACGTGTCATAAGGTTCCGTTATGTGAAAACATACTTTAGAGGGACTAAAAGTGACAAACAGTGAAAACTATGGAACGTAAGGGTCCAAAGTGTCAACAATGGATAAATAGGTTCTATGATAACCCCACATAATGTTTATAACCTTTAACGGATGGTTCATGGATCATACGACGCGGAAATTGCCCAAAAGTGAAGTATTGTAAACTATAGGGGCCAAAAGTGTCAACATGTTTAATTTATACCTCTGAGTGAACTTTTGGCAGACCCGAAGCTTTGTATAGCTAAAATATACTCACTAGAATATGTGGTAAAAATTTCATGAAGTTTCGTCAACGTATGAGAAAGTTATGGCCAAAACCGTACTTAAGGGACTAGAAGCGTCAACGTCGAATTTCAGGGCTTTGCGGTTGAGCGCAAAGTTATCCGAGGGCATTACCATGTTGGTAAAAGTCCTAAGGTTCTTAAAAACCAAGTTTGGGGGTTTACGGGTCGAGAAAAGTAGCCGAAACATCACGTACAAGTCCAGGGGTCAAAGCTGTCAACATTGGAAAGTTGTTTGGCTGAAACAAGGGTCAGGCGACCCGCCTGGGAAAGCCCAAGCGGGCCGCGTGGGTTGCCCAGCGTGCAGAATTTCGTTTTGGGTCTATTTGAGTCCGATTTTAAGTGTGATACAGCTCATTTGCACCTCCAAATTACCCAATAACATGCCATGCATGCCTACAACTACAGGAGCCTCGAAAATTCTGATTTAAATCAAGTTTTGATCTCATTTTGGTCATTTGCAATTGTGAACAAGAACACCAAGACTTGCAAGAACTTCAAGCAAGCTTTCTGGAGGAAATCTGAGCATCAAGGCCGACTTCTAGTGTCCACTAAACCTCTATAGGACTCTTGTAAGCATTCAATTCGTTCTATAATCCGTTTTTGCTTTGATTATTAGTAAAAGTCAAACTGGGTGTTCATAACCTTTGACTTTCTGATTAAACGGATTTCTTTCAGAAATTTCTCGAATTGAAACTTGTTATAGATTGGTATTTATGTGGGAAACAAACCCTCTAAAGGGCACTATCTGAATCCCACTATATGCATGCAAATTGTCGAGTCAAACATGGTTCTAAAAAGTCAACAGAAGCAATTTTTGTGAAAAATAACATGATTAATGATATAGATGACATGCAACCTGATTGATCATTAAAAATGACTTGTAATACATATAAGAATGTGTTCTAATCATCACCAACTCGACAATCTATAGTGTAGCCACGAATCGGAACCGAAAGTCTTGTAAAACGGTTATTTCGTAGACTATCGATTCGGATTCGTACATGCATGTTCAAGATCTGTATTGGAAAGTATTTTTGACTATTTTTATTTTAGTTAAACTTTCTGGAATTTTCCTTGTTCGAGTCTATGTTTAGCCTATTCGAATGCATGTTCCGGTTTATGCATAAAGTTGACTATTTTGCCCTTTTTGAGTTAAAACGGGATTTTTGGAAAAGTAAAAGAGTAGAGATCTTTATTTTTATTATACAAACTTGCACCGAAAGTTTCGGATCAGTTGGTGGTCCAGATTGTGAGTTATGGCCATTAGCGTAAACTATATTTTAAATTTACATAAACGGTCCTTTTCGCGTAGAACCCATTTCTGGCCACGTTTTGGTATAAAACTTTTTACCAACAGATGTAATATAATATTCTGGGAATTTTGATGATTTTTAATTAATTTTTGGCTGAACGGATCCTAGATCGCCTAGTCATTTCGGCTTATGTCGGTTTTGACCGTTTTAGCCATAAAATGAGTTTTACATATCTTTTTGACCCGAAACCTTTTTCTACTGATTTTGTATGATGAATAAATTATTATAAGACTTCTGGAAATATAAAAATCTCAGATTTACTGTGAAAACCCGAAAACGCCCTTAAATCGTATTTTTAGCGTTTTTAGCGCATAGTAAGCGTTGTATTTGTTTTAAACCTATAAGACTTATACTTACTGATGTAAATTACATATTTTCATATAATAACAGTAAGTATAATATTTTGAACTCAGGTTTCCAGTTTTGGCGTTTTTAGCCCTTGTGAAATTACTAAATTACCCCTACGGTGCATAGTTTGGTTTTAAATGATATATTTGACATATGGGTCATACCCTACTGATATAATATGTTATATTAAGTATATTTACTGTATAAACCAGACCCGAAACTCAGATTTCTAATTTTATCCTTTTATTATCTTTTAAATGACCAAAATGCCCTTCTAAGGCATAAATTGAGTTTAAAATTATCCCGGGCAATATAGAACATAACTTACTGATATAATATCATATTCTAAGCATATTAATTCAGGGAACTTGCATTTGAATCTTTTGGCTACCCGTATCGCCCTTTTCGCGTTCGGTTCGGTTTACGTAACTAGTTTGCGTAAATTGACCGAAACGGGTCAAACGATATCATTTTTATTTCAAAATCCAGAATGTATTTAGTATACCCATATTATACAAGTATTCAAACTTGTCGGGTCTAAATCACATTCTATCCGGTCTTTCGCTTAATCGTGCGTAAACCGTACCACTCCTAAAACTAACCGGTCAAAGCTTAAGCTTAAATAAAATGGCCGTTAGGAATCTAATAGGTTAATTATAAACCTTTGTTCCAGATTAGGAAGCCCGGTAAAAGCTACCACCACTTATCGTTTGTGACTTATACTTGCTCAGGTAAATACATTTTGACTTATTTTCCCTATACGGGCTTGGGGTACGGTATTTAAAATACCGCTTGATCGGGCGCACAAGTCCTGCGCCTTATAGGTGTTCAGTCTTGAATAGCTTGTGCGACTTCGTTTAAACAGTCTTGTCTTACTTAAAGGCTTTGGGGGGTTATTGACCGTGTCCCGGATATCCTTGGCATTATCTTACGAGATGGCCACGACCAGAGCACGGGGTGTAGGCGTACACCCGTCGTGTATAACTCTTTGATGTGGTGTGTCAATTAAATCTCTAGCCCGGACAGTAGATCCCGGGCCACCAGAGATATAAGTGCATGTAAATCGTTCACAAGTTTATATTATATAATTATCCCAAGTTAATAAAAATATTTATGCCTTGTGCATTTAAATCAATTTTCAATCATTTTCAAAATGAGTCAGTCGATTTGTATTTACCAGTGTAAACTGACGTATTTTTCCCAAAAGATTAAGTGCAGGTACTATACGGAAATAGGCTGGCTGTTTCCTAGAGAGCGTCCACAATAGTCTCGCAAACTCGGACGACATTTATCTGTTGAACTATTTATTTCTATTTTTATTTGATCCGCCTGTGGATCCATTTCAACTATTGTGATATTTATTATTGCACTTTATTTAAAGTTGAAATGTTTCTATTCTGCTTCCGCTGTGCATTATTATATTGTGTTGATTGTCTATGACGATGCCAACTACGTCACTGTACCCCACACCGGGCCCACCGGTGACACGTGGAAATCGGGGTGTGACACATAGGCAGCATCTGTACCAAGGGTCTGAATCTGAAGATCCTATCATGAGAGTGTGCCATCTAGAAATGACCCCGAGGTAAAGGTAACACTCTGTTGGGATGAACAGTTAGTCATTCTTAGAATGAAGTCAATCTTTTCGGACCAACGAACAATTGCAATGGCGCTTACTGTTTCGTCGAAGTTCAAAGGCTTGCAGTTCAGGAACTGCTTATAGGTGCGGTCAGTTTGGGGGGGGGGGGTTATTCCCCGTAGTTCCATCGCTGCGCTTAGTGCGGAGTGCTTCATGTCATGCATTTGCCTATGAGATGCGTTTTTGCAGCTCGGCTTCTATCCTTGGCAACATACTGGTGTTTGTGTCATGCCTGGGTGGCATTCTCTTCTGCCGAAATGGCATGAAGTAGGTTAGACAACTTCCCAATTGTCTATGAGATACATAGCACCATAAGCCATCATGTACTCACCTAATTTTACACGCAAATATACTCAATGTATGGGTGGGGAAATAAATTACTGAGCCTCCACATAGGCTTGCCAATTTGGCTTGTTGTTTGAAATAGAATAAACTCGAGGCTTCATCGCCTTGGTCATTTGTGTTCGAGTTATTTCCTGCCACATTGGTTTTCATTAGCTTGACCCGCAGAGTCCACCAGGATTTCTGTGCACTACAAGTCGTTATTACGTGGGCCCCCGTAATAATAAATTGTCTGGCACAGTTACCCCAAATTTTCTCTCGTCCAAGCAGATGATCAATCAAGGAGCAACAGCAGGTGCATCGGCATGAACAGGGTCATGCTCCAATGCGGGGTCGGGAGCAACTCCTGGCTCAGGGGCCACAGCGGGCTCCGGATCAACAAACTTCATCTCAAAATCAGTTGGATCATCAAACATAGGGTCGATAGGGACCACAGCATCCTCCAAGGGCTGGTCTGAGTATATGAACTCCGTGTCATGGTCTGGATCAAAACCAGGTGGAAAAACAAGATCACCCTCAATATTGTGATCAAACCCAAAGCTGTGTGTGGGAAACGGTGCAGCTGATGATGCCGTATCAAGGTCGGCATCGTGTGAATGGTGCTGCACTCCTTGTATATGCGAAAATGCGGATGTCAGAAACTCAAATGAGTCTGGGATAGGGGAATGGGCATGAGTTTCTCCTGCAGGAGCGTCCGCAAGCAATAGGCTAATACCAACAGCAATAGGGCCTCGCCCTCGAATGGGTCCTCTTCTAGTAGATCGTTATCGTCGACAGAGGCCATGTCGGGGGCATATCAACAGTGGGATAAACGGCAAGGGGCACAGGAGCAGGGTTCACCGCGAGTGGCAAATTCCCAACAAGATGGCCATCAGCAGGCTTTGCTACGACATCAGGCAGCGCAAGGGTTGAAAGTCGTCATTGTCTGTGCCGGTAGTATCGGAAATGTACACCTCGTGCTCCGATGAAACTATGTCGTATGGTGCTATGGCCATGGGATTCGTAGTGTCCATCTTTCTTGTACATGATGAAAGCATGACATTTGTAACATAAACACATATACGTATAACAATCAATCACATCCACATATAAACATGTTAGTCAGCAATAAGCAATCAAATAATTCTCCTAGTCCCACTAGCCTCCCAGCCTCCCAGACTGATATTCCTAGTCCCACTAGCCAAATTTCTCCCAGCCTCCAAGGCTGACATTCCTAGTCCCACTAGCCAAATTCCTCCCAGTCTCTAAGACTGGCATTCCTAGTCCCACTAGCCAAACTCCTCCCAGTCTCTAAGACTGCTCTATCATCCACCTCGACCTCCTAGATCGAGCCTCGGCCTCCATGACCGAGCCTCAGCCTTCATGACTGAGCCTATTCTTCCTAGTCTCACTAGCCATCTACCTCGATCTCAAAGATCGAGCCTCGGCCTCCAAGACCGAGCCTCAGCCTCCAAGACTGAGCCTAAAATAATAAAATGCGCTCAACATGTGTTTGTAAAAACGTTTTGGATCTGGACTTAAGTGGTATGCAGTAAAAATGTTTTCGTGAGAGCCCTAGTGATCATAGTCTAGACTCGAGAAAGAATCCTAGTTCGCTATGATCAGAGCTCTGATACCAAGCTGTCACACCCTGGCTTTGCGGAAGCGTGGTTAATTTGGTGTGACTTCTCAATACCATAGCTTAATCATAACAAAGCTATATGAATTAAAAACATGCAAGATCATCCATTAAGTTTTGAAAACCAAATACAATACCATTGTTTTAACGGGAATACGCCCTAACAACCACAACCTTGTTCAACAACATTACAAACTTAAATATAGCATAAACACAGTTTAAGGACTGTGACTTGTCCAGGAAAGAGTCACATTCCCTAAACCCTGGATGACCTCGGAAACTAGTGCAGCGGGAAAACGTGCCATACCGTGCCAGATCTTTTAATTCCCTGAAATACATGTAAGTTGAAAAATCAACAATAATGTTGAGCGAGTTCATGTGTTTAGTATGTGCGCGCGAATAAACCTTTATGATCGTTGTAAGTGTGAATATTTTGTAAACTCTGGTATGAAAGCAAATAAGGAAACATATCAGTTAATGTGTAACCACATGGTCCAACCTGCGGGCGCATGGGAGGGGATAGGACAAGGTCACCACATGGTCCAACCTGCGGGCGCATGGGTGGTGTTACGACAAGGTCACCACATGGTCCAACCTGCGGGCGCATGGGTGGTGTGAAGACGAGGTCACCGCATGGTCCAACCTTAGGGCTCATGGGTGGGGTTTGTTATGCTCAAATACGCCTATCACTTGTATCCCTCGATCGTACTACAAGGACTAATGTTCTTAAGGTTTCACCTACCCAAATCACATAACCTAACAGTTCCTTCCTTAGCTGACCATACCATGTAAGAAATATTCGTAGTCATAGTAACATGTATTTCACCCCCGCAGTTTAGAAAACTGAAAAGAGTTAAGAGAAAAGGGGGACATGAACTCACCATCGGTGCGTCTCTACCAAGTACTCCAAATCAGGCAGCTGTACAACGACCTACATGTGCTAATTCTATTAAACGGACGGCCGTGCCTTAGCTTTATGGTTTAAGTTTTTGGGAAATAGTTAGACAACTATTTCGAATTTACTTTTCGTATATACTTGGTAGTTAATCTCCTTCCCAAGGATGGGGGATTTAATACATGTGCGTTCGAATTACACCATTAAGTCTCACTTAATATATTTATTTCCAATTCCAAAATATAAGTATTTTCCTCAAAAATATTATATTTTCACTTCACATAATATTCCCCAAAAATAATACGTTGATAAATATACATTCACAATTATTTCCGCATAATGCGTAAGTTACGTTTTAGCGACCGTGTGGTAATAATAATTACCGTTGTAACTTATATGTTTATCGTGGAAGCGTTCGTAATATTTTGGATTCGTCAACGTTCGTAAATATTATTTTTACTCTAAAAATAATATTTGTGTATTTTTCACAAAATAATCATAAACAGTGTTGTGAAAATATATTTACCAAATATATGTTTATCACGTTTAGTTTTGTGAAAATCCCACCTCCGAATATTTGTAAATATAGTCGTGGCGAAATATATTTTGAAAACATGTCAAAACAAGCGTATCATTTTCTTTTACAAAATCATTTCAACAACTTATTTATTCAATCAACAATTTCCGACACATCAACTAATCGACAAGTATGTAAATCGCATAAATCACATGAACTTGTAGTTTTCCCAAAACTGTGGTGTAAATCTCCTTACATTTTGTGGATCTTTATATAAAGTAATTCGATCTTGTAAAAACCTCGTTTTTAATGTAAATCCGTCTTTTCAACTTCCCGTCATCTTCTTCAAAGATTGTTATTTTGTCGAAACTTTTCATTTCACAAGTGTTTACACACTTGTGGTTTATAAAAATCATGCTTGTTAATGTAAGATCTATTTTTAGAAAACATGACTTCTGTGATATGTGGTTCTTTGAAAATACCACCCGCAGATACGTAGATCTGCTAGTTTTAGATACTATTTTACAAGTAAAAATACTTTTACACAAGTTCATGTATCGCGTGTGGTAGAGTTTCACCTTTTAACCCTTGTACCATTCAACACAAGCTTATGTCAAGATCCATGACCTTAACCAAACCGGGTTAAACGATGATCCGAGCTACCACATCATAGATGGGGCCTAAATAACCACAAATTTCAATTACTACATCATTTACACAACTTATGATCTTTTAACCAACAATACTTGCATTTTTAGTAGACTTTTGTGCTTCAAATTGTAAGTTTCCGACTTTTAACCGTTACAACACATTTTAACCACCTTAGAATAGTTCGAGAGAGTGTTTTAAGCATTATACCTCTAGCTCGAGGCTAGGGAAGATTCTATGCGAAAAAGGGGTGGATAAAAGCAAGAGAGAGTGGTCCTTCGTACTCCGAGTGCACCAAGACTCCTTATATGCGACCCTTAACACTTGTTGATGATTGAAGCTTGCAAGATCAAACTCGAAAATGGTTGTGGTGACCCAAGGGGGTTCGGCTGAAGCCTTTGAGAGAGAGAGAGGAGTGTTTGAAGTTGAAAAATGGAATGTGATGAACTCTTGTGCCAAGTCTACTACTTATAGATAATTAGGAAGTTTTAATCTAATGGTTAATGTGTTGTCTAGATATTAGACAACTAGGATTTTAATATTCAAAAGAAATCAAGTCTTGTCCTCTTGGTTTGGGCCGATTTCCAATGGGGGGTGGGGTACTAGTTCGATTTCAACTAGTTAGTTAAGTATTAGTTAGGTTAAACCAAGTTAGATTTAGGGACTAACTCAGTTAGTGGTGTGTTGTGCTATAATGCGGGTGTTAGGGTATTCAGGGACCCTAACTGGCTCAGAAAAAGACCAATATTGTTAATGTCAATATTTTTATGTCCCAGGTAAAGTCCGGTTGTTCGGTTGGATAGTAATCCGTTAAAGTGCTTAACAAAGCTTTTAAGTGTCGTAAATAACATTTTTAGTGACACAACTTATTCCCCGAAGTGTCAGGAATATTTTCCTCATGTTTGGCACTTTACTAGTTAGCCAGAAGCTGATATGTTAATTAAAGTGCTGTGTTTTGTGCTCAGTGTATATTTTAGGCACATCCAGTCACTGTAACTTATTCCTAGAGACGCAGTTCTACAACCCTTGTATCCCTACACTCACTATGGGTGTAGTAAAATATTTCTGGCTCATACAGGCCTTAGAGGCAGTATCTGCCTGATGCTGGCTTTATCAGCATGTTCAATAGGTTATCCGTTCAAATGCTACTGTGCTTTTGTGCATCATGTTTGTCACTAGAGTTCAGTATGTAAATAATGTAGTGACGGAAATCAAAGTATGATGCGGGAATATACAAGTATTAGAAATCAAGTAGCAGTTCATCAGCAATTTCAGTTAAGCACAGTAATTAAGCAGTAATTAATTATTAATTAAATAGTACGGATACCTGGTTTAGTGAGGGTTGTCACATTTTCCTCCCTCAGCTTTCACACGTAACGCTTCCCACACAGATTTTGATGAACCATCATGATTCAGTAATGCAAAGATATCATCTCTAATCGACTATCGAATTAAAGCAATTTTCTTTACTAAAACCTGTAAATGGAATTTCTTCATTTCTTTCATTTACCGGTCTTTTATATCCAAATTCTAGACAAAACCAAACATCATGTGCGTAAGCTTTTACCCAGTTAATAAACCTCTCTTTCCACTAGTTATAATCTTCAATGTTGTTAAGTTTCGGTGGTTTAGTATGAGTTCCGTAAAAATTTTCATGTTTTAAATTTTCAGTAAGTGCTTTCGAAACAGTTTTCGGTGCAGTTGTTGTTTCGGATGAATCGGAAGTGAACGCGTTGTAAAACTCTTCAGCCATTGATGAAACAATGGTTAACCGGGCAGGGTTAACACACTGGTCTCGTCAAGAAGGGTTAATCCCTTCCTCTCGAGGATCGCTAGCTGGATCGCCTGCTGGTTGATCTCCTGCACAAGGAAACAAACCGTGACTCGCAACAAGGAGGATGAGGTGGGGGGTGCTCCTTGTTACCACTCTCCGGCGTGAGAATCAGTAGTCTGCTTGGGAAGCAAAGTATGATAGTAGTAGTAGTGACAGAGTTGTGAAGAGATACCTCAAACCTGGTTTGGGGTTGGTATTTATAGCCGAGGAGTGAAGGAGAAGGTGGACGGATAGACTGACGACATGTTGCACCTTTGCAGGTATGTCAGGCATGTTGGCTGTGGAGGTGAAGCCACGTCAGTCTGTCGCTTACGTAGACCTGACAGGCGGCTGCCATTGGTGCTACTTGCTCTGTGGTGTCAGTCCCACGTGCTGAGTGCACAGGATGCGGTGCGGGCCGCATCGCTGTTTGCGGTAACTGTAGATGTTCATGCGTCTCACTCTTTGATCAAGAAATACGCGAGATGCGGTGCCAAGCTGCATCGTCGTCTGTGGTGACTGTTGCTGTTATCCAGCTCCCTTGTATTGATAGAAGTGTTCACTGGATGCGGTGCTTTCCGTTTTCATACACCAAATGCGGTGTCGTGCCGCATCACTATACCGTTCTCATATTCCAGGTAAGTCCTCCATCATTGGGCAGATTGGATTCAACCACTGTGTTTGCGCGTTCCCGCATGAACACAGGTATGTTGTTAGCTAGTGGGGGTTTTGATAAGGGTATTGGTCACTCGCGGTCGTGCTGACGCGAGATCTGGGACCATACCCCTTCAGCCATGATCTTGATCTTTGAAGATAACCTTGATTATCACCTTGTAGCACTTTCTCTCTCTAGATCTTGTCTAAGCTAATACTCCAAAGTTGCAAAAGTTCTTAAATGACATAAAGACACTCCTATTTATAGGGCACACATAAGGAAGGTCTCCTTATTTATAATTATGTCATTCCCCTATATTTAACAATATAAGAACTTGTTTTGTTCAGTTTCTCGCTACGATTCGTAACTGACGGAAGTGATAGACATTATGCACTCACATAACTCTAATTAGAAAATATAAGGTCTGATTGTATTTATTTATAAACTTTAGGGGAAGTAACTAGTAAAAATAAAAGAAAATCTTTTTATGTAAATTGGTGATATGTATAACACGGTTATATTCAAAATTTAAGTTGTGAAAAGTGAATACACCCTTAGAAAAATTAGGGATGTTTCCTAGTGAAGTTTTTAAATAATTAGAAAATATAAGGTCTGATTGTATTTATTTATAAATTTCAAGGGGAATGTAACTAGTAAAAATAAAAGAAAAGAAAATACAACACCCTAAATAAGTATAAAAGATCTAGCTATATTTCTTGAAATTGAATAATAATAAAATAGATTCTAACTACTAAAAATACAACAATCAATAATATATATGGAAAATACAAATATGCGGATTTTATATCCGCTAGGAAGATCATGTTCATATACAATTTTTGAAGCTGAAGTCCAATGTATAACTTAAAAAATGCCAAAATCAAACGAAAGTTTCCATCATGCCCAGAAAATATGATGAAAAGTAAGTTGTTGCCAAAAGTAGGAATAATATATAGTGGATGCATGGTGCAGGGGCGGAACTTATATATACGGTGCCGTAGCACGGGTTACGGCTCAACTTTTTATCGGTAGTGTAAAAATAAAATTATTCTTTTCGATTTTTATATAAAGTATACCCCTGAACAACTACGAGGACACCCCTAAAAAAAGTCTGTAAGCTCAAATCAATTGAAAATAATAAACCTAAATCCCAATTGCCCAATATGTTAGCCCAAATCAATTGAAGATTGTAAATAATAAGCCCAATTGCCCAATATGTTAACCCAAAATAATAAAAGATTGTAAATAATGCCCAATGCCCTGAAGTTTTAATGCACGAAACGGCACAACTACGAGGATACCAATCAATTGAAAATAATAAGCCTAAATCCCAATTGCCCATTTCATCACATTATAAGCGATGATTATAAATTTGCAAACTTGAATGGAATAAGTGATCCTGTGCGTGTTATGGTTGAAACGGGAACGCATAGTTTTTGTCCTTCAGTTTATCGGGTAGTGAAGCTAGCTTTGCTTTTAACGGTTGCAACCGCAACCGTTGAAAGATGTTTTTCGAAATTGAAGCTTGTCAAGATGGATTTACGCAATCGAATGGGCCCAGAATTTTTGGACAACGCTATAGTTTGTGCGGTCGAAGAGGATTTTTTACGTGAAGTAAAAGACGACGATGTGATGGAACGATTTCAAGCTATGAAAAAAGAAGATGACAAATCTATTAGGTATTTGTTTTACTTTATTTATTTATTGTCGTTTTTTAATATTGTACGATTGCACGGTGAATTTTTTTTTTTTGATACCCCTGAGTTAATGTTCTAGTTCCGTCACTGGCATGGTGATTAAAGCATTCTATACTTATACTTATTATTATTATTATTATTATTATTATTATTATTATTATTATTATTAAATCAGATATATGTTATTTGATACAAACAAGGGTTGTTTATAACAAACAAGTTTATCATTTAAAATAAAAGATTGAAACATAACATCTATATAAAAAAGCGTGCCCTTAGGGCCGCCGAGAATTCTTTTTTTTTAATTGTTTTTAGAAAATATTTGGATATTGGGCTCATTAACCTAATGGGCTAAATAGTTTAAACAATATGATTTTTTTAAGTAGCCTATGTTAATATTTGTTTGGTTATACCCTATTAAATTTTTTTTACATATATAATACGGATTTTTTTTTAAATTGCGTGCCCTATGAAATTACGGGTCCTGTTCGGTTGTCCTCCCCACCCTCCTTCAGGGCCGGCTCTGAAAAAGAGCAGTGCATAAATCACATGATTATGTAATATTCAGTTTTCGTCTTTGTGAGGTTATAGGTTACTGACAGAAAATTTAATGGGATGGTTAAAATATTATTTTGTATTATTAGAATTTTCATTCTATACACTATGCTATAATATAAATACGTAATCCTGTATATATAATAATATAGTAGCAAGAGTCTTCATTGAGATCTAGGCATATCTTCTTGGACCAAACAAGCCACATTATTCAATACTTTAATAGCATATATTAAAGTGGATCAAAGTCATGACTTTGCAATATATGAATTATAAAATAGACAGGCTAAAGTTTGGATTAGACAAATGTAATAATATGGGACCTACAAAATTGATTTCAAAGTTATATGTGTAGGGCAAATGATGTGAGTCAAGGTCGAGCTTGTTTAACTTATAAAAGTTTTAGGTTGAGTTCAGTTTATTTTGAGCTTTGTTTTTAAGGTTCAAGCTTAGTTCGTATGTAAATTCTTAAGTTCCAGTTTGGTTCGGGCTCGTCCCGTTTATTATTTATATTAACTATAATTACTATAAATAAATATATATATATATATATTATTAGTAACTTTTATAATTTTATAATTTATTTTATTAATTAAAAATTATATAACTAACGTGCTCGTTTAGGTTCGTGAGCCTCGAGCTCGATAAGTGAAGGTTGGGCGCTCATTTACTAAACAAGCCAATAAGCTCGTTTTGAGCCAAGCTCGACTGCTTTAGTAGCTCAGCTCATTTGCACTCATGTGTTTATTTATATATATTAGTATAAGTTCCGTTTTATATTATATATATTGTTTTATTCCATTGTCTCATAGTAGAAAAAATCAATAATATTAATCGATTAATTACCTCCCACCACCATCAAAGAAGGTCAATTCCCACTTGTTAAAAAAAGAAGTATAATCTTTTTTTATTGCTTTACAGGAAAAATTCCAAGTAGGTATGGTGTCATCATAGGCATATTTCATATCTTAACAAGTGGGATCAATTAATAATAATCTATATTAGATTTTATAACTCTCATGTCGATTAAACATTCCGTTTTACGTTCAAATTTACGTTCAAATTTTACATATATTTTGTAATAAGATATAAAGATAATTATGTGTTTACTAACTTAAACTATTAAACGTTTCTATGCAAGAAAATAAGGATAAAAACAGTTTACTTCGGATGAATATGTTTTAACTTGATAGTTACTGTGATCGTAAAATTGCAAGTGAAGTTTTGCGATCTATCAAAACCAACTCATGAACTAGTGGCTACATTTGATGATTTAAATATTAATGTACCAAAGGGCATTTGGTTAACAGTATCAAGTGTTAGAAATTAGAATAAGGCTTTGTCTTTTCGGATAATAAGCGTTCAATCCCTTTAGTATAAAAAAGTGTAATTTAAGAGTAGATTAAATTATGTGTAAGTTGTTTTAAAAAAAAAAATAATAAGAAACCAAAATCTTAAGTTATTGGATTGTGGTGGACTGGTGGATACGTCATTGTTGGATTGATTGGTTGGTTAGATGTTTGATTGGGTTTCTTCTTTTAAATCAATGAGTAAACTGCCATTTTAGTCCCTGTGGTTTGGGCCAATTTACCGGTTTAGTTCAAAGGTTTCATTTTTAACATCTGGATCCAAAAAGGTTACATCGTTGCCATTTTGGTCCAACTGACTTAACTCCATCCATATCTGTTAAGTCTGCCAAGGGCATTTTTGTCATTTCATTTTTCTTTTTATTAACCCTTTTTTTCTTAATTGCCAAAAATGCCCTTGACAGCTTTAACATATATGGATGGAGTTAAGTCAGTTGGACCAAAATGGCAACGATGAAACATTTTTGGATCCAGATGTTAAAAATGAAACATTTGGACTAAACTGCCAAAATGGCCCAAACCACAGGGACTAAAATGACAATTTACTCTAAATCAATTTAATGATCTTATTCAACCTCATTGTTGTTCCTTAATACACAATTAAAATGATAAAGTACAGCATAGGCCCTCAACTTTCATTATTAGTCATAAGACCATGTGTAGTGGTTAAACAAAATAATGCCCTCACCATAGGGTATTATTCGACACGTGGCAGTCCAGTCAGCATGGGACGTTATTGCAAAAGTGGTGTAGTGGGAATAATCCCTGATAATGCCCCTTCCAATCATTAAACAAAAAAAAAAGCAAACTATTTTCTCATCGGTGGGTCAAACTCAGTCAACAATTCCACAAACCATGTTAAGCGTTTTATATATAATGCCCCACCAATTTTTTTCAAAATAATGCCCTATAATGCCCTATATAATGGGGAAGGGGGCGTTTTTTTTGCCCTATAATACCCTATAATGCCCCACTACACATGGTCTAATATATATTCATCAAAGAGGTTATAGTCTAGGGATATTAAAAAATATAGTAAGGTGTTGCCCTCTTAAATAATACTGGTTCTAGTCTCTTGGTGAATATTGGTGTCAAATTTAGTGAAAGTAGGTAATGAATCATTGATTTGTTATTCCATATCTAATATATCAAACAATAAATAGAGATTACAAGGTTTGACATGTTCTATATTTGACAACAATATACACAATAAATGACTAAATGTCTACATATTCTAATACACCCTCTCGCAGTCGAAACGGGATGGTCACGAATGATGAGACAAGAACGAAAATCGATGAATAGAACCCTTGATAAGCCTTTCCTAAAATTATCTGCAGTCTAATAGCGAGAAGGAACACGAAGCACTCAAACTTGTCATTTAGCCACTTTTCCCAGAACAAAGTAGATGTCCATTTCAATATGTTTAGTTTGCTGAACTGGGTTCCCGGTTAGATATACGTAATTCAAGAAGCAAATTTCGAAGCCAACAAACTTCAGAAATGAGAGAAGATTGTTCCTCATGTAGACACAATAACCGGGGTAGATCGTCTCGTATCAGGGCAACCTCCCTAGTCGGCATCGGTGTAGGAGACTAAGGAGGTAGTGGTAAACGAGGTGATATGAAACCGAAAATAAAGTGTGCCTGTGATGTACCTAAGTATCTTTTTAAGAGCATGCATGTAAACAGTTATGGGCGCATGCATGTGGATACAGACTTTTTGAACTGCATAACAATGACAAAGAAGAGGAATTAAAAGATATTGCCGATTCAAGCACAAACCAGAAAACCCGATTAAAACTACCTCGTGTGTCAATTCAGAAGTAGAACATATTTCATGCGGTCTAATATGAAATCTATCAAGTGTTTTTATGTTTTTTTTTTTTCATTTTCAGTTGTTATGTTTGATCTAGATGTATAAATAAAGTTTTATTTTATATTTTAACTTTATTTTTGGTGTTAATATAATGCAGTTATTGACCATGTTAATAAAGTTCAAAATAAAGTTAGTATCCTAAATTTACAAGTCAACTGAATTTATATAAGTTAATATCCTAAAGTTGCACTAAATAGATATTGCAGTTAGATATAATCAAGCTAAAATTATAAAATATTACAGTTATTCTTGGATATTAATCTAATAATTTGTATTTCTTAATTAGTAAAATAATAAACTTTAAAGCTAAACTAAAAAAACTGAACTTATGATATAAAGTTAATAAAGATACAAAATCTTAACATCCTATTTTTTATAAAAACTGTTTTTAAAATTTTATAAAATATAATTTTATATATATATATATATATATAAACGAAATTTAAAAATTAAAATTAAAGGTGTAAAACGTACTTACGAGTCAACTACGATTTTTTATTTTTATAAAAACAAAAAAAATAAACTTAAAGTTTATTGGATGAGTACCATGTGGATATTTAAAAAAGTTATGAACTTTAAAGAATAAAATTATAAATTTTATCATTTGACCAACAAAATAAACTTACTTTACAACTATAACAACTTATCTTTTATTTTTTGTCATTTGATTATTATTTTTTATTAAAAAAGAAACTTTGCGTGTGTAAAACAGTTTTTTACTTTATTTATAAACAAAACATTTTGTTTTTATAAAAAAAATAATTCTTTTATAAACATTTTTGTAACAAGTAATATAAATAAAATACTCTAGAAATTTACAATCTTTATTTGATAAATACTAAATTGTGTTGCAAATTTTTAGGAATTATAAATTCAACTATATTGTTATAGATAATATTAGTCGGTTTTAAAAGAATTCTTTACCAACTTGGCTAGATACATAGTAGATTGTGTTGCATATTTTTAGGGATTATACGTTAAAATAGACTCATATAGATAAGATTAGTTAGTAACTAAAAATCTAAACTTAGTATGATATAAAGTTAATAAAGATATAAACTCTTAACATCCTATTTTTTTATAAAAACAATTCATGAAATTTTATAAAAAATATAAAAATTTTTATATCTGTAAAAAACGAAATTTAACAATTTAAGTTAAAGGTCTAAAACGTACTTACGAGTCAAATATTATTTTTTATTTTTATAAAAACAAAAATTTTAAACTTAAAGTTTATTGGATGAGTACTATGTAGATATTTAAAAAAAAGTTATAAACTTTAAAGAATAAAATTATACTTTATAATTTAACCAATAAAATAAACATACTTCACAGTTATAACAACTTATCTTTTATTTTTGTCTTTTGTTTATTAATTTTTATAAAAAAAACAATATTTTTTTTGTCTTTTGATTATTAAGTTTTACTAAAAAAAAATTAACTTTACATATGTAACACTTATGACGTATATCCACCACAATAATGTTATCATAATTATTATACGAATAATAAAACTAACAGAAACGAGTGCCGCAATGCAAAGTGTCAACCTCACCGCATCGCACGGGCACCCTACTAGTATACATATATGTACAATTATTTCTTTACATTTGTACATATATGTATAATACCTCTTTTTCAAATTTAAACACCTATATACACAAATCTATAATTAAAAAAATGCAATTTTTTTTGGTATTTTGTATGCTTAGGAAAAATGTATGATTCGTCATTGTTCTCAATTACCTTAGTGCTTTTCACACGATCCTATCCCTACATATGTATACACACTAGGTTATGTATTCATGGGTTAAACAATATAAATAATATAAGTCATAACCCTATAAATAAACGAAATCACATATGAACATAGATATCATTATCCGGTAAGTGAAAAAGTGTTGTACAAATTTTAAATTAGAATCTAATAATAACACTACCATAATCTAATTATAAAAGTAGTGGAATCTGTTGGGGCGATTAGGGTGTTAGGATTGGTTAAACACTTGAGAGTGGCAAACTAAAAAATCAACCAATGAGAGTGCGCCACGTCAATCAAGGAAAAGTGTTTAAACTTTGCTGAAAAGTGTTGGCAATGGTTTAGACACTTGCTGAAGTGGTAAACTTTAAAAAAAAGGAAAAGGGTGTGACTGGTTGAGAGATTGTATGGACCCCACCCCACCACACACACACTCTTCTCACCGAATCGTCCACCCACCGCCGATTTGGTAAAGTTTGAGTGGTAAACTATTGTTGGTGGTGGTGTTTACTACTTTACCGAGTGGCAAACTCTTTTGCCGACCTTTGCCAACTCTCACTCCTAACACCCTTATGTGAATGAGAGATATATTGTAGCAAGTGGGGCAACCAAAAGATACATAACTTGCAGCCTAATTACTTCATACTTGTATTAATGGGTTGTCTGGAACTTTATAAAGATTAATTGTGTCGTATCAAATACCAAACATAAAAAATGATACATAGAACTTTTGTTATCCATGCATCCAATCAGCCAATTTTTTTCAATATGTGTATTTAACATGGTTGATAAAGCAACTGAAAATGAAGGTGACAAAGTTTTTCTTATGATCCCTGGTTGAAAACTTAAAATGCGATCATATGATTTAGATGCAATTACGTTCTTTAAAGATTTGATAATCATTTTATATATTTTTTTCTGTTTGATAAATTTCAAATAGGTATCACTTTAGATTTAAAATGACTCTTGCAACACAATAATAATATTAAAAAAAAATAGTTTCTAAATTTAGACCTTAAACACTAAACACGTCGGCATTAATGAAGTCTAAGAATAGTTTGGTTTTTTGTAGTCTCTTGTCCTACGGGTGCTGGTGATTTAAGTGTCGTTAATCAATTTTTGTTTAGTTAGATTTACTTTGGATCAAAAGGAAAATAAGGTAGCGTTTGGTATGAAGGAATGGAAGGTGGAATGGAATTGATCATTTTGATGGAATGAAAAGAAACATGTTTGGTTATAATGTGGTAATGGAATGGAGCATTCCAAAGGAATGTAACTCCTTCCAAATATAATAATTTCCATTCCTTGGTATGTAGATGTTTTTTTTTTCATTCCTTCAAGGAATGGAAAGAAATGTGTTATTATTATTATTATTATTATTATTATTATATTTATACTTATACTTTTATTTTTATTTGTATTTATATTTATGTTTATTAATATTCATACTAATATTAATATATATCAAAAATCTATTATTAATTTTTTATCATTAATATATTATTATTATTATTATTATTATTATTATTGAGACAATTATATTTTTGTCGTTTTTAATACAGTTGTGTTTCGTTACTTCATCTTTTTTTTTTTGTTTATCAAATTGTACAAAGTAATGATTCATTCTATTCACATATGAGTAACCAAACATCACAATGGAATGGAATGATCCATTTCATTCCGTTGTCCATTCCATTACCCCGTCCATTCTATTCTCTCATCTATTCCATTACTCCATACCAAACAGACCCTAAGGAAAAAAACATTGTTACAAGTTAGGAGGTGTGGAGTGCACATTTATATAAAACTAACCTCATTTCAACTCCTTCGAACATGATGGTTCAAGGGGACTAAGCTCTCAAGTGAATAACAAGTTCTAAGGTAGTGTTTGGTATTAACGAGGGAATTCAAGGCGGAATGGAATGAATCATTCCAATGAAATGAAAAAAAAATATGTTTGGTTAACATGTGGAAGTAGAATAGATCATTCCATAAGAATGTGATTTTTTTTCAAATATAATAATTTTTATTCATTAGTAAAGGGGTGTTTTTTTCCATTTCTTCAAGGAATGGAAAGACATCTATTATTATTATTATTATTATTATTATTATTATTATTATTATTATTATTATTATTATTATTATTATTATTATTATTATTATTATTATTATTATTGTTATTATTATTATTTAGACAATTATATTTTTGATGTTTTTATTAATTTTATTTCATTACTCGTCTTTTTTTGCCTATAAAATTGTACAAAGTAATGATTCATTCTATTCACATATGGGTTACTAAACATCACAATGGAATGAGCCATTTAATTTCGTTGTCATTTCTATTCCTTAGTTCGATCATTCTATTATCTTGTTCATTTAATTACTTCATACCCCTAGGTGGAGACCAAGGGGTTGAACCCATGGGGGGTCCCACTCCCCGGTCAGTAAGTGGCACCTGAAATGGAACATTTTTCTATTACAGTTGCTTCGGATTTGTATGGTTGATCCAAAATTGCATCAAAACTTATTTCACTAGTGATTGATCATTAGTTGTAACTTTGGTTAGGAACAATTTGGTCCAATAGTTGCAACCACGAGGAACAAAGATTACGAGTAGTAGCAATTAAGACTAGTAGCAACTGCTATCGGCGACAACAAGTGTAACATCCCGACCGTGAATACAACCCGCAATGGAAATGTCGGGGAGTCACATTAAAAATTGTTCACAATACATGGTACTAAAGTTCCATTATATTGATTTCATTGTTTTATAAACACAAAGGAGTACAAGTAACCATTTTTAAATTTAGAAGCAATCTAAAGCCCGAGTCCGTTCCTATGTGTAGCACACTTGAATATTATCAAACGATTGTACCTGAAACATACGTGAAAATAGACGGTCAACAATAAATTGATGAGTGACATAGGTTTTGTGGCCAAGTATTCGGCAAAGGTTTTGTTATCGCAATACATTGTCCAACTGCATGAGTTGAAGCATGAAAATAGATTTTTGTAGCCAAGTATATGGCGAAAGTTTAGTATCGCAATACATTGTGTTTGATAGTAAAACTTGTATACTTGCTAATACGTTTGTATTGAACCATGTATTTTTAACATATTGCAGGATGATGATGATGATACTAAAATTAGGCGTAGCGTCGATGCTTTAGATACACACCTAGAAATCTTAGATTACGTTGTTATATCAAGTTTTGTACTATGTTATGTTGTAATTTGTTTTGTTGTATTTGAAACATGTTGTATTGGAATTCCTTTGTATTGTAATTTGAAAATTGTTATTCAATGAAATGAAATCGGTTTATCTAAATTCTATTATTACTTTTAGTGTTATGTGTAATGAGCAATCTATTTCGTCTCACTCCGATGTTTCCACCTCGGTTGGGGTGTAACAGATTGGTATCAGAGCCATAACTATAGGGAATTAGGTAGAATTGCCATGTTCAACCTAGTCTATAGTAGGTACCATACTTGACAATTCTTACTTCATGTCTAAAATGTTAAATTCTTCCTACTTGCTTCTATCTTTTCCTTTTGTCTTAATACTTACAACATGTCTTTCCTAAGACATTTACACAACTTACATGTGAATACTTGAAGACACTCGTATTATAAAAACGAGACGAATTCACCAAAATAGGCGTAAAACCCACAATTTGGTGAACGACTCCCAATCCGCTTATTTTATTTTGAACGGAATTACGCCATCAAGTTAGAAGTGAAATCCACATCTTGATGGTAAATTTTCAATTTAAACTCTAGTGGACTCTCGTCAATATGTCGGATTAACTTTCTTGACCCGACGAGTACCAACCACACCTAGGGTACGATGTTGTCAAGTTATGTCACTACCCCGACCCCACCCTGGGAGCGGGAGCCGCGAACCAGTCAGATGGTATCGGTGTTTATTAATTTGGCAACGGAAATTTTCATCATGACCGTAGTTAGGAAATAGTTTATCAGAGTAAAACACCACACTTTTATAAATAATAAATACATGGGAAAAAACCAAGTTTTATTCACAATACATTTATAGGGATAAACCCTAATTATTGAAAATATGATCTCCTTTTTATTTAGGTAACTTTTATAGTCACTTCTTTAAGCCTTCAGTGCTCTCCAGCTGGCTTCTATTAGCTTTACTTTAAGTTACCTGAAACGCGTTTTATAAAGGTTTTATCAGCAAGAAATACTGGCGAGTGAATCCCAGTTAAATCAAACAAGTTTTATCATTTTACAGCATTGAGGGCGATCTCGCAATTACATTTGTTTACCATTCTACCTTAATTACCACCCACGGTATTGTCAACCCGACTTGTGGTCATGTTACTACTCAAAGTGTAGTAACAAATTTTGTATACAAAACCCCAACATACCGACGATAATTGTAGAGTTACAAATACTCAATCACTGTGAAATATAATTTAAAACATTGAGGCTTTGTAAAACAGTTTGCAAAAAGGAGGATTACTCACTTTGCTAAATAAGGGTATTTTCTTGTGGCTTCCTGGTTATAATCTGTTAAATTTAAACAATGCACACGTGTTAGTATAATAACCCAATTTACATTAGTTATATCCCGGAGACAGAACTCCAACGACTGAGTCAGGCAGAGCCTTGACATGCGTTACGGAGCTCTAGACCAATCGGGCAGCGTAACCAATACGTAACCGGGGGTTATGATACTTACATCGAGGCAGAGCTTTGCTTTTTAGTGGGTATAATACTCGAGCATTATTGCTATCATATCGAGAGAGAAAAGAAATTTGTGAACGGTTGAAACTGAACTTGAATTCGCTATTTATAGGGCTGGTCGAAGGGCGGCTCGCGCCCCGCGACGCCCGGTGCTTACTCCTTTGCGGCCCACGAGAACTATAGGGTAGAATCTAGGCAAGGTGAATCAATGGTATAGGTTGGCCACGACAGGGACACGTGGCAGCTCATGGCTCGGCTTGGTGTCACTGGGTCGAGGCCCGCGACAAACACACTTAAGTGTGTCGCGCCCTGCGAGCGGCCATAGAATTTTATTTGATTTTTATTAATATAAAAGGTATACGAGCTCGTTTATCGCATACGGGGTATATTTTAGGATGTGTAGGGGTGTCAGGGGTGTTTTAGGAGGTTTGATATACTATTTAATAAAATATATAATGCACTCGCGTTAAGCATAGTAACCCTATTCAAGTTTATCAATATGTCACGAGACAGAACCCCAACGTACTTAGTCGAGCAGAGCATTGACATGCATTGGTGGGTCCTAAATCAATCGGACAGGGTATCGACTCAGTGATCAGGGGTCAAAACACTTAAAACGGGGCAGGCCTTTATTATTATTATAGGTTTAAGATTAAAAGAAAATTGAGTGGTATAGACAAAGAGATGGCGACATAGAGAGGGAGGAGAAAGGTTTTGAGCAGTTGAAGCTGAATCCATAGCCTCGAGTTTATACTAAATGTGATATTCCTTACTTGGAGGCTAAGCCTCCCTTCTGGCCACGTACTCCCCTTCAACATTCATTTCCTTTTTGAATGTTAGTTAAAAAATTTTAATATTATTTTATTAGTTTATTTAATGTGTATATATATATATATTATATTTAATTTAACTGCTTCACTCATTTGGCGCGTATAACTTCTAAAATATGACATTTTATAAAATGATGAATATGTCATTAGAACGAGAATGTTTTTATCTACATTTTGGCCTAAGTTTCATTAAAAACGGAGTGAGGTTAATTATAACGTATTTTTATTATTATAATTAGTAAACGGTTCCTACGTTCGCCAAAATACCTTATATTTCTATCGGTTATCTTACCCATGATCTATTCGTTTAATAACTTAATTTTAAATTTAAAAACTTTGGGAATGTTACATCCTCCCCACCTTGTTTTAAATCTCGTCCTCGAGATTTACTGAAATATGGAGGAATACCTTTAGTTTGTCACTGATCCTAGTTCTTAAGTATATTCTGGTCCTTGCTTTGAATTCACCATTACTTTGACCAGAACTATTCTCTATGTTTTGAGACTCTTATCTTCTAAAGAGTTCTTAATGAAGGTAAAAATTATTCTTATTAGCGTAATTTTTTTTTGAGATGTTTCGTGTCTTAGTTACAGGTTTCCTAAAGCGTCAATAATCTAAAGTAACGCAAGGGAAATTCTTATACTTTCGATGGCGTCTCCACTTAAAGGGTTCATGTCGTTCATCTTGTCGCACGAATTACGAGATGGATGATCAAACGAAATAATGTTTGATATCAGAATTATAGATAAATACGGGAGATTCCTGATAAATAAATCTAAAATTTATTATTGACACATCGGTTCGTGATTTATCCCTAATTGTCAATCATTATGGTCTGTGGATTTCCTTATAGATATACATATCTATAGAATCATATATTTCACATATTATAATATACACACCATTCATAAGGTCAATGTATTTAACAAATTCATATTTCCAAAAATAGGTCAGACATTAGGTCCTGGTACTATTTAGGGAATTTCATAACATATACCCCATCTTACCCGGTCTCGCCAGAGAGGTACCCCCATCTTACCCGGACAAGCTGGAGAGTCTACTACACCATACCCAGTCTTGCCGGAGAGGTAATTATCATTGTATTTCCCTTAAATGGAATTTCTCTCAAATCATGATTTTTAAAAGTGCATCATTCATTATGGCTTATATAAAGAAACAAGGAAATTAGTATTCTCATGATGGATCATATTCTAGAACCGAGTAGTACTAACAAACAAGAAATAACAGTGGCCAAGTGTTATTGCTTATTTATCATACTTGCACTGTTCTAGTCATCATCCTCACGGCATACAAATATCCATCACACTTTATCTACACAAGTAATTTAACTTATCTTGAAGCTTATACTGAGGCACTTTTTTTTAGGTTCAAGTCTAAATACTATCCTGGTTGTCACCGGTAAAGATCAATCTCCTAACTCTTTTGTTTAAGCATAGATATTATTATGGTTGTGGCTTTCTTTTGTTTGGAAAGTGGAGTTTTGACAAAAATATCACTGTCCTCATTAATTCTATGGCTAGGTTCAGTGTGATGAGTATGTTTTATAGCTAATTCTATTTATGCTCATATATTATGAGATTTCGTTGCAAGGAATATTTTATTAAGGCAGATGGTATTTTAAAAAATAATACGTTTCATGATTTATTCTTATATAACTTCATGTTTTCATATGAATCGCCCGTGATATTATCTCTTATGTTTATCTTTAGAAGATATTTGATTATTATATTTTGTATACTATCAAGAAATTCTATGTATATATTTAGAAACATAAAATTTCAAATCTCTTGTTAATATTAAAACTTACATAATACATATATATATATATATATATATATATATATATATATATATATAATATTGAATTATTTAGTAATATCTTTAATTTATATATATCCGATGGTACCAATTATAAAGCTTATTCTCCTATCTTTATTTACCCTTTTATAAAAGTAATCTATTGAAATAAACTTCTGTTAAATTTATTGAACATAATATTTTGGAATTAAAGGATGGATCAATAAAAGATTTAAAGAAAATAAATTATTCAAATATAAATTTTCTGGACTCATGGGAACAATTTCATTTTTAATTAGTGGGTTGAACCATATGGGTTTAAAATATTAAAACTTAACTCTCAATTTATTGTATATTATATTATTTATTCAAAGAAGTATTATAGTAAGTATTACAAGGTTTAATGTTTCAAAATTTGATTCTAAATATATTGAGTAATTAAGTAAATACATGTATATGCATATATATCTCAAACAATAAGAATAGCAAAATGTTTAGAGATATTATAATATTAATACTATAATTTGATCTTTAAATAAACTATATAAAGGATAAGTGTATTAAATACACATTTGAGTCAATTATATATATATATATATATATATATATATATATATATATATATATATATATATATATATATATATATATATATATAGATAGATAGATAGATAGATAGATAGATAGATAGATATATTGTGGGGTATCCATCTTAGTTCTAACTTAAAAATGAAATAATAACTAGAATGTTTAGGAAAATTTAACGGACCAGGTAAAGTAAATAAATAAATAAATAGAATATTAAATTACTAATTTCAGTCGGGTAAGAAAAGTGGTTTTCGTTTTGTAATATCTTTTACTTCTAAAAATAAATTTTCTAATCTCTTTTATATGTATCCACTGTACAAACCATTAGGCCCTTCTTTTCTTTTTTTTTTTATAAAATTGTTATAACATTAACTATATTCGTTTATAAAAATCCCTATCCAATTCTTCTTTAAAGGTAAGTTACCTAAATATGTGCTACTGGCAGTATTAGGAGTTTAGATATACGTCGCTAATTGCTGCACACTTCTCCTTTGATTACTGATATTAGAGGTCATGAATAAATATTAATTTGAATATACTTATTATATCAGAATGTGTTATATCAATGGCTTATCTGTGTAGATACTTTAATTGATATCTTTCAATTTGGGACCTGTATAAACTTCTAAACCCCATATATAAAAACATTATATAATTAATGTATGAAATATATATATATATATATAATTCCATCATGATGTATTGATAGGGTATATTTTTATTGTAAGTAATCAATAAAAATTTTGATATATTTAAAATAGTCTTTCTAAACCCCTGTGCTTTTAATATTTAAATATATTTTAAAAAAAATATATATAAATATATCTTAAATTTGCATCCCGAGTGGGGTCGTGAATGTATATATGTGTTATTAAACTAAATTATTAAATATTAAACTTTTATTATATATATATATATATATATATATATATATAGAAACCACAAATTGATGTATACTATATTAATTATATTGTAATATTATAATTATATATATAGAGAGAGAGAAGTGTCTGCCTAGTTAAAATGTAACGCACGTGTCATGTTTTACTAGAAATATAATATATCTGCCTAGGTAGCCTATGGGTACATCTAATCATAGTGGTTACTGATGTTCTGAACTCAAAATTTGTTAAAATAATATAAAAATCAGAATATAAATATTAAAATTTATCTACACAGAATAACACATAAATTGTTATATTAATTTCCTAACATAATGTTTAAGTTTTAGGTATTAAAAGAACACCTAAATGGCTTAAACCAGTGGCTCTGATACCACCTTCTGTCACAGCCCCCGACCCCACCCTGGGAGCGGGAGCCGCGAACCAGTCAGATGGTATCGTTTTTTTTTTAATTTGGCAGCGGAAATTCATCAGTACCGTAGTTAGGATATAGTTTATCAGAGTAAAACACCACACTTTTATAAATAATAAATACATGGGAAAACCCAAGTTTTATTCACAATGCATTTATAGGGATAAACCCTAATTATTGAAAATATGATCTCCTTTTTATTTAGGTAACTTTTATAGCCACTTCTTTAAGTCTTCAGTGCTCTCCAGCTAGCTTCTATTAGCTTTACTTTAAGTTACCTGAAACGCGTTTTATAAAGGTTTTATCAGCAAGAAATACTGGCAAGTGAATCCCAGTTAAATCAAACAAGTTTTATCATTTTACAGCATTGAGGGCGATCTCGCAATTACATTTGTTTACCATTCTACCTTAATTACCACCCACGGTACTGTCAACCCGACTTGTGGTCATGTTACTACTCACAGTGTAGTAACAAATTTTGTATACAAAACCCCAACATACCGACGATAATTGTGAACGGTTGAAACTGAACTTGAATTCGCTATTTATAAGGCTAGTCGAAGGGCGGCTCGCGCCCCGCGACGCCAGGTGCTTACTCCTTCGCGGCCCGCGAGAACTATCGGGTAGGATCTAGGCAAGGTGAATCAACGGTACAGGTTGGCCACGACAGGGACATGTGGCAGCTCAAGGCTCGGCCTGGTGTCACTGGGTCGCGGCCCGCGACAGACACACTTAAGTGTGTCGCGCCCCGCGAACGGCCATAGAATTTTATTTGATTTTTATTAATATAAAAGGTATACGGGCTCGTTTATCGCATACGGGGTATATTTTAGGAAGTGTGGGGGTGTCAGGGGTGTTTTAGGAGGTTTGTTATACTATTTAATAAAATATATAATTCACTCGCGTTAAGCATAGTAACCCTATTCAACTTTATCAATATGTCACGAGACAGAACCCCAACATACTTGTGACACCTGTGTCACTGTGACCGTCAAACAAAAGCCAAACTAATGAAATTTTGTATTTCATACTTGGGAATTGTGAAAATATGTGTATCATTTGCACATATCAATTCTTGTTCGATTTCGGGCTTTAAGTCGCTTTCTGGAAGGTTATACACGATCTGATGCGTAAATATAACCAGTTTAATGCAACAAACACTCCGGAATAGTGACATAGGCTTAACATACCTTAAATAACCTTTACATAACTTAGAAATAAGTTTTGGATGGTTTGGTATGCCGAAATCAAGTTTATTCGCTTACAGGGACTATTTGCGTCAACTTGCAAAAGTCTGCCGTTTCGTAAGGCAACTTATAGTCCGGAACTTGATCATAAGTTAAACATACCATATATAACCTAAACATGGCTTAGAAATAAGATTTGATAGGTTCGGTGTGCAAAAACATGCTTACATGATCTTACAGGGACTAAAAGTGTCAAAAACGGCGTAAGTTTGCATTTTCGCGCATATCTTACGTTCTGGCCATATCTGAACATCCAAAATTTTTGTACACACTAAAATATTTTTATTTTAGTAATCGGCATGCAAAAATTCCATTCGTCGCGTAATTTGGATCGTTTTCGCGTCCGTTCGAGTTTCGTCGTAAATAACCGAACAACGTGACCGTACGACCAAACGAACCGACATCCGAGATGTTTTCGAGCATATTTTAGGTCCCCTACACTTTAACGACCTTGTGGAGCCTTGAAAATGACTTTACGGAGGTTAAAAACGTCAAAAACAAGCTTAAACACGTGCAGGGACCATTTCTGCCAAACTTTGAAAGTTCAGCCTACACCGTCGCGCTGCGCGACGGCCATAAGGCTTTGTGGTCGCGCTACGCGACGATCACATCTGGGCAGAAACATTATTTTCAGCAACAGTTTGTAAATTCAGGGGCCTTTCTTGCAATTCCTTTGTGTGGTGACCAAGTTAACACTTCTCCAAGGCATGCTAGCTGTCCCTAAACACATGTATGGTTGTGATTTAATGCTTAATAACCAAGAAAACCACTTGTAATGATCCTAGAGCATCACCACAACTATAAATAGCAAGGCCTTTCACTCCATTCTTTGCTCATTCTCATTCTCTCCTCTCTACATCTGCTTGGAAGCTTTCTAAGCTGATTTGGGACTTTGTCTTCTTGTTGAAAAGATAGCAAGGACCCTTAGTGAGCATTCTTTCATTCTTTTTATGGCTTTTTCCTTATGTAGTGCAGAAAGTCAAACGTATAGCCAACAGTTTGACTTTCGGTTTTGACCATCAATTGGTCAAGTCAAAGTTCAATTGAACTTTGAAACGTGATTGTAATCACGATAGTTATAATCCTTCGTGATTATAACCGCTGATTACCACGTTAGCTAGTTGTAGTGTCGAGTCAAAGTTTCGGTCAAAATGCGTTTTAGCACGCATTTTGCAACGGAACTACTTTAGGGTATCAAAACACCTTGTTTTGATACCAAATCAATAGGTTAAACATGTTTTGACATGTTTAACTCGACACTATTAGTTTAGTGCTTGTTTAGGGTCGTAAGGTAAGCGGTCTAAACAACCGCTTAGCCTTTCGAACCCGACCCGTTTGGTCGATCTTTAGGATCCGACCAAGCTTAGTTAGTGATCATAGTTGCATAGGGAATAACCACTGAGGTTATACCTTATGATCACATAGGATTGGTTAGTCATTTGCTAGTTAGCTTGTATGCCCATAGGAAATGACCAAAATGCCCTTTTAAAGCTAAAATCCGTATTTTGCCTATGTGAACTTATTTTTGACATATAATCTGATTTAGTAACATGTTTAGGGATAATTGGGCATGTAAGACTTGGCATAGCACATAGCTAACCATCCGAACATAGTTTTACGCTAACGACGCCTTATAGTAGCTTATGTTACCATAATGTGTCGAAACGGGTCAAAAGCACTTAGGTAGGCTTTCCAATCTGAATGTAAGGTCTATTAAATCATACCATACGAGTTTAATTACTCGTTTGATTTATAGAACCTCATTCTATCCTATCTCCCGGTTTAGGTCCGGTTATTTACATAGTTACCTATATAGGGTGCCGTTTGATTCCCTGATCACTCTAGCTTTGCTTGGTTGTTGTTCAAGACTTCTAAGCACCCTCAGGTGAGTACATAGTCCCCTCTTTTACTGTTTTCAAACTGTTTTGGGGTGGAACACATGTGCCTACTTGATACTTTCATGTTTCCCATGTTTTTATATCATATACTTACTATGTTCAATAGTACATTATTAGTACACGATTTCATTATGTTTTGCTATGTATGTTCACTTAACATGCTAGCACATTGATTTCCATATACTACATTTTGTCGCATATGCTCATCCAGCATATGGACACATTGTTTTACATTTTGAACCGTTGTAACCATTTGATCATTTGAACCGTTGTAACCATTTGATCATTTGAACCGTTGTAACCATTTGATCATGTGAACTGTTTGTAATCATTTGACTATGTGAACCGTTAGTAACCGTTGCTTATGTGAACCGTTTGCAACCGTTGACTAGATGAACCGTTGGACTATATGAACCGTTTGTGACTACTTGACTATGTGAACCGTTTGTAACCATTGATTGACATGAACCGTTGAAACCTGTTTGAACCAATGGGATAGGGAAGTGATTAGGTAACGGGGCGGGTATAATGTGTTAAAAGCATGGTGGATACGCCGCTGGTACTTCCTATATATAAATGCTTTTAATACATTATATATCGTTGCGTTATCTAGATCACTTGGGCAATGGTAAACAAAACAAAGTTGTAATACAAGGTTTTCCAACAATATATTATACTATTCGAGTTTTATTCCATAAACGATTTACAAATCTGGATTTAATTAAACAAATGTTTTGGGGTTAAGAATCATGGCTACGAGATTTTTTATAAATTATAACCAATTTGATTTGAGTTGGTTATTTATGTCGAAATACTATACTTTTCAAAACAAGGTTTTTAAATAAGTATTGAAATATGTAAAACGAGCCATGAATCTGAAACTCATACAAAACCTATGTACTCGCCGGCATTTTTATGCTGACGTACCTATTTTCACATGTGTTTCAGGTACAATAGTTGATGATGCTTGATTGATGATATTGGTGTATTCTCACATAGGAATGGACAAGGCCTTAACTTGGAGGATAATAGTTGTATTTATCTAATTTGTATCAAAACATTTAGTTAAATAATTCAATAAAACGAAACTATTTATTCCATGGTTGTGAAACAATGATTCTGTTACAACACTCCCCGACGTTTCCGCCACGTTTTGTTGTTTTACGTGGTCGGGGTGTGACAGAAAAGTTGGTATCAGAGCCAATGGTTATAGGGAATTAGGTTATTAGTAATGCTTTGACCTAGACTATAACCTTCCTAGGACCCTAACGCGAGTTTACTTGCGTTTAGTCATAAAACAATACCATCACCTATCCTTAGGTGATAACCACAACGAGAACATAATAACAAATCCGCTTCGAAAATTAATCATCTGTTCTTGGATGATTGATTACTAGGTTTTGAACCTTCTGTTATAAGGTTTTGAACCCTCTGTTATATGGTTTTGAACCCTTCCGGTTTGATTCATCCTTGGCTTTGTGCCTTTTGAGTTTTCAAAATCTCGTCAAAGTTTGGGGTCTAAATAATGTGAACACGTGCGAACTGGAAGAGTGAATGCCTATACCCTGAGTTTTCTGTCTAAGGCTAGAGTGTTCGTACAAATCCGCAGTATCGGACCAGTCACTCTTACCTGGGAACTCTTGGGGTGAGTGTTCACTTATAGGCGAGCATGTCTTCAGTGATACATTATATTGACCTATTTACTTTGATTTGTCTCAGTTTCGTTTGTTTGTTTTAAGTAACGAACAAATGATCACAATCATTATGCCTTGCCGATATTCTCAACATCCAGTTTTGAATATCCAATGACATCTCACTCATTTTCCCTCATGTTTCTTTACCCTTTTAGAATATGCCTCCTCGACGTGATCAAGCTCAGGATGCCGCTTTGGCAGCCTTAATCACTCAGCAAATCGCTGCTGTACTCCCGAACCTTATCACCCAGATAAATCAGGCAAACAATAACAATAACAATGTTCAGTGCACCTTTAAGACGTTCAACTCAGCTAAGCCAACAAAGTTTTCTGGGACTCAAGGAGCGACTGCACTTTTGCAATGGTTTAAGAGTTTAGAGAGCACCTTTAGACATGTTCAATGTCCAAACGAGCGAAAGGTAGATTTCGCATCTAGTGTCTTTGAGAAACGAGCTTTGACGTGGTGGAACGGTGTGGTGAGAGATAGGGGTGCCGATGTAGCACTGGCTCAAACGTGGGAAGAGCTTCGAGCTCTGATGATGAAGGAGTTCTGTCCTCGTCATGAGATCAAGGTCTTGGAAAGGGAATTTGACGATCTTAAGCAAGAGAGCGGTGAGCATCGAGCCTACACAGACCGTTGTGAGGAATTAAGTCTGTTATGCCCAAACATGGTCACGCCTTTGGATAAGGCAATCGAAAAGTACATTGATGGTCTCCCTGACTCAGTACAGGACATTGTGACTGGTAGTAATCCCACTACAGTTAGACAGGCCATTGAGCTATCCGCTACCTTGACTGAATCTCAGATCAGGAAAGGTAAACTTTTCCGAAAAAGTGACAAGAAACCGGTTGAGGAATCGAAACCAAGGGATGAACAGACTGAATCCTCCAAGAAGTCAAAGAAGCGAAAGGCTTCTCAGAACTTCGCTGTGGTTGCTCACAATGATCAAGCCATTCCCAACCAACCAGCTCAACCCCCTGCTAGGAAGCCCTACAACGGAACTGCACCTTTGTGCAACCAATGTAGCCTACATCATCATGCTGGTGTGAAGTGCTGCACATGCCAAGTTTGTGGACTCATAGGCCATACATCAAGTGTTTGCCCAGCTGCAGCTGCACCAAATCAAGCTGGCAACAATCCTGCTCAGGGTCGTTTTCCACCAGGTTCTTGCTTCAACTGTGGCGAGATGGGCCATTTCCGAAGAAATTGCCCAAGACTTACTAATGCAAATCCAGCGCAGGGATGAGCATCTGACCGACGGAAAGACAACACTGTTTGGAAATAATCAAGCTTTTTGTATTATTTTCTTTTGTTGTCAAGGTCTAAGAAACAGTTGTTGTTTATAAATAAAGCTTTTTATTTTACATCGCAATATATTGTTATGATTGCATGTATAAACAACATATCCCCTACAACACCGATAATCAAGGAGTCGCATTCCTTGAAGAACAGACCTACCCCCAAATTTCTTCCATTTCATGATCTCTTGCGTCTTCCACAAAAATCCTAAGTACCCGTTTCCTCCTAGGAAACGAAGTACAAGGCACAAGTTACAACTCTGGACGAATACCCAATCCTTGATAGGATACCTAAGGGTATTTCCGTAAGTCCTCAATTGTTGTATAAATTAATTCAAATGTGGTTATTTCTTGTAATCAAAATTCGAATTTTTGGAAGATCATCCTATCCTCTCAGATAGATGCTTCAGGACATTGAAGTCCATTGACTGAGTTCCTAATATGCCTTGACTGCCCATGTTCAAATCGATGTCAAGTTTATAGCAATCAATAACAAGATAATAACAATCCAAAAGAAACATTTTTGTGCCTATATGTTAACCCAATCAATGATGTCTCAAGTTTGTTCAAATTCAATCCCTTTCACATCACAATACAAACTGTGCGGACTGTGCAAGGAATTACGTAATTATGGAGGCCTACATAATTACGGAATTTAGTGCACAGAAACCACATCGAGTTTTGTCATGTGCTTTGAGTGAACCCTGTTCATTTCCAATTCTGATGAAGCACGCGTTGAAGAAAAATGAACTAGCTATTCATTTTTCACTTCTGAAAGAATATCCGTGGATGGAAATGAATATTCGTTTGTTTAATCCTTCATTTCCGTTCTGATGAAGAATCCGTTGAGGAAAATGGACCATCCATTCATTTTCGCTTCTGAAGAATATCCGTTGATGGAAATGAATATCCGTCTGTTTAATCCTTCATTTCCGTTCTGATGAAGAATCCGTTGAGGAAAATGGACCATCCATTCATTTTCGCTTCTGAAGAATATCCGTTGATGGAAATGAATATCCGTCTGTTTAATCCTTCATTTCCGTTCTGATGAAGAATCCGTTGAGGAAAATGGATCATCCATTCATTTTCGCTTCTGAAGAATATCCGTTGATGGAAATGAATATCCGTCTGTTTAATCCTTCATTTCCGTTCTGATGAAGAATCCGTTGAGGAAAATGGATCATCCATTCATTTTCACTTCTGAAGAATATCCGTTGATGGAAATGAATATCCGTTTGATTATCCTTTTCATTTCCGATTCTGAGGAAGCATCTGTTGAAAATGACTCCGTTTGTTCATTTTCGTTTCTAAAGAATATCCATTGAAAGAAATGAATGATCCGTTTGATTATCCTTTTTCATTTCCATTTCTGAGGAAGCAACCTTTGAAAATGACTCCGTGCGTTCATTTTCATTTCTGAAGAATGTCTGTTAAGGAAATGATAGGATTATGCTTTGCATATCTCTAGGGGTTATTTGACACAAAGTCACAGACAGACTCCTACGAATAAATTTCGGGACAAAATTTCCTAAAGTAGGGGAGACTGTGACACCTGTGTCACTGTGACCGTCAAACAAAAGCCAAACCAATGAAATTTTGTATTTCATACTTGGGAATTGTGAAAATATGTGTATCATTTGCACATATCAATTCTTGTTCGATTTCGGGCTTTAAGTCGCTTTCTGGAAGGTTATACACGATCTGATGCGTAAATATAACCAGTTTAATGCAACAAACACTCCGGAATAGTGACATAGGCTTAACATACCTTAAATAACCTTTACATAACTTAGAAATAAGTTTTGGATGGTTTGGTATGCCGAAATCAAGTTTATTCGCTTACAGGGACTATTTGCGTCAACTTGCAAAAGTCTGCCGTTTCGTAAGGCAACTTATAGTCCGGAACTTGATCATAAGTTAAACATACCATATATAACCTAAACATGGCTTAGAAATAAGCTTTGATAGGTTCGGTGTGCAAAAACATGCTTACATGATCTTACAGGGACTAAAAGTGTCAAAAACGGCGTAAGTTTGCATTTTCGCGCATATCTTACGTTCTGGCCATATCTAAACATCCAAAATTTTTGTACACACTAAAATATTTTTATTGTAGTAATCGGCATGCAAAAATTCCATTCGTCGCGTAATTTGGATCGTTTTCGCGTCCGTTCGAGTTTCGTCGTAAATAACCGAACAACGTGACCGTACGACCAAACAAACCGACATCCGAGATGTTTTTGAGCATATTTTAGGTCCCCTACACTTTAACGACCTTGTGGAGCCTTGAAAATGACTTTACAGAGGTTAAAAACGTCAAAAACAAGCTTAAACACGTGCAGGGACCATTTCTGCCAAACTTTGAAAGTTCAACCTACACCGTCGCGCTGCGCGACGGCCATAAGGCTTTGTGGTCGCGCTACGCGACGATCACATCTGGACAGAAACATTATTTTCAGCAACAGTTTGTAAATTCAGGGGCCTTTCTTGCAATTCCTTTGTGTGGTGACCAAGTTAACACTTCTCCAAGGCATGCTAGCTGTCCCTAAACACATGTATGGTTGTGATTTAATGCTTAATGACCAAGAAAACCACTTGTAATGATCCTAGAGCATCACCACAACTATAAATAGCAAGGCCTTTCACTCCATTCTTTGCTCATTCTCATTCTCTCCTCTCTACATCTGCTTGGAAGCTTTCTAAGCTGATTTGGGACTTTGTCTTCTTGTTGAAAAGATAGCAAGGACCCTTAGTGAGCATTCTTTCATTCTTTTTATGGCTTTTTCCTTATGTAGTGCAGAAAGTCAAACGTATGGCCAACAGTTTGACTTTCGGTTTTGACCATCAATTGGTCAAGTCAAAGTTCAATTGAACTTTGAAACGTGATTGTAATCACGATAGTTATAATCCTTCGTGATTATAACCGCTGATTACCACGTTAGCTAGTTGTAGTGTTGAGTCAAAGTTTCGGTCAAAATGCGTTTTAGCACGCATTTTGCAACGGAACTACTTTAGGGTATCAAAACACCTTGTTTTGATACCAAATCAGTAGGTTAAACATGTTTTGACATGTTTAACTCGACACTATTAGTTTAGTGCTTGTTTAGGGTCGTAAGGTAAGCGGTCTAAACAACCGCTTAGCCTTTCGAACCCGACCCGTTTGGTCGATCTTTAGGATCCGACCAAGCTTAGTTAGTGATCATAGTTGCATAGGGAATAACCACTGAGGTTATACCTTATGATCACATAGGATTGGTTAGTCATTTGCTAGTTAGCTTGTATGCCCATAGGAAATGACCAAAATGCCCTTTTAAAGCCAAAATCCGTATTTTGCCTATGTGAACTTATTTTTGACATATAATCTGATTTAGTAACATGCTTAGGGATAATTGGGCATGTAAGACTTGGCATAGCACATAGTTAACCATCCGAACATAGTTTTACGCTAACGACGCCTTATAGTAGCTTATGTTACCATAATGTGTCGAAACGGGTCAAAAGCACTTAGGTAGGCTTTCCAATCTGAATGTAAGGTCTATTAAATCATATCATACGAGTTTAATTACTCGTTTGATTTATAGAACCTCATTCTATCCTATCTCCCGATTTAGGTCCGGTTATTTACATAGTTACCTATATAGGGTGCCGTTTGATTCCCTGATCACTCTAGCTTTGCTTGGTTGTTGTTCAAAACTTCTAAGCACCCTCAGGTGAGTACATAGTCCCCTCTTTTACTGTTTTCAAACTGTTTTGGGGTGGAACACATGTGCCTACTTGATACTTTCATGTTTCCCATGTTTTTATATCATATACTTACTATGTTCAATAGTACATTATTAGTACACGATTTCATTATGTTTTGCTATGTATGTTCACTTAACATGCTAGCACATTGATTTCCATATACTACATTTTGTCGCATATGCTCATCCAGCATATGGACACATTGTTTTACATTTTGAACCGTTGTAACCATTTGATCATTTGAACCGTTGTAACCATTTGATCATTTGAACCGTTGTAACCATTTGATCATGTGAACCGTTTGTAATCATTTGACTATGTGAACCGTTAGTAACCGTTGCTTATGTGAACCGTTTGCAACCGTTGACTAGATGAACCGTTGGACTATATGAACCGTTTGTGACTACTTGACTATGTGAACCGTTTGTAACCATTGATTGACATGAACCGTTGAAACCTGTTTAAACCAATGGGATAGGGAAGTGATTAGGTAACGGGGCGGGTATAATGTGTTAAAAGCATGGTGGATACGCCGCTGGTACTTCCTATATATAAATGCTTTTAATACATTATATATCGTGCGTTATCTAGATCACTTGGGCAATGGTAAACAAAACAAAGTTGTAATACAAGGTTTTCCAACAATATATTATACTATTCGAGATTTATTCCATAAACGATTTACAAATCTGGATTTAATTAAACAAATGTTTTGGGGTTAAGAATCATGGCTACGAGATTTTTTATAAATTATAACCAATTTGATTTGAGTTGGTTATTTATGTCGCAATACTATACTTTTCAAAACAAGGTTTTTAAATAAGTATTGAAATATGTAAAACGAGCCATGAATCTGAAACTCATACAAAACCTATGTACTCGCCGGCATTTTTATGCTGACGTACCTATTTTCACATGTGTTTCAGGTACAATAGTTGATGATGCTTGATTGATGATATTGGTGTATTCTCACATAGGAATGGACAAGGCCTTAGCGACTTTAAAACTTGGAGGATAATAGTTGTATTTATCTAATTTGTATCAAAACATTTAGTTAAATAATTCAATAAAATGAAACTATTTATTCCATGGTTGTGAAACAATGATTCTGTTACAACACTCCCCGACGTTTCCGCCACGTTTTGTTGTTTTACGTGGTCGGGGTGTGACAGAAAAGTTGGTATCAGAGCCAATGGTTATAGGGAATTAGGTTATTAGTAATGCTTTGACCTAGACTATAACCTTCCTAGGACCCTAACGCGAGTTTACTTGCGTTTAGTCATAAAACAATACCATCACCTATCCTTAGGTGATAACCACAACGAGAACATAATAACAAATCCGCTTCGAAAATTAATCATCTGTTCTTGGATGATTGATTATTAGGTTTTGAACCTTCTGTTATAAGGTTTTGAACCCTCTGTTATATGGTTTTGAACCCTTCCGGTTTGATTCATCCTTGGCTTTGTGCCTTTTGAGTTTTCAAAATCTCGTCAAAGTTTGGGGTCTAAATAATGTGAACACGTGCGAACTGGAAGAGTGAATGCCTGTACCCTGAGTTTTCTGTCTAAGGCTAGAGTGTTCGTACAAATCCGCAGTATCGGACCAGTCACTCTTACCTGGGAACTCTTGGGGTGAGTGTTCACTTATAGGCGAGCATGTCTTCAGTGATACATTATATTGACCTATTTACTTTGATTTGTCTCAGTTTCGTTTGTTTGTTTTAAGTAACGAACAAATGATCACAATCATTATGCCTTGCCGATATTCTCAACATCCAGTTTTGAATATCCAATGACATCTCACTCATTTTCCCTCATGTTTCTTTACCCTTTTAGAATATGCCTCCTCGACGTGATCAAGCTCAGGATGCCGCTTTGGCAGCCTTAATCACTCAGCAAATCGCTGCTGTACTCCCGAACCTTATCACCCAGATAAATCAGGCAAACAATAACAATAACAATGTTCAGTGCACCTTTAAGACGTTCAACTCAGCTAAGCCAACAACGTTTTCTGGGACTCAAGGAGCGACTGCACTTTTGCAATGGTTTAAGAGTTTAGAGAGCACCTTTAGACATGTTCAATGTCCAAACGAGCGAAAGGTAGATTTCGCATCTAGTGTCTTTGAGAAACGAGCTTTGACGTGGTGGAACGGTGTGGTGAGAGATAGGGGTGCCGATGTAGCACTGGCTCAAACGTGGGAAGAGCTTCGAGCTCTGATGATGAAGGAGTTCTGTCCTCGTCATGAGATCAAGGTCTTGGAAAGGGAATTTGACGATCTTAAGCAAGAGAGCGGTGAGCATCGAGCCTACACAGACCGTTGTGAGGAATTAAGTCTGTTATGCCCAAACATGGTCACGCCTTTGGATAAGGCAATCGAAAAGTACATTGATGGTCTCCCTGACTCAGTACAGGACATTGTGACTGGTAGTAATCCCACTACAGTTAGACAGGCCATTGAGCTATCCGCTACCTTGACTGAATCTCAGATCAGGAAAGGTAAACTTTTCTGAAAAAGTGACAAGAAACCGGTTGAGGAATCGAAACCAAGGGATGAACAGACTGAATCCTCCAAGAAGTCAAAGAAGCGAAAGGCTTCTCAGAACTTCGCTGTGGTTGCTCACAATGATCAAGCCATTCCCAACCAACCAGCTCAACCCCCTGCTAGGAAGCCCTACAACGGAACTGCACCTTTGTGCAACCAACGTAGCCTACATCATCATGCTGGTGTGAAGTGTCGCACATGCCAAGTTTGTGGACTCATAGGCCATACATCAAGTGTTTGCCCAGCTGCAGCTGCACCAAATCAAGCTGGCAACAATCCTGCTCAGGGTCGTTTTCCACCAGGTTCTTGCTTCAACTGTGGCGAGATGGGCCATTTCCGAAGAAATTGCCCAAGACTTACTAATGCAAATCCAGCGCAGGGATGAGCATCTGACCGACGGAAAGACAACACTGTTTGGAAATAATCAAGCTTTTTGTATTATTTTCTTTTGTTGTCAAGGTCTAAGAAATAGTTGTTGTTTATAAATAAAGCTTTTTATTTTACATCGCAATATATTGTTATGATTGCATGTATAAACAACATATCCCCTACAACACCGATAATCAAGGAGTCGCATTCCTTGAAGAACAGACCTACCCCCAAATTTCTTCCATTTCATGATCTCTTGCGTCTTCCACGAAAATCCTAAGTACCCGTTTCCTCCTAGGAAACGAAGTACAAGGCACAAGTTACAACTCTGGACGAATACCCAATCCTTGATAGGATACCTAAGGGTATTTCCGTAAGTCCTCAATTGTTGTATACATTAATTCAAATGTGGTTATTTCTTGTAATCAAAATTCGAATTTTTGGAAGATCACCCTATCCTCTCAGATAGATGCTTCAGGACATTGAAGTCCATTGACTGAGTTCCTAATATGCCTTGACTGCCCATGTTCAAATCGATGTCAAGTTTATAGCAATCAATAACAAGATAATAACAATCCAAGAGAAACATTTTTGTGCCTATATGTTAACCCAATCAATGATGTCTCAAGTTTGTTCAAATTCAATCCCTTTCACATCACAATACAAACTGTGCGGACTGTGCAAGGAATTACGTAATTATGGAGGCCTACATAATTACGGAATTTAGTGCACAGAAACCACATCGAGTTTTGTCATGTGCTTTGAGTGAACCCTGTTCATTTCCAATTCTGATGAAGCACCCGTTGAAGAAAAATGAACTAGCTATTCATTTTTCACTTCTGAAAGAATATCCGTGGATGGAAATGAATATTCGTTTGTTTAATCCTTTATTTCCGTTCTGATGAAGAATCCGTTGAGGAAAATGGACCATCCATTCATTTTCGCTTCTGAAGAATATCCGTTGATGGAAATGAATATCCGTCTGTTTAATCCTTCATTTCCGTTCTGATGAAGAATCCGTTGAGGAAAATGGACCATCCATTCATTTTCGCTTCTGAAGAATATCCGTTGATGGAAATGAATATCTGTCTGTTTAATCCTTCATTTCCGTTCTGATGAAGAATCCGTTGAGGAAAATGGATCATCCATTCATTTTCGCTTCTGAAGAATATCCGTTGATGGAAATGAATATCCGTCTGTTTAATCCTTCATTTCCGTTCTGATGAAGAATCCGTTGAGGAAAATGGATCATCCATTCATTTTCACTTCTGAAGAATATCCGTTGATGGAAATGAATATCCGTTTGATTATCCTTTTCATTTCCGATTCTGAGGAAGCATCTGTTGAAAATGACTCCGTTTGTTCATTTTCGTTTCTAAAGAATATCCATTGAAAGAAATGAATGATCCGTTTGATTATCCTTTTTCATTTCCATTTCTGAGGAAGCAACCTTTGAAAATGACTCCGTGCGTTCATTTTCATTTCTGAAGAATGTCTGTTAAGGAAATGATAGGATTATGCTTTGCATATCTCTAGGGGTTATTTGACACAAAGTCACAGACAGACTCCTACGAATAAATTTCGGGACGAAATTTCCTAAAGTAGGGGAGACTGTGACACCTGTGTCACTGTGACCGTCAAACAAAAGCCAAACCAATGAAATTTTGTATTTCATACTTGGGAATTGTGAAAATATGTGTATCATTTGCACATATCAATTCTTGTTCGATTTCGGGCTTTAAGTCGCTTTCTGGAAGGTTATACACGATCTGATGCGTAAATATAACCAGTTTAATGCAACAAACACTCCGGAATAGTGACATAGGCTTAACATACCTTAAATAACCTTTACATAACTTAGAAATAAGTTTTGGATGGTTTGGTATGCCGAAATCAAGTTTATTCGCTTACAGGGACTATTTGCGTCAACTTGCAAAAGTCTGCCGTTTCGTAAGGCAACTTATAGTCCGGAACTTGATCATAAGTTAAACATACCATATATAACCTAAACATGGCTTAGAAATAAGCTTTGATAGGTTCGGTGTGCAAAAACATGCTTACATGATCTTACAGGGACTAAAAGTGTCAAAAACGGCGTAAGTTTGCATTTTCGCGCATATCTTACGTTCTGGCCATATCTAAACATCCAAAATTTTTGTACACACTAAAATATTTTTATTTTAGTAATCGGCATGCAAAAATTCCATTCGTCGCGTAATTTGGATCGTTTTCGCGTCCGTTCGAGTTTCGTCGTAAATAACCGAACAACGTGACCGTACGACCAAACGAACCGTCATCCGAGATGTTTTCGAGCATATTTTAGGTCCCCTACACTTTAACGACCTTGTGGAGCCTTGAAAATGACTTTACGGAGGTTAAAAACTTCAAAAACAAGCTTAAACACGTGCAGGGACCATTTCTGCCAAACTTTGAAAGTTCAGCCTACACCGTCGCGCTGCGCGACGGCCATAAGGCTTTGTGGTCGCGCTACGCGACGATCACATCTGGACAGAAACATTATTTTCAGCAACAGTTTGTAAATTCAGGGGCCTTTCTTGCAATTCCTTTGTGTGGTGACCAAGTTAACACTTCTCCAAGGCATGCTAGCTGTCCCTAAACACATGTATGGTTGTGATTTAATGCTTAATGACCAAGAAAACCACTTGTAATGATCCTAGAGCATCACCACAACTATAAATAGCAAGGCCTTTCACTCCATTCTTTGCTCATTCTCATTCTCTCCTCTCTACATCTGCTTGGAAGCTTTCTAAGCTGATTTGGGACTTTGTCTTCTTGTTGAAAAGATAGCAAGGACCCTTAGTGAGCATTCTTTCATTCTTTTTATGGCTTTTTCCTTATGTAGTGCAGAAAGTCAAACGTATGGCCAACAGTTTGACTTTCGGTTTTGACCATCAATTGGTCAAGTCAAAGTTCAATTGAACTTTGAAACGTGATTGTAATCACGATAGTTATAATCCTTCGTGATTATAACCGCTGATTACCACGTTAGCTAGTTGTAGTGTTGAGTCAAAGTTTCGGTCAAAATGCGTTTTAGCACGCATTTTGCAACGGAACTACTTTAGGGTATCAAAACACCTTGTTTTGATACCAAATCAGTAGGTTAAACATGTTTTGACATGTTTAACTCGACACTATTAGTTTAGTGCTTGTTTAGGGTCGTAAGGTAAGCGGTCTAAACAACCGCTTAGCCTTTCGAACCCGACCCGTTTGGTCGAGCTTTAGGATCCGACCAAGCTTAGTTAGTGATCATAGTTGCATAGGGAATAACCACTGAGGTTATACCTTATGATCACATAGGATTGGTTAGTCATTTGCTAGTTAGCTTGTATGCCCATAGGAAATGACCAAAATGCCCTTTTAAAGCCAAAATCCATATTTTGCCTATGTGAACTTATTTTTGACATATAATCTGATTTAGTAACATGCTTAGGGATAATTGGGCATGTAAGACTTGGCATAGCACATAGTTAACCATCCGAACATAGTTTTACGCTAACGACGCCTTATAGTAGCTTATGTTACCATAATGTGTCGAAACGGGTCAAAAGCACTTAGGTAGGCTTTCCAATCTGAATGTAAGGTCTATTAAATCATATCATACGAGTTTAATTACTCGTTTGATTTATAGAACCTCATTCTATCCTATCTCCCGATTTAGGTCCGGTTATTTACATAGTTACCTATATAGGGTGCCGTTTGATTCCCTGATCACTCTAGCTTTGCTTGGTTGTTGTTCAAAACTTCTAAGCACCCTCAGGTGAGTACATAGTCCCCTCTTTTACTGTTTTCAAACTGTTTTGGGGTGGAACACATGTGCCTACTTGATACTTTCATGTTTCCCATGTTTTTATATCATATACTTACTATGTTCAATAGTACATTATTAGTACACGATTTCATTATGTTTTGCTATGTATGTTCACTTAACATGCTAGCACATTGATTTCCATATACTACATTTTGTCGCATATGCTCATCCAGCATATGGACACATTGTTTTACATTTTGAACCGTTGTAACCATTTGATCATTTGAACCGTTGTAACCATTTGATCATTTGAACCGTTGTAACCATTTGATCATGTGAACCGTTTGTAATCATTTGACTATGTGAACCGTTAGTAACCGTTGCTTATGTGAACCGTTTGCAACCGTTGACTAGATGAAACGTTGGACTATATGAACCGTTTGTGACTACTTGACTATGTGAACCGTTTGTAACCATTGATTGACATGAACCGTTGAAACCTGTTTGAACCAATGGGATAGGGAAGTGATTAGGTAACGGGGCGGGTATAATGTGTTAAAAGCATGGTGGATACGCCGCTGGTACTTCCTATATATAAATGCTTTTAATACTTTATATATCGTGCGTTATCTAGATCACTTGGGCAATGGTAAACAAAACAAAGTTGTAATACAAGGTTTTCCAACAATATATTATACTATTCGAGTTTTATTCCATAAACGATTTACAAATCTGGATTTAATTAAACAAATGTTTTGGGGTTAAGAATCATGGCTACGAGATTTTTTATAAATTATAACCAATTTGATTTGAGTTGGTTATTTATGTCGCAATACTATACTTTTCAAAACAAGGTTTTTAAATAAGTATTGAAATATGTAAAACGAGCCATGAATCTGAAACTCATACAAAACCTATGTACTCGCCGGCATTTTTATGCTGACGTACCTATTTTCACATGTGTTTCAGGTACAATAGTTGATGATGCTTGATTGATGATATTGGTGTATTCTCACATAGGAATGGACAAGGCCTTAGCGACTTTAAAACTTGGAGGATAATAGTTGTATTTATCTAATTTGTATCAAAACATTTAGTTCAATAATTCAATAAAACGAAACTATTTATTCCATGGTTGTGAAACAATGATTCTGTTACAATACTCCCCGACGTTTCCGCCACGTTTTGTTGTTTTACGTGGTCGGGGTGTGACAATACTTAGTCGGGCAGAGCCTTGACATGCGTTGGTGGGTACTAAATCAATCGGACAGGGTATCGACTCAGTGATCAGGGGTTAAAACACTTAAAACGGGGCAGGCCTTTATTATTATTATTATAGGTTTAAGATTAAAAGAAAATTGAGTGGTATAGACAAAGAGATGGCGACATAGAGAGGGAGGAGAAAGGTTTTGAGTAGTTGAAGCTGAATCCATAGCCTCCAATTTATACTAAATGTGATATTCCTTACTTGGAGGCTAAGCCTCCCTTCTGGCCACGTACTCCCCTTCAACATTCATTTCCTTTTTTAATGTTAGTTAAAAAATTTTAATATATATATATTATATTTAATTCAACTGCTTCACTCATTTGGCGCATATAACTTCTAAAATATGACGTTTTATAAAATCATGAATATGTCATTAGAATGAGAATGTTTTTATCTACATTTTGGCCTAAGTTTCATTAAAAACGGAGTAAGGTTAATTATAACGTATTTTAATTATTATAATTATTAAACGGTTCCTACGTTCGCCAAAATACGTTATATTTCTATCGGTTAGCTTACCCATGATCTATTCGTTTAATAACTTTATTTTAAATTTAAAATTTTTGGAAATGTTACAAGTTAGGGGTGAAACCTGCATCTTGTCAACTAGTCTCATTCCTTGATTTTCAATCCCGCAAAAGTTTCAGTTTTCAATCGATTTGGGACGTGTAGTAACTGGAAGGGTAAAATACTGTTAATTGCTTCTCGACGAGAGTATTTTACCTACAGGCCAAAGCACATTTCCCTAATTTGAAAGGACTTTCGATTTACTTTGGAATAGTCAAAGTTTCTAAACCCGAAACACTCCCATGTTTTATCAAGCCTCTCTTTTATGTTATCTCAATTTCTATGTGTTTTTAATACTTGTTACTTCGTCTCGTTCATTTCAAAACCGATGCACGATTCGCACGTCTCTCACAATCAAAAACGTTAATAATTCTCGTGAACAAACTAAATTTATACTATTTTGTGCATTCATACATGTTTATACTTTGTGAATACTTGTTAAATTCATGCAAATTATGTGAATCATACGTCATAACTAAATGTTTATACATGCAAAACTTTATTTTGGATTATGATCAAGTCTCATCATTTCCTTCTCTTTCGAATTTGTAGATGTCTCCCCCAAGCTCGTCTAAGAAGTCGAAGAAGTCACGATCTGGTTCGAAAAAGGGTTCCAACAGCAACAATGAGGACACGATATCAAAGAAAGACCTCATGGGACTAATCGCTGAGCAGATAGCCGGGCAAATGGCCAGAGTTATACCTGACCTTGTGAGCATGATTCAACCCATTATTGAAACCCCTAATACCTCCGTCGATTCCAAGGTGGAAACACCTAAGATGAAATTCTTGTTCAAGCAGTTCATGGCTTGCAAACCCTTAGGATTCACTGGCGAAGAGGGCGCTACCGCATTACCTCAATGGTCCGATGCCATCAAACTGACCTTTCTGCAAAGCAAATGCCCTGACAACCTTTGGACCCTCAACGCAATAGGAGTGTTTCGATCGAGAGCCCTCAATTAGTGGACTTCCGAGCGCAAAACATGAGGGAATAAAGTAGCCCATGCCCTACCCTAGACTGACTTGAGAAAGCTAATAAGCGACGAGTTTTGTCCTCCCTATGAACTTCGGAAACTAGAGAATGAATTCTAGAATCTGATGAAAATCGGGGTTGACAACGCTGGCCTCACCGCCCGATTCAAACAGCTAAGCGTCTTGTGCCCTGCCAAGTCGACTCTGTTGACAAAGCCATCACAAAGTACATCCACTGCCTCCCCACTTCGTTTATGAACCTCGTAGAGTAAGTCTCACCTAAAACCCTTGAGGAAACTTTTCGTTTAGCAGCCCGACTCAACAACACCTGTGTTATTCGTGGGACTTCTGATAAGGTTCCATCAAAGAATGTGCACTGTGAATTCAGGATCGGAATGAATTCTCTAACCGATGAATGCGTACCGCCACGTGATATGTGCGGAATCCAATCACGTACGTGGATGAGAACACAAGGATGTAATTATAATTGTTTTCTATTGCTGAATATAGCAGTACAATACCACGAAAACAATTGGACAGAGCTTCGCCTCAAGAATGCTCTGAAAGTTGCAAATGACAAAGACAAGGCCCCTATTTATAGACTAACATGTTCGAACCAAGATTGCTATGGCTTCGTACGAAGCCATCAGGCCTTCGTACGAAGGCACTCTTTGAAGACCTCTTGCCTTCGTTCGACTGGTCCTTCGAACCAACTTCTATTTCTTCAATAACCTTCATGCTTTAAACAATTCAGCACCAGTCTTGTCTCATTTGTTTCAGCTACGATATGTGATTGACGCAAGCAATAGACATATGCACTCACAGACTCCCCCTTGGATATTGCTACGGTCAATCTCGTAGCTTTGTCCTACTCTGAATCTTTATGAAGTGTTGACATAATTAGCACCACAGACTCTCCCTTGAACTAACAGAATCCCCGTGGATTTGTTTTTAGCTTTAGCTCCTCTCCCTTTCTTTTAACTCTATCTTCAGGCTCCCCCTTGCTTTAAGCTTCCGTGCTTTTTACTGCTAAAGATCGACACCTGGCTCTACAAGCTCCTCCAGGATAGTCACCTGGCTCTTTGTTTGCAAGCTTGTCTTCAGACTCTCCCTTAAGTTCTGCTCTCGTGATAGTAGTCTGGCTTTTCCTCCTGAAAAATCTCAACCATTTATAAGATTTTGACAATTAAAGAATTAATATCCTCGCTCTAAACATATAACAATGAATAAGCTGGAGCACTTCAAATATGTGACAGCACAGGACATCGTTTGTTCACAGAATTCTGGATTTTATATATAATAGTGAAAGCGATTTGGTTTCCAGAATCGATGACCTGGCTCTATGCATCAGATATAATAGTTAAAGCATCCTAGGATTGATAACCTGGCTCTATTGCACAAATAGAACAGTATGAATTTATCCAGGATTACCCGTCTCCACTCCCCCTATCAAATTACTTTATAAAATTTGACAGTTAAAGTATCTAAAACTTCACAATTTATCATCCAAGTCCAAATTAATGACCTTGGAGATTTTACCGACTATTTTTTATTTTTCTTGTAAAATTTCAAGTTTCAAATTAATGAACTTGTTTATTGTCAGAAACATAATCAACATACTTAGACTTTGAAACTCAGCTTCTCAGACATCGGTTGTCGAAACAAAAGTAGAAACAACATCTTTTTGAATTTTCCAGAAACATAAAGCAGTAAACAAATATTTACGGATAATATTTTTGTTTGAGTTTGTGCAAGAGGATCATATCAGTTTATGACAAATCACTAGCACCGTTGAGCTATAAACACTTTAAGTTCTAAACGATTCACTTAGATTGTCAGTATACTTATCCACTTAAATTTTCACACAAAGTTCAACTGATTCGAAATACGAGATTTAGTGTTTTAAGAACTTAAACTTATACGTGTGTCCCACCTCAGAATATACTCCCGTATCAAAATTCCCTAGATTCAATCTTACAGGTGAATATACTATATTGATATCTGTACTCTGGGTTAGTGCGAGACCTTGAGAGCACAGGTATGAACTACCGTTCAATAAAAGACATGAAGGCTCGACTTTAGGTGTGTCTCACTTAGGGATCTTCTTTACAACTGCAATTGATTTATATCTTTCGATATTTTTCAATTTTTATGCAGAGGGTAAGCATTAAGCACGCAAAGTAGTATACGAGATCTAGGCCATTGCTTCCGCAATATCAAAAGACCAGGTATAATACCCCAGATATCAAACAGTATAAAAACCTAGTATCTCATAATCAGGCAATCTCTCAAACAAGATTTCGGGGGTTACCCATATATCCGAAAGTTGTTCCCCATGAGATAAGTAAGTTATTGATATTTAAGTTTATATCTCGAAATCAATCTACTAAATGTGTAAAAACCTACTGGCATATCATCAGTGAGACCGTTTATCACATTTGACTTTCCATTTCTTTAGCGTACTGTGATTGTCTATTGATGTACTATCATTTCCTCTTTTTACACAAAAACTCATTTTTCTTCTTTTTCAAATTTTCAAATGTTTTTGTTGTTTCTGAAATTTTCTTACTCCCCCTAAAATTCAAAAAATTTAAGAAAATTTTGACAAACCGATGTAGATAGCTTTGTCTCGCCATCTATTTTCTGCATCTCAAGCTCTATTTTGCAGATAATACCCCCATGATTTACAACACACTGATTTTTAACAATGTTAAAACCGTTTTCAATTGTGAAATAATCATGTTTGTTCCGCCGTGATGGTTTCGGCATATTCAATCAAAACATCTTTTTGTAAATTTTTTATTTTTTGACAAAAATTAAAAACAAACATATTTTTTTCATTTTTCAATTTTTTTATAGAATAAAAACATATTTTTGGCTTTTAAATTTTCTAGTTTAGGGTTTTTTTAATATGGTTTATTTATGTACTAGAAAACGAACAAACTCCCTATTTCAGTTGCAGGGTTCAGCCTCCTCTCGTGCCAGGCTGCTCCCTCCTTCAACTTGACAATCAATCATCATCTGGAGCACCTGCACATACAACCAATTCAATTACTTGAACATATCAACCTAAGCATGCTTTGACTCAGGTAACTGAACATAAATCTTTCAAGTTAAAACTGGATAATTCCATTCATTCTTTTCAAAAACGTCTTCTTTATGTTTTTCTTCGACTGAAACTTTTTTTTGTTTGACCACCCAACTTTGACCTTTTGAAACATTCCTTTTATAAAATCGTGATTCATCATGAATGTTTTGATTTTGAACAACAACTTTTGGTTTCCAAAACTGATTTGGTTTTGTTGCATCAACAGTTGTATTCCAACTTTGTGGTGTTCTAAATCTGGGTGTCATTTGTTTCCAAGTTTGTTGTGATTCAACCTTTGACATTTTCGGCTTCTAAGTTTATTTAGTTTTAAACTCGGTTGACTTCTGATTCACAACATCAGACTTTCTTTTCTCAACACCAACAGGTTTAAGATTTGGACATTTTCGACTGAGATGTCCAATTTGATCAAACTTAAAGCATGTTCTTTTGGACACATCTTTAACCTGTTGTTGTTTCTTCTGAGCACGGAATTCTTCATTAGACTGTCATCTAAATTGGAGTTCTTTCTCTTCTTCATAACTTGTTCCGTGAACAAAGTTCATCTTTTTATGAAGATTTGTCTTTTCAAATTGTTTCTTTTGATTTTGTTTCTTTTTATAATCCAACCTAGCCTTCATGTTCTTTTTCTTGTAACTAGGTTTGTTATAAAAAGGTTTCTTGCTCTTTCCAGCAAACTTTGAAATTTCAGTTTTCTCAATGTTTACCAAATTAAACACTTTTATCAATCTTTTCCAAAATCACATTTTGAATCAGGAATTCAATATCTGAGAATAATTTGTCTGATCCAATCATGATATAAGCCAATCCTTTTGAATCATCATTCGTATTTTTCTCAGATTTTGATTTTTCAGATAACTTTCATGAAAACTTCCCTCATTTTCATCCTATGACTCGAATTTATCCATTTTGGTAGACTCATCTTGCAAAACACATTCAACGACCTTACCTACCACCTCTGAATCACTAGAATCATCATATTTGGAATAGGTTATGTCAATATTATCTGGCATTTGATCAACCATGTTGAAAGCTTTTTCCACCTTCTCGTCATCATAGAATGTGAAGTTTTCCTCAAACGGTGGTGGAACCTGATGATACTCTGAGCCAATTCCTTTCTTGTTTTTCTCAGAATCATTATCATCCGGTTTTAGATTAAAAATACGTTCAAGAACATATGATGAAGCGTGATAACTACGCAACTTGTTGTTATCTTGTTCTAAATCAGTAATTTTACATTTAAGCTTAGCAACATCTTCAATAGGGTTATTCACATCGCTCGCCGCTCGCTCGACACTCATTCGAAAACTACTCGGAAATTGCTTGTTCGATTTGACGCTTGGTTGTAAACGAGCCGCTCTGCTCGGTTCGGTTTGTAAATGAGCCAAGCATGAGCAAAGGTCCGCTCGGCTCGGTTCTGCTCGAATTATTATCTTAATTAGTATACATACACATATACATATACCTATACACATACATATATAAACATGTATATACACAAATATATATATATATATACACAAATATAAATTATACATAATACACATACATATCTACTTAAATATAAATTAGATTTATAGTTTTATATGTACCACTCTATTAGATTTTGGTCAACGTTATACAAATTTACAACTATATCTATACGTACTAGCCCAACCATGCCAATAAAAAGTTAATATTAAAACTAAAAGTTAAACCCTAAACCGATAAAAGTTAGTTCGTTCATCGCCTCAATGTTTTATGTCGTTACCCTAAGTCGATCGTCTCCTGCTCTCAACGTAATTGTTCGTGCAATACGATCATCGCCTCGGCGGCTACAACATTGTAATCAATAAAAAAAATATTGTGCCATTAAATGTGCATATTTTTAAAGACATAAAAACTTGAGACCCAACATTGTCACTATCTGTCCCAGCAAATTTAAATCGGCCGACACGGTTGTTCAGATCGCTCGACGCTTGCTCGGAATTTTTATTGCTCGAGAAATGCTCGATTGATTTGAGGCTCGATTTTAAATGAGCCGCTTGGTTCGGTTTGTAAACGAGCCAAGCACGAGCGAAGGTCCGCTCGGTTCGACTCGGCTCGTGAACAGCCCTAATCATCAATATAAGAATTTACAACTTGTTGTTTTATTTCATACTGTCGCCTAAGCGTATCAGATGTTTTAAAACAATGTTCTAATCTAGATTGAACAAGTTTCATTTGGCTTTTCACGTCTTCATATGACTCTTTTGTAATATGGTATGCAAGTTTTATTGAATCATACTCTTTTTTCATTTCTTGAAATGCTTTTACTTTTTGCAAACATTCTTCTGTCAACACTTTTCTTTCAAAATATCATTTTCTTTTTCTAAAACTCTACATTTCTGTGTCAGCTTTTCATCATTATCTTTTAAAACCTATTCGTTTTCTAACATTTCTTTACATTTATCTTTGAAAACTTTCTCAATTTTAGTAAATTCTATATCTCTTGCTCTGAATTTTTCATCTTTTTCAGTACAAACACTACAAGTTTCCATGCATTTCTTGCACTGTTCAACATTTTTATTTAAGACTTCAGAAGATTCAGTTGAAATATTTACCTCAGTGATTGGCACCTCGGTTGTTTCTGCCGTCTGCTTCTAGTCAGCTTCTTTCTTCTTCCGTTCCTCAGCACCACCAGCACCACCTACACCAACCACTTTTCCAACTCCTCAAAAACTACCACTTTCTTCTTCAGATCTTCTTCATTCTGTTGTTCTTTAGTAACAGCTTCTTCTGCTGGTTTTTGTTTTTCTTCTCCAGCTACTTCTTCTTTCTCCACTTCCACTTTCTCATCTTCAGTAACCTTCTTTAGTTCATCCACCAAATTCTCAACATTCTTCTTCATCCTCTCTTCATCTCTTTGTTTCAGACTTGTTGTCATGACATCTCTGATGATTTTGTCTAGTTTTTTAACATACTCTTTATCTTTTGCAACGTTTGAGTAGTATTCGCTAGACAGAGGGATTACTGCAAGAACGTCGTTATACACCACTTTTCTTGGATGAACAAGCGGTTCTCCTTTGCTGTTGATGTAAGACTCTCGCTTCTTGTCCCATCTTCGATAATTACTAGCTTCTTTGTACTCTTGCTCCATCTCTTTTATTTTGTAATCAACAATGCATCTTTCTCTATATGCTTTTTTTCTTTTAGAATCTCTTCTTTTGTTTTTTCTTTCACCATAGCCACAAATGCACTCTCTTTCACTTCAGCCACCAAAGCAGTTTCACCATCATCATCAAGATAATCATTCCAATTAAACCCTTCATCTGCATGAGTGACCCTGTGTCTGGCATGTTCAATTTTGGGTTTGACATGGTCACGAATCACTAAAGCTTGTGATTTTTCCTTTGATGAATTTCCAGTAATCTGCTTTAGGCTTTCTCCAGAAGTATGCTCACCGGTTTTATGATAAATTGCCTTTTTGTAAAAGTCATCATGGAAAGGATTTCCATGATCAGCTACTTCTCGGTTAACACACTCCTTCTTGAAGTGACCCTTCTGTTTAAATCGGAAACATGTCAGTTTTGACTTGTCAAAACCGAGCTTTGTGCTAAGTAACCCTCCAAGATCCTGCCTGCCTGTTATCTCCATGAACCTTTGAGCTATTCGAATGTCGCTTGCCAAACACCATCTGATGTCAATGAGTTCCATCTCCTCCGGATCTATCTGGTCATAATCTTCCTTTGTCAGCTCAGGATTTCCGATTCTCCCTGCCACCAGACTCTCATACGATTCCAGAATTGATGCTAGGAAACTCATTTGTTGTCTAACTGCATTAATGCTCATTGCTGGAGAATTTTTCAACTTTAGAGCAATATTGCAGAGAATCTCATCGGGTTCTTCTGAGTTTGAAGCTGTTGAAGATGAATGGTACCCTGGATTGTAGCTTGATGAGCTTTTCTGTGAGTCTTTTGACTTTTCGACATTAAAAGCAGCCTTTGGTGACTCATTGACCGACACCGAAGGTACACTGCCTCTGTAATAAAGACCCACATTCTGCTGATGCGAAGAACTGCTCATCTTACTTTGCTTTTGCAGTTCAAGCTCATGACTCTCAATCTTCTCTATCAAAGCATCAAGAGTAATTTCATCAAATAAAGCATCATTTTAATAATAAACACAAATGTTTGCCAATGATCAGCACGTGGTATTTTATTCTTTCAATCATTTGTCTTACAGATTCACCTTTTATACCCTCAAACAAATCAAATTCTTTTTAAGTAACGATATTTTATTCTTTTTGATTTGTTTCCCACCCTCAGCTGTAACCCGTAATGCTTCCCACACTGATTTTGATGACCCATCATGATTAAGCAATGCAAATATGTCATCTCTGATCGACTGTTGGATTAAGGAAATCATTCGTTATTCATGTGAAAAGTTCTTTTTATCTTCAACTAATAAGCTTTTAAGCGGAATCTCTTCATTCTTATCATTAACTGGCCTACTATAACCAAATTCCATGCAAAACCAACTCTCATGCGCATAAGCCTTGGCCCAGATAATAAATCATTCTTTCCACCATGTATAATCTTCAATACTGTCAAGTTTTGGTGGTTTCGAGTTAGTTCCGTAAAAATTATCATGATTAATGTTTTCGGTTATAACTTTCGAAATGCTTTTTGGTGTGACTGTCGATGTTTCAGAAGACTCTGAAGTATAAGCCTTGTAAAACGTGTTATAAAACTCTTCAGCCATGATCACCTACAAACAAAGTCAAACACTTGATTAAATCGAAAAATCAAAGTACAAATACTCCATATTCGAACGAAGCTGGAATCCTGATTGGTTCGAAGCTGGTAAACTGCGTTATTACGAGAGTAGGTTCATACGAAGCCAAGCTATTACAAATCACAGAAGATAAACTGCCTTCTTTTGAAGCTACGTATATGTGGCTTCGTTCGATGTTACTGTTACGATGAACATTGTTACGTTTTTCATTGATTTTCACTGATTTGATCACGATTTTGTTTGAAATTTGATTTAAAACTTGTTAGGATTGTTCAAAAACCATTTTTACACAACATTCTAAAAAATCAGCTGTTTTTAACCGTTAGAACTTTGTAAATCTGAGTTTTAAGTGTCAAAGGAAAGATAGAAGAAATGTAGAAGAGAATATGAGTAGAATATGATGAAATCCTCTCTGAAATTGATATAGAAGCTTGTATCTTCGTGTTTCTGATCCAAGACAATAGTCACCCGCTCTGATACCACTTGTGAATTCAGGATCGGAATGAATTCTCTGACCGATGAATGCGTACCGTCACGTGATATGTGCGAAATCCAATCACGTGCGTGGATGAGAACACGAGGATGTAATTATAATTGTTTTCTATTGCTGAATATAGCAGTACAGTACCACTAAAAGTTGCAAATGACAAAGACAAGGTCCCTATTTATAGACCAATAGGTTTGAACCAGGATTGATGTGACTTCGTACGAAGCCACCAGACCTTCGTACGAAGGCACTCTTTGAAGACCTCTTGCCTTCGTTCTAACTGGTCCTTCGAACCAACATCTATTTCTTCAATAACCTTCATGCTTTAAACAATTCTGCACCAGTCCTGTCTCATTTGTTTAAGCTACGATATGTGATTGATGCAAGCAATAGACAAATACACTCATACGCACCAAGCCACAACTGATACTACCACTGTTGAACCCTCCCCCTCGTAGTCATCTAAGAAAAACAAGGCCAAGAAGCGGAAGGATTCAAGCCAAAATTGTGCGGTCGTCACTCCGCAAAACCCTAAACCACTCCAATCAGTCGTTGCTACTCCACACCCTGAACCACAACGCAAAGCCTACACTGGGACTCAACCCAAGTGTAACACTTGTTTTTAGCACCATCCAATCAATGCACCATGTCGTTTGTGCACGAACTGCAATCGGTTAGGGCACTTTGCCACCCAATGCCACAACCCAGCAGCCAATCAAAATCAAGTCGTTGTAGCTCAGAACCCTGCTCCTAACCAAGCCCAACCACAAGCTAACACTGGTCGGGTGCGTTACAAATGTGGTGACCTGAATCATCTCGCTAATGCTTGCACTTAGCACGCCAACAACAACAACCAGCAACAGCAGCAGCAGCCTCAGCAAGCTCGAGGCAGAGCCTTTGTCATCATCGCCGCCCAGGCGCAAAACGCCAACAACGTCATAAACTGTACGTTTCTCGTCAACAATGTCTATGCATCTTGTTTATTTGATATTGGCGCAAATAAAAGTTTTGTACCCATCGAATTCGAGCATATGCTAAAGTGTAGACGTTCTAAGTTGCCTAAATCGTTCGATGTCGAAGTCGCTAATGGAAAATCCATCAAAGTCGATTCCGTTCTTTCTAAGTGTTCCTTGAACCTCAACGATCATACGTTTCCAATTGACCTCATACCTATGCAAATGGGTAGTTTTTATATCATAGTAGGCATGGATTGGCTTAGGCGAGTTTGTGCTGAAGTCGTTTGTTCCGATAAGTTCATTCATCTTCCTCTTCCTAACAGTGATTCTCTACACGTCTATGGGGAGAAACATTCTAAAGGTCTCAAGCTTATATCATGTACTCAAGCGAATAAACACTTACGTAAGGGTTCCTTCACCTTTCTTGCCCACGTTGTGGAAAAGAAGGATAAGGGCTCAAGCATAAGTGATGTTCCCGTCGTTTTTGACTTCCCTAATCTTTTTCTTGACGATCTCCCTGGTCCTCTGCATGCTCGTTCTGATGATTTTCGAATCGATTTAGTACCCGGTGTCATGCCTATCGCTAAGTCTCCCTATCATCTAGCACCCTCGGAAATACAAGAGCTATCGAGCCAACTTAAAGAACTTCTTGATAAAGGCTTTATACGCCCTAGTACTTTTCCTTAGGGTGCTCCTGTTCTGTTCGTCAAGAAGAAGGATGGATCATTTTGGATGTGCGTTGACTATCATGAGCTCAACAAGCTTAAAGTAAAAAACAGATATCCTCTTCCTCGCATCGACGATCTCTTTGATCAATTACAAGGCGTGACCTACTTTTCCAAGATTGATCTCTATTCTGGTTATCATCAACTTCGAGTCCTCGAAGAGGATATACCCAAAACCGATTTTCGTGCATGTTATGGTCATTATGAGTTCGTGGTCATGCCCTTTGGTTTGACCAATGCACCTGCGGTTTTCATGGATTTGATTAATTGCATGTGCAAAGCTTATCTTGATCATTTTGTGATCGTCTTCATCGACGATATTCTCATCTATTCTAAGACTTAAGAAGAGCACGAGCGACACTTGCGTCTTATCCTTCAGCTTCTACGCACTGAACGTCTTTACGCCAAATTCTCCAAGTGTGAATTCTGGTTAAAAGAAGTTCAATTCCTTGGTCACACCATCAACAAACTTGGTATTCACGTTGACCCTGCAAAGATTAAAGCAAAGAAGAATTTAATTGCTCCTAAGTCTCCGTCTGAGATTCGTTCGTTTTTTGGTCTAGCTGGTTATTATTGTCGTTTCATTTCGAACTTCTCGAAAGTCGTCGTTCCTCTTACTTCCTTGACTCAAAAAGATAAACCTTTTGTTTGGGGTCCTGAACAAGAGGAGTCTTTCCAAACGCTCAAAGACATGCTTTGCAATGCTCCTATCCTTGCTCTTCCCGATGGTAACGATGACTTCATCATGTATTGCAATGTGTCAAACCTAGGACTTGGTTGCGTTATTATGTAACGAGACAAGGTTATCGCTTACGCGTCGAAGCAACTCAAAATACATGAGAAAAACTACACTACGCACGATCTTGAACTTGGTGCAGTTGTTTTTGCCTTGAAGATTTGGCGACACTACCTTTATGGTACTAAGTGTGTGGTCTTCACCAACCATAAGAGCCTTCAGCACATATTCAACCAAAAAGAACTGAACATGCATCAACATCATTGGGTAGAGTTGTTAAACGACTACGACTGCGAAATTCACTACCATCCAGGTAAGGCGAATGTTGTGGCCGACGTACTTAGTCGTAAAACTCATGTCAAGGGTATTCGTTGCTTCCAACTCATAAACGAAATACCGCATTCGTGAAGCTCAATACGCATATGTTAACGAGGGTAACCTCTATTTGGGTGACAATATTTGGGTGATCATTGATCGATTGACCAAATCTGCTCATTTTCTCCCCATTTGTGAAGATTACAAAGTCAAGAAGTTGGCTCGTATCTACACAGATGAAGTCATTTGTCGTCATGGTATCCTCATTGACATCATTTCAGATCGCGATGGTCGTTTCACTTCTCGTCTTTGGCAAACGTTTCAATCCGCTATGGGTACTCATCTCAAACTTAGCACCGCTTTTCACCCTCAATCCAACGGTCAAACCGAGCATACTATCCAAACTTTAGAAGACATGCTTCATTCTTGCGAAATCGATTTTGGTGGCAACTGGGATATGCACTTACCTTTGATCGAAATCTTGTACAACAACAGTTACCACGCGAGTATTCAAATGACACCTTTCGAGGCATTATATGGTTGTAATGTCGTTCGCCTATTTCTTGGCACGATATCAGAGAAGCTCAAATCACCAGTCCCGAGCTTATATAAGAGACGACGGACAAGATTTTTTAGATTCGAGACAACCTGCTTAAAGCCAGAAGCCGACAAAAGAGTTACGCTGACAAGCGTCGTAAACCTTTGGAATTCAACGTCGGTGAGATTGTACTTCTCAAGGTATCCCCTTGGATGGGTGTAGTTTGATTTGGTAAGAAATGGAAACTCGCTCCTCGCTACGTAGGTCCTTTCAAGATTCTCGAAAGGATTGGCAAGGTAGCGTATCGACTCGACCTACCTCCAGAGCTCAACAGTGTTCATCCTACCTTTCACGTCTCAAACTTAAAGAAATGTCTAGCTGAAGAAGGACTTCAAGTTCCACTCGAAGATCTTCAAATCAACGAGACTGTAAGACCCTAACACGCTTTAACGGAAAAGACGCAGCGGAAATTCGTACCATAAAAATTTCTTTCATTAAAAACGTTTTGACCTACTTGCAAGTTCATTATGAAATACCTTCTTACAATATATACATTTTTTGTACTCATTTACATAATAAAAGCATAACTTGTAACTATCATTTTACATAATCAAGCATTCCCGTACAATCTATCTCGTGACTCGGTCTTTGATCGCTACACCTCATGGTGATAATCTGTGATTTATACAACCTGCACCCACCATATATATTCACAACATTAGTATACGTTATATACGAGCAAGATTCTTAATCATGTAACCTCGTTACATTCTATCCACATCTACTTTCCATCACATCATCCTTCTAGAATTATTCATTCCATCCGGGTGTCTAATCCTTGACGAAACTTCAATATAGTACCTGCACTACATTCATTCTCGAGGCACACTGTTAATAACGTCAATACTTAAGTGTATTGAAACCACGTATGCAATATATACATAACTGTGTACATACATTCCTACTCACATACAAACATACATACATAACTACATATAAACATACCTTCTCGCATACATACGTACATACATAACTACATACAACATACATACTCACATACATACATACATACTTAACTACATACAAACATACCTTCTCACATACATACATACATACATACTTAACTACATACAAACATACCTTCTCACATGCATACATACATACATACTTAACTACATACAAACATACCTTCTCACATACATACATATATACATAACTACATACAAACATACCTTCATAAAACGGATCATAACTACACACGTGCATACCTTCACTCACACGTACATGTACTTACATAATTACATAAACACATTCGTACATACATACTGGCTCGTATTCATGATTACTTATTAGCTTAAGCGTATTGGGAAGAAGTTAAATCAATACATACATACCCACATACTTAGTTCATTACCCCGCATACTCGCTCCTACAACCCGATCTTACCCACACGTCATAAACGCTTTTTAAATGCCCTTCGGGTATGTTTCAGATCTTAAGAATGAGTTCCAAACTTATCCGTAACTTACCAAGCCTTTCGGTAGGGTTGAGGAACATTATAAAGACTTAACAAGGCTTGGAATGGGTCCACGGGGTCCGAATTTGAAGGAAAAACAAAGAAATCCACAAACTGTACATTTGTATCTGACCTCCACCGTAAGCTACGGTGGCTACCGTAGCTTACGATGTAACACCTCGAAATTTTGTGTCCAATAATGTGTTGACACGTGTCATGAGTTTACACGTGGTATTAAATACTAAATAAAGGACTAAAGTTGACAAACCTTGAAAGTATGTAAATTCGAGGGTTATAAATGTCAACGAAGGGTAAATATACTGTATAGTAGCCCTAATTGATACTCGTACCTTCAAACGAATAAATCATGGATCGTACGGAGCGAAACGCGGGAGAAAGTGAGAGATTACAAGCTACAGGGGTTAATTGTGTCAACATGTTTAATTTATACCTCTGAGTGACCCTTTGACGAACCCGAGGCTTTGTAACAGTAAAATACGCTCACTAGAATATACTATATAAATTTCGCGAAGTTCCGTTTTAAAACGAGAAAGTTATGATCAAATTCGTACACGAGGGGTTAAAAGCGTCAACAATAAAAGTTAAGGCTTTTCGGATAGTAATTAAACTAACCGGGGACTTAACAATGCGGGTAAAAGTCACGAGGCCCTTAATTGTAATTAATCGAGGGCCAAATCGCAAAGTTACCCCTTCGAAACCGAAAGGTCAGGTTAATGATTACAAAAGATTTGAAAATCTTGGAAATCAACCCTCAGGCGGGCCACGTTAAGGATATGGTTGAGCTAATGCGGGCCGCGCGCCAGTTGAAGATACGTTTACTGACTTTAGGATTCATGTGGCCCGCGTCCGAGTTGCTTGAATCCTAATGCGGGCCGCGTACGACATACAGATGCAGAATTCTTGGACAGATTCAATGTTTAAGCTTGTGAACGATCATTGAGGCACTAATTGAAGCATGGGTGCCCTCTACATGTCCCCTAGCACTTTAGGACACCTGCTGATCATCCATGGACCATTGTAGAGTGAGTTGTAATGATCTTGAGCATGGAAATTCACTATAAAAGCCAATGCATTGCACCAATGTTCAACACACCTCAAACCTGCATTCTAATTCATCTCTGGAGCTCTCAAGCATTCCTCTAACATCCTTAGTCATGCACCAAGCTTCTGTAAGTATGCCTACACTTTTGTGGCTTAGTTTATGCATAGTTTAGCTTAAAAGTCAATACGTCGTAATTAACGATTGACTTTGCGATAAATCACAAATGGTCCGGTGGTTTGTCGAATCAAAGATAGTTATATGTTGGTAATCATGTGGGCTTTAAACCCCTAAAAGGGCACCCTCTGATTCCCACTCTAACTAGTCCAAATGTCGAGTCAAACGTGCTTCGAAAAAGTCAACAGAAATGCCATTTTGCGATTTAATGCATAATCAGTAATGTAGATGATGTGTAACCTGTTTAAACACTCATAAAACATGATATTAAGTATATTAACTAGTCTAAGCTTGTTTGATCCGACCAATTACTGTTTTGACCCGGTTCGGAGCCGAAAGTCGCAAAGCTTTGACTTTTGCATTGACTTTAGTTCTGACCCGTTAAAGTATGATTTAGATATGCCTTAGGACTCTCTTAGGACCAGGTTACATGATGGTATAACCCTCTGTGACCGGTTCGTTGTTTGTCCGAGTCTTTTACATATTTCCGTTAAATACTTAAAAGTTGACCGTAACGCCCTTTTTAATTTAAAATGAGAATTTCGGACATGTGAAAGAACCATAACCTTAGTTACTGATTTCTAAGCATGTCCCTAAAATTTCACGTCAATCCGAGGTCCAGAATAGGAGTTATGCTAAATAGCGCAAATTACGAAAACTTTGTAATTAAATAGCGCAATTAGCATAACGCCTATAAAAACCCGGATTTCGACACCAAACCTTTTACACACTGATGTAAAATAATATTTTGGGATTTTTAAAGATTTTTAATTATTTTTAACCTGCTCATAACCTGCGGTTATGGCAACGGTTCGGTAAATACCGAATATACCCTTTTCGGCCATAACTTGAGTTCTACAAGGTCTTTTGACCCGATTCCAGTTGCTACTGATTTTAAATAATAAATAAAGTATTTTAGACTTTATAAACTGTTCGGGAAACTTAGATTTCCTGTAGAACTCAGAAACCTCTTTTATAATCTTTAAAAAGACCGAAATACCCCTACGGGGCATAATATGAACTTAAACTCGTTATGAGCATTATGGAAGGTATCCTACTGAATAAATTTGATCGGCTCGTTTAAACAGTCTTGTTACTTAAAAGCCTTTGGGGGGTTAATGACCATGTCCCGAATATCCCTGGCATCATTTTACGAAATGGCCACGACCTAAGCGCGGAGTGTAGGCGTACACTCGTCAGTGCATAAATAGTCGCTGTGGTGTGTCTATTGATCTTTAACCCGGACTTGATCCGGGCTACTGAACGCATAAGGAACATGTAATTCGTGCACAAGATTATATACTTAAATAATTCTCCCGAGTTATAAAAGAGTTTGTGCCTTGTGCATTCAAATCAATTTTAATAAACATTTTTCAAAAGTGTCGGTTTAATGTATTTACCAGTGTAAACTGACGTATTTTCCCAAAAAGACTAAATGCAGGTACTATGCGTCATTGGCTGGATATATTCTCCTTAGCATCATAAAGAGTCTCGCAAGCTTAAGATGCCTTCGTCTGTTGAACAAAACTTATATTTTTATTTGATCCCCTGTGGATACTTTTCGACTATTCGTAATACATTTGATATTACAAACAATGGTTGAAATATAATTATCTTTATGCTTCCGCTGTGCATTCATATATTGTGTGGTTTGACTATATTGTTGCCAACTACGTCACGATAATCCCCCACCGGGCCCACCGGTGAGACACATGGAAATCGGGGTGTGACAGGTTGGTATCAGAGCCAACATTGAGTGAATTAAACACTATCATTAACTGTTTAATCTTAATGACACAATTGCACATACTTGAGTCTAGACAAGAACATAGGACAAATTCGAATTGTTATTCCAGTTTGTCTTTTATTTGTTTATTGTTATTTAAAGTTTTGAAAGCAGGAAATATGCCACTAGCAATCAGACGAGGAAGAGGAGGAAGAGGCAAGGGAACGATCATTACTCACAATGATCACGAGGCTGGTCCTTCGAACATGCGAGCTCCTTCCAGTACAAGGAGTGAAGAACCACAGAGACGAAGAAGAAACCTCTTTGAACCTGCGAGACATTCTACCTCGCATAGCTCAACACCCTCATACCGTCATTCTTTTGGTCCCAACTCAGAAAATGACCCCAATAACCCTCAACCATCATTTATACCTCTCCAGCGATCTGCTTCGCACCGTTCTTATGGCGATCCTTCACCTTTCTTCGTAGGACAGTTTAACCCGGCGGATTATGTCCAAGAGCCAATAGGGTACAACCCTTTAGGACCAGAGGATCACTTTTCTGAAGATAATGCAGTGGATATGGACGAGGATACAGATCCTGTCGAGCCTGCACGGGGTACACCCAACCATCCAATCGAGATCTCTGATGGGTCATCCTTTCATGGGACAGCCTATCAAGGTCCCGACAGTTACCAGGCGAGGTTTGACCAATGTAATTGGTACTTCACACCATCGCATCACTTCTCGCCTCACGACCAACAGCAACAACAGGATCCTTCCGAGGATTCGCGGTTTGTGGCAGTTACGCCACCGCCACCGCCACCGGTTCAACCAGTAATTCCAGATCCGCCAAGGCGTAGAAGATCAGGCGCACGGATGTCCACCCGAGGAGGTGAATTCCATTTCAGCACCCCTCGCAACTCGAGTGCGAGTCACTTTCCATCAGTGCCTGAAGAAGAACCACAATTAGGGTAACCTTCTGGTCACCCAGCAGAGGTGAATTCTGCACCAGTTGCACCACCTCCGCCACCATTCGGATATGACAATCCGATACCAGCGTACGGCGGTTCCACCGCGTACAATCCGTTTGAGCAGCCGACTCACACGCACTACAACTATAACTATGATGCCGATCCATATGTGGTAGCGGCTAATTACAATGCCCTCCATGGAACCTCTTGGAGACCCGATTACTCAGCTTATGGGTATCCAATACCTCCTAGACCTCCGGTTCAGCAACCGTCGCAGCAGCCACGTTTTTCTCCACCGGAGCAAGAAGAAATACTCCACCGTCTAAGCCGTGTGGAATGAGACTTCGAACAAGAACGTAAGAGTAATCGTGGATTTCTCAAAGGCTTAGCAAACCTACTAAAAGGGAGGAAGAAACGAGATCATTAGTCTCCTTATGTATTGTTGTATTTACAATTTAGTCCCTGCGTGGACATTTATCGTATTTCAGTCCCTACGTGGACTTATCTTTTAGTCCCTGCGCGGACATCTATCTTGTATTTGGTCCCTGCGTGGACTTGTTTTTTCTATAAACCTCTGCATAGGTATTTACTTATTTAAAAGTCCCGTTTAGGGCAGCGTGTAATCATATTTGAAATTTATGGAATGTTATGTTATAAATTTCATTTTTGTTATTATTATATATGAAATAAATAAAAAATCATTCCTTTTAAATTTAAATCTGCCTAAATAAAGAATCTTAAGAGTGAAACCTAGCCAGGTGTCTTTATAAGACCCGGCCAAGATGGTAAGACCTGATTAAAAGATTCAGATTCCCAGTTAACCTCTGTAAACATGTTAACGTTCATGGCAGATGTGATTCGTTTAAATCGCACGCGTCATTCTTATATAAGAATCCTGTTAAGGATTCCAAAGCCCAAATTAATGATTTGTAAATCATGGGTTAAGTCGTCAACGAAGATGATCAATTATTAAACATCCATTAGTGATGTAGTGCCTACGGGCCAAACTTGTTAAACATCCATTAGTGATGTAGTGCCTGCGGGCCAAACTTATTAAAACATCCATTAGTGATGTAGTGCCTACGGGCCATAATTATTGTCATATAAGACAAAAGGCAGTGGTAGTCTATGACTCCCTGTCAGAAAAGGTAAAAGGACTACGGTTCAAACCTTCATGCCTTGATTCTCTGTAATCCCGGCTTATGTTATAAAAACGTCCTCATGACTAGGCTTTTATGCTACTAACAATATTGCTTGTAATTAGGATAAGTTATATTCAAATCCTAAATAAAAAGTGAGTAACAAATTAACCAGATATGGTCTCTGTTTACCATGGTTAATGAATTGCCATAAAAGACAATTCCATAATAAACTCCTAAATAAAACTTTTTCGTTATCTTCTGTAGCAGATTCAAGTTACGATGGCCGATCCAAATGAGGAGAATAGTCATTCGAAAGAAGATGAATACGATAACGCCCAAGTTCATTTGACGGGCGCAGAATTGAAAGCTCTTGTCGACGGTGCTGTTAAGGCAGCCCTGGATCGACAGTACGAAAAGTATACTGAATCCCGGAGCAGAACCATATCTAAACCACACTCCAAGCCGAAAACCCACTCAAAATCTCACAGCAAACCCCCGTCTAAGCCCAAAAAGGACGATGATAATCACTCATCCAATGAAAACAGTGTCCGTCTAGAAAAAGTGTATACTGATGCATCTCGCGCCAGGGGCTGCACCTACAAATATTTTGTATCTTGCAAACCCCGAGATTTCACTGGGGAGAAGGGCGCGATAGATTGTATGACGTGGTTAGACGAGATGGACACCATGGTGGACATCGTGGTTGCGCAGAGAAAGATGTGGTAAAGTTTGTTTCACAATCATTCAAGGGCGAGGCCCTGGCTTGGTGGAGGTCTCTGGTTCAGGCCTCGGGGAAGACTGTTTTATACAGCATGACATGGGAGGAATTCATTTCTCTCATCAAGGAAAATTACTGCCCTCAACATGAGGTTGAAAAGATAGAGACCGACTTCCTATCGTTGGTTATGACGAACCTTGACTGTCAAGCTTACCTCACGAGCTTCAACACGATGTCCCGGTTGGTTCCATATCTGGTAACCCCGGAGCCAAAGAGAATAGCTCGTTTATCGGTGGTTTATCCCCCGAAATAAAGGCAAGCGTAAAGGCCTCTCAGCCAGCGACCTTTAGATCTGTAGCTGACATTTCTTTGTCCCTCATTCTGGATGCGGTCCGACAAAGATCGCTGAGGAACAAAGAGGCTGAGAAGAGAAAGCGTGAAGATGATACTTCGCGAAGTTCGGGCAAGAAGCACCGTGGAAACGGTGACAAAAAGAGAGGGTCTGAGTCAAGGAAGGATGGGCAACAGTCTGGTGAGAAGCCCAAGTGCAAGAATTGCAAGAGACATCACTTTGAAAAGTGTAGACTCGAATCAAACTCGCAGACTCAGTCAAAGTCATTTGCTTGCGGGTTATGCAAGTCCAAGGACCACAAGACCTTGGATTGCAAAAAGATAAAGGATGCAACTTGCTTCAGTTGCAACGAGAAGGGGCACATTAAAACCAACTGCCCTAAGAACGCCAAGAAGCCTGAAGAGGCCAAGAAGACTAATGCAAGAGTCTTCAGGATGGATGCGAAATAAGCAGTGTTAGACGATAACGTGATCACAGGTACTTTTCTCGTAAATGATATCTTTGCAAGAGTACTTTTTGATTCGGGCGCTGATAAGTCTTTCGTAGATCATAAATTTTGCAAATTTCTGAATATGCCTGTCAAAACCTTGAGTGTAAACTATGAGGTAGAGTTAGCAGATGGCACCATAGAAACCGTCTCTACTGTGTCAGATGGATGTGTGATATCCATTAAGAACCACTCTTTTCCTCTATCTCTACTTCATTTTAAATTGGCCGGTTTTGACATAGTGCTGGGTATGGACTGGTTATCTCACAACCAGGCCCAAATCGTCTGCAACAGAAAGCAAGTGGTGATAAAAACTCTGTCTGGTGAATCGCTTACCATTCGGGGAGATACCCAATATGGATTGCCTGAGCAAGTGACTATGCTCAAGGCTTCTAAATGTCTAAAGAAGGGTTGTGCCATCTACATGGCACAGGTGATTTTTGATGAGCCTAAACCGAAGATAGAAGACATTCCCGTCATTTCGGAATATCCAGAAATTTTCCCTGAAGATCTACCTGGTTTGCCACCAGATAGGCAAGTGGAATTCAGGATCGATATCATCCCTGGAGCAGCACCTGTTGCTCGAGCGCCTTACAGGCTAGCACTAACCGAAATGAAGGAATTGAGGACCCAGCTGGATGAACTGCTAGCTAAAGGTTTCATCAAACCTAGTTCGTCTCCCTGGGGAGCACCTGTCCTGTTTGTCAAGAAGAAGGACGGATCGATGCGTCTGTGCATCGATTATCGCGAGCTTAATAAGGTCACGATAAAGAATAGATATCCCTTGCCGAGGATCGACGATTTGTTCGATCAGTTACAAGGGGCAAGTTATTTCTCAAAAATTGACTTGAGGTCAGGCTACCATCAACAGAAAGTCAGAGATGAAGACGTACATAAAACCGCATTTAGGACTCGTTACGGTCACTACGAGTTCCTAGTGATGCCTTTTGGGCTCACTAATGCACCGGCTGCGTTCATGGATCTCATGAATCGCGTTTGCAAGCCGTACTTAGACAAATTCGTCATCGTTTTCATCGACGATATTCTTATCTACTCGAAGAACCGAGCTGACCATGAGAAACAACTTCGCTGTATTCTCAAACTCCTGCATCATGAGAAACTCTATGCCAAATTCTCTAAGTGCGAGTTCTGGCTTCGAGAAGTCCAATTTCTTGGACATGTTGTCAGCGAACGTGGTATCCAAGTGGATCCCGCTAAAGTTGAGGCTGTCATGAATTGGCAAGAGCCAAAGACGCCTAGAGAGATTCGTAGTTTCTTGGGGTTAGCAGGATATTACAGGCGTTTCATTGAAAAATTTTCAAGGATTGCTGCACCCTTAACTTCCCTGAACAAGAAGAAAGTAAAGTTCGTTTGGGGCCCTAAGCAGCAAGAGTCCTTTGATATTCTGAAGCAAAAGTTGAGCAACGCTCCTGTGCTGACATTACCTGAAGGTACCGAAGAGTTCGTAGTTTACTGCGACGCATCACACACTGGCATGGGATGTGTGCTCATGCAGAAAGGCAAGGTTATTGCCTATGCTTCAAGATAGTTAAAGGTGCATGAAAAGAATTACACCACCCATGACTTGGAGTTGGGTGCCGTTGTGTTCGCACTAAAAATGTGGAGGCATTATCTGTATGGTATCAAGTTTGTGATCTATTCTGATCATAAGAGCCTTCAACATCTGTTTAATCAGAAGGAATTAAACATGAGGCAACGCCGTTGGATGGAGACTTTAAATGATTATGATTGTGAAATCAGATATCATCCCGGCAAGGCGAATGTAGTCGCTGATGCCTTAAGTCGAAAGGAAAGGGTGAAACCCATCCGAATCAATGCCAAGAGCATTGAAGTAAGGAATAATTTGATTGAAAGGTTGTTAGCTGCACAGAGAGAAGCTGTGTTGGAAGCTAACTATCCTAAAGAGAAGCTGGGAGTAACTGAGGAGCAGTTAACTCTTAGCAAGGACGGAATTTTACGATTAAATGGACGAATATGGGTTCCAATTTATGGACTACGAGATGTTATCCTCCAGGAAGCCAATAGTTCCAAATATTCTGTTCACCCGGGAGCTGATAAGATGTATCAGGATCTAAAGGCAAATTATTGGTGGATAGGCTTGAAAAAGTCTGTAGCCGCTTATGTATCCAAATGCTTGACTTGTACGCAAGTCAAAGCTGAGCATCAAAAGCCATCAGGCTTGCTACAACAACCTGAACTTCCCGAATGGAAGTGGGAATGTGTAACTATGGATTTTATTACCAAGTTACCCAAGACGAGGAAAGGAAATGATACAATATGGGTTATAGTCGATAGACTGACTAAATCAGCACATTTCTTACCCATCAAGGAGACTTATAGCTCCGACATGTTAGCCCAGTTATACGTTGATAAGATTGTAGCCTTGCATGGCATACCTGTGTCTATTATCTCTGACCGAGATACTAGATACACATCTCATTTCTGGAAAAGCTTCCAGCAATCTTTGGGCACACGTTTGAATTTTAGTACTGCTTACCATCCTCAAACAGACGGTCAGAGTGAGCGTACTATTCAGACGTTGGAAGACATGCTACGTGCATGTGCTATCGATTTGGGTGGTAGTTGGGATAAGAACCTACCATTAATCGAATTCTCCTATAACAATAGCTACCATACCAGCATTTAGGCTGCGCCCTTCGAGGCATTATACGGTAGAAAGTGTAGATCGCCTGTTTGTTGGGCGGAAGTTGGAGATGTCCAATTATCAGGACCAGAGATAATCTTCGAAACGACGGACAAGATTGTCCAGATTCGAGACCGTCTCAAAGCTGCCCGAGATAGGCAGAAGAGTTACGCAGATCCAAAGCGTAAAGATTTTCACTTCGAGGTAGGTGAAAAAGTGTTACTTAAAGTATCACCCTGGAAGGGGGTGATGCGCTTTGGTAAGAAAGGCAAACTAAGCCCGAGATACATAGGACCTTTCGAGGTTATCGAACGTGTCGGGTCAGTTGCCTACAAGTTAAACTTACCAGAGGAGCTCAATGGAATTCACAATGTGTTCCACATCTACAATCTAAAGAAGTGCTTCGCTGATGAATCACTGGTAATACCACATACAGATGTGCATATAGATGAGAGCTTGAAATTTGTGGAAAAACCTTTGTCGATTAAAGATCGACAGGTAAAGAAGCTTCGAAGGAAGCATGTACCTGTTGTTAAGGTCAAATGGGATGCCCGTAGAGGTCCCGAATTCACGTGGGAGGTTTAATCCACGATGAAAAAGAAATACCCTTATTTGTTTCAGTAAATCTCGGGTCGAGATTTATTTTAAGGGGGTGAGGATGTAACACCTCGAAATTTTGTGTCCAATAATGTGTTGACACGTGTCATGAGTTTACACGTGGTATTAAATACTAAATAAAGGACTAAAGTTGACAAACCTTGAAAGTATGTAAATTTGAGGGTTATAAATGTCAACGAAGGGTAAATATACTGTATAGTAACCCTAAATGATGCTCGTACCTTCAAACGAATAAATCATGGATCGTACGGAGCGAAACGCGGGAGAAAGTGAGAGATTACAAGCTACAGGGGTTAATTGTGTCAACATGTTTAATTTATACCTCTGAGTGACCCTTTGACGAACCCGAGGCTTTGTAACAGTAAAATACGCTCACTAGAATATACTATATAAATTTCGCGAAGTTCCGTTTTAAAACGAGAAAGTTATGATCAAATTCGTACACGAGGGGTTAAAAGCGTCAACAATAAAAGTTAAGGCTTTTCGGATAGTAATTAAACTAACCGGGGACTTAACAATGCGGGTAAAAGTCACGAGGCCCTTAATTGTAATTAATCGAGGGTCAAATCGCAAAGTTACCCTTTCGAAACCGAAAGGTCAGGTTAATGATTACAAAAGATTTGAAAATCTTGGAAATCAACCCTCAGGCGGCTGCGTTAAGGATATGGTTGAGCTAATGCGGGCCGCGCGCCAGTTGAAGATACGTTTACTGACTTTAGGATTCATGCGGCCCGCGTCCGAGTTGCTTGAATCCTAATGCGGGCCGCGTACGACATACAGATGCAGAATTCTTGGACAGATTCAATGTTTAAGCTTGTGAACGATCATTGAGGCATTAATTGAAGCATGGGCGCCCTCTACATGTCCCCTAGCACTTTAGGACACCTGCTGATCATCCATGGACCATTGTAGAATGAGTTGTAATGATCTTGAGCATGGAAATTCACTATAAAAGCCAATGCATTGCACCAATGTTCAACACACCTCAAACCTGCATTCTAATTCATCTCTGGAGCTCTCAAGCATTCCTCTAACATCCTTCGTCGTGCACCAAGCTTCTGTAAGTATGCCTACCCTTTTGTGGCTTAGTTTATGCATAGTTTAGCTTAAAAGTCAATCCGTCGTAATTAACGATTGACTTTGCGATAAATCACAAATGGTCCAGTGGTTTGTCGAATCAAAGATAGTTATATGTTGGTAATCATGTGGGCTTTAAACCCCTAAAAGGGCACCCTCTGATTCCCACTCTAACTAGTCCAAATGTCGAGTCAAACGTGCTTAGAAAAAGTCAACAGAAATGCCATTTTGCGATTTAATGCATAATCAGTAATGTAGATGATGTGTAACCTGTTTAAACACTCATAAAACATGATATTAAGTATATTAACTAGTCTAAGCTTGTTTGATCCGACCAATTACTGTTTTGACCCGGTTCGGAGCCGAAAGTCGCAAAGATTTGACTTTTGCGTTGACTTCAGTTCTGACCCGTTAAAGTATGATTTAGATATGCCTTAGGACTCTCTTAGGACCAGGTTACATGATGGTATAACCCTCTGTGACCGGTTCGTTGTTTGTCCGAGTCTTTTACATATTTCCGTTAAATACTTAAAAGTTGACCGTAACGCCCTTTTTAATTTAAAACGAGAATTTCGGACATGTGAAAGAACCATAACCTTGGTTACTGATTTCTAAGCATGTCCTTAAAATTTCACGTCAATCCGAGGTCCAGAATAGGAGTTATGCTAAATAGCGCAAATTACGGAAACTTTGTAATTAAATAGCGCAATTAGCATAACGCCTATCAAAACCCGGATTTCGACACCAACCCTTTTACACACTGATGTAAAATAATATTTTGGGATTTTTAAAGTTTTTTAATTATTTTTAACCTGCTCATAACCTGTGGTTATGGCAACGGTTCGGTAAATACCGAATATACCCTTTTCGGCCATAACTTGAGTTCTACAAGGTCTTTTGACCCGATTCCAGTTGCTACTGATTTTAAATAATAAATAAAGTATTTTAGACTTTATAAACTGTTCGGGAAACTCAGATTTCTTGTAGAACTCAGAAACCTCTTTTATAATCTTTAAAAAGACCGAAATACCCCTACGGGGCATAATATGAACTTAAACTCGTTACGGGCATTATGGAAGGTATCCTACTGATACCACAACCTCTTTAAAGTATATTGACTTAGGAAACCAGTGTAGGACTCTTACGGTTACCCGTTACGCCTTTTGCGCGCACGGTTGGGCTTATGTAACTAGTTTACACAAACTAGCCGAAACGGGTCAAACCATATTGTTTTGACCCCAAAATCCAGAGTGTGATTATTATACCCATATAAAACAAGCCTTCAAAATTGTTGGGTCAAAATCACATTCCATTCCCGGTTTTCGCCTTTCAAGCGATTTAACCGTAATTATCCTTTGAAACTGACCGGTCTAAGCTACGGCTAAATTAAAGACCCGTTAGGATTCTAATAGGTTATTTTTAAACCTTCGTTCCAGAATAGGAGACCAGTAAAAGCTATTTGCAATTTACTCAGTTAAGGATTTATACTTGCAAAGGTAAATACTTTTAACTTATTTTCCGTTATACGGGCTTGGGTTACGGTATATAGTATACCGCTTGATCGGGCATCAAATTCTCCACCGCTTGAGTGCGTAATTGAATAAATTTGATCGGCTCGTTTAAACAGTCTTGTTACTTAAAAGCCTTTGGGGGGTTAATGACCATGTCCCGAATATCCCTGGCATCATTTTACGAAATGGCCACGACCTAAGCGCGGAGTGTAGGCGTACACTCGTCAGTGCATAAATAGTCGCTGTGGTGTGTCTATTGATCTTTAACCCGGACTTGATCCGGGCTACTGAACGCATAAGGAACATGTAATTCATTCACAAGATTATATACTTAAATAATTCTCCCGAGTTATAAAAGAGTTTGTGCCTTGTGCATTCAAATCAATTTTAATAAACATTTTTCAAAAGTGTCGGTTGAATGTATTTACCAGTGTAAACTGACGTATTTTCCCAAAAAGACTAAATGCAGGTACTATGCGTAATTGGCTGGATATATTCTCCTTAGCATCATAAAGAGTCTCGCAAGCTTAAGATGCCTTCGTCTGTTGAACAAAACTTGTATTTTTATTTGATCCCCTGTGGATACTTTTCAACTATTCGTAATACATTTGATATTACAAACAATGGTTGAAATATAATTATCTTTATGCTTCCGCTGTGCATTCATATATTGTGTGGTTTGACTATATTGTTGCCAACTACGTCACGATAATCCCCCACCGGGCCCACCGATGAGACACGTGGAAACGGTGGCCCCAAAAGCTTTACGGTAGTTCTATACTGTCTTACGGCAGAAAAAGGAACCCAGCTCCCACCGTAGCTTACGGTGGGCACCGTAAGCTACGGTGATGCCCAGTTCAGCTCCCCAATTTAATACTAAAACTCGCATAACTCGTTCGTTTTTGCATCTGTTTCACTTGAAAGCTGTTCCTAAACATCCGTAAAACAATTCCATACGTATTAGACTAAGAATCCTTACCCCGGGTCCTTAATCATTACCAGTTTTATTACCGTTACCTCACTTATTCTTTTTTATTCGACCCGTTTGGTCCACAAACTACCTTCGACTATCTATATCAATACTTATCTTAATAATTTCAATCATTTCATACCATACATAGCTTCCCTTAATTTACAAACAAGAAAGTCCTTATGTATACTAAGAAGTGAGTCGGAAGTCACTTACCTTAAGCGTTAGTGTTCATGCTTGATTCCTCGCCTCCGCTTGACCCGTTAACCTTCCGTTCTTGAGTCCATGCTAATGTGATTCTTATCCTTTCATGTCATCACAATCACATTATGATTAGCATATTTGCTCATTCATACTAATATTCGTTTCCTTCCATTCATACATTACTTGACTTTATATTACCCAAATACCACATACACAAAGCATAGACTAAGAGTCACATTGGCCCATATTCATACAACTCAATTATCATCATTTACGACACATAGATCATCTACTACGATACACATGACTTCTCTACTATTATAATCATGTCCGAAAGGCTAATCACGCTATACATTCATTATTGACCTTCAAGAAGTCAAATGTCCTATTTACATACTTTCAACTTATGAACATGTATCCTTCTTAATAGGGTAGCTTATATTAATGACGTGACATTTATTTCATACAAAATGTTGTGTGACACAACCCACTACATAATTACCTAGTCACATACTCGACATACAAGCTCCAAATGCATAAACTTGACTCACGCATATATTCAACCCGAATTCTTATACGAGTTCCATCTAGAGCACATTCTTCAAGTTAGTAAACTACTAGTCATATCATTATCATATTCCATTCATATATGTCAAGCCGTCTCCTACAATCTCACGTCCTAACTTCACTTAGGCATTTCATCAAACACTTGGTGTGCGTACACCATTTAATGCACAATATACAACTAATTCATGCATAGTATTACAAGTTCATGTCAAGATCATCAAGTTCCACTTAGAATCATATAATCCTCATAATATGCCCAAATTAACTAATTATCACTCATTACATACTACATCATACATAAACATTATACAACAATTAAACATGCATGATTATCCATATCATCATCTTCACTACTACATGTGGGTTTCATCTCTAATCATCTAATTAACCTAAACCATGTGTAATCTATGCTCTATATCATGATACTAATACATTCTCATGCTCAATTTCATCCCAATTCATGGATTAAGACATAACCCATTTCATATAAGATCACCAATCTTAGTTTTGAGACATACCTTTTGATCCTCTTGTGATGGTGAGCATTAATCCGTGTTTATTCATGATTTTGAGCTTCGATTTACCCTTCAATTTGATCATATAAGCTTGAGCTAGGGTTTGGCTCCTTTGGGAGCTCCTGATCGTTCCAGAACACACACGAGATGTGTGTTTGTGTGTGTTGTTATTTCCTTATAATATCCCAACTTTCATTTTAACCCACATTAGTCCCTCAAGTTTGTTAATTAAACATATTTGGCCCCATTGTTTTCCACTCTCAATCTATAACCAACACTATCTAACCAAGGGAGGTGACTTGGTTATTAGTGAAACAACTCACTTAACCAATAAATCCTACTTACTTATGCCAACCTAATAAAATGTCTAAATGAGATATTTAGACCCAAGTTTTGGGGCGTTACAAGTCTACCCCCCTTAAATGAGGTTTCGTCCCCGAAACCTTTCTCATTTCCATTAGACACTAATATCCTTTCCCTTACCCTATCAACACGACCACTGGCCCATCTTAGTAACAGCCCTCTTTTTTCAAGAACCCGTCTCGGAGTTCTTATTAGTGTCGCTTTCACTAATAGCGCTAGCTTCCAACACATTTCTTAGCTAATGGTTCATTCATCATTCTATTATTCGTATATCCTGTGCAATATACCAATTGTTTGCTTGAAACGATTCCAACATCCTAATAATAGCATTCCTTCCTGTTTATTTCAAATCTCATATTATCTTTGTTGACTATACGATCTAAGTTCGTAATTTATACATACACATCTACGTTTAATTTTGATATGTACGTCGTAGTGCTAAATAACTATCCATTCTCAATTCATGATTATTCGTATATTTGACTTCTTTCTAACAAGTCCATATTTCTCATACTTTACCTTCAACTTACCTCATTTATCCTACATTACTATTCTTCTCAATTCATGCATCACTAAAGTTGCCTAAACAAGCGCATCATACAGGTTCTTCATACGAGAGTTTAACCCATACCCGAAAGTTTCGCTCATAACTTATAAAATCTAATTCTCAATTACATGGTTCTCTCCTTATGTTAACTATAAGGAATCAACCATTCCATGCTATACCGTACTCCTTCCATCATTCAATTTGCAGGGCGATTACAATTTACTAATTCATACTTATCCGTCATAAATTAAAACACTTTACTTACCTCGATTTCATTCCATACTACAACGATCCGTAAATCAGATCTGTCCACATTCTTCACGAGTACTAGCCATACCAGGCTAGATTTCATTCATCCATGTAATGTGCCTCCACTCGTACGCATCCTTCCACCAATTCTGTTGGTTTCATTACATCAAAGATTCTAACATTATCATCAAGAAATTTAGCAGTTAGTATATTTCATTTCTCACACGAAACTTTTTCATTCTAGTTACTTATTTCTCCAACCTTCATAATTTGATCTTTCAAGGCCAACTGTCATTTCTTATTTATCGTATATGCATCGAGGTACACGTTCGTACTTCTTTTCATTCATGCTTACTTGCAAAGTCATTCATTACATTATTTCGGTACTCATGACCAAGCTTACCCTTCTCATTCATACTTAATTTATTGTCCGGGTCGTAGCCCGCCCTACATTATGACTCCTACGGATCGATTACTAACACATTTAACACATAACGGGTTGTAAAACTCCTTTCTTTCATTTTACAACTTAGGTTTGTGTGTGTCCATTACGATCATTCTTTTGTTCATTTACTTTGCATTTACTCATAGAACTCGTTTGACATAACTGCGGTCAATTATTGACACAATTCTGATGTGGGTAAATTTTTATCTTTTATATGTGTTAAATCCGCTTTGCGGATTCAAATGTAACACCCATACCTTTTACTACTTCTATATTTTGAATCCGTCTAGCGGTTTCTAACCTACCATTCATACTTTTTCTTCCTTTTACGATTTGAATCCGTCTCGCATATTCAAGCATATCATTCCTGCATTTCATTCCTTGAATCCGTCTAGCGGATTCAAACATTCCATTCGAGCCTTTCATTCCTTGAATCCGTCTCACGGATTCACACATTCCATTCATATCTTTCATTCCTTACACGTGTTGAATCCTTCCTGCGGATTCAAACAGGTCATTCACACTTCATTCCTTTCATGCTTCGAATCCGTCTCGCGGATTCTAACACATCATTCATACTTTTATTTCTTTCATGTTTCGAATCCGTCCCGCGGATTCTAACATATCTTTCATACTTTCATTTCTGAAAATCTTACATTTCTCTTCACCCCCACGTTCACCTACGACCTAATTCTAACGGACATACCTGTAACAATTATCACGGTCTCACGAACGTCATACGTTTCTTGTGTACTGGCCAGGTACACAATCCACATACTAATTTCGTGTCTTCGCGTAATCGCCACCTTATGTCCGCAGAATTAAGTTTCGGCACGTGTAACATTTCCAAAACTTCCTTACCATACCATTATTATATTCCATTTAAAATTTTCTTTCTCTTGCTTAATTCTACCATTTCATGCATCCATAAGCTAAATCTACGTACCTCGGTCAATATGTCATATTACATACCTTGGTGCCGGCGCTAGACCGCATTTACAAATCATCCTTTCCAAGCAATCATGCTGACCTTACACATAACATACTGTTAGTTATCTTCAAATACATACTTAAGCACATACTTACCTTGGCTTCTACCCTTAGATCTTGATCGAGTCTTGGATTGTACGGGTCCTTGTCACAAGAGCACACAGGTTTGAGTTTAAGTATTTACCTCCTCATACTTGATTTCTCTCAAACCAGGGCTCTGATACCAACTTGTAAGACCCTAACACGCTTTAACGGAAAAGACGCAGTGGAAATTCGTACCATAAAAATTTCTTTCATTAAAAACGTTTTGACCTACTTGCAAGTTCATTATGAAATACCTTCTTACAATATATACATCTTTTGTACTCATTTACATAATAAAAGCATAACTTATAACTATTATTTTACATAATCAAGCATTCCCGTACAATCTATCTCGTGACTCGGTCTTTGATCGCTACACCTCATGGTGATAATCTGTGATTTGTACAACCTGCACCCACCACATATATTCACAACATTAGTATACGTTATATACGAGCAAGATTCTTAATCATGTAACCTCGTTACGTTCTATCCACATCTACTTTCCATCACATCATCCTTCTAGAATTATTCATTCCATCCGGGTGTCTAATCCTTGACGAAACTTCAATATAGTACCTGCACTACATTCATTCTCGAGGCACACTATTAATAACGTCAATACTTAAGTGTATTGAAACCACGTATGCAATACATACATAACTGTGTACATACATTCCTACTCACATACAAACATACATACATAACTACATATAAACATACCTTCTCGCATACATACGTACATACATAACTACATACAACATACATACTCACATACATACATACCTACTTAACTACATACAAACATACCTTCTCACATACATACATACATACATACATACATACTTAACTACATACAAACATACCTTCTCACATACATACATACATACATACATACATACATACATACATACATACTTAACTACATACAAACATACCTTCTCACATACATACATATATACATAACTACATACAAACATACCTTCATAAAACGGATCATAACTACACACGTGCATACCTTCACTCACATGTACATGTACTTACATAATTACATAAACACATTCGTACATACATACTGACTCGTATTCATGATTACTTATTAGCTTAAGCGTATTGGGAAGAAGTTAAATCAATACATACATACCCACATACTTAGTTCATTACCCCGCATACTCGCTCCTACAACCCGATCTTACCCACACGTCATAAACGCTTTTTAAATGCCCTTCGGGTATGTTTCGGATCTTAAGAATGAGTTCCAAACTTATCCGTAACTTACCAAGCCTTTCGGTAGGGTTGAGGAACATTATAAAGACTTAACAAGGCTTGGAATGGGTCCACGGGGTCCGAATTTGAAGGAAAAACAAAGAAATCCACAAACTTTACATTTGTATCTGACCTCCACCGTAAGCTACGGTGGCTACCGTAGCTTACGGTGGCCCCAAAAGCTTTACGGTAGTTCTATACTGTCTTACGGCAGAAAAAGGAACCCAGCTCCCACCGTAGCTTACGGTGGGCACCGTAAGCTATGGTGATGCCCAGTTCAGCTCCCCAATTTAATACTAAAACTCGCATAACTCGTTCGTTTTGCATCCGTTTCACTTGAAACCTGTTCCTAAACATCCGTAAAATAATTCCATACGTATTAGACTAAGAATCCTTACCCCGGGTCCTTAATCATTACCAGTTTTATTACCGTTACCTCACTTATTCTTTTTTATTCGACCCGTTTGGTCCACAAACTACCTTCGACTATCTCTATCTATATCAATACTTATCTTAATACTTTCAATCATTTCATACCATACATAGCTTCCTTTCATTTACAAACAAGAAAGTCCTTATGTATACTAAGAAGTGAGTCGGAAGTCACTTACCTTAAGCGTTAGTGTTCATGCTTGATTCCTCGCCTCCGCTTGACCCGTTAACCTTCCGTTCTTGAGTCCATGCTAATGTGATTCCTATCCTTTCATGTCATCACAATCACATTATGATTAGCATATTTGCTCATTCATACTAATATTCGTTTCCTTCCATTCATACATTACTTGACTTTATATTACCCAAATACCACATACACAAAGCATAGACTAAGAGTCACATTGGCCCATATTCATACAACTCAATTATCATCATTTACGACACATAGATCATCTACTACGATACACATGACTTCTCTACTATTATAATCATGTCCGAAAGGCTAATCACGCTATACATTCATTATTGACCTTCAAGAAGTCAAATGTCCTATTTACATACTTTCAACTTATGAACATGTATCCTTCTTAATAGGGTAGCTTATATTAATGACGTGACATTTATTTCATACAAAATGTTGTGTGACACAACCCACTACATAATTACCTAGTCACATACTCGACATACAAGCTCCAAATGCATAAACTTGACTCACGCATATATTCAACCCGAATTCTTATACGAGTTCCATCTAGAGCACATTCTTCAAGTTAGTAAACTACTAGTCATATCATTATCATATTCCATTCATATATGTCAAGCCGTCTCCTACAATCTCACGTCCTAACTTCACTTAGGCATTTCATCAAACACTTGGTGTGCGTACACCATTTAATGCACAATATACAACTAATTCATGCATAGTATTACAAGTTCATGTCAAGATCATCAAGTTCCACTTAGAATCATATAATCCTCATAATATGCCCAAATTAACTAACTATCACTCATTACATACTACATCATACATAAACTTTATACAACAATTAAACATGCATGATTATCCATATCATCATCTTCACTACTATATGTGGGTTTCATCTCTAATCATCTAATTAACCTAAACCATATGTAATCTATGCTCTATATCATGATACTAATACATTCTCATGCTCAATTTCATCCCAATCATGGATTAAGACATAACCCATTTCATACAAGATCACCAATCTTAGTTTTGAGACATACATTTTGATCCTCTTGTGATGGTGAGCATTAATCCGTGTTTATTCATGATTTTGAGCTTCGATTTACCCTTAAATTTGATCATATAAGCTTGAGCTAGGGTTTGGCTCCTTTGGGAGCTCCTGATCGTTCCAGAACACACACGAGATGTGTGTTTGTGTGTGTTGTTATTTCCTTATAATATCCCAACTTTCATTTTAACCCACATTAGTCCCTCATGTTTGTTAATTAAACATAGTTGGCCCCATTGTTTTCCACTCTCAATCTATAACCAACACTATCTAACCAAGGGAGGTGACTTGGTTATTAGTGAAACAACCCACTTAACCAATAAATCCTACTTACTTATGCCAACCTAATAAAATGTCTAAATGAAATATTTAGAGCCGAGTTTTGGGGCGTTACAGAGACCCTACACTTCGTGGAGAAACCTGTTGACATCATGGATCGAGGCGTGAAGTAATTGAGGAACAATCTAATTCCTATTGCTAAGGTACAATGGGAAGGAAAGCGTGGCGCTAAGTTTACTTGGGAACTCGAAAGTGAAATGAAGACTAAGTATCCTCACCTGTTCGTTACATCTTCCTAAATTTCGGGACGAAATTTCTTAAAGGAGGGGAGACTGTAACGCCTCGCTTTTTGTGACTTTCCTTATTTAGCAAGTTTATTATACTTTCCATTTAATGAAACTTGTATTCCTTTATATTCGTATTTCCTTCCAAACGTTGTAATCCGAGACTTGAATCATAATGAAGATTCCATCTTTTATATACTTGTGTTATTCATTATTCACAAATATTTTTTCGATTATTCGTGTTACATACATACTTGATACAATTTTACATGCAAATTCATGAGTATTCATACTTATTATACATACAAAATATATTTATACATTCCTTTATTTATGCACAACACTTATACATTGCACTTGTACGCTTAAAACCGTCGAAATATAGCAAAATTGGAAATTGGGCTTTTGGGCCTGGCACTCTCGTGCGAATGGGCCTGGCCCATTCGTCCGATTGCACTCTCGCCCCAAAGTGCCACTTCTAGTCTATAAATAAAAGTCCATTTCCTTCATTTTAAACCTTCAACTTCTGAATTCTCTCTCAAACCAACTTCGAGCAATTCACTTAGAACTCATCTCAATCACTCCTAAGTGAGTATTTAGCTCGTAAACAACTGATTTCCTCTTCATTCTTCTACTTTTCTTCTGTTTTCATCAAACTATTTACAAAGATTCTTCACAAATCTCCGTTTGGTTTATCAGATCTGCCATGGCAGCTAATGTAAACACTCAACTCAGTTGAGGACCAAGATGGAAACGAAGTAGATCTTTCAAAAACCTTTTCACAAACTTTCTGACTTCGAACTCATCCGGATCTGAGGTTCTATGAGCTCACAAGCTAAGTCAATAGCTGTGGATTCAAGTTTGAGCCAATTCCAGTTGAGTAGGTAATTAGTTCAAACAAAACCGAACTGATTTTACCTAAGAAATAGTCCCAGTCGTCCGAATGGCTGGCCCACCCGTCCGAGAGGGACATCCCTCTCGTACGAAAGGGGACTCCCACTTCATCCGAATGTAACTATTCACCAAGTTCCGACGATTTTCAAGTGCTGAATGACTGACCAGATCACTATCTTCAAAATAGATGATTCTGGAATGTCAGTGTGTGTTCTGTGGGAACCTTGGTTTACAATCTACATCTACCACCTCACTTAAACTCGTAAAATGAACACCCAAACAATCTCCTAGAACTAGAACAAGTGAACCCCGTCCAGCCTCCGACACTTAGTTAATTCTTTCTATGTCGTGTTGGCACACCTGCGTTGTACATTGTTCGGTTGTTTAGATTATTTTACATTCTGTCTTTCCTTTTCGTATTCATTACCAACCGGTCAATTAACTAAGTTAAAACCTCCATACATGACTTATATGAACCTAGCCCAAAATTACAATTTTGCCTACAGTTAAAAATTGCAATATTGTCATTGTTTTAGTTTTTTTTTTAAGGTGTGGGGGGGGGGGAATAGTGTTAGGCTGCTGCATGGCACTCCCCCATTGGCTCAGGTATGTTACGATTTTACCCCTAGTTTAAAATTACGAATTTGCCCCTGTTCAAAATTACGATTTTGCCCATGATTCAAAATTACAATATAGTCATCGCTTTAGTTTTTGGCAAATTACGATTTTACTCTACTCAAAAATTACAGTTTTGCCATCAGTTCAAAATTATAGTATTGCCATCATATTAGTTTTTTTTTTTTTTTTTTTTTTTGCAAAACAATAGAAGTGTTTTGTTTTAATTGGTTGACTCAATTTAATTTTTTATTCGTGTCAAGGAGCTGCTTAACACTCACTTATTAGTCCTGACAAATTACAGTTTTGCCCCGAGCTTAAAATTACGGTCTTCCTATCGTTTTAGTCTTTTTTTTTTTACCAAAACTATAATAATATTTTTTTTAATTAGTTGAGAAATATTTGGCATATTACCGAGCAACACAGACAAGACATCAACTGGTACAAATATACAAATGTTGGCGTTCTACACTGATCGTTATATAATAGAAAAATGTTCCTTTTAGAAAAACATTCATTTTACGTCATTTTTTTATGATTACTACAATGACCAACTAAGGGAAAACATTAAGAAAGAATGTTATTTTTAAATAAAAAAAGACAACAATAACAATTATTCAATATATACAATTCACGTAAGGCCTTAGGAACAGTAGCACCCACGTCACTCACCTGATAAAACCTGCTTCTTTTGTGTTTGTACTTTGCACCGCTTATACCGGTCTCCCCCACATTGACCTTGGCTACACAACAGCAACAACTTAGGTTTTCGAGCGCCAGCCACCGATCACCACTGCTCGGCCCCAAATTGAGGTCGGCAACACAACCTTCGCCAAATTCCGTCATCGACTCCGTCCCGCACATCGGCTAACCTCCGTCGTCACCACAATCACCATTGATTGCCACCTGAAAACCCCCTAATCGAACACTAGGGCTTCGGAATCGCCTTCAATCGGAGTATGCAACATGAAATCTGTCACACGGACCAATTTGCTATCATTTGTGAGTCTCCGGTCACCGGCCTCCGGCGCGAAGCCGGTGAACCATGATGGCAACAGTGACGGCGTCGTGGCTCGAAGTCGAAATAGAGACGGCGGGGCTTTATCTGCCATTCCGGCCGCAGTGTTGCGGAATTTATCAGATAAGTTGTATGAGAAGAGGAACAATGTTGCGCTTGAGGTTAGGGTTGATTTTTGGTTGTTTTGATTGAATTATGAAATGTGATGTGTTTGTTAGGGTTTTGGATGGTGATGAGTTTTGTGGTGTTTGGTTAGGTTGAAGGAATTGTGAAGAATTTGACCGCGGCTGGAGATCATGATAAGATTACTGCTGTGATTAAATTGTTGACTCATGAGTATACATACTCGCCTCAGGCGAATCACCGCAAGGTATAGCGAGAATAGTTATGGAATATTATTTGCATTGTTTGTGATCGGATGTTGCTATATATAGGGAGGGTTGATTGGCTTGGCTGCAGCTACTGTTGGATTGAGTTCTGAAGCTGTGCAACATCTCGAGGTTTGGATTAATGTTTTTGCAGTGGTTTTTGGTATGCTATATGTACACGAGTATAGGGTTTGAACTTTAAGGATATGCCAGATGGATTTGTGTAGTCATAATAAAACTTATGCTATATTAGTTATTGCTTATCTTTATGTTTTTTGCACCACGTTATCACATTAATCACATTGGCGACCTAATGTTATGCTGATGGTCAGATGATAGAGATGTTATTTGGTAGTCGTGATTGATTTGTGTTTCACCCAAACAGTCATGCAGCATGCTCATATCTTTTGGATCATTTATGGACTGTGTTGTGAGGTGTGTGTTTTCTGATGAATAACAATAATATAGGCACATCATAGATGTGGTTATAGGTACTCAGTTTTGGAATTGCTTCCAAACATTACAAATTGGAGTAGAAACATAAGACATAAAAAAAGTGATGGTCTTCAGGAGATAAACATATTTACGGACGCAAAACTGAAAAAAGAAGTCGGAGTAAGTTTTGTAAGATTAAGATTTTATGTTCGTTTTAGTTGATCCTTTATTCTTTTGAGTCTAAAAGAAAAAGTAATGATAATCTTTCTTATAATTCTACGTTTAGTTACTTATAGTTTTAAACTTGGTATTTCTTTTAGGCGTACTTTTAGCACGTGGTGAAGAATACTGGAGCGCTTATACTTCTTGACAAGGGACACCAGATGGGGCACATTACTAAAGTAGAGATGTCTTTTAAGGTACACAAGCTTAAACATGGGCTTCCTTTAGTTTGTAGTTAGGTTGGTGTTTATTTTTTAATTCTAATTGTGAGTGCAGTTTCTAGGGTCAAATTTCTCTACTTGTAAAACTTTAACAAAGCTATCATACGGTCCCTAGACTTTCGTCATCACACGTTTTAAATATGCTTGATCTACCGCGCAACGCGCGGTTGGGGAACAACTAGTTTTATACTAAATTATTGAATAGATTGACCACGGACCGTTCATACCGGTTTCCCCCTCATCTATACCATGTAATTTTTAGAGTAAGCTTCTCTTTTGCTTCCTTTGGTTTGGTCATTTTAATATTTTTGCCTCAAATTTTTAAAAATAGTCATTTTCCTCCAATAGTTTGTTATGGTTTTTCCATTTTGCTTCCTGCAATGAGCAAAATGAAAAAACATACAATTTGGATGGAGTTAGAGGCGGGGAGCAAAACGGAAAAATCATAGAAAATGGCTATTTTTAAAGGTTTGGGACAAAACCGTTAAAGTGACCAAACCGCAAGGAGCAAAATGAAAGTTTACTCTACTTTTTATAAATAATAATAAAATTTACAAATTAATACTTGATAAATTAATAACTTCGATAAAATTAAAAAATTGTTCAGTCCGAACTTGGGACGAGTATAAAATTGAACCCCAATTGATATAATAACAAGATAATAACTTTTTTTGAAATACTATCTGTCTGTTTATTTGTTTTTTGTTGAACTTCAAATCTATCTGGAGTTCATCTTTAAATCTTCTCATTGCACATAACAGTTGGGGCTTTGTCTTCTCGTATTACCACAAACAATTGTGAATAGTTGTTGCCGCTTGCAATGCATTTAAGAAATGTGCATTGAAACTTGTTTTTGTAATTTATTTTTTTGTTACCATGAATTAACTTTTTGTATTAAAAAACAATGAATTTGACAAATTCAATTAATTTGTAAATATACATTGGACTTAGAAATTTAAAGGCCATACGTAAAACCATACTAAATTAATAAAATATCTCGGTCCCAACATATTAATTTATAAATGTACAAATTATGCAACTATAAGTAATACACGGGCCCATGTTTTTTTTTTTTTTGAACGGCAACGTAGAATCACTCATGGACCACTGTAGTATTATCGTGCCACCGGCAGAACCATCCGATCATATCCATCTCCATTAGGCTATAATGCCTATACACCAATTCAGGAGGAAACCTAATAAATCTGGAAAAAACACCCTTTGTGAGAATCGAACCCAGAAACTAATGGTTCCAAAACCTTATCTCACCCCCAATAAACCACTAGGCTATAATACCATGGACTGAGCTCGTGTTAAATTCCAATTACCTTCGTCAACAAAGTGAAATCTTGCTATATATTATTTACTGCGTTTCACAAGATATATCTGAAATAACATTTAAGCTCATGATGTCTAAAATCTAAATTATCATTATGGGGTAATGGAATGAACGAGTGAATGAAATGGACGAGGTAATGGAATGGATGAGGAAATACAATGGATCATTACCATTCCATATCTTGTTTAGTTACTATGTGTGAATGGAATGAATTATTATTGTGTATTGTTTGGTAGGCAATAAATACGAAGTGGTGATGGTCGGTGGTAGTGATTATGGATGGTTATAGGTGGCAGTGGTGGGTGGCGACGATGATGGGTGGTGGTGGTGGTAGCGGCGGCGAGTGGCGGTGCGGTGGCGACGACGGGTGGCGGGGGTTGGTGGCGGCGGCGGTCGTCGGTGGTGGTTGCTGGGCGCCGGAGGTGGAACTGGGTGGCGGCAGCGACGGTGGTGGTTTGTGGTGACGGTGACGGTGACGTCGACGGTGGTGGTGGTGGCGGCGAGTGGCGTTGGAGGCGGTAGTGGTTGGTGGTGGCGAAGGTGGTGGGTTGTGGTGATGGTGGTGGTGGCGAAGGTGGTGGGTTGTGGTGTTGTTGATGAATGATGCAAGGGATGATAGAATGAAAAAAAACATGGGGTGGACGGAATGATTTTGAATAAATGAAATATCTTATAGAATAAGTGATTCATTCCATTAATCAACCAAATATCATTTTCTTCATTCCCTTATCTATACTATATAATAAAAGAAACCACTTTAGGGACACTTGTCATTATATTAGACGATCTCTTACAGATAATTATTATTTTAGTTTAATCTTTTCTAATTAATTATAGATAATCACCATACTAAATATTATTTAGTTTAATATATTATATTATAGATAACCCTCCTACTAAATATTATTAGTTTAATATCTTATGGATAAATATTATTAGTTTAATTTCAGTGAGTATTATATATTCATAAATCTTAAGTATAAAACGACTTATTTCACTCTTCCATATTTAGACCATGCACACTTTACTTTGTTATTTACTCCATATTTAGACCATATACTCTACTTTAGTTCAATTTCTTTATAGTCTATTCGGTTAACTTTATACTCGGTATTTCATATCCACCTCCCTTTTTGTAGTGTTGTTTGTCACATTTGTAGCGTTGGTTATGGATCCATGATATGAAAACAAATTATGTTATCGATTGAAACAACCGATGATGTGAACATCTATATCTATATCTATGCTATATAATTAAAGAAACCAATATGTGACACGTGTCATTCATTGGAGGCACCTATTTTTTGGGTTTTCCGCCTTTCTTTTATATTTATTATTTAGTATATAAATTAGATTTTTTACTATTATTAGTATTTTATTATATATCAAATATATTAATTACTTAAAATTTATATATAAGACTTTATCCAACATTATATTTATTTAATACACTATTAATCTAAAATTACATTTATTCAACTCGTGTAATACATAGAGTTTTTAAAGATTTAACTTTTTTATTATTTGGTATATAAATTACAATACACGTGGTTCTTAAAAATATAATAGTTTTTATTATTTAATATATAAAATTACATTTATTCAACCCATGTAATAAATGAGGTTTTTAAAGATATATTGTTTTATTATTTAGTATGTAAAATAACACTTTTTTCAACCCGTGTAATACACGGGGTAATAATCTAGTAATATCTATTCAATTTCACCTCCATTCATCCGTATCAAACACTACCTAACTACTTCGACGAGAAATACTAAGTTTTCATGTTTGTATCCTTCTAGAAATTGTTGACAATTGTATCTAATAAAATAAAATAAAATATAATAAGGAAAAAACTCTCTGGGGTAAATTGTATGTTTGACAGATTGAGATTTTTTATTTATTTATATATTTTTTGATAGATTAGGTAAGCAACTAATATATATGCTATTTATTATATATTATATGTGTTTGAAATTTAACCAAATGTCGTAGTTAACTTTCTTTTATAAATATAACTAGGTTATTGCCCCGTGTAATACACGGGGTGAATCATTTAAATAAATTAGTAAAACAAAAGAATAATTATATTTTCGTTGTTGCTTATACATGTGATTTGATACATTATTAGTAATTATTGTTTATATCCAAATAATATATTTTATTTTAACAAATATATATGGTCAGGGTAAAATAAAAACTTCTACAAGTTGCGAGAACTTAGAGAACTCAACCTTACAAAAGGTTATTTTAATTTTGTACAGAGTGTGTGAATGAGCAGTTAGCAGCTCAAGGTGTTAAACCTTTTGATTTTAGATTCAAGTGGTTAAAACCACTAAAACATAGGGACTCAAAAAGTAATTTACTATTAATTAAATTTGAAATTATATGTTTGATCTCTAACTATATTAAATAATATTATACTTATTATATTATTTGATACATTTATATTTGTTATAGATAATTGCTAATTAAATTTGAATTTAGACGTTTATCTCTAACTATATAAATTAATATTATATTATATTTTGTGTATAAAATTAATATGTAATACTATTATTAAAAGGGATGAGGCACCAGAGGGTGACCCGTGTATAAAAAAATTTCATTTATTAGTATAGGAAGATTATAATCTTATCACACGGATTGCATATGTGTATTATTATATAACGTCTTTATTATAATAATTGTTTTATAATATTAGCAAGTATAATGGGTTGTAAACATCATAAACCGTTTGCCTTGCTTGCGCATTCGTGTTTTAAAATGAAAAAATTTGAGACCTAACTTTCAAAAAATTACAAAATAAACATAAAAAAAATAATAAAATGTGAATGCTACCCTGTAGTTATTTTTACTATTCTTATTGTAATTATTAATTAAACACCTTTAATAGTATAAACGATAGCTCCACAAAATTGTATCTCTTAATGTTTACTAATGTCTTGTGAGTTGTGTAATTGGTATTATAATTTGAATATTCTGTCGTATATAGTAACATCTTATTTATATACTAAGTAATTGCGATAACATATTTTGGACTTTGTTAAATTGCTTAAAATACTTTATCCTTTTAAAATACATATAATTGAAGACGTAAGACATATCCTTAATTACTATAATAATAATAATAATAATAATAATAATAATAATAATAATAATAATATAAGAAAGGATAAGAGTAAAAAATATTTTTAAAGAAAATATGAGTAAAAATGTAAGGTTGAAGGAGAAAGTGTCATGTGGCATTAATTGTAGTCTTTTATTAATATTTAGATTAGATAATAATATATGGCAAAGATAAAGCATTTAAACATCTCAGAAGAGGAAGGTATTTGATTCAAGTCCCATAGACGACATGAAATGAAAGAAATTTGTCGTTAAAAAAAATATAATAATATAATATAATATCTATGGCTTATAAATAAAGAGTTTATTATTTTTGAATGAAAATACACCAAGTAATTTTATCTATCACATTAATGAAAATAGTGTAACATAAATAATACTTTTGTGGTAGTGTTATTTAACTAGAAACTTGTTATACTCAATTAATATATTTAATCTTAAAATAGATTAAAAATCAAATCGTTCAGTGGAAAAAATAAAATTTACTATAGATAATCCATTTTGGCATGTATTAAAGATGTAGTAAATAAATGTAAAAAAATTTGTATTAAAAAGTATATAATAATAAAAATAAAAAATATGCTTAGTTAATAGATGAGATTTTAATATATAAAAGAGTGAGTTCATATAATATTGTGAAAACATTCTTTATCGACTAAAAGTCTTATCCAATGCCTTAAAGTAATACTACTAAATTTGATTAGTACACGGTTTGGACCAATATATGAAACAGGAAACGACTCCATTTAAAAAATGTGAGCCAACCACTATGGGAATTATAAACAAGTTTGATTATTATTCACAAACAAGTTTCTAGAAAAAAAAAAAAAAAAAACATTATTTATTTGGTTCTAATTAAATAACTAACACCGATTCATTCTTTTATTTTGCTTACAATAGGTTCTTACGTAATGAAATTTCTTAGTAAATGAGCAAGATATAAATAATAAATGAGATTTATCGGATAATCTTATTTCTTTAATTCATGAAATATATTTTTGATATTGATATACGTTATATACATAATAAGAACACCCCAACTCCGTCCCCATCTCTATCATTAAAACTTAAGGGAACTCATCTAAAAGCATCATTTTATATCGTTCTCATATGTTTTAGAGAAAACTAAAGTGAATCCTGATATTCTACGAAAACTAAAGTGAATCCTTATATTTTCAGATAATGAGGAGTAAGATATAAAAGGTTTTAAAAAAAATAAGAGATAAGTTATAGGGACGAGGATAGAGAATGGGAAATAAATGATCTAATGCATGATCAAATGTACTCAAAGTCAGAGATGCACACAAAAAAAAGAAAGAACCGGTTATTAATCAATATTGTAACCGATATACTAGTAACCGGTATACTAGTAACCGGTTTAGGTTAGAAAAAAAAAATTGTAGATTTAAGTTAGAACTAGAACCGGCTAGTAACAAGGCTTTTCTTGGGTTAACCGGTTATTATACTTTTTAGCCCATATCCATACATACATACACAAACAAACATATAAATAAATGAAACGAAGTTTATTTAGTTTATATTATATATTTATGTATTTTTTGAATTTTTTTGTTTGAAAAAAAAAAAGAGTTAAACGCCATTTTAGTCCCTGTGGTTTGGGCCATTTTGTCAGTTTAGTTCAAATGTTTCATTTTTAACCAATGGGTCCAAAAAGGTTTCCCAGTTGCCATTTTAGTCCACTGGGTTAACTTCATCCATTTTTTCTGTTAACGAAAAGGCCAATTCGGTCATTTTGTATTTAATTCTGTTAACTAAAAGGGCAATTCAGCCATATAAATGACCGAAATTGGTCTTCTCGTTAACAGAAAAAATGGATGAAGTTAGCTCAGTGGACTAAAATGGCAACTGTGAAACCTTTTTGGACCCACAGGTTAAAAATGAAACCTTTGGACTAAACTGGCAAAATGGCCCAAACCACAGGGACTAAAATGGCATTTAACTCAAAAAAAATTAATAGGTTAAAGAAATGGTTTTTTGAACCTATTATCAGTTAACCGGTATTTAAACTTAAACGGTTACTTATAATAGGTTATAGATTTACACCATGCAATTTGAAAAAAAAAAAATAATAGGTTAAAGAAATGGTTTTTTGAACCTATTATCAGTTAACCGGTATTTAAACTTAAACGGTTACTTATAATAGGTTATAGATTTACACCATGCAATTTGAAAAAAAAAATTAATAGGTTAAAGAAATGGTTTTTTGAACCTATTATCAGTTAACCGGTATTTAAATTTAAACGGTTACTTATAATAGGTTATAGATTTACACCATGTAAAACCGGTTATTTTTTATAACCAGATATATTTTCTTAACAAAAAAACCCAATTCGACTTTTTAAACCTGTTCGTTGTTTTTAAATTGATTTTTGCACCTCTACTCGAAGTCAAGAGATTTCATTATTCCATATGACAAAACAGGTCTAGGTTCTTCAACAAAAGCCAATTTTTCTAAGAAGGCTAAGAAGCCATGAAAACATAACATGTGGCAAACTTAAGTATTCAACAAGGATTAGTCAATTTAACCATGAACTATTTTTTATATTTATCATGCATTTACTTGTATTTCCAGTTTTTATGGAAGGTATCCGTCTTCTTCAATTTTGATTTATTCAATCATAATAACACAACATCAATACATTTATTTTAACGACAAATTTCTTTACTTCTATTGTCTGTGAGATTTAAACCCAATACCTCCCCCTCCCAATATGTTTAAAGGCTTTGCCTTTGCCTATGGACCACCACCCCAATAACACAACATCAATACATGGTGTTTTTAATTGTGTATGGTGTTGCTACATATTTACATAACATGGCGTTTTGATAAAGTCCTGGGTCAATGTATTGTATTTTACAACCTACTTCAAGAAGATATTCTTAGTATGATGTTTTATATATAATAATAAGATGTTTTTAGTACAGTGTTTATACATGCATTAACACATAGTGTTAGTTCAATTCTTGGTGTTTTACAACTCGCCTTTCTAAAATACGTTGGTGTTTTATATATAATAAGATGTTCTTAGTAGTTAGTACAGTGCTTTATACATGCATTAACACATGATGTTAGTTTAACTCATTGTGTTTTACAACCTTCGTTTCCAGAAGAAGTTCTTAGTATAGTGTTTTATGCATAATAAGATGTTCATAGTATGGTGTTCTACAACTCATGTTTCTAGAAGATGTTCTTAGCATGGTATTTTATACATGATGTTTTAAACATGTTCCAGAAATGATGAAAAATAGTGATTTTTAGAAGTGAAGGACCGAGGAGATCTAGATTACTTTTGTAGGGTAAAGTTCTTGTACAAATAATCTTAACATACTAAACATACAAATTGAAGGAAAACTCAAAAAGACAAGGTGGCATTTTTGTAATTATCAATAACTATCAAAGTTACTCTACAAATATACCTAAAAAAAACCTAACCACTCCCCCCACCCCAAAAAAAAACCTAACCCCCCCCCCCCCCCACCCCCACCCAAGCTAAAATGCTAAAAACTAAACCCCCCAAAAAAACCTAAAAAAATAAAAAAAAAAAAAAACACAATTATTTTATTTTATTTTTTAACATTTTTTATTAAAAAATCGCTACTTTTAGTAGCAGCAAAAAAAAAAAAAAAAAAAAATTTTTTTTTTTGCTAACGAAATGTAGCGATTTTTTAATAAAAAATGTTAAAAAAAAAAATTTGTGTTTTTTTAGGTATTTTTGGTTGTAACTTTGATAGTTGATGGTAATTACAAAAATGACACCTTGTCTTTTTGGGTTTTCCTTCAATTTGTATGTTTAGTATGTTAAGATTATTTGTATTTGATCTTTTGCCTACTTTTGTATCATGTTAAACCCCATTTATTTGGTCGATCGTCCATTTGATTTTGAAAAATCCCGATTCGAAGGAAGATAGAAGAGTTAGCTTGATAATCGCGGTTGGTTAAAGTGATATATGGCAGTTTCTTTTTTTAAACAAGATCAATTATAATTTTACCCCTACGTGCCTTAACTAATACCCAACTAAATAACACTATTTACAATTTTGCCACTACCGAATCTCCACCATCCATTAACACATCCAATGGCTCAAAACCCTTCTCACACTTCTTAGATAAAAACCCTTTTGTAGGATAACTCCACCCTACAAAACACGTCATTAAGAACTAAATTACCAAGAGATTCAACTTCGTTTGATATACGGATATACCAAACTTAACTATATATTGACTATTACTGATCTGGAGAAAACATACTCGACCAAAAGATGATTAGATCGATACGCAGTCTACCAGGCAGATGAACAGGTAGTCCGGATAGGACATACAACGGTTCAGACATATACCTACCATTTGGATCGTTGCTATCCTATCCAAGGGTTGATTTAGTACGACATGTGTTATGCATCACATATAAAGTGACACGTCCACACCATATGAAGAGAGAACAGTAGTCATCACTAGCTACATTACATTACTTAAAATTTATATGTATATATCTAAGTCAAAGTAGCACTAATACATCAACCCATATACCTGGCATATGTTTGCAGATGGGCTTCCAGATATTAAGACAAATAGAAACATAAAGACGGGTCCATTTTGGTGGCTGGTAAAGTTGGACTTTGTTTAGCTTTTTTACATAACACTACACAGTTGATATTTTATAGTTCAATTATTATTTCATTTGAGTTTAGGTAAAGGTTATCACTGAAAAACAATATTCCAGCAACACAAACAATAAACCAAAATCATTTCTTGAAATAAACTTCTGATGGGGACCAGTCCTTCCTTGCCAGAATACAACCCACAGAAACTAATGCAACAAAATACACATCCATTGTCGGTTGCAAACAAATAAAAAGGTGATTAATCATACCAGAAACTCCCAATACTGAAATTTGGTGTCGAGTCAAGTATAGTATAATCAGACAACTCATCTTGCTTGCCTTCCGCTGCGTGCAAGCAGAGCCAGAAGTATCTTTTTCCTAGGTCCCTGAAGGGTGTAATTGATTGTGATTATATAAGAAACAAAACTTTAATTGATAAGTGATATAGAAAAACATACCATAGGTATTCCTAACTCTTTGAGATCTTGGTCCCCCATTTGGCTCAAAGCAGACATATCAACCTACATTCAATAGGATTAGCACAGCTTTACAGCAACAAACATGATTCCAGGTAGCAATATAATCCTTAAAACTTTCAGCCAATTCTATACAAAGAGAGCCCACTAGATAAGATAATTTTACAACAAACCAAGGGTTGTGACCATGTTAAGAATGGTGCCTATGTTGTCAAAAGCCCTTAGGGCGCACACCTAGGCCCTCAGGCAAGGGGAGGCGCAGGGAAAATGCCTTGCTGCCATCCGGTCTGGCGCTCCGGCAACCTTCGGCAAACTTGTCTGAAACATCCAAAAATAGCCTAAACAAACCTAAATCATGTCTAAAACCCCAAAAGATGGCATGTTTATGCTATGCGCCTTGCTAATTCTAGACCCTCGCTTTTTAAGCGCCTTACGCCTTTGAAAACTATGAATGGTGCAACATAGTTAGTGTGGGAAATCACATCTATACTGTACAATAAAGTGAAGGCTAGCAACTCTTTGTAGGTCTTGTGTGATTCATACTTGGTTTAAAAAAGCGAGCTTTAAGCGCGCTTAAAGCGTTAAGGGCTGAAGCGTTTGGTAAAACGCTTTTTTTGGTCTGAAGCGCCATAACACATGAAGCGTTTTGAGGCGAGCTTTAAGCACGAAGCAACCATGGTCTGAGGCGACGCTTCAGCCCAATCAGGTACAAAAAACGACGCTTCAGCATAGGTTTAAGTTTGTTTTTAGAAAACAACAATAAAAACGAAAAAGAAAACAACATTAAAATTGAACAGCGCGTGCAAAAAACAGGCTCACGCGGACCCGGGTTTTCGGAGCTGCATTCGTGCGGGCACGCACGGGTTTTCGGAGCTGCATTTATGTTTTAAGTGTGTTTCGACTTTAATTTATGTTTTAACTGTGTTTTTATGTGTTAAGTGTGTTTTTTAATCATGTTTTTGTGTTTATTATTGATTAACAAGTAGAATAGGTCATATTGATGTGTACAATATTTTTTTTTATTTTTTTTATTTTAAGCGCTTCGAATACGTGAAGCTCTCGCTTCGCGCTTGAAGCTTCGCTTAAAGCTTTTGGAACCAAAACGCTTCGGAGCGCCTCGCACTTTTTTAAACCAAGGATTCATATAATTGATGATATACGTACTAGACCTCTTTTAACAGCCATACATAACTTCAAGTTGCCATATACATGTGTGAATAAAGCAGGGAAACAACATATCAAAGTTGATGATAAACCTTCATGTAGTATGCATTTTATAACGTCTTAACAAGAATAATGTAATGAGAAGAATTAATCTTAGTTAACAATGCTTAGTACCTCCTCAACCTTGAACGAAATCAGATACTTCTCCAATCCCAATGAGCGCAAAAATCCTTCCACAGTAAGATGTTCTGCCTATAACAAACAATCACCAACAAAAAATAAGAAAAATAGCAATGAGTATTTTTTTTATTTATGAGGAAACAAGGGATGGCAAACAGTTTCACATCTAAACTAATTTAACTGTTCAATTATTCATAAATTGCATGAAAAAGAAGATGGATGGCTTACTGGATATTGACTTCTTTGCATATTGCCACCAGGGGCAACCAAAGGCGTAGCCCCCACAGATTTCATTGAGAGGGGTTGTTTTGTCAGAAACGATGCGGGGGGCGCAGGCCTTGAATTATCACTAACATCCCGAGTGCCATACGCCACTGGTCTAGAATCTTCAAATGCCCGCCTTCTCTGGGGTGATAAACCTCTAGTATTCGAAACCCTATCTGGTGATTTACGCCTAATATGATCCAAAGTCCACGGGGAATCTCCTGAAAAGCCCGTACGGGGAGGACCTTCTGAAGGTCTCAGGGAAGCGTATTGACCTGTCATGGTACCGATGGGCCGTTCTGCTACGTGTGGTCTGACATCATTTAGCTTGGGTACTCGATTTCTAACCTCACGTGGCTCAGGCATGCCTTGTCTACCATCCAATGGTTCAGCCATCCTCTGTCTATCGTCCCTAGACATGAGCCCACGAGGTCTATCATCCCTAGACACGGGCCCACGAGGTCTATCACCCCTTGGCTCGGGAACGCTCTGCCTCTCATGTCTTGGTTCAGGCATATGCCTTGGGTCGGGTACCCTCTGTCTTCCATCTCTAGTTTCATGCATGCTATAGGAGGTAACAGGCTTAGCAGTTGAAGGACGGGCTGACCTTGACAGCATATCACGAAGGTCCACCATGTTCTGATGTTTGTTGATTTGCTTTTGTTTCATGATTTTGAATCGTAGATCATCTTTACGAAGATGAAGATCTTCACAAATAGACAGTAGTATTAGGACTCATGATAAAACTTGACCAAAAAGACAGACATAAACAATAATCATCAACAAAAGTCATTACCATCCACGGAATTACTAGCCTTCAAGTTCCATGTATCATTATCTCCACGCGACCTGAGAATTAAAGTGAAATTAACTATATTAAGCATTAAATCATTGCAAAGTTTTAAGCATGTCAATAACCTCTACAAGTATATAAACTGCAAACCAAACCAAAATGATACAACATACAGTATAAATCCAATTCAAATTACAAAATTTCCTGATATTTTATAGTTTGTCCCGTGTAATGCAGGAAAACACTAAAACTTGGGAAATAATCATTCACAGCCTAAAACATAGTTGTTAATGGTGAATAGTGACAAATGGCGTTGAGGTACCTATATGCTACATAGTGAATAGCGATAAATAGCGCACGGCTATTTTATATATAACGATACACTAGAAAAAAATTTAAAAAAAAAAATTATATGTATATTACATCAAAATACCCTGGTATATATGCTCTTTTACATGTATATTTAACAAAAACCTAAAATTCAGCTATTTTATAGCTATATTTAATTGCGAGAAGGTGTCCCTATTCTCGCTATCCATCAGTACAACCCTAATAGCGACACTATACTTATACGCTACATATCCCGCTATAGCGATCGCTATCGACAACTATGGCCTGAAAATAGACGGTTAAGCATATGCTCCCTCATCCAATAATAGATAGTATGGTCTTATTTTACTTTCTAGCAAGCTTCAATACAGATTGCCCAATAATAATGAGTAGAAAGTGTCATCTATGGCAGTGATGCTGGCTGACTAAATTTCCCTAATATTGATACTTAAGGAACAATTATTAAGCATGAGCTTTGGTAAAGTGAGTTATAGATGCATTGTGTAGAAAGTGAAGATATAAGCAAACATGATAGTTTAAGTTGTATATGCATCAGAAAACAAATAGAGAAAGAAGTGCAGCACCGTTTATTATGAAGGTCCACTGTATCTCCTAATCTATCTCTAACAGAACGTTTAGTCCCAACAGCCGGAGGAAGTGGTACGCTATCCACTACCCTTTTCACCACCTGCACAAATCAACAGCTACCAGAATAACTACCATTTGCACTGTACCTACAAACCAGCTTAAGTAGTATGGTATGGTTGGTTACCTGTCCACTGCGACCTAAGGTGATTGTCACTCGCGACCTCGAGGTCTCTGCCATAACTCAGTACGAAACCCTAGCTGCTCATTTCTATGAAATCAAGAATCGAGATATACTTGCATCAACAATCAAATTAAAATTGAAACTGAAACTGAAATATGAAACCCTAGATATAATTGGGATTTTGATCTAATAAATGGAAATCGGGTCAAGTTACAACGATTCAACCGTCACAAGGTCGTCTGCTCTCTCTTTCTCACGTCTAGCGGTCGCCGTCATCAAGTTCTCTTCATTTTTATTTTTTATATATATTTCACATTACCTTATTTCATTTTTATTTTTTATATTTATTTCACATATTACCTCATTTATTTTTTACTTAGTACTAAAAACCAACTAAATTAATTTTTTTTTTAAATACACATCCAATATATATATAATACCTGCTTTTAACCATTTAATTTTACTATTAATATATATATATATATATTTTTTAAAATTACATATCCAATATATATAATACATGCTTTTAACCATTTATTTTTTACTAATTTATTTAAAAAAATAACAAGTTATAAGCCATGAATTAGTGTAAAGCCTCGAGACATTTATTTCACTTTTGAGTCACTCATTGGCCCAAAACTTAAATATCGGTATTCATGTTAACGTCTTGACTGAAAAATTTGGAGTGGGTTTAACATGTATTAGCCGGGTTGATAGTTTTGCCTTTGTTTAGTGTAGACTCATGCTCTGTTGGTTTAGTTTTGATGACACTATGTAAATATCTGGCTAGTGATCTCTCAGCTTTTGGCAAAGTAACGGATATTTGTTTGACATTCAAAAAAACACGGTATATTATATATTATGTGTACATGACTAATGTTGTTTGATGAGCAAATATGCGTCAAGCGAGCACAACTTGAGGTCAAGTTAGTAATGATACATGTTTAATCACCGACTCAATTCAATACATCTGACAAAACATGAAATTAAGTTTGTTTTTTCAACCCACCTCCAACTTAAGTAAGTTTACGATTTTTAAGAGTTGAGTATTTTTTTCTCTAATTTGGTTGTTTTCTATGTTTTGTTTTATAAAAGCTTCAAATCATAAAGTAATCACAATCCCAAATTATTCAAGGCGCAAATAATGTAGTACCAAACTCTTTGTATACGAGAAATTGAGTTGATGTGTACGAACCAATATATGAAGGCAAATAAGCTCGTGTTTTAGCAAACTAATTTATACAAGGTGGTGGATTATTTTTTATGTTTTATTTTTTTGAACGGCGAAAGATTCTATGATATATAGAAAAAAAAGGCCAGCAAAGGATGTAAAACCCCACACAAACGGTACAAAGCCATACAGAAGCGAATAGAAAACAAAGACACAAGACAGAATCACGAAATTACATCTTTTATATTAAAGTCAACACATCTCTCCTATACTAAACTCTAGAATTTCGACCTCACTTTGATCCATAAAAAAAAATTGTGCTTTAATTTCTTCCACCGTTTAGTATGTCGGAATGAGCCTACATTTAAATTTCTTTTCGTTTCTCGCTTTCCAAATATGCCATAATGTGACTAAGAGAAATTCACTAATGGCCTGTTTCCACTCCTTTGATCCATGAAGTCCGTTTGCCAAATCCAAAATATCTAAGCAAGACACCATTACCTGTATGTTTGGGATTTTTATTGATACTAAAACTTGGCACCATGTTACCAAAAGTTGCTCCACATACTCCGTTTCTAGCCCACATCTCGCACATGCCAAATCTTGAACCGGGACCCGTCGTTTACATAATTTCGTTTTGCATGCAATGGTTTAAGCCCCCTATTAAATAAAATAAAAAAAAAATAAAGAGAAAATATTTGATTGGTTGATCATATGGGCCCCACCAGCTTTTCCCTTTTAACACTCGTTAGCACGCTGGCGGGGATGCCATAGCGCCCCCTTGTTAACATGGCCGGCCCTGAGGGTGGGCGGGGAGGACCACCAGCTAGGGCCCAATATTTCGAGGGGCACGTTTTTTTATTAAAAAAAAACCGATATGTATATGTAAAATATTTTCTTTAATAAGGTACACCCATACAAACACCAGCATAGAGTAGACCCCTTTACAAAACTATTATTATGGTTTAGATTAGGTATTAACCCCGTTGGCATTAGGTTTAGACCTTTAGTGAGTCCAATACCCAATTTCATTAAGCCTTAAGGCCACATTTTTTCGAGCTCGAACAGGGTACACGAATTCTCAGGGCCAGCCCTGCTTGTTAACAATTGTGGTGTGGTTGATGACGCCCCGGGGCGCTAAAATGGCTGACATGGCGGGGTTGAAATCTTGATTTTCCATAATTATATTAAAAAAAAGGTAAAATGAGTGAATGAATGAATATTTGGTGATTCGTGATATGCCGTACATTTCTGTTTCTCCCTGAATAGAAAAGAAAAAGGTAATTTATAATTGTTTGATTCTGAGAAGCATATTAATCATGTTCCTAAAATGTAAGGAAATCGATGGATCAAAAAAACAAGAATTCTAAAAAACCCGTTTATTCAAAATTTTCGCAACAAGAGCTTCCTGCTTGGAAGCCAATCCTAACCCCTGGATGGGTGATTGCATCATATATAACAATCGGGGCACTTTTCATCCCGATTGGGCTTTTAGCATGGACAGCATCCGACAGCGTTGTCGAGATTGTTGATCGCTACGATGAAGCGTGTGTTCCCGACGACTTTAGCAAGAACCCCCAATCATATATTCAAAATCCCGACATTAAAAAAACATGTACAAGGTCTATAAAAGTGCCAAAGAAACTAGTTGCCCCAATATTCGTGTATTATCAACTTGAAAACTTCTACCAAAATCATCGTAGGTAGGTGGTATAAATACTTGGCCTTGTTGATGGTACATTGGTTTAGTAGTTTGTTTTGTTTTCAGATTCGTAAAGAGTAAAAGCGACAAGCAACTACGTGACGTAAAAGCTGAAAACGATACAAAGTTTTGTCTCCCCGTAGCATACGACTATGATAATAAACCAATTGTTCCTTGTGGATTGATAGCTTGGAGTTTGTTCAATGACACTTACAAAATATCAACACGGGGGAAAGATATAAGCATCGAGAAAAAGGGCATCGCGTGGAAAAGTGACGCCAAAGCCAAGTTCGGTTCAAATGTGTACCCCAAGAACTTCCAAAAGGATGGCTTGATAGGGGGCGCAACCCTTGATGAAAGCATACCCGTAAGTAGCTAACAACAGTGGCGGACATAGGAATTATTTTATGTGGGTGCGAACGAGGGGTTTAACCAAAATTTCAAGGGATGCGATCGGGATTTTACCCTGTAAAATACACTAATTTTTTTTCAAAGGGTACGCCCACCCACCCAACCCTCTACCTAGGTCCGACCCTGGCTAACAGTGGCAACATACTTACTTTAAATGTATGCTATATGTGTTTGGTTTGATATGTGTGATTGATTTGATTTAGCTAAGCGAGCAAGAGGATCTGATGGTGTGGATGAGAACCGCGGCTTTGCCTACTTTTCGAAAGCTATACGGGAAGATAAATACGGATATAGAGGCGCATGATACAATAAAGGTGGAGATACAGAACAACTACAACACATACAAATTTGGTGGACGAAAGAAGCTTGTTCTTTCTACAACAACTTGGATAGGTGGGAAGAATGATTTTGTTGGGATGGCTTACATAAGCGTTGGTGGTATATGTTTGTTTATGGCCATAAATTTTATACTTTTGTATGTATTCCGTCCACGACGTCTTGGAGATCCATCCTATTTGTCATGGAATAGACATCCGATTACTTGAAACAAATCCATTGAATTTGTATAAGTCAACATGCATCCTTGATGGGACTCAAAAGAAATCCATTGAATTTGTTACATTCAACATGTCAATCTAATCCATGGAGGTAATGATTTATAGTATAACACTAAGACGTACATGCTTCGAAGGGACGTAAAAAGTTTTGATACTTCATGGTTAAACATATTAATAGGCAACAAAACTAGTAGTTGATAGTTGGGGAAGTGTCAATCTAAATGTATATATATCTAAGGGCTTATCAAGGTGTTTGTGGTCGAGGGTTTTAGTCCCATGGAGGACATTAGTGTGGATTTAGGAGCATGTTTAGAGTTAATTAGTCATTTTAAAAAACAAACCAAAAGTAGAAAAAATCTAGACGTATATATGATTTTATGCAACAAACAAGTAGGGGCAGATCTAGTGTATAACAAGGGGTAATGCCCGCTACCCCTTGGTGCTCTGGCGGTAGTGTAAAATTAGTGTAAATTTTGGAAAAATTTGACGTTTTTTCTATTTCGTTACCGCTTATTTATAAAACGTTACCGCTTGGCGCGAATACGAGATCCGCCACTGCAAACAAGACAAATCATTTTCTGGTATTCACTACATTCTTGCATAACCATCAATCACATAACTTACATCCTCCCATTACCACCACTATCTAGTTTTCTTTTATTGTCTTGTTTACTATAAATAAATAAGGGTTAGTTTTCATTTAGTTTTAAGTAGCCAAGTAAGCTCTTCACATCTCTATTGTAATTCCAAGTTTATTCAAGTTTAATTCAACGTGCTTCATCTAGACTATCTTTGTGTGCTTCGTCCTTTTTCCTTTTTTCCCATGAGGTACCTTCTCAAAAGGCAAAAAAAAAAAAAAAAAAACAAGTGAACCGGCAACCAACATCTTTGACCTATCTTACACAGCGACCTCTATCCAGAACTTTTTAAGTTCCATGTGAAAAAACGCCCGGTTCAGGTCGGTTTGGTTTGTAAACGAACCTAGCACGAGCAAAAGTTCGCTCAGTTCGTTTCGGATTGGTTGGCTCGCTTTATTTTTTAATATATATATATATATATATATATATATATATATATATATATATGTGTGTGTGTGTGTGTGTGTGTGTCATTTTAATGAAATGAGTTAAATGACTAGAGGTTCACCATGGCCGGCCCGGGGGTGGGTGGGGAGGACTACCGGCCAGGGCCCGATATTTAGATGGCACGTTTTTTATGAAAAAAAAAACTGATATGTATATATAAAATATTTTTTAATCGGGTACATCTATACAAAACCAACATAGCCCTCCTTACAAAACTATTCTTATGGTTTAGATTAGTTATTAACCCTTTGGCATTAGGTTTAGACCTTTAGTGAGCCAAATACCCAATTTCGTTAAGGCCTAAGGGAACATTTTTTCGAGCTCGAACAGGGTACACGAATTCTCAGGGCCGGCCCTAAGGTTCACATTAACAATGTTTGATCTAAGATCCAAATAGAGCTCAGTTAAGTAATTACAATTGAAGTCCAATATAAATAGTTCATTGTCCAATACTGAAATGTGAAGCGTTAATCTATACTCAGGTTTCAACCCACCATTCGATTCAGAAGTACAAGATCCTAATCAAAACCCCTCATTGGCCATCATTATTCATTTCTCCATCGGCACTCGCCAAGACGCCAGCTCGCCAGGGTTTTCTTCCACCGATTCATTCCATTTCATTCTTTCGATATAACAAGGGTCTGCTTCTATCAATCGACGATTTATCTTTCCGCTCAGTTAATCTTGATAGAACTAGTTGAGTGTTTTTGTATTCCTTGTCATTTATTAAATTTTTACTTGTGTTCTAATTGGACGAAAACTTCATTTTATTCTAATAACTAGCACCCCATCGTCACTTTCTTTTTTTTGTTCTGCGATGCTCGATAATCGCTTGACATTCGATCGAAAAATGCTCGGATCGAAAGACGCTCGCTCGACTTTGGCTCGGTTGGAAAAAAACTCGGTTCGGTTCGGCTTGTAAACAAACCGGGCACGAGCAAAGGTCCGATCGATTCAGCTCAGCTCGTAAACAGCCCTAGATCTCATACACCACCAACAACATGTCACACTTAAACGTGCATAGACAGGTGCAATTCCAAAATGAGTGATCTTATGGGATCCAAAATTCTGCTAGGACAACCAAAATCAAATTCTATTAGTCCAGAGCAAAAAGCATTATTGTAACCTGGATAAAGAACCCTATAATATTACATTCCAACATGGATAAGAAAGTAGGTGTGAGTAGTTGTTATTTAAAAACAAATAATGCCAAAAAAATTGATCGGTTTATAAACGTTAACTAATTAAATAATCATTTCCTTTACAAGTTTACAACCACCTTAAGAGAGTTTGATTAGTATACGTTCTTTGATTAGAATCATGGATATTCATCAATATATAGTTAATCGCTACAATCCATTTTAATATGAAAATTATTACAAGGGAAAAAAATAATCATGTAAAAAGGTAATTGACAGTGATGTATACACGATCAGTTTACATCTTCTAAAAAGAAAACCAAAAGCAAATCAAATCAAATCCTCCGATCATTAAGGAGACAATTTTAATTCATAGTATAACTACTGTAGTTACTTTTTGAATTATCTTAACTTTACTTTCAAAGAATAATATTGTTTTCTTTAGAGTAAATTACGTTTTTCGCCCCTGTGGTTATATCACTTTTACTATATTAGCCCAAAATAAGAATTTTTAATATATCTGCCCTGTAGAAATTTATGATTTAACACAATCACAAAGAAACAACAGAAATAGCGACAAAATCAGGTGACAAAATCTTATTAAACCAACCCAAAACGATTTGCCCCCCAAATACCCAAAGATCTTACAACAGTAAGATCAGATCTTACAACAGTAAGATCAAATGTACAAACAATACAGAAATAAGAAAGATGATCATCTACAGATGATGATCAACAGAACAACAGAACCAAACTACCAGAACAATCTCTCAGATACAGATGAGAGATTGTTCGTACAAGATGAAACCCTAGCAGAGAGAATGAACGATACAAGTACAAGATGATCACCAATAATGACCAAAACAAAGCTTTAAATACATAGAAACATTTGATGTTTCACTCCAGCCCTCAAGATATGAAGATCAGCAAATGAAGTCCCTGAAGTTACACTTTAGCCACCAGAGATATTTTGATATCTGTAACAATAATGCAACAGCTAACAACCATATCAAGACAGGCCCATAACAACATAACAAACTAAAACAACAACAAGAAGCCCAACAACCAATAAGCCCAAATGAATGAAAGTATCAATAATTTCAACACCCCCCCCCCCCTTCATACATTTGGCTTAAACAGATCAACAAGTGTAAGTTTTTTGCAAAACTCTTCATGTTGACCCACACCAAGGCCTTTGGTAAAAACATCTGCAAGTTGACTTTCAGAGTCAACCTTAACAGTACTAATAACACCATCTGCCACCTTTTCTCTCAAAAAATGCAGATCTAGCTCAAAATGCTTAGTTCTTTCATGGAACACTGGGTTAGCTGCTATTGAAATAGCAGCTTGACTGTCACACTTTAACAACATAGGTAAACTACACTGTACATTTAATTCAAACAGCAAATTTTTAAGCCAAATAAGTTCACAAGTTGCAGAACACATTGCACGATACTCAGCTTCTGCAGAGGATCTAGAGACTGTGCTTTGTTTCTTGCTTTTCCAAGAAACAAGACAATCTCCCAAAAAAATGCAAAAGCCAGTAACAGATTTTCTAGTAGAAAGACATTTTCCCCAGTCAGAATCTGCAAACCCAAGCAGATTAAGACTTTCACTTTTCTTAAAACTCAGTCCTTTCCCAGGACTTAGTTTCAAGTATCTCAATAACCTCAAAGCCAAATTTAAGTGCATTTCATTTGGACTATGCATAATTGACTCAAAAACTGAACTGTATAGCTTATATCAGGTCTTGTTAAAGACAAATATATAAGCTTTCCAATTAGCTTTTGGAAACTAGTGATGTTTTTAAGTAACTTTTGATCCTTGTCAAGTTTTGAAGAAACTAAGTAACTTTGTTCTATTGGTGTATTTACAGGTTTACACCCTAAATAACCAAATTCACTTAAAAGCTCTAAACAATACTTCCTTTGACTAAGACAAATAGTTTTTTTATCATATAACACTTCAATGCCAAGAAAATATTTTAACACACCTAAATCTTTGATCTTAAAAGTTTCATTCAAAACATGCTTAACTTGATTAATTTTATCAACAGAATTACCAGTAACCACAATATCATCAACATATACTAACAAAAAAACAGTTATACCATCTTTTGACAAGATAAACAAAGAATGATCACATTTGCTTTGAACAAAACCAAGATTCAACAAAACATTAGTCAACCTCTCATTCCACTTTCTAGGTGCTTGTTTAAGACCATATAGTGACTTTACAAGTTTACAAACTTTTGACTCATTTTTTGAATAGTAACCTGGAGGTAATTTCATATATACATCTTCAGTAATTGTACCATGTAAGAATGCATTATCAACATCAAGTTGAAACAAAGGCCAATCAAAATAAACAGCAACAGTTATAATAGTTCTAACAGTAACCATCTTAACCACAGGTGAGAAAGTCTCTCCAAAATCAAGACCTTCTCTTTGATTGAACCCCTTAGCAACAAGTCTAGCTTTGAACCTTTCTACTTCACCATTCGACTTATATTTTACCCTGAACACCCATTTGCAGCCAATAGCCTTCCTGTTTTGAGGAAGTTCAGTTAGAACCCAGGTATTGTTTCTGAACAAAGCTTCCATTTCTTTGTTCATAGCCTCAACCCACCTGGGATCAGAAGCTGCTTCCTCATAACATGAAGGTTCAACAACTTTATTCAAAGAAGCAATAAAACACAGATTTTCAGAAGACAAACAAGAATAATTGAAAATTTTGTCTAGACTATATTTAGATGTACTATTCAATACAAAATGTTCAAATTTTTTTTGGCACAACAACTTTTCTACTAGACCTTCTAAGAGAAGGACCTGTTCCCTCAGATGGGTTAATCTCATCAGTTGAGGTACTAATGTCCTCTGCCCTACCATATCCTTCACTACTACTACTCTCAACTTCAGTTAATAACTGTTGTGAATCAACATTAACTGGAGAAGCAGATGTAGAGGGGATTGGTTGCTGATCATCATCAGTAACCTCATGAGATTCATGTCTCCCCTCTTCATCATTGGGAACTATAGGATTAGTTGTTAACACTTCAACACTATCAAAAAAATTTAAATGATTTAGATTATCAGTTAACAAAACATTTTGACTAATTGATTTAAAAGGAAAAACAGTTTCATAAAAATTGACATCCCTAGAATAAAACTCCTTTTTATTATCTAAACTCCAAAGTTTATATCCTTTTTTTACATTTGAATAACCAATTAGCACACATTTTTCAGCATTATAAGACAACTTATCTAAATCATTCAGAATAGTGCTAAAGCATAAACAACCAAAAGTCCTAAGATGTGAATAAGAGGGTTTAAAACCAAACATTAACTCATATGGACTTTTTCCTAGAAGCACAGAAGATGGTAACCTGTTAATAATATAAACAGCAGTTAACACACATTCTGACCAAAAATTAAGAGGAACACCACTTTGGAACAACAGAGATCTTGCCAAGTTTAAAAGGTGTCTATGTTTCCTCTCTACAACACCATTTTGTTGTGGTGTGTAAGAGCAGGATGTCTGATGCAAAATCCCCTTTTTTTTACAAAAAACTTCCATTTTGTTATTCACAAATTCAGTTCCATTATCACTTCTAAACACTTTAATTTTTTTTCTTAAACTGAGTTAACACTAATTCATAAAAACTTTCAATATTGTCAAAAACTTCCAATTTACTTTTTAGCAAATAACACCAAACAGCACGTGTATAATCATCAACAACAGTTAAGAAGTATTTAAACCCATCTTTACTAGTTACTTTATAAGGTCCCCAAACATCTAAGTGAATTATATCACCCAATTCTTTTGTTTTATGTTCACTTAAAGGGAATGGTACCCTAACTTGTTTAGCCCTATGACAAATTTCACAAGGATGTTTTGCAATCTCAGCAACCCCTAAATCACCTTTTAAAACTGACAAGATCTGATCAGCAGGATGACCTAACCTACTGTGCCACAAATTACTGTTGTTCAAACTATTAAAACACAAATTAACTGAACTACCACCTTTATTAACAAAGTAAAGACCATTATCTTGTTTACCAGTCACCAACACTTTCTTTGATTTCGAATCCTGAAGTAAACAATTATTTTCATTAAAAACAACAGTAATTTTATTATCTTTAGACAACTTATAAACAGATAACAGATTTACACTATAGGATGGAACAAAGAACACATCAGTTAAAATGACATCTTTAGCAAGTTCTATACTACCAATTTTTGACACTTTAGCTTTAGTTCCATTAGGATGAGAGACAGTTAAATCATACTCAGACACATCAACACAATTGAACATATCTTTATCAGTTTTGACCATATGCTGATTAGCACCAGAATCACAAATCCAATTATAATCAAAACCAAAGTTTATAAGACTATAACAACAAACAAACTTATCTAAAGAACCAAAAACACAGTTTGACTCACCTCCCATATTAGAAGGTTGAGATTCAGTACTAGTTTTTTCACCCAACAAACTCAAAAGTTTAGCAACCTGTTCTGGAGAAAACTGAGACACAGAAGGAACAGAAGATATATTTGACCTAGAATTAGAGAAATTTTTTCCAACCTGACCTCCAGGTTTCTTTTTGAAACTTGAAGGATAACCAACCAACTCAAAACATCTGTCAACAGTATGACCAAGTTTATTACAATGGGTACATTTAAGATTAGGATTACGACCTCTGAATTCTTTCTTTTTTTGATCAAATGTTTGATTGGTTTTTGAAACAAAAGATACACTCTGAGTTTTAGATCCAACACTAGAATTCCTATGTGACTCTTCCCTGGACACAATAGAAAAAGCAACCTTGACTGAAGGTAATGGCTCTCTGGTTAACAGGTTAGTTCTTACAGGCTGATAGACATCATCCAAGCCCATAAGAAACTGCATTAGTTTAATTAAGGTAGAAAAATCATTAAAATCTTTTGCAGCTTGACATGAACATGTAGGCAGTTGAAGCACAGCATCAAACTGCTTCCACATTGTATTTAGCTTATGATAATATTCAGAAACAGAACTTCCATTTTGAGTAATACAGTTAATCTTTTTATATAAATCATAAACTATAGAGCCATCAACCTTGTCATAGGTTTCTTTTAGATCAATCCAGACTTCTGAGGCTAACTTTGAGAATACTTGCCCTAAGTATAATTCCTCAGAAACAGAGTTTAACAACCAACTTAGCACAACTGAATTACACCTGTCCCACTGACTACTTAGAACATCATCATCAGAATTCTTTTTACATTTACCATCTATAAATCCAAATTTATTTTTGGCTTCAAGAGCCAATTTCATAGCACTAGACCACACCCTATAGTTTTCAGTTCCCTTTAGTTTTATACCAACAATAGTTAAAGAACTTGAATCACTAGGATGTAAAAACAAAGGATCACCTATATCCAACTTGCTAATCAAAGTCTGAGAAGACCCAGCATTATCATCTTTACCAGTCATGATCAACAATCAATAAGAAAACCAACACAAACAACAAATATACCAACAACAAGACAAGAATACAACAGACTCTAAGGCGAAGCTGTATCAGTGTCCAGATTCCAGGTTCGTCACTTATAGTGCCTGGACAGGTCTTAATACAGGAGCCAAACACAAAAAAACAAAGATTAAACAACAACTCACCACAGATCAAATAAAACAAACAATCAAGTGTCGGTCCTCACTACCCCGACTTCAACTAAGCCAACCAACAAAAAATAAAGAGAGGAGATAGAAAGATCTCACAGTGGGTGCAAGCTATCCAAAAAACACCAGATCTAAACAGATCTGAAGTTTTAACGCAATCAAGGACAAATCAACTGGTCAGTTTGCCCTAAACCTTCAAGGGTTTAGAGACCAACACAGTTCTTCAACAAGAAGCAAGAAACCCTAGCTAGGGTTTGAATATCAACAACCTCCCAAGATCCAGAAGATCAAACAATATCAAGAACAGATCTGCAACTTGAAGCAGACCTACACAAAACAACAATCAAATCAGATCAACACAGCGGAAATAAGACCGGATCAAGAGCTCAAAAGCTCTGATACCATGTAGAAATTTATGATTTAACACAATCACAAAGAAACAACAGAAATAGCGACAAAATCAGGTGACAAAATCTTATTAAACCAACCCAAAACGATTTGCCCCCCAAATACCCAAAGATCTTACAACAGTAAGATCAAATGTACAAACAATACAGAAATAAGAAAGATGATCATCTACAGATGATGATCAACAGAACAACAGAACCAAACTACCAGAACAATCTCTCAGATACATATGAGAGATTGTTCGTACAAGATGAAACCCTAGCAGAGAGAATGAACGATACAAGTACAAGATGATCACCAATAATGACCAAAACAAAGCTTTAAATACATAGAAACATTTGATGTTTCACTCCAGCCCTCAAGATATGAAGATCAGCAAATGAAGTCCCTGAAGTTACACTTTAGCCACCAGAGATATTTTGATATCTGTAACAATAATGCAACAGCTAACAACCATATCAAGACAGGCCCATAACAACCCATAACAACATAACAAACTAAAACAACAACCAATAAGCCCAAATGAATGAAAGTATCAATAATTTCAACATGCCCCATGGTCTCTATAACTAACCATTTTGGCCCCTAAGTCTAGAGATCATGGGGGCCAAAATGGTTAGTTATAGAGACCATGAGGGCTAAAATGGTTAGACTTAGGGGCCAAAATGGTTAGTTATAGAGACTATGGGATCATAATGTTAAAAATTCTTATTTTGGGCTAATATAGTAAAAGTGATATAACCACATGGATCAAAAACGTAATTTACTCTTTTCTTTATTTACGTCTAGTCCAGAAGGTAAAAAAGCTACAAAATTAATCTTCTCTAGCTATTTAGAAGATCAAACATTTTTTTCATAACATCTTGTAGCTTGGATTAACCCTCAAATTTTTCATAATAGCTTGTAGCTTGGATTGACCCTCAAACTTTGTTATTAATTTATAAATGACTAGTGGGTTATTGTCACACCCCGACCACGTAAAATAACAAAACGTGACGGAAACGTCGGGGAGTGTTGTAACAGAATCATTGTTTCACAACCATGGATTAAATAATTTCGTTTTATTGAATTATTGAACTCATTATTTTATTACAAATTAAATGAATACAAATATTGTCTTTCAAATTTTAAAGTCGCTAAGGCACGAGTCCATCCTATGTATAGCATGTATCAACAATCATCACATACCAACACCTGAAACATGTGTAAAAATGGGTACGTCAGCATAAAAATGTCTGTGAGTTACATAGGTTTTATTGAAAATAGGATTCATGACTTGTAGGTTTAAAAGAATGTTTTAACAAAATTGTCATGAACTTTAAAAATGTTTTCTTTTATAAATCATATAACAAGTGATAAGAAAACAGATGATATAAAAGAAAGATGTATAAATAAATAATTAAGTAAAATGAGTTTGTATAACAATATTTTACAAAAAAAAAGGTTTGTAGTATACATGAAAATATACTTTGGTTTTAAGAAAGTCGAATAAGTAATATATCAAAATATTTTTCGCTTCCAAAATGGTTAAACAGATAGTATATTAAATATACTTTAGTCGTCAAAATAATCGTTTTCGGTAGTATATCAAAAGTATACTTTGGTTTTATAAATAACATATTAAACTATGCTTTGGTTTTATAAATAACATATCAAACTATGTTTTAGTAATTAACAAAATATATGTTGTTTTGTACAATATCACACATGAGAGTATATCAAACTATACTTTTGGGAGTATAACAAAATATACAATAAAAATGTGATTTAAGAATTCAACCAAACCTTAGTGCATCAAATACACCTAGGAGACTATAGAAATACCACGAAGGCAATCCCTATTTGGATAAAATATCGGTTTCTGACATTCCATAAACAACAGGAATGGGGTGTCAAATCCTATAGCGCTTGATGTGTGTAAAATGCAAGATATAAAACACATCAATTAAGGCATAAAACTAACCCTTTTTAAGTACTAATGTTGGAAAAAGAGTGTTTTTGTCTTCCTTTTGTATTTTCAGGATGAAATGAGCTCAAAATCACAAAAGAAGCAAAAAGACCACTAATTCTACCATAAATACAAGAAAAGGGACAAAAGAAAACTGCCCGGACCCTCAACGGCACCTCCCAAGACAAAGAGAAGAGAACAGAGCCTGAACACGCCCCGTGTCCAGTGAACACGGGGGCGTGCCCAGGAAGCAGCAGAAAAGACAAACCAGTAGAAGCTTCCATTGCTCACCACGGGGCCGTGCCCAGCGGACACGGGGGCGTGTTGAAAGTACAGCAGGCGCATTAATTGTAA